>NC_091621.1:96366650-97000047 GCF_027580195.1 Bos mutus
CCTGAATGTAAAGGATGGAAGTTTTGGGTTCGCAAGAGAGGATCTGTGCACAGGCTCTGCACAAAAAAAGAGGAAGGGGGTCTCGTATACTTAAGTTCTGGAAGTCAGAGACCTCTTGGGTTTGGGGTTCTCTTATTACATAGTTCACCTTGCTTTCTCATCTAGTCTGGAAGTCTGTCTGCCAGAGATCGCTCTATAAACACATAAAACCTGATTCAAATATTTCAGAAAATAACTTCATAAATGAGTAATTCATACCGTGCTAGACCTGAATAATCTTTCAAAGATTATACAGTCCACTTATACAGTCCACCCCCGCCCCATATAGAGCAAGCAAATCTGTCAAGTGACTTTTAATCAGCTTTTAGTGCTGTATACTACCTTACCTTTCCAAACTAACTTAAAGTCACCTGAATTCCACACTCACTGCATCCTACTCAACTAGCATGGCTAGTTTTAATTTTGTTTTTGTTTTTTTTATCTGTTTTGCTTCATGCTGTGCTAAGTTAACCTCATCTTGGTAAACAAGAAAATGGTCCGTATTTGACAGGCTCAAGTTGGAGCAACTGCAGCTGGCCTGTGTGCAAACCAATTTTGTTCATTCTTTACCCTGGCAGGGAGCTCTGCCCTAGAATCGTTTGGGAACTAATCAGCATTAAACCTGTGTCAGAGAGGTTGCTGAAAGCAGCTCTAGAGCAAGGCCGCAGTAACAAGGCTGCAAGGAAAAGGATTAGGACAAATGCAGCAGCTGTGTAAAAATCTATTTGAAGCGCTCTGCTTTTGACAGAAAAACTGGCACCCAGCTTCTCTCCTGTACCAAGGCAGTTCTGTGGAAATGACTCGGAAAGAGGTTGTAGAGAGAAAAAAAGATGCACCAAATCCACCCTGCTTCTTCCTTTCTGAGATGATAGGTGTGTGGTGATGAGCCAGAAAATCCTCCTTCAGATGGTAGCAAATGGAAAAGAAATAGTAAGGCATCCTCTGCCAGTTTCTGAGTTGAAAACACTCCATGGCTGTTCTCTGGGTATCTAGTGAGTCAGATGGCATGGTATTCTACAGGATGAACCAAGATACAAGAAACAGGAAATGTGCCTAACAAAATCCACAGTACATATAAACCAACTCTTAGAACTCTGTCTAAAAACTAAGAAATTCCTCAACATCAAATGATCAAATATCAGAGTATTATTTTTTCTACTCACATCCATCGTGTACTAGAACATGAATGAGAACTTAATCTTTCACTCTCTTAAGCTAAACAATGCTTAATAGCTTCATAAGTACTCACCAAAGGAGGCTACTAGGCTTCCCTATATACCACCAGATCTGTGAGGCTAGTACAGAAGCAAAAACAGGATACACCGTTTTTTGTCTGATCACAGTAATTTTTGAACATATGGTTGCTTTTTGTGTGTCTGCTCACATAATTCTCATTAAATGACTAGGAAATCAGTAACCGCAATAGATGTGCATGTAAAGACTGAGCTTTTTAAATAACAGCTTTATTGAGACATGTTTCATATACACTAACATTCATCCTTTTAAAGTATAAAATTCAGAGATTTGGGGGATAGTCACAGAGTTGTATAACCACTATCTAATCTTAGAACGTTTCATCATTTCAAAAAAAAAAAAAACCTCTGTACCTGTGAGTAGACAAGAGTTTTTGACATAATAGCCATCCCTGTTAGCTATGAAAGTTTGTTACCTGTGAGGGCATGCATTTCTTGGCCTTATCGACTGGAACATGGTAGGAAAAATTCTAGAGTGTTTAGACAACACCTAAAAAGTCTCAAAAAATGTTTTTCAGATAAACTTTTTCTCTAGTCTAGTCTTATCAGTGCATGAGCTTTGGAACATTTGTTGTAAAAATAATTTATTTGTAGAAGAGTGAATAAACATTATCTAACAATGGATTTCAAAATGCACTGTGACCTCATCTGCAAAAGCCAGGTTCCTGCAGATACTCAAGTGTTAAGGTTTATATTAATAAAATAAACAAATTAATAAAAATATGGTCTTACAGAGCTTTTCAACCTTGTTTCCCAAATATATGAAACTCATTTTGCATGACTGCAGTTTTCAGACCTATTACAAATTAAAATGAAACATTTTCTAGTCAAACAGCTAGGCAACAACTAGGCAAGCAAATTAGGCAAGCAACTAAACTGAAATAAATTCAGTCAGCAATGAAAAAGGTAAAAATACAATGTGAGCCATATATGTAGTTTAAAATTTTCTAGTAGCCACATTCTTGAAATAGTAAAAAGTAACAGGAAAAATTAATTGTACTGATATATTTTACTTAATCCAATATATTCAACATATTGCTTCAACTCATCATCAATATACAAGAACATTCTGCTGAGACACCAAGCCTCTGAAATCTGGTGAGTGTCTGCATCTATAGCATATCTCACTTTGCAATAGTCAAGTTTCAAGTGCTCAGTAGCCATGTTTGGCTAAGTGCCCCCATACTCAGCAGCACAGCATTAGATTCCTGAAGTCAGCTTCTCTTTTAATGCAATGTAAGGAGTGCCTTAGTTAAGGTATGCATAGACTCTGAACTGGCCTCCTTGTTAATCTGGCCTCTATATTGCTGTTATTATTCTAGTCTGATTGTTACAATCCTGGGCATGAAATCCTTCAGTGGCCCTTTAAAGCTGAATAAAAACCCAAATGCCTTGTGTGCATGCTAAGCTGCTTCAGTCGTGTTGGACTCTTTGCAATCTTATGGTCTGTAGCCTGCCAGGCTCCTCTGTCCATGGGATTCTCCAGGCAAGAATCCTGGAATGGGTTGCCATGTCCTCCTCCAAGGGATCTTCCGGACCCAGGGACTGAACCTGAGTCCCTTGTGTCTCCTACAGGTGGGTTCTTTACCACTAGGGGCACCTGGGAAGCTCCAGATTCCTTAACTTGTACATCTGGTCCCTGACTACCTCTCCAGTTCTACTAACAACTCATCTTCTTCCCTCCCACATTAGCTAGAGTGAATTACTTCTGTCACATTCTTACCCCTTTCTGCCTTTACAAATATTTTCACTCAGTTTAAGACATTCTCCCCTCAATCCCTGCCAAGTTAGCAAACATCTGCTCCTATTTCAGTGATACAATCTCAGGGAAATGCTGCCAGGGAATGTTAGATGCACTTTGCTAAACCTTCTTTTTCAACACCTAACACGGTATGCAATGGAGTCAAATTTTACAAGGCTTTGTCTACAATGTGATCACAGAAGGCTAAAATCAAGGTCAAAATACCTCTGGAAATTTCTCAGGATACCATGGTCTTATTGAGAACTAAAACTTGCTGTACTCTGCAGTCCTAAATGCACCTTTCTCTGGGAGTAAGGCAGATCTCCATTTCATAGATGAGGGAAATATCAAATAAGTTATGACTGGTATTACATTTTAATTAGTAAGGTTGCTAATATTATTCTTGGTGTGCCCCATAATCATCAGCACTGCTTTTCCAACATCTTGTTGAAAAAAAAAAATTACTGGATTACTACTATCCAAGGTGGCACTCAGTTCAGTTCAGTCACTCAGTTGTGTCCGACTCTTTGCGACTCCATGAATCGCAGCACGCCAGGCCTCCCTGTCCATCACCAGCTCCCGGAGTTCACTCAGACTCACGTCCATCGAGTCAGTGATGCCATCCAGCCATCTCATCCTCTGTCGTCCCCTTCTCCTCCTGTCCCCAATCCCTCCCAACATCAGAGTCTTTTCCAATGGGTCAACTCTTCGCATGAGGTGGCCAAAGTACTGGAGTTTCAGCTTTAGCATCAGTCCTTCCAAAGCACTAGTGGTAAAAAAAAACCACTTGCCAATGTAGGAGACTTAAGAAACACAATTCAATCTCTAAGTTGGGACGATCCCCTGGAGGAAGGCATGGCAACCCACTCTGGTATTTTTCCCTGGAGGATCCCGTGGACAGAGGAGCCTGGAGGGCTACAGTCCATGCGGTCACAAAGAGTTAGACATGACTGAAGTGACTTAGCAGCAGCAGCAAGGAGGTTATATTCTCTTTAATCTTCTTGCTTCTATTTCATCTTATTCTAACCATTAAGATATTGGAATGACTGATTCTTCTTGGCAAAGTATCTCTTTTTCCTCACAGATGTCTCCTCCTTCTCCCTACCCCTTTTTAGGTTAAGGGAGGTGGTAGCTAAGTCCTGAGACTATTTTAAGTGTATAAGGGCAAGTATAGCTAAATTTTTAAGACATCTTTATATCTCAAATGACTTACCGTATCTGTTCAGGTCTTAACCAGGTCCCAGTAAATCACCAATGACAAAAACATCTAAATATCTTTCCATTTTTAGGGGAAAAGGGAGCAGGGCCTCTTCAAGTAAACTTTAGATTTACTGCAGGTGGCCTTGGCCCTCAGGACAATTGTGTGTCAGTCATCCTGAGGCAGAGAAAAGGACCAGGAGAGGCTAACGATGCCCACAATCCCTGCTCCCAGGAAAGCCGCTTCTCTCAGATCTGGAATAAAGATCTGTGAAACTCCCAAGTCTTGTGATACAGAGGACCAATGCAGTGAATTCCCTGAGAATGCTTACCGTTCCTCGAATAAAGAAGGTAAGATAAAGTTGAACTAATCTTGCAATTCTGGAGGATTTAGGAGGCTGGCAGGAGATGAGAAGGCGATTGCTTAGGCCATGCTGTTGCTGACCAGACACTGGCACTTCAGTGGGAAGGCAGTGGTCCCAGCATATCTCTTAAAGCATTCCACCAAAGAAGAGTTCTTTCTGAGTTAATGTTTAGACATCTTATTAGTCTGTTTTGCCCTACTTTTCCTGAGAGTGTGCTCAATTGTATCTGACTCTTTGGGACCCCATGTACTGTAGCCTGTCAGGCTCCTCTGTCCTTGGGATTTCCCAGGCAAGAATACTGGAGTGGGTTGCCATTTTCTACTCCAGGGGATCTTCTCAATCCAGGGATCAAACCTGAATCTCCTGCATTGGCAGGTGGATTAACATCACCTGGGAGGCCTGAATTTTATTGTTCATTTCCCTGAAATAAATGCTTCCTTTATAAAGTAAGAGGAGAGGAGACATAAAATACTGTGAATATATTAAATGCAACTAAATTGTGTACTTTTAAATGGTAAATGGTTACCTTTATGTTAGGGGAATTTTACCCCAATTTTTGAAAGTGAAAAACAAGTACATGAGGAGACAAGGACTGCCAAGGCCGTCCTCCTTTCCTTCACTGTTTGTATGTGACACACTTGTGCCTATAATGTCACCCAGCACCTTATCCTGAATGCTAAGACTGCTCTGATGGGCTCTGAGAGAAAAGATTATAATGTCAGAATATTTAGCACCCAGGATATGATTAAGCTCATTTTGTTCATCAGTAAAGTGGCATCATAACTTCTCTCTAGCATATTAAAGGAAATGAACCCTAATTAACATCTGTAATAGCTCAGTAAGCCTCCTTGTTGTTTTTTAAGTGAAAACTACTGAGTTTTTTTTAATCATCTCCAATTTTGAATCATGTCTGAGAAACACTGGTAGCAGAGTATATGCAGTAGGGATAAATAAATGCATGAAATAAAAACAAATTAGAAAGATACTTAGAAATAAATATAGGGATAACTTACAGATTATATTCTTAATGAAATCATCTTTTATTAGGGAATTCTAAACATCTCCTCCACTGTAATAAAATATCACAAAAAATGACCACCAAAAATTCTCCCCTTTCCTGAAAGTGTACATGCTGCCTCTTCCATCAAAAGAAGGGCTGTATTTTCCTCCCTTGAATCTGGGCTGGCCCTGTGATTTGCTTTAACCAGCAGAATGCGACAGAAGTGTCACTGTGTCAGTTCTACACCTAGCCCTTAACAGTCCTGACAGCTCCTGTTTGTTCTCTCTTAGAATTAAGCTACCACAAAAAGAGACTTGGGCTAAACTACTAAATAATAATGAGAAATGACATGGAGAAGCAGAAGCCGACCTAGTCTATAGCCATTACAGCCACCCAAATCAAGTGAGAGAAGCCATCCTGGGACATCAAGCCAAATAAGCAACCCCTGTAGGCACCACGTGAAACAGAGAACCTGCCTAACTTACCCAGAAAATTGTGAGAAATAGCAAATCACTGTGCTTTAAGCCACTATGGGATAGTTTGTTACACAGCAGTAGATAACCAGAAAATCCACATATCCCTAACCAATTTTCTTCTGGAACCCTAGATTTAGAACTGGAATGGAATTTCTGCCAATAATAAATTGACCTATTACTCTGATGCCCAAAGAATCTTGAAACATCTAAATTGAATATTTTATTAATTTTTAAAACCAAAAGTCCTTATATTTAACAAAGGACTTGTTTACCAGAATAATAAAAGAATTCCTATAATAATCAATAATTTAAAAAAGACAACCCATTAAAAAAAATGGACAAAAGAGCTGAACAAGAGAATAAATTTTATATATACAAAAAGCCAATAAGCGAATGAAAAGGCGCTCAACATCATTAGTCATTAGGACTTCCCAGCTGGCTTAATGGTAAAGAATTAGCCTGCTAAGCAGGAGACATGGGTTTGATCCCTGGGTAGAAAAGATTCCCGGGAGGAGGAAATGGCAACCCACTCCAGTATTCTTGCCTGGGAAATCCCATGGACAGAGGAGCCTGATGGGCTACCGTTCGTGGTGTAGCAAAGAGTCAGACAAGACTGAGCATGCGACACACACACACACACACAATGCACACAAAATACAAATTAAAACCACAATGAATCTCCATACTGTTCTTCATAGTGGTTATATCAGTTTGCATTCTCACCAACAGTGTAAGAGGGTTCTCTTTTCTCCACAGCCTCTCCAGCGTTTATTACTTGTAGACTTTCTGATGATGGCCATTCTGATGGGTGTGAGATGGTACTTCACTGTGGTTTTGATTTGCATTTCTCTAGTAATTACCACCACCACCCCAACCATCAACAGAAAACAGGGAACACAGCCCCACCCATTAACAGAAAATTGGTTTTAATATTTACTGAGCACGGACCCCGCCCATCAGGGGCAAGATCCAGATTCCCCCACAGCCAGTCCCTCCCATCAGGAAGCTTCCATAAGCCTTTTATCCTTATCCATCAGAGGGCATACAGAATGAAAACCACAAAAACAGAAAACTAAACAAACTGATCACATGGATCACAGCTTTCTCTAACTCAGTGAAACCAAGAGATACTGTGTAGGGTCCAGGATGGAGGGGTCATGGTGGAGAGTTCTGACAAAACATGGTCCACTGGAGAAGGGAATGGAAAACCACTTCGGCATTCTCGCCTTGAGAACCCCATCAACAGTATGAAAAGGCAAAAAGATATGACACTGAAAGATGAATTCCCCAGGTCGGCAGGTGCCCAATATGCTATTGGAGAAGAGTGGAGAATAACTCCAGAAAGGATGAAGAAGCTGAGCCAAAGCAAAAACAGCACCCAGCTGTGGATGTGACTGGTGATGGAAGTAAAGTCCGATGCTGTAAAGAACAATATTGCATAGGAACCTGGAATGTTAGGTCTACTAAGCAAGATAAATTGAAAGTGTTCCAAAAAGAGTTGGCAAGAGTGAACATCAACATTTTATGAATCACCAACTAAAATGGACTAGAATGGGCAAATTTAATTCAGATGACCATTATATCTACTCCTGTGGGCAACAATCCCTTAAAGAGATGGAGTACCCTCACAGTCAACAAGAGTTTGAAATGCAGTTCTTGGGTACAATCTCAAAATGACAGAATGATCTCTGTTCGTTTCCAAGGCAAACCATTCAATATCACAGTAATCCAAGTCTATGCGCCAACCACTGGTGTCAAAGTTGAACTTGACCAGTTCTAGAAGGTCTAACATCAAAAAAAAGATGTCCTTTTCATCATAGGGACCGGAATGCAAAAGTAGGAAGTCAAGGAAGTCAAGATATATCTAGAGTAACAGGCAAGTTTGGCCTTGGAGTACAAAAGAAGCACAGCAAAGGCTAACAGAGTTTTGCCAAGATAATGCACTGGTCATAGCAAACACCCTCTTGCAACAACACAAGAGAAGACTCTACACATGGACATCACCAGATGGTCAATACCAGAATCACACTGATTATATTCTTTGTAGCTGAAGATGGAGAAGCTCTATATAGTCAGCAAGAACAAACAGGGAGTTGACTGTGGCTCAGCTCATGAACCCCTTATTGCCAAATTCAGACTTAAATTGAAGAAAGTAGGGAAAACCACTAGACCATTCAGGTATGACCTAAATCAAATCCCTTACAATTATACAGTGGAAATGACAAATAGAATCAAGGGATTAGATCTGATAGACAGAGTGCATGAAGAACTATGGATAGAAGTTTGTAACACACTGTACGGGAGGCTGTGATAAAAACCATCCATAAGAAAAAGAAATGAAAAAAGGCAAAATGGTTATTTGAGGAGGCTTTAAAAAAGCTGAGAAAAGAAGAGAAGTAAAAGGCAAAGGAGAAAAGGAAAGGTATATCGATCTGAAAGCAGAGTTCCAAGGAATACAAGGAGAGATAAGAAAGCCTTTCTAAGATGGTAATGATGGCCTTATATGTGAGACAGCAAAAGAGACACAGATGTAAAGAACAGTCTTTTGGACTCTGTGGGAGAAGGCAAGGGTGGGATGATTTGAGAGAATAGCATTGAAACATGTATATTATCATATGTGAAACAGATCACCAGTCCAGGTTTGATGCATGGGACAGGGTGCTCAGGGCTGGTGCACTGGGATGACCCTGAGGGATGAGATGAGGAAGGTGGTGGAAGTGGGGTTCAGGATGGGGAACACATGTACACCCATGGCTAATTCATGTCAATGTATGGCAAAAACCACTACAATATTGTAAAGTAATTAGCCTCCAATTAAATAAATAAATTAATTTTTAAAAAAAAGAAAGCCTTTCTAAGTGATCAATGCAAAGAAATAGAAGAAAGCCATACAATGGCAAAGGCTAGAGATCTCTTCAAGAAAATCAGAGATACCAAGGGAACATTTCATAGAAAGATGGGCACAAAAAAGGACAGAAACAGTATGAACCTAACAGAAGCAGAAGATATTAAGAAAAGGTGGCAAGAATACACAGAAGAACTATACAAGAAAGTTCTTAATGGCCCAGATAATCACGATGGTGTGATCACTCACCTAGAGCCAGACATCCTGGAGTGTGAAGTCAAGTGGGCCTTAGGAAGCATCACTATGAACAAAGCTAGCGGAGGTGATAGAATTACAGTTGAGCTATTTCAAATCCTAAAAGATGATGCTGTGAAAGTGCTGCACTCAATATGCCAGCACATTTGGAAAACTCAGCAGTGGTGGCAGGACTGGGAAAGGTCAGTTTTCATTCCAATCCCAAAGAAAGGCAATGCCAACTGAATGCTCAAACTACCGCATAACTGCACTCATCTCACATGCTAGCAAAGTAATGCTCAAAATTCTCCAAGCTAGGCTTCAATAGTACCTGAACCAAGAACGTTCAGATGTTCAAGCTGGGTTTAGAAAAGGCAGAGGATCTAATTGCCAACATCCGCTGGATCACAGAAAAAGTGAGAGCTCCAGAAAAACATCTACTTCTGCTTTATTGACTATGCCAAAGCCTTTGACTCTGTGGATCACAACAAACGGTGGGAATACCAGACCACCTTACCTGCTTCCTGAGATATCTGTATGCACGTCAGGAAGCAACCGTTAGAACTGGACATGGAACAAAGCACTGGTTCAAAATTGGGAAAGGAGTATGTCAAGGCTGTATATTGTCACCCTGCTTATTTAACTTATATGCAGAGTACATCATGAGAAACACTGGGCTGGAAGAAGCACAAGCTGGAATCAAGATTGTTGGGAGATATATCAATAACCTCAGATACGCAGATGACATCACCCTTATGGCAGAAAGCAAAGAGGAACTAAAAAGCCTCTTGATAAAAGTGAAAGAGGAGAGTGAAAAAGTTGGCTTAAAACTCAACATTCAAGAAATTAAGATCATGGCATCCGGTCCCATCACTTCATGGCAAACAGATTGGGGAAACAATGGAAACAGAGACTTATTTTGGGGGGCTCCAAAATCACTGCAGATGGTGACTGCAGCCATGAAATTAAAAGACGCTTACTCCTTGGAAGAAAAGCTATGACCAACTCAGCATATTCAAAAGCAGAGACATTATTTTGCTGACAAAGGTCTGCCTAGTCAGAGCTATGGTTTTTCCAGTAGTAGTGTATGGATGTGAGAGTTGGACCATAAAGAAAGCTGAGAACTGGAAAATTGATGCTTTTGAACTGTGGTGTTGGAGAAGACTCTTGAGAGTCTGTTGGGCTGCAAGGGGATCAAACCAGTCAATCCTAAAGGAAATCAACCCTGAATATTCATTGGAAGGACTGATGTTGAAGTTGTAGCTTCAACACTTTGGCCATTTGATGTGAAGTGCTGACTCACTGCAAAAGACCCTGATTATGGGAAAGATTGAAGGCAGGAGGAGAAGGGCACAACAGAGGATGAGATGATTGGATGGCATCATGGACATGATAGACATGAGTCTGAGCAAGCTCCAGGAGTTGGTGATTGACAGGGAATCCTGGTGTGTTGCACTCCATGGGGTGGCAAAGACTTGGACACGACTGGGCGACTGAACTGAACTGAATTGATGATATAGTATCTGCTTTCCATCAAAGTTAGAAATTAAATGGGGAGATAAAAAGTCACTTTTTCTCCTTAATGTCCAAAGACCTATAACATCTTATGAGATAAATGACTGATGAAGAATATTAATTCAATGGAAGACTGAAACAAGAGATTACAGGGCCTAGATTAGGATGAATTTGGCTTGTCTAGATAAACCAGTCTCACACTTCATACAAAAATTTATTTTTTTTACATCTCTGGAATAAGTTATTACACTTCTGTTCCAGTGACCTCATAAAACAATTCATTCTATTTTTCTATTTATTAAGTCCTAATAATTAGAAAAAAGTTAAGATACAATCTGCTTTTCTACCATTTATATTCTCTAGTTCCAGTTCAGTTCTAGAGCTAATGAGATCCACATTCTCTTCTGTATCACTAGGCCTTCGATTTCCTCTTGTAAGGAAGCACACCCTATTCATTTTACCATTCCTCAAGAAATACTAAAGAAATGTCACCATCCTATTCTCCATTGTTTGGATTCAGTAATTTAAAAATTTAAAAAACTGTGCACCTTTGGTCTGTCAGGCATTAATACTCTATCTTATAAGGTACTGGAGATTCAGCAGTATATAAAACAGACACAGTCTCACTGAATTAACTTTTTAAGGGATGTGCTCAAGTTAGTCAACATGTATCTTAAAATCTATGACCCTAGTTCAACACAACATGAACACAGTGGAACTATTCTGAACACTATAAACAACTAAGTGCAACCCAGGAATCACACTGAATTGGTCGTATTATTGAATTATATTGAGCTTACAGTCAATTCTTTTTTAAAAGTGAATGAATAATTATATGCCAAGAATATACTAGAAACTATGAATGTAACAACAAGAGAGTATACCCTTCCCTCAAAGACTATGAAATCCCATAAAGAAGACAAGTAGATGACTAGAGAGCAGTGTAAGTGTTATAAAAGAGGTCTCCATAGAGTACTAGGAGAAAACAGTGGAAGAGGACTGAGCCTGGAATATATAAAAGCAACAATCCTAACCAATTTCTCCTTAACCAAGAGCCTGGATTGAACTAATACTGCTTCTCCTATAAAACATTATGGCTGACAGCCACAGTGGGCCAAAAATGATCATAGTCAGTAGCACTTCTGCTTCCTGTCCTTGAATTTGCTTGCCACAGCCATTCCCAACCTGTTTATGCAGTCTTATATGATACTTAATTCATAATTTAATCAGTAAATAAATTATGAAATATGACTGTGAAAGGATTCAGAATTTCTATAAAAATGAAGCTAAATCATAGGCAAGTTGCTACAAAAGTAATAAGCTATCTAATTAGATGAGGGTGGAAAAATCATAAAAATCTAAATAGATTTTGCACTCAGATTTCTTTGAAATGGCTTTAAATTCTCACTCTACTGTAAAGAAATGGAAATCAAAAACCATAGGTGATTCATTTTTTATGTGAGGTTTACATAAGAAACATCATAGAACTCGCTTGCGACAATTAGAGAAGCCTATGTGCGGCAATCAAGAGCCTGTGATCCACAACTAAGACTCGATGTAGCCAAATAAATAAATATTTTAAAAAACAAATATAACACAGAAAATTACAGTCAGCAGATCCTTATTCAAATGAAAAGCCTTGGTCCTAAAACAAAACACCTATGAAATACACATAGTATGTTCTAAGAGAAAATGTTTAAAATATTTATGTAACTTTTCTTTATACTTCATCAGACTTTTTGAGTAATTCCTACAAACAAGTATAACACTACCAAAAAGAGGAACAAGGATGCCAAGAAGGATTTCAGGCTGCTGCTGTGTAAGAGATTATTAAAAATTAAAACGTAGGTCTGAAAAAAGTGAAAGCTGAAAGATGCTATGACCCAAGCCAACAAAATCAGCAACAGCATGAGCAAAATAGACCGGATTTGCTTAACAAGCCTAGAAATGCTGGATAAAGGCAGCCTCTAATGGGCAGGTTTTCATTGGTACAAAAATCGCCCCACTAGAAAATAAGGTGCATGAAAAGCAAGGACCTTCCCTGCTTTTGCTCTGATGTACCCCCTCACTAACTGAGGCCTGGAACTCCTAGAATGAAGTAAGCCCTCAATAATTTTTTACATAAGGTTGGATGAATCAATCAAGTGAGCTAGCCACAACACTCTGACATTTACAAAAGAAGGAATAACCTTGAAATTCAACCAATGTAAGTTTAAGATAAGCAAAGGACAGAGTGACTTGACTCATCAAAAAATAAAAAGACTCAGGGAGTGAAAATCACTTAGTCATGTTCGACTCTTTACAATCCCATGGACTGTAGCCCATCAGGCTCTTCTGTCCGTGGAATTCTCCAGGCCAGAATACTGGAATGGGTAGCCATTCCCTTCACCAGGGGATCTTTGCAACCCAGGGATAAAACCCAGGTCTCCCGCATTTCAGGCAGATTCTTTACCATCTGAGAAGCCCAAGAAAACAGACTCAATCATATCTAAAATTTCCAGTATTCTCTCTCACTCCCTTCATCTGGAGACCCTACTATCTACTTTTACTGACTCCTCACCATTTCTCCAGAAAAGGCAATGGCACCCCACTCCAAAACTCTTACCTGGAAAACCTCATGGACAGAGGAGCCTGGTAGGCTGCAGTCCATGGGGTCGCTAAGAGTCGGACATGACTGAAGCGACTTAGCAGCAGCAGCAGCACCATTTCTCAGGTCTTTGACCCTGTTATCTTAGGCTGAAGTGTTCCTTTCCTTTCTCCTTTCTTCACCTATTAAAATTCTATGCTTCAAAAGAAGACCTACAAATGACCAATAAACACATGAAAAGATGCTCAGCATCATTAGTCATTCAGTTCAGTTTCAGTTCAGTCACTTAGTCCTGTCCGACTCTTTGCGACCCCATGAATTGCAGCACGCCAGGTCTCCCTGTCCATCACCAACCCCCGGAGTTCACTCAGACTCACATCCATCGACTTGGTGATGCCATCCAGCCATCTCATCCTCTGTCGTCCCCTTCTCCTCCTGCCCCCAATCCCTCCCAGCATCAGAGTCTTTTCCAATGAGTCAACTCTTCGCATGAGGTGGCCAAAGTACTACAGTTCCAGCTTTAGCATCATTCCTTCCAAAGAACACCTAGGGCTGATCTCTTTCAGAATGGACTGGTTGGATCTCCTTGCAGTCCAAGGGACTCTCAAGAGTCTCTCCAACACCACAGTTCAAAAGCATCAATTCTTCGGCGCTCAGCTTTCTTCACAGTCCAACTCTCACATCCATACATGACCACAGGAAAAACCATAGCGTTGACTAGACGGACCTTTGTTGGCAAAGTAATGTCTCTGCTTTTGAATATGCTATCTAGGTTGGTCATAACTTTTCTTCCAAGGAGTAAGCGTCTTGTAATTTCATGGCTGCAGTCATCATCTGCAGTCATTAGACATTATGTCATTAGGGAAATGCAATTTCCTAATTAGGTCATTAGGTCATTAGGGAAATGCAAATCAAAACCACTTCACATTCACGGTTACTATTCAGTTGCTAAGTACTGTCTGACTCTTCATTCAAAACCCCATGAACTTTAGGCTTTTAAGTCCTTCACCATCTCAAGGAGTTTGTTAAAACTCACATCCATTGAGTCAGTGATACCATCCAACCATCTCATCCTCTGTCACCCCCTTCTCCTCTTGCCCTCAGTCTCTGCCAGCATCACGGTCTTGTCCAATGAGTCAGCTCTTTGCATCAGGTGGCCAAAGTATTGGAGTTTCAGGTTCAGCATCAGTCCTTCCAAGGAATATTCGGGGTTGATTTGCCATCCAAGGGACTCTCCAGAACATTCTCTAGCACCACAGCCCGAAAGCATCAATTCTTTGGCTCTCAGCCTTCTTTATGGTCAACTGTCACATCCCTACATGACTACTGGAAAAACCATCACTTTGACTATATACACCTCTGTCAACAAAGCGACGTCTCTGCTTTTTTAATACGCTGTCTCAGATGGTAAAGAGTATGTCTTAAATGCAGGAGACCCAGGTACGATTCCTGGGGAAGATCCCCTGGAAAAGGGAATGGCAACTCACACCAGTATTCTTGCCTGGAGAATTGCCTGGACAGAGGAACCTGATGGGCTACAATTCAAGGGGTCACAAAGAATTGGACACAATTGAGTGACTAAGACACAAACATTAGGTTTATCACAGCTTTTCTTCCAAGAAGCAAGCATCTTTTAATTTCATGGCTGCAGTTACAAGATCCCCTGGAGAAGGGAAAGGCTTCCCACTCGAGTATTCTGGCCTAGAGAATTCCATGGACTGCATAGTCCATGGGGTTGCAAAGAGTTGGACACGACTGAGCAACTTTCACTTTCACTGCAGCTACCATCACAGTGATTTTGGAGCCCAAGAAAATAAATTTTGTCACTATTTTCATTGTTTCCCCATCTATTTGCCATGACGTGCTGGGACTGGAAACCATGATCTTAGTTTTTGAACGTGAAGTTTTAAGCCAGCTTTTTCAATCTCCTCTTTCACCCTCATCAAGAGGCTTTTTAGTTCTTCTTCACTTTCTGCCATTAGAGTGGTGTCATCTGCTTATCTGTGGTTGTTGATATTTCTCCCAGCAATCTTGATTCCAGCTTGTGCTTCATTCAGCCTGGCATTTCAAATGATGTACTCTGCATATACGTCAAATAAGCAGGATGACAATATACAGCCTTGACGTACTCCTTTCCCAATTTTGAACCAGTCTGATGTTCCATGTCCAGTTCTAACTGTTGCTTCTTGACCTGTATACAGGCTTCTCAGGAGGCGGTCTGGTATTCTTATTTGTAAGGTGGTCTGATATTCTCATCTCTTTAAGAATTTTCCGGTTTGTTATGATCCACACAGTCAAAGGCTTTCGTGTGGTCAATGAAGCAGATGTTTTTCTGGAATTCTCGTGTTTTTTCTATGATCTCATTTACTAGGATTAGTAAATTTAAAACAAAACAAAAACAAAAAGGGAATTAAGTCCCGGAGATACTAGGACCCTGCACTCTCACTGTCAAGGCCTGGGTTCAATCCCTGGTCAGGGCACTAAAATCCTACAAGCTGCATGGATCAGCTAAAATAAAAAGCAACACATGTTGGATAGGATGTGGAGAAGCTGGAATCCTCATGGACTGCTGGCAGGAATGTAAACAGTACCTTAGAAAACAATCTGGCAGTTCTTCAACCCAGCAATTCCACTCCCAGTTTCAATACCCAAAATTACTGAAAATATATGTCCCCCCAAATTCTTGTACATGACTATTCACAGCAATATTATTCATAATAGTCCAAAAGTAGAAACACTCAAACATTCATCAACTAATGAATGGAAAAATAAAATACAGTATTTCCAATACAATGGAATAATGTTTGGCAATTAAAAGGAAAGAAATGTTAAATTATACCATAAAACAGATGACTTTGAAAATGTTATGCTAAGTGAGAGAAGTGACACTGCTCAGTCATGTACAGCTTTCTGTGATCCCACTGACTGTAGCCTAATAGTCATGCCTCTGTCCATGGCACTTTCCAGGCAAGAGTACTGGAGAGGGTAGCCATTTCCTTCTCCAGGGACTATTCCCTTGGGAACCGAACCAAGGTCTCCTGCACTGCAGACAGACACTTTACCCTCTGAGTTACCAGGGAAGCCCGAGTGAGAGAAGTGAGACACATATTGTATGATTTCACCTATATGGATTGCCAGAGTAGGCAAATCATAGCTTTGTAGTCACCAGGAGTTGAGAGGAGGGGAGAATAGGGAGCCAACACAGATATGGGGTTTCTCTTCAGCTTAATGAAAATGTTATTAAACCGATTTGTGCTTATGGTTTCATAACCCTGTGAATATACTAAATGCCATTGAATTGTTTGCTTTAAATGGTATGTGTGGTGTGCACAGGGTATATGAATTACATCTCAAACTGTGTTAAAAGCTCTATGCAGGAACTTCTCTGGCAGTCCAGTGGTTAAGACTCTGTGATTACACTGCAGGGGGCAAAGGTTCCATCCCTGGTCAGGGAACTAAGATCCTGAATGCCCTGCTGTGTGCCAAAAAGATAAATAAAAATTAAAATGTGGTATTAAAAAAGAAAAAATTTTAAAAAGCTCTATGTGTACTTTAAGGGCAAGTTCAAATATGATCCTCCCCCATTTCTTACCTTACCTAGGAAAAATTAATAATTTCCTCCACACTGTCAAACCAGTTGTTATTATACTCCATTACTTCATTACCCATATCAGAATGCAAGCTTCTGAACAGTAAAAAACTTGTTACCCTTCTTTGAATTTTCTGCACCCACTCTCCCAAGACCTAACACAATGCATTACAGAGTAGGTACTCAACATCTCTCTACTCTAGTGCACTACAGAATTAATTACCCTCAAAGAGAGACACAGGCAAATAATACGAAGCAAGTTAAACATATTGAGTCGAATTTACCTGTTAAAAAGTCACAAATGGTTAGGATTCATCTAGGATTCATCTCTTCATAGTGATAATATGGATGGGGTGGGAAGTTCTGATGGCAGAAGAAAATGGACCAGACAGGTATATTCTGCATCAAAACCAGAAAGTACTGTCAAATCTTGTGATCTGAAGTTTAACAATGCCCGTGGCTACACAATCTAGGGCTCCTGGGTTTTACCATCTTTCTTTCTCTTGACATAGCCACTTGCTCAAACAATGAACAAGCTGCAGTATTTTACAATAATTTACACAAGGTAGTATTCTTAGGAAAGATTTATCTTTTTGAATCAGCCTCTCCACAGAGTAGAGCACACCAAAGAGACACAACCAAATGCAATATGTGGTATCCTAGATTGGCCCGAGGAACAGAAAGAGGAGGGTGGCGGAAAATTAGTGAAATCCAAATAGAGTCTATAGTTTAGTAAGCAGTATTATGCCAATGTTAATTTCTTAGTTTTGATAAATGTACCCTGGTCATGTAGAATGTTAACATTTGGAGAGATGGGTGAAGTGTATAGGAACTCTGTATTGTCTTAGAAACTCTTCTGCAAATCTACAGTTATTTCAAAATAAAGAGTTTGGTTACTTTTTTAAAAAAGTAGGCTCCATATGTATGGACTAAGGTAAAGTTAGATACATTCATCTAAAGTTCTTTTATGTTATTGTGTACTTGCTATGAACATAAGATCATGGAATGCCTCTGTGAACGAAAAATAAAGATTTCTGCCTTATGGCTCTTGCATTCCAAGTAGGAGAAGTAAACAATAAATAATATATTTTAAAAGTAAGTTATATGATGTGTGAGAAGGTAATAGTGCTACGACAAAACACAACAGTAAAGCAGGTCTGGGAGACCGGAAGTAGAGAAGGGGAGGAAAAGTTGGAATTTTCAAAACAGTAGTGTGGAAAGGCCTCTCTGAGAAGCTGACATGTGGACCAGGTTGGCGAGGGTAAGGGAGGGGCGGGCAGGGCAAGGCTATTCTCTGGAAGAGCTTTCCAGGCCAAGGAGCAGATCAAACAAAGGTTCCAAGACTGAAGCAGCCCATCTTGTTCAGACAGCAGCACAACAGTCAGTGAGAAGGTAGAACAGGGAGGGAGGAGGGGGCGGGAGGGCAGAGGGTCTCAGGAGCCAGACCACAGGAGGGCTCTGGCTTTTCCTCTGAACAAAACGGGGGCCACTGGAGACCACACTGAGTACAATGCTCCAACTCACTGTTTTAAAACAAGGATGGCTCTGGCAGTTGTACTAAGAACAGTCTTTACACAACATCACCTGTGTGATAGTCTTGTCAAAAAATGTTTAGCCTCAACCTGGCCATGAGAAAACAATCAAGTAATTCTAGGATATGGGACATTCTACAAAACAACAGGCCCGGACTTTTTAAAACAGTCATTGTCATGAAAAACAAACAAACAAAAAAGGTGAGGGGACTATTTTAGACTAAAGGAGTCATAACAACGAAGCAAAACGAACAACCTTGACTCAAATCCTCAAGGGGGCATGTATTTGTTTCCTATGGCTGCTGTAACAAATTATGACAAACTGTGTGGCATAAAACAGCAGAAATGGAATGCCTCACAGTTCTAAAGGCAGAAGTCAGCATCACTGGGTGGAAAGCAAGGTCCTGACAGGCCCATAATCCCTCCACAGGCAAATCTGTTCCTTGCTCCTGGTAGCTCTCACATACCTTAGCTTGTTGGCTGTATTACTGCAATATTTACCTCTGTCTTTACATCACTTCCTCGTGTGTGTGTGTGTGAAGTCGTTCTCTGCCTCCCTCTTATTTAAGAGTCTGCAATATTTACCTCTGTCTTTACATCACTTCCTCTTCTCTGCGTGTGTGTGTGTGTGTGTGTGTGTGTGTGTGTGTGTGAAGTCGCTCTCTGCCTCCCTCTTATTTAGAGTCCACTGGGATAATCCAGGATAATATCTCCATCTCAAAATCCTAAATGTAATCACAACTGCAAAAATGCTTTTTCTAAATAATGAAACATTTAGGTTCCAGGATCTGACATTTTAAAAGACTATCATTCAGCCTACTACAGAAGGAAACGGCATAGAAAGACATTTCTTAGACATTAGATGAGACTGAAAATGGAAGTGAAAGTCGTTCAGTCGTGTACGACTCTTCGCGATGCCGTGGATGATATAGTCCATGGAATTCTCCAGGCTAGAATACTGGAGTGGGTAGCCGTTCCCTTCTCCAGTGGATCTATCTTCCCAACCCAGGGATCAAACCCAGGTCTCCCGCAGTGCAGGTGATTCTTTACCAGTTGAGCCACTAGGGAAGACCAGATGATAGTGAATTAACGTTAATTTTCTTAGGTGTGATAATAGGACTGCAGTTACAGGGTAATACCCTGTTCTTAGGGGTTAAATGCTGAAAGAATAAAGTGTGTAACTTGCTTTTAAATTGTACAGCAAAAACAAACACAGAGAGAGAAAAAGAGAGCACACACTAGGTAACATGCAAATATAGCAAATTGTTACCAACAGGTGAATCTAGCAGGAAGGGTTTATGGGTTTTTATTAAACTATTCTTTCAACTCTTCTATAGATGTGATATTTTTCAGAATAAGAATCTGCAGGAAAAAAGTTTTAAGTATAGATTAGAGAGGGCAAACGAAGAAGTAGAAGCTGTAGATGCTACAGAAGCTGTAATCTGGGTAAAAGATGGTAGTAACTCTAACCAGGGTGGTAGCAGTGGAGTTAGTGAGATGCAGTTGGATTCTGGGTATATTTTGAAGGTTGAGGCAATAAGTACTGATAGACTAAACAGAATGTGAAGTGCGAGAGAAAGAGAGGAATCAGGAATGACCCCAAGGCTTTGAGACTGACATCACTGGCTAAGAAGGGAAAGATAAATTGTAGCTGCAAATAACAGAATTTCAGTTTTGGACATACTGATTTTGAGATGGTAATTCAAAATGGAGATGTTAGGAAGGCAATTAGATACAAGTCCGGATTTCAGGAGAAAACTCTGAGTTAGAGATATAAATTTAATCAGTAGAGTGCTAATATTAGATCATATTAAAGTCATGATACTGGACTAAATCACCAAAGAAGAAGACAGTTACAGCATGCCTATAAAATCACCAAGTGGTACATATATATCAGGGCAGAAAAGAACCAAAGAAAATTTGATAACCTCAGTCATCCTAAGATGAAATGGAGCTATTAGCATTTCCTTAAGGAAACTGGATCCAATGAAGAAAAGCCTAGCTTACTTAATATCTTGGAAGATCTTCTGGTTTCTTCCCAAATTTTACAATACATACTGCTACATAGCCTTCTAACTGCTACAAAAACAAATATCCATCATTCAAGAGAATACCCTTAAAAAAATATCCTACATAAAATTATGTCAAGAATTTTGTTTTAGAATCTCTAATACTACATTTTAAAAAGTAAGACAAAGTATATACAAATATATAAAGTACATATAAAGTATATATGTATATATAAAGTATATATATATGTACTTTATATATATATATATCTATATAAAGTATATATACAAATATATAAAGTATTTATATATATAAAACAAGTGAAAGTCAAGTCATGTCCGACTCTTTGTGACCCTATGGACTATACAGTCCATGGAATTCTCCAGGCCAGAAAGCTGGAGTGGGTAGCCTTTTCCTTCTCCAGGGGATCTTCCCAACCCATGGATCAAACCCAGGTCTCCCTCATTGCAGGCAGATTCTTTACCAGCTGAACTACCAGGGAAATCATATAAAATAAGGATAGCTATGTTTGCCTTAGTAGTCACTGCTTTGAATTCTGCACCCTTCAAAAGAAATCCACTGGGCCCAACTAGCCTTCCTCGCACAGTCGGACATGACTGACGCGACTTAGCAGCAGCAGCAGCAGCCTTCCTCTATTTTATTACTACTTACAAATAGACAATCTAGAACTTTTGTATTATGCAAATTAAATACTATAGCATTGTAGTTCAATTTTAAAATTTAATATAATAAGACATTAACAAAATGGAAATAGACTAGTAATATATCTAAGGAAGAGCAACAGTTGTTGTTGTTGTTTTATCCTGGTAGAAGGAATCTTTGTTTTTTTTAACTTAGGAGGAGCAACAGTTTTTAAAAACAATATATGGATAAGTTTCAGGATATTTGTGAAAAGTCTCACACTATATACAACATTTTGAATGTACATACATCTTTCCAGAAAGAAGGTTCAGATATTTTATTTTCAATGGGATCCATGATCTTAACATAGTTTAAACTTTCAGGTTTGAAAGTTAACATCACTAAAGATTTGAAAATCAAAATAAATCACAAGCTGAATGTGTCAGGATTGAAAAATTTATTGAATTTTAGAAAAAGAATATACTTTCACACCTTTAAAAGCAATTACATTGATAGTAAGGGAAATTTGTCAAGTTCAGGTCAGGTTTAGATGCCAGGAAAATTTTCTAATGAAAAACATGCTCCAAAGAATTTTCTTAACAGAGCAAGTACATTTACTTCTGAAAACTTTAAACCTTAAAGAAACAGAAGCCTAGGACCTTAACTTTAAGTTACTGCTCTCAGTTACCAGTGAGGTTATTAGCTAAGATTCACCTCCTACTCTACTCTAGGAATCTAAAAGAAGACTTAAAATAGAGAAATAGGTAACACTGAGAAAGGTCCTCAGTAATAGGGATAAAACATGAAAGAGAAGGAGAGGCAAACGGGCTTAATCATTATTTTCAACTTGGTTCAGCATATTCAGTGTTCAAAGAAATTAAACTTTTACTTACACTACTTTTAACATTAAACATAAAGCTGTCTTAAACTCTCTTCAGTTCTTTACACAGTACCTAACATTTATATTCCTACTATGTGGTAAGAATTATTCTAAGCACTATATTGATATCAGTTCATTTAATCCATGTTTGTGTATACAGACTTTTTGTTTTGATTTGTCCTCTGCTGAGACTTGAACTCCCTGGACTGACAAGAATCACCAGTATCGTATCCTATTTATCCTCAAAGGTTCACTTTGGGGTTTGATTCAGAAGTGTGACTTCCCTACGAAGAGCCTTTCAAGTGCTGAATCCTGGCATCAGAGCTGTCACTTGTCTGGACTTTATAAAAGTCCAGTGTGGCTCCGTTCAACCCGGGATTACATTCTTTCTCAGATGAATATAGACATTTCTGTCAGTTTAAAACTCAAAATACCGAATAGACCTTGCAACTGCCTTGATTTTTCCAACAGAAAATTACTTTCTCTCTCCATTTCACTCATCATAATAGATAACCTAGACCTAATCAAAGTGGATACTTCTAAACTATCCATTTGAGAACCATGAAGGTCTTTATCCTGATCTGACAGAGAATTACTTTACTCAGGTTATATTTATAAAAGACTGTATAATAACAAAAGTGCATAGTTTACAATGTTGAATGAAAAAAAAAAACAGGATAAAAGGATTTATAAAGGAGAAAAACTATATAAAATCACATTAAAAACAGACATACAAAGAAATATTAACAATGGTTGTACCTGGGGTTTATACTTCTAAATATTTTTTTTCCTAGTTTTTGTTATTAACAGCAAAATTTGTGTTTTTTAAGTATTTATTTTCAAAGTATAAACTATATTATGATCTATATAATAACTAATCTAGATAGTTGTTTATCTCATATGAAAATGTATTTCCTAAATAGGGTACCATTCTAGAACTATTTTCTGATCACTTCCTTGAAATCCTACCAAAACAAAGCTCTCATATTCTTTCTCCATTTTGTTTTCAACTCCTCCCTGAAAAATGCATGTTTAGTGGGAATCAAGTTTTTTAAAATCACTCTAGCTTTAAAAACAACATTATAACCCCATATCTAAAAGCCCCTGGATTTGTGGGAAACATTTGTTGAATGTGTACTTCCTGTACACTAATTTAAGTATCTTTGTTCTATTAAAAAAATACAATATTTGACTGATATACCCAACTATAGCAACCAAAATTTATTCTGAGTTTACAGTTTGTAAAGTCAATTTCCAAAAATATCATTTTAACACACTGAAGTTTAGTTGGCAGAAGCATATTTGCAATGTTTAAAAGAAACAAACAGCCTAAGACTTGCACATGGAGAATGGCAGCTCTGAGTTCTTTCTTTCCAGCAAATGTGCTTCATTAACTATTGTGCTTTTCTTCCTTCAAAGAGCTTCTCTCAGGTCACTGCCACTGTTGTTTCATATTAGACAAGTTAGTACTGAGAAATGGTGCCTAAAGCTATACATACATGTATGTAGTTATATCATCAGCCTGCGATCCTGGCAAATTCAAATTTATTACTGCTTGTGTTTTCTTTCTTTTTTAAAAATAAATTTTCAAACATTCACATAAGGACAGAGAGTAAGGGAAAAGTATAATTAACCCCTATGTGCCCGTCATCCAGCTTCAACAATTACCAACATTTGTTATTCTGGTTTTATCTATTCCCCATGCCCCACCCTCGCAACATTTTAAGGGAGGGAGTGAATACTGTACTATTTGAAAACAAATCTTGGACATGATCAGAAGAAAGTCTCTCATTAGCAAACTTAAAATTTGTAAAGATACATCTCTTCTTTCACTTAAAGCTAAAAATATTAAAAACACTTATATTGGGGACTTCCCGGTGGTCTTGTGGTTAAGATCCCAGCTTTCACTTTCACTGCAGGGGGCCTGGGTTTGATCCCTGGTTACAGGAACTAAAATTCTGCATGCAGTGTGGCATGGCCAAAAAAATTTTAAATGTTAAGATATTAAACAATCTCTATTATAGCTTCCCAGGTGGTGCTGGTGGTAAAGAATCTACCTACCAATGCAGGCAATGAAACAGATGTGTGTTTCACCCCTGGGTTGGGAAAATCCCCAGGAATAGGAAATGGCGACCCACTCCAGTATTCTTGCCTGGAAAATTCCATGGTCTGAGGAGCCTGGCGGGCTATGGTCCAGGGGGGTCACAGAAAGTCGGACACGACTGAGTATGCACACTATTATAGCCCCAGTTTGACTTTTGAAGCTGGAAGAAACACAGATTATTATATATTCCTTGCTACTGAAATAGACTTGGGCCAGAAGCACTGGCGTTACCTAGGAGCTTGTTGAAAAGGCAGAACTTCAGACCCAGCCCAGAACTACTGAACTGACTCTGTCCCCAAGACAGGCATGCTCTCTGAAGTCCCAGAAACGGAACCAACACTGCTCAGTTGAGAAAACTGAGGCTGAGAGAGATCAAGTAAGTCTCCCCACAGGAATAATACCCAGAATATCTGATTCTGAGATCAGGTTTTTTTTTTTTCTTACATGACATACTGCCTCTCAACAAACCTGATTCGCATCACAAGACCTTCTGAGGCTTTCACATCCTTCTGGAAACTAATTCAATTAACAAGTAAGTGAATTTCCCATAGTATAGGTTTTTTAAATTCATGAGAGCCTGACATTTTTCCAAATACTATATAATATGCTACAATAAAATCTGTAAATTAATCAAACTTCCTCCTTCTTTGTGTAAAAGAATGAACCTTTTGAGCAAGAGTGCCCTCAAGGGAACCAATTTAATTAATTTATGGTTATGTATTTTTGAAAGGTCAGTACAACAGTTTCCTTATGCAGAGAATATATTATTGGGTGCAACTGAAAACTTAAGCCTTTCATCGTAGGATCAATAAGCACAGTACTGAAAGCCAAACTCATTTTCTAATGTGGCTTCAGTAAGAAAATTCAGAAATGAGTTAAAATGTATCATCCACTTGCATCAGCAATGATAACCAAGTCTCCTCATTACACTAAAAAGGCACCAACTTCTTTTTCTTCATTCTAAGAAAAGGAATTATAATTTTGAAAGTTGTGCACAAAACCTAAGATTATTAAAAGTATTTTAGAAGGCAAATACTAATTAATGTTATCTACATATTTCTTTAAAAAAATTTTTTTGGCCAAATGAGTTTCTTTAAGAGGCCCCTCTTAATTTTCAGAGAGAACTTTACAGCACCTGGAAATTCCAGAGGTTTTGCAGGACACTATTAAGAAATCCATCTTCTACAGAATAAAGAGATTCTGAAACCTTCAGTGGAATGTGTTTTCTTAATAAAATAAATAGTGGAGGATTAAAAAAATGTCAAAACCATTAATATTCTTTCAAGAATACAGGTAAAAATAATACTGGTAAACAAGTATAGCCTTTATAGAGGGCAGTTTGGCAAAATACATTAAAAAACAAAATATATATACCACTGGACCCAGTAACTTCCCCCTTAGGAAAATGACCTAAAGAAATAATTTATAACATGTGCACAGATTTTCCTACTAGGCAGTTTCATGCAATACTGTTTTTCTTTTAACTGGAGGATAATTGCTTTACAATGCTGTAAGCAATTGTGCTGGCTTCTCCCATACAACAACATGAATTAGCCATAAGTATACATGTATTGCCTCCCTCTTGAGTTTCTCTCCCGCTCCAACCCACAATACTGTTTATAAATAAAAAATTCAAAACAACCTAAGAACCTATTGGAAGATAATATGTAAATAAATAAGTGCATTATAAAATATATTTTGTTGTTGTTCAGTCACTCAGTCGTGTCCAACTCTGTGACCCCACGGACTGCAGCACGCCAGGCTTCCCTGTCCTTCACCACCTCCTGGAGTTTGCTCAAGCTCACTTCCATTGAGCTGGTGATGCCATCCAGCCATCTCACTGGATGGATAAAACACATGGTATTCTACTATTAAAAGAACAGTGTTAGTTGCTCACTCGTGTCTGACTCGTGCAACCCTGTGACTGTAGCCTATCAGGTTCCTCTGTCCATGAAATTTCCCAGGCAAGAATACTGGAGTGGGTTGTTATTTCTCGATCTTTCTGACCCAGGGATTGAACCTGCATCTCTTGCATCTCCTGCATTGACAGGCATATTCTTTACCACTAGTGCCCTCCCATTGTTTTTATACAATGAAAAAAACATTATGAAAATATATTAAATGACACATTTAAATCATATATATTAAAGTTACTATTAATATTAAATAATTTATTATATGTTGTATCTTCATGTATATATAGATATGATGTCCAATAAAATGTATCAGTAGTTATCTCAATTGTTGGGCTGCTTTTCATTTTTATCTCCTTTATATTTCCCTGTACTGCTTGAATTTCCTACAAACCATATATAATATATTTATAATCAGTTTAAAAATACTATTCTCTTTTTTTGGCTATACCACAAGGCATGCAGAACTTTCCAGACCAAGACTGAACCCAGACCCCCTGCAGTGGAAGCACAGAGTCTTAAACACTGGACCACCAGTGAAGTCCAATATATTCATTTTTAAAGGCAAAGAGTAGAAGTGCAAATTCAAGGCTTAGAATGAATAAGGAAGCTTAACAATGGAAAAAATAAAATAAAAGCACAAAGCCCTCCCCACCTCTCTACTACATTTCAGATCTCTTGGGGGGTAGGGAAAAGGAGAAATGAGAAAATCAACCGAAAGAGTGGGAACAATGAGCAACCTGTTTCACTAGAGAGATGCTCACCACTTTTACCACAGCAGAAGCAGCACAAGGGAAGCTGCTTCTAAGTCCACCACCCCACCCAAAACAAAAGCAACCACAGAGACCAGTCTCAGGAGCTCACCATCACGATAATCTAGCTTTGGTTATCCTCAGACACTGAACCTGCTCTAAAGTTATATGGAAACATATCACAAAGCTTTACTGTGATATTTACAGCAAAATTACTGAAAATGTATTTTCAATAATTCCTCACAAAGGGCAGTTCTAAATTTCCTCACATATGATACATCAATGGGGCTGCCCTAGTGGCTCAGTGGCAAAGAATTCGCCTGCAGTGCAGGAGATGCAGGGTCAATCCCTGGGTTGGAAAGATACCCTGGAAGAGAACACGACAACCCACCCCAGTATTTTTGCTGAGAAAATCCCATGGACAGAGGAGTCAGGCGGGCTATGGTCCATGGGGTTACAGAGAGTTGGACACACATAAGCGAGCTTCTCTCTCCCTCTTCTTTTTCTTTTTCCTGGGCTTGGAACAAAAAACAATTGCAATGATACCATTTCACAAAGATTACTGCAGTGAAAGTGAAGGAATAGCAAAAGAAGAAAACTGAACCCCAGCTCTTTGACCTATGGAGACTTACAGATGTCCAAAATCAGACAGAAAGTTTTCCTTAGAACTTCTAAATTTTAGATGCAAGATCCAAATTACCTCCTTCCATAGACTTTCAGTTTGTACCCAAGTGTTACAAACTTATTTTCAAAGTTTATTCTGACTTTGGAAATAAAACTGGGCATTTTACTAAAACTTCTTTGAACCCATGACTTCATGCATAAAAGAAGAAAAATACCTCCAATGATTTTGTACAGTACTTTAAATCAACTCCCCTCTGCTTCCCTCCTCCTAAAGGATTGGCTTAATTATAGAAGTAAAGCCCCAAAACCAATCAGCCTAATGACTAAGAATCGACTACACATCCATTTTGAAAGTTTTAGTATTTGAAAATCTGTGATTCTTCATGATTCTAGAAACCTCATGAATATGGTCTGTTACTGATTTTTATTAACAAATGCAACTAACACAATTTCATTCCTCATTAGGAGTGATTAAAGACTCTTAACTACCAACTTAATCAGCATGGTTGAAGCATTATCTGTGAGGAGAGGAAAAAAAGTCTTCCCAAATATCACACATTCAATCACCAAATATACCTTCATTCAATGGTAAGTATGTCATTTAGAACGGAATTTTTAACAACAGGTGAAAAATGAAAAGCAAACTTTCTATCATTTTAGTACTGATAATCCTTATTACTGAGTGAAGGAAAAATAATCAGTCTCCAGCTGAACAATTTTAGCTGAACAATTAGTAGACGAAATGAACTGATGGCAAGTCAAACTACTCTCTGTAAGTTACTTTTCCTCAACAAATTCAAAGACAAGCTCAAGAACTGGACACAGAATGGAAGAAGAGAGAAGAAAGAAGGATATGGCCCTCTAAGCCACATTATAGTTCAGAATCAGCTCCACTCAACTCACTAAAATTATCAGTAAGAATTTTCCAGCTGCTAGATCAGCTACTTTCCATCATTCATTATGAATACTGCTTCAGTTCAGTTCAGTTCAGTCGCTCAGTTGTGTCCGACTCTTTGCGACCCCATGAATCGCAGCACACCAGGCCTCCCTGTCCATCACCAACTCCTAGAGTTCACTCAGACTCACGTCCATCCAGTCAGTGATGCCATCCAGCCATCTCATCCTCTGTCGTCCCCTTCTCCTCTTGCCCCCAATCCCTCCCAGCATCAGAGTCTTTTCCAATGAGTCAACTCTTCGTGTGAGGTAGCCAAAGTACTGGAGTTTCAGCTTTAGCATCATTCCTTCCAAAGTACATAAAATTATTGAGACACAAATATTTTAGCACTCATTTCACATGCTATCAAGGTAATGCTCAAAATCCTCCAACCTAGGCTTCAACACGACATGAACCAAGAACTTACAGATGTTCAAGCTGGATTTAGAAAAGGCAGAGGAACCAGAGATCAAATTGCCAATATCCGTTGGATCATCGAAAAAGCAAGAGAGTTACAGAAAAACATCTACTTCTGCCTTATTGACTATGCCAAAGCCTTTGACTGTGTGGATCACAACAAACGGTGGAAAATTCTTCAATAGATGAGAATACCAGACCACCTTACCTGCCACCTGAGATATCTATATGCAGGCCAAGAAGCAACCTTTAGATGACTGGACATGGAACAAAAGACTGGTTCAAAATTGGGAAAGGAGTATGTCAAGGCTGTATATTGTCACCCTGCTTAATTAACTTATATGGAAAGTACATTAAGCAAAATGCTGGCCTGGAAGCACAAGCTGAAATCAAGATTGCCCGGAGAAATACCAACAACCTTAGATATGCAGATGACACCACCCTTATGGCAGAAAGAGAAGAGGAACTAAAGAACCTCTTGATGAAAGTGAAAGAGGAGAGTGAAAAAGTTGGCTTAAAACTCAACATTCAAAAAACTAAGATTATGGCATCCGGTCCCATCACTTTATGGCAAATAGATGGGGAAACAATGGAAACAGTGACAGACTTTATTTTCTTGGGCTCCCAAATCACTGCAGATGGTGACTGCAGCCATGAAATTAAAAGACACTTGCTCCTTGGAAGAAAAGCTATGACAAACCTAGACAGCACATTCAAAAGCAGAGACATTACTTTGCCAACAAAGGTCCATCTAGTAAAAGCTATGGTTTTTTCAGCAGTCATGTATGGATATGAGAGTTGGACCATAAAGAAAGCTGAGCGCCAAAGAATTGATGTTTTTGACATGGGGTGTTCAAGAAGACTCTTGAGAATCCCTTGGTTGCAAGGAGATCAAATCAGTCAATCCTAAAGGAAATCAGACCAGAATATTCATTGGAAGGACTGATGCTGAAGCTGAAGTTCCAATACTTCAGCCACCTGACGCAAAGAACTGAATCACTGGAAAAGACCCTGATGCTGGGAAAGATTGAAGGCAGGAGAAGGGGAAGACAGAGGGTGAAGTGGTTGGATGGCATCACTGACTCGATGGACATGAGTTTGAGCAAGCTCCAGGAGTTGGTGATGGACAGGGAAGCCTGGCATACTGCAGTCCACGGGGCTGCAAAGAGTCAGACATGACTGAGCGACT
This sequence comes from Bos mutus, assembly GCF_027580195.1. Lineage (NCBI taxonomy): Eukaryota > Metazoa > Chordata > Mammalia > Artiodactyla > Bovidae > Bos > Bos mutus. Next base: position 96,396,489 of record NC_091621.1, read on the forward strand.
GAACTGAACTGAGTAGGTTCACTCTGACCTTCAGCTTACTACCAAAGGAAAATTTTTTAAGAATTTTGTAAACGAAGGAAGAGCAGGAAGAAAAAAGAACCCCTAAAGTTCAGTCTCTGAGTACAGCCACCCTCCTTTATTATCCTATTCTTTAAAAAATACTCATAATTTTTCCCTAAAATGTTTTATATGTGCTTATTGATACAGAACCCCACTCCAGTATTCTTGCCTGGAAAATCCCATGGACAGAGGAGCCTGGTAGGCTGCAGTCCATGAGGTCGCTAAGAGTCGGACACGACTGAGCGACTTCACTTTCACTTTTCATTTTCATGCATTGGAGAAGGAAACGGCAACCCGCTCCAGTGTTCTTGCCTGGAGAATTCCAGGGACAGTGGAGCCTGATGGGCTGCCGTCTATGGGGTTGCACAGAGTCGGACAAGACTGAAGCGACTTAGCAGCAGCAGCAGCATTGATACAGTATTAACGTTTGAGTGTCCACGAGCTATCTTTGGCTCTTTTTCTCTTCTTTATCTATAATTCTCTCTAGGTAGTGTTATCCAGTCTCAAGGATTTAAATACATGCATAATTATATTTTAATTTCAGCTCAGTCTTTTCTAACTTCTAACTCATACACTTAATAACATACTTGACCAAGATATCTAATAAGCATTTCAAACTCAGCATGTCCATGTCCTGATCTGCACTGCCACTCCTCCAACCTTTGTAACTCACAGTCTTCCCCCATTTAAGCTGACAGCAATTCCATTTTTCAAGTTGCTGAAGTTCAAACCTTTGAAGTTGTTCTTGATTCCTACCCTTCTGTCACATCCCACAATTTGATAATGAAATCTTATTGCTTCAATCTTCCAAATATATCCAAAAACTAATCATATCTCACCATGTATTCTGAGCTACCACCATCTCTTACCTAGATTACTACAGGCTTCCTAACAGACCTTCCTGCTTTCACTCTTGTACCCTTACAGTTCAGTCTTGAAACAGCTGCCAGGATGATCTTTTTAAAACTAAGTCAGAGGTCTCTCCTCTGTTCAAACCCTGCCATGGCTCTTCATCTCTCACAGTTAAAAGCCAAAGCCCTTTCAATGATACAAGGCCTTTCAGGATCTGACCTCATATGTGACCCTTCAGGATCTGACCTCATATGTGACCCTTCTGGAGCTTCCCTTGTGGCTCAGCTGGTAAAGAATCCACCTACAGTGCAAGAGACCTGGGTTCGATCCCTGGGCTGGGAAGATTCCCTGGAGAAGGGAAAGGTTACCCACTCCAGTATTCTGGCCTGGAGAATTCCATGGACTGTATACTGACCCTTCTGCCCTCCTCTCCTGCTATCCTTCTTCCTGTTCATTCTTCCAGGCTCCTTAAGGTTCCCTGGAGTCACAGACCACCACCAGAACCACACCTAGAGTCCGTGCTCTTCTTGTTCTCTCTTTTCATCTTGAAACCAATTTATTTGCTTTTGTTACTCCCAATTTCCAGTTTTGTTAAGGATTATCCTCCTTCTTTGGAAAGGCCCTCAAACATCATCAGATTTTCTACCCATCCTTAGAAACTCTTTTACTTCCTACTATGAAACACTCTGTGAAGAGACGCTCCTTGGAATGTTCATCTCAGACTTCAATGTTTTTTTTTTTCCCCTCTCCTTTTTCTTTGCTTTCTATTTTCTGTAAATACAGAAATTACCTGTCAAAATTTTGGTTTTCAAAGCTTATGTTTGCACAAAAACTTGTACAAGAATGTTCGTAGTAGCCTTTTTCATAACTGCCAAAATCCAGAAATAAGCAAAATGTTCTTAATTGGGTGAATGGATAAACAACCTATGTTGCATTCACACAATGGAATACTACTCTGCAAGAAAAGGGAATAAACTGATGCATGCAGCCATACATTACATGATATTCTACAAGAGTCAAAACTATAGTGACAGAAAACAGATCAGTGATTGCCAAGTGCTGAGGAGTTGGGGGGAATGTTGGAACTGTTCTGTGTCTTGATTATGGCCGTGTTTATGAAACTGTATGAGCTTGTTAAAATGCACAACACTATGAGCTAAAATCCTGAAAGACGATGCTGTGAAAGTGCTGCACTCAATATGCCAGCAAATTTGGAAAACTCAGCAGTGGCCACAGGACTGGAAAAGGTCAGTTTTCATTCCAATCCCAAAGAAAGGCAATGCCAAAGAATGCTCAAACTACCACACAATTGCACTCATCTCACATGCTAGTAAAGTAATGCTCAAAATTCTCCAAGCCAGGCTTCAGCAATATGTGAACCGTGAACTTCCTGATGTTCAAGCTGGTTTTAGAAAAGGCAGAGGAACCAGAGATCAAATTGCCAACATCCACTGGATCATGGAAAAAGCAAGAGAGTTCCAGAAAAACATCTATTTCTGCTTTATTGACTATGCCAAAGCCTTTGACTGTGTGGATCACAATAAACTGGAAAATTCTTCAAGAGATGGGAATACCAGACCACCTGACCTGCCTCTTGAGAAATCTGTATGCAGGTCAGGAAACAATAGTTAGAACTGGACATGGAGCAACAGACTGGTTCCAAATTGGGAAAGGAGTACGTCAAGGCTGTATATTGTCACCCTGCTTATTTAACTTCTATGCAGAGTACATCATGAGAAATGCTGGACTGGAAGAAACACAAGCTGGAATCAAGATTGCCAGGAGAAATATCAATAACCTCAGATATGCAGATGACACCACCCTTATGGCAGAAAGTGAAAAGGAACTAAAGAGCCTCTTGATGAAAGTCAAAGTGGAGACTGAAAAAGTGGGCTTAAAGCTCAACATTCAGAAAATGAAGATCATGGCATCCGGTCCCATCACTTCATGGGAAATAGATGGGGAAACAGTGGAAACAGTGTCAGACTTTATTTTTCTGGGCTCCAAAATCACTACAGATGGTGACTGCAGCAATGAAATGAAAAGACGCTTACTCCTTGGAAGGAAAGTTATGACCAACCTAGATAGCATATTCAAAACAGAGACATTACTTTGCCAACAAAGGTTCGTCTTGTCAAGGCTATGGTTTCTCCTGTGGTCATGTATGGATGTGAGAGTTGGAATGTGAAGAAGGCTGAGCGCCAAAGAATTGATGCTTTTGAATTGTGGTGTTGGAGAAGACTCTTGAGAGTCCCTTGGACTGCAAGGAGATCCAACTAGTCCATTCTGAAGGAGATCAGCCCTGGGATTTCTTTGGAAGGACTGATGCTAAAGCTGAAACTCCAGAACTTTGGCCACCTCATGCGAAGAGCTGACTAATTGGAAAAGACTCTGATGCTGGGAGGGATTGGGGGCAGGAGGAGAAGGGGACGACAGAGGATGAGATGGCTGGATGGCATCACTGACTCGATGGACGTGAGTCTGAGTGAACTCCGGGAGTTTGTGATGGACAGGGAGGCCTGGTGTGCTGCGATTCATGGGGTCACAAAGAGTCGGACACGACTGAGCAACTGAACTGAACTGAACTGAACTGATGAGCTAAAGTGGTTTAATTTTACCTTGTGGAAATATACCTCACTAAATCTAACTTTAACATAAGTAAAATGGAATAAAAATTCTTACCTGGAAGGCACTTATCCCAAACGTTCACTTGGTTAACTTCCTTACTTCCTTAAGGTGTTTGCTCAATGATCACTTCTCAGTGAGGCCTATCCTGGGCAGTATGCTTAATATAGGGGGAAGGAAGGAAAGAAAGGAGAAAGGGAGGAAGAAATTCACCCTCAGTGAACTCATTTCACCTTCCAAAGACTGTGGAAGACAGTACTAGAACTAGGAGTATATTCCCATGAGAAAATGGAATAAGAGATTAGCTGGAACCTTTTGTCAAGACTCCAGTCATGTTTAGAGACTTGAAGAACTCTGTGCAAAGGACAAAGAAAGGAAGAGTTCTATTACCAAGATCTATACTCAGAGGCCCTGAGTCACATATATATACCTGGTACACACTAATGTAAGAGTTTCATGGGGGAAAAAAAGGCAAATCAAATATAACTTAAAGCTTAGCAAGCATTTCCTTACCCAAACATGGCAAAAGAGAAACAGTAAGGAAATACATCTCAATGCCAGGTAAATGCAAATGAATTAAACAATAATTTCTGCTAGAGCTATATACCTATAACAGTTTGTTTTACCTGAAAACCTAAAGCTGAGATGATCAGCTTTAGAAACAAAAAACAAAACCAAAACTCATCACCATTCTGAAATCTTAGACAGCATCTAACGTCCTGAATTTATAGTTTCAGTCTTCAAAAAGGACACCGAAAGCTCCAGTCTGTTTAGTATAACATAAAGTGACAAACAGAAAAACTTGACATTTCAAGGACAGGTGAAAAATCAACAACGTGTTCAAACACATCTTGGGTACCTAATTATTTGTCAGGTCTGTGAAAGGAGCTGATATGACCTTGAGTGTAGTGACTACAGTCAAAATAAGATACAAACATCAAATCATAAGCATTTGCTTTTCTTTTAAGCATCAGTTCAGTTCAGACGCTCAGTCGTGTACGACTCTTTGTGACCCCATGAATCACAGCACGCCAGGCCTCCCTGTCCATCACTAACTCCCGGAGTTCACTCAAACTCACGTCCATCGAGTCAGTGATGCTATCCAGCCATCTCATCCTCTGTCGTCCCCTTCTCCTCCTGCCCCCAACCCCTCCCAGCATCAGAGTCTTTTCCAATGAGTCAACTCTTCGCATGAGGTGGCCAAAGTATTGGAGTTTCAGCTTTAGCATCAGTCCTTCTAAGGAACACCCAGGACTGATCTTTTAAGCATACTTAACAATTATATTGACAATGATTATGCATTCTGGCACTGTACTAGATGCTGAGGGGTTACAAAAGTAAATAATATATTATATTTATTGTTTCCTATGTATCCCAAACAGTGCATATTATCTCCTTTATTAACGTAAAACTTTATGAGTTAAACTTCTTTGTTTTAGAGATGAGAGCTTAGAAAATTTAAGAAGCAAAACTAGCAAGTGTCAGAGTTGGGGTTTAATCTCAGGTACTTCAAACTCCAGAACGCATATACTCAACTGCTATGCTAAACTGTTTCCCTCGACTAGCTTCAAGTCTGGAGGACAGAAAAATGAGCTTAGAAATGATGTTAATACATGTGGCCAGCTCCACCTCATTAGTGCCCAAAAGTCTACCTGGAAAATAAAAATGGCAAATTAAGTACACACAGGTAAAGAATGCACACATCTTACAGTACAGAATTACTCCCTAAAGGACAAACTTAAAGAAATAAATGGCTTGCACATAATGATTTTACATGAGTAATAAAATGAACAAAAATAACACATAAAAGCAACTAAGTCCTTTCTACTCTAAAAAGACTGCTCTGCAATAATTTAATTCCTTCAGTGACAAGACCTTCAGTTCTGTTCAACTTATCTCTTCCTAACACATGAAAACAGAATCAGGTGATTTGGAATATAGAACAAAACTGAAAGTCACTTTATGTATTTACCTAGAAACTTTTTTCATAAATTCTAAATACTTATGTGGAAAAGGCTTCCTTCTGCCTCTAAGTAAAACTTCTTTCTAGACGTTAGCCATACAAAGCTTCCTAGGACAGATGGGCAGCCTGCAAGGCCTTCAAATCCTTTGTTTAAAAGGTAGCAAATGGGTCCTATTGACCAATAAAGCCAGCCAGGTTTCTGGGAAGCACTGACCCCAAAAAAGTCATTATGTTTCTTCATCTTGCAAGACCAGAGCAGACAAAGGAGCCAAAGCTAAAAGAGAAACCAAAGGAAGATCATACAAACATTAAAATCCATATCACACAAATTTGTGACACAAACAGCCCCTGTTTTTTAATTAACATCACTGTCATAATGCTAACCTACAAAAATGAAAAGACTGACCTCACTCTGTTTTAAAAATTTTAATCTATCATTCAAGTAGGTAAAATCTCAGCAGTTGGTATGCATTAAAACTGCCAATCTCCTTTAAAATATATACAAGAGTTTTCTTCCCATGTAAAACAGGGAGCTAATAGAAGAATGTCATATATGACCACTGAAGATATCTCTAAATAGTGGCAAGGTTTCTTCTTAAAAAGAAGTAGGTATGTATAGAACACCCTGATGAAGCCATCAAAATTCTACTAGAACTAATAAACAAATCCAGTAAGGTTGTAGGACATGAAATCAATATACAAAAAACCTGCAATTCAATCCCCTTTACAATTGCATCAAAAAGAATAAATACCTAGAATAAATTTAACCAAGGAAGAAAAAGACCTATATATCAAAATTTTCTGTATATATCAAAGACAGTAATAAAAAAATTGATGACACAAATAAATGGATCTGTATATTGAAAACGTCTGTATATCAAAGATCTATATATTGAAGTTTTTTTTTTTAATTGAAAATGACACAAATAAATGGAAAGATATTCCATGCTCATGGATTGGAAGAATCAAGACTGTTAAAATATGATAACTATCTAACACAATCTATAAATTCACTGCAATCTCTATCAAAACTCCAATGACATTTTCCAAAGAAACAGAACAAATAATCCCAAAATTTATAAGGAACCACACACATAAAAAATCTGAATAGCAAAAGCAATCCTGAGAAAGAACAACAAAGCTGGATGCATCATACTCTCTGATTTCAAACTATATTACAAAGCTATAGCAATTAAAAGAGCATGTGACTGGCATAAAAACAGACACACAGCTCAATGGAATAGAAGAGAACATATAGAAACAAACCCACATATAAATGATCAATTAATTTACAACAAAGGAGCCAAGAATATACAACAGGGAAAGGACAGTCTCTTCAGCTAACCATGCTGGGAAAACTGAACAGCCACATGCAAATAAATGAAATTCAACCACTATCTTATGCCATGCATGGATTAAATCCACCATTCATGGATTTAATCAAGTGGATTAAAGATCTGAGCATTAGATCTGAAACCATTAAAATCCCAAAAGAAAACATAGGCAGTAAGCTCCTTGACATAGTACTTGGCAATGATTTTTTAAAATCTAACACCAAAAGCAAGAGCATCAAAAATAAATTAGGGGGACTATATCATACAAAAAGCTTCTGCACAAGAAAGAAAACCAGCAACAAAATGAGAAGCCAAGTTACTGAATGGAAAAAAATATCTGCAAATCATGTATCTGATAAGGGGTAAATATCTAAAATATACAAAGAACTCTTACAATAGCAAAAAAAAAAAAATCCAATTTAAAAATGGGGGGACGATCTGAACTGACATTTTTCCAAAGACATACAGATAGCCAACAGGTTCATGAAAAGATGCTCAACATCATTAATCATCAGGGAAATACAAATCAAAACTACAATGAGATATTACTTCACACCTGTCAGAATGGCTAACTTCAAAAAGAACAACAACAACAAGCACTGGCAAGAATGTAAAGAAAAGAGAACCCTCAGGAAACTAAAGGCAAAGGTTAAAAGGAAAGATATACCATTTTGAATGTAGAGTTTCAAAGAACAGCAAGGACAGATAAGAAAGTCTTCCTCAGTGATCAATGTAAAGAAATAGAGGAAAACAATACAATGGGAAAGACTAGAGATCTCTTCAAGAAAATTAGAGATACCAGGGGAACATTTCATGCAAAGATGGGCTCAGTAAAGGACAGAAATGGTATGGACCTAACAGAAGCAGAAGATATTAAGAAGAGGTGGCAAGAACACACAGAAGAACTGTACAAAAAAGATCTTCATGACCCAGATAATCATGATGGTGTGATCACTCACCTAGAGCCAGACATTCTGGAATGCGAAGTCAAGTGGGCCTTAGGAAGCATCACTACAAACAAAGCAAGTGGAGGTGATGGAATTCCAGTTGAGCTATTTCAAATCCTGAAAGATGATGCTGTGAAAGTGAAATGGCTGTGAAACTCAATATGCCAGCGAATTTGGAAAACTCAGCAGTGGCCACAGGATTGAAAAAGGTCAGTTTTCATTAAAATCCCAAAGAAAGGCAATGCCAAAGAATGCTCAAACTACCGCACAATTGTATTCATCTCACACACTAGCAAAGTAATGCTCAAAATTCTCCAAGCCAGACTTCAATAGTACGTGAACTGAGAACTTCCAGATATTCAAGCTGGATTTATAAAAGGCAGAGGAACCAGAGATCAAATTGCCAATATCTGCTGGATCATAGAAAAAGCAAGAGAATTCCAGAAAAACATCTACTTTTGCTTTATTGACTACACCAAAGCCTTTGACTGTGTGGATCACAACAAACTATGGAAAATTCTTCAACAGATGGGACTACCAGACCATCTTACCTGCCTCCTGAGATATCTGTATGCAGGTCAAGTCGCAACAGTTAGAACCAGACATGGAACAACAGACTGGTACCAAATTGGGAAAGAAGTACGTCAAGGCTGTATATTGTCACCCTGTTTATTTTACTTATATGCAGAATATATCATGAGCAATGCCAGGCTGGATGAAGCACAAACTGATATAATCTGAGGTTGTATCAATAACCTGAGATACACAGATGACACCACCCTTATGGCAGAAAGTCAAGAGGAACTGAAGAGCCTCTTGATGAAAGTGAAAGAGGAGAGTGAAAAAGCTGGCTTAAAACTCAACATTCAAAAAACTAAGATCATGGCATCCGGTCCCATCACTTTATGGCAAATAGATGGGGAAACAGTAGAAACAATGACAGACGTTATTTTCTTGGGTTCCAAAATCACTGGAGATGGTAACTGCAACTGTGAAATTAAAAGACGCCTGATCCTTGGAAGAAAAGCTATGACCAACCTAAACAGCATTTTAAAAAGGAGAGATATTACTTTGCCAATAGTCATGTATGGATGTGAGAGTTGGACTATGAAGAAAGCTGAGCGCCAAAGAATTGTTGCTTTAGATCTGTGGTGTTGGAGAAGACTTGAGAATCCCTTGGACTGCAAGGAGATCAAACGAGTTAATCCTAAAGGAAATCAGTCCTGAATATTCATTGGAAGGACTGATGCTAAAGCTGAAACTCCAATACTTTGGCCACCTGATATGAAGAACTGACTCATATGAAAAGACCCTGATGTTGGGAATTGAAGGTGGGAGGAGAAGGGGACAACAGAGGATGAGATGGCTGGATGGCATCACTGACTCGATGGACATGAGTTTGAGCAGCTCCAGGAGTTGGTGATGGACAAGGAAGTCTGGTGTGCTGCAGCCCATGGGGTTGCCGGACACTACTGAGGGACTGAACTGCACTGACAGGAATTCCCTGGGTGGTCCTCTAAGCCATGCAGCGGAGCCAAAATAAAGGAAGTTAAACTGGTGCAAGTACTATGGAAAATAGTATAGAGGTTCCTCAAAAAAGTAAAAACAGAAATACAATATGATCTAGTAATTCCACTTCTGGGTATTTATCTGAAGAAGATGAAAACACTAACTTGAAAAGATATTTGCACCCCAATATTAATTGCAGCATTGTTTGCAATAGCCAACATATGAAAACGACTTAAGTGTCCATCACCCGATAAATTAATAAAGAAACTGTGAGAGACATACACACAAAGACACATATACATATAATGGAATATTATTCAGCCATAAAAATAGAATCTTACCATTATGACAACATGGATGGATCTCGAGGGCACTATACTAAGTGAAGAAAGTCAGACAGAGAAAGACAAATACTGTATGATGTCTTTTACACACAGAATCTAAAAACTACTCAAACACATATATGTGTATATACATGTGTGTGCTCAGTCCTGTTTGACTCTCTGCAACTCCACAGACTGTATAGCCTGCCAGGCTCCTCTGTCCATGGGATTTCCCAGGCAAGAAAACTTACACAGTGAAAATCGCTCAGTTGTGTCCAACTCTTTGCGACCCCATGAACCACACAGTCCGTGGAATTCTCCAGGCCAGAATACTGGAGTGTGTAGCCTTTCCCTTCTTCAGGGAATCTTCCCAACCCAGGGATTGAACCCAGGTTTTCCACATTGCAGGTAGATTCTTTACCAGCTGAGCTATCAGGGAAGCCCATATAGTATATATAAAAATTATATATAATATATAAAAATTATATATAATATATATTATAAACATATGTGTATACACACACATGCACATACATGTATATATAAACCCAAGTTCACAGAACAGATTGCTGGTGCCAGAGGTGGCAGGGGTTGGGGGGGAGTTAGAGAAATTGCTGAAAGGAGTCAAAAGGTAAAAGAAAAAAATAAAAACAAAAATTTTTTTTAAAAAGAAGCATGGAGTAAGGGGGCTCTTTAAGTTTCTCACAAGACAGACCTTTTAAGACATCAACATCCCCTCCAAAATTCTGGATATCCCTCCATTAAAGCCCACATTATAAGGAATTTGAGATAAAGCAGTAACAGCAAGCCAAAAAAAAAAAAGGGAGAGAAAGAGAAGTAGGAATAACTATAATAGATGTGTAGAAAGAGCACTTTCGTGAACCTGGAGAGAAATTTATAAGACCAGTTTTCAGAACCTTTTTTTAAATATTAAAAACAATTCCAACATCAATGATCTGGGATAAAAGAATTAAACAACCTACTGAAAGGGAGAAGATATCTGCAAATGATATGACTGATAAGGGGTTAATATCCAATATATATAAACAGCTCATATAACCCAACATAGAAAAAAACAACAACTCTGAACAATCCAATTTAAAAAAATGGGCAGAAGCTCTGAATTGACATTTTTTCCAAAAACATATTGATGGCCAATAAGCACATGAAAAGATACTTAACATCACTAATCATCAGGGAAATGAAAATCAAAACCACAGTGAGATATCACATCACACCTGTCAGAAAGGCTATCATTAGAAAGACAAGAAATAAGGATGTAGAGAAAAGGGAACCCTTGTGCACCGATGGTAAGGATGTAAACTAGTACAGACACTGTGGAAAACAGTATGGAGATAGCTCAGAAAACTAAAAATAGGACTACCACATAATCAAGCAATTCCACTCCTGAGTATATATCCAAAAAATGAAAACACTAGTTCAAAAAGATACATGCACTCTAATGTTCAAGTTAGACAAAGAAAGACAAATGCTCTTATCTCTTATACCTGGAATCTAAAAATAAAGCAAACAAATATATATAACAAAAAAGAAACAAGACTTACAGACACAGAAAACTAACTAGTGGTTACCAGTGGGGAGAGGAAAGAGGAGGGGGACAAGTTAGGAGTCTGGGACTAAGAGATACAAACTACTTGTATAAAATAGAAAGCAACAGAATACAGTGTACAGCACAAGGAAATACAGCCATTACTTAAATGGAGTACAATCTGTAAAAATACTGAATCACTATATTACACCTGCAATTAATATTATAAACCAACTATACTTCAATAAAGAAGCTAATTTTAAAATATAAAAGGATTCCTTATGCTTTCTTGATCTACATTCTAAATGACTTCAAGAGATCTCTGAGAAATAAGAAACATGCAAATACCTTTTACAAACTTTTTTTTAAAGTTTACTTTACTAATGCTCTCTAAATAAAAAATAAAATTTCTTTAATGAAAATGAAGGGTACTGCTGATGATCAAATGAGATGCATAATTCAGAAACGCTTAGAGTATCATAGATACTTTTAAGCATAATGAACTGTAGTGATTATTTTGTTCAAATCCTACATTATTTAATTTGGCTCACAGTTTATTTTTCAAGAGAATTTGAGTATACACAAAGTTTTCCATGAATGTCTATTCTTTATTGATTACATCGACAGCAACAAGGAAACAAAACAAGGGCAACTCAGTGCAACTCCAGATGGGCCACCAAGCATAAGAATATGGGAGGAACTAATGGAAACAAGGCAGGGCTGTTGGAGTCCATGAATATTTCAGAAGAACAATGAAAAAGGGTGCCAGATGGGTTGCTTGCAGCTGGCTAACAACTAAATTTCCAACCAAAGCTAAATGCTTCCTTACATAATTTATCAAGCACTTTTCAGTTCCCTTCTACTACCACCCTTTTCATTCTTTCTTTTTTCATTTTCCTTTTTTAAAGAGCAATACCACCATTGTTTCTCTTTCAAATGGGACTGTTTTTTGTTTTTTTTTTTTAAAGAAAACAATACCTGTATCCTCTGTACTGCTGAGGCCAAAGTATGAGTCTAGGTGTTATTAGTGAGGCAAAAATGAACAAAGGAAGTGCTACAAAACCCTAACCACTCTTTTCTAAACAAAGTAGTTTAAAATAAACACTAATTGCCAAGCGTTACCAGGCATAAATACAAATCAGCTCTGCTTAGCTAGCAGAGGTGAAGCTTCATCCTTCGCAGAGCACACAGGTCCCTGCCTACCTCTCCAGACTCATCTTCCAACACTCTAACCCGTGTTTCAGAGACAAAAGCAGCAGAGTTCACTCAAGCTCTTTTAACAATAAAAATTAAAATTGCAAATAAGATTTAAGCGCCTACTGTGTGCCCAGCATAGCTCACTTGGTAAAGAATCCACCTGCAATGCGGGAGACCTGGGTTTGATCCCTGGGTTGGGAAGATCCCCTGGAGAAGGGAAAGGCTACCCACTCCAGTACTCTGGTCTGGAGAGCTCCATGGACTGTACAGTCCAAGCAGTCACAAAGAGTTGGATACAAATGAGTGACTTTCACTTTCATTTTCATGTGCCACGCACTGTTCTAAGCATTTGACCAGCAAATCCCAAGAGCAGTTAGAGTTCTGTTATTATTAGGTAGAGGACATTTAAGTACCTTGCCCAAAGCAGTCTGCTTCAGAGCCTGCACTCAAATTCTGCTTGCTATGCCTCTCTGAAACAACAGATCAGTATTATCTCTTTCAAATTCAGATTGCTCAAAATCCTGCACACTACTACCACAGCTTTGACACATTCTATTTAAAATCACTGCTGAAAGTTTTAAGTCCTAAATCAGAAATAATTCTCTCAGTACATAAAGAACAACGTAACTCCAGACATGATGGAGGAGATGTATAAGAAAGCTCATGCTGCAATATGAGAGAATCCAGTGTATGAGAAGAAGCCTAAGAAAGAAGTTAAAAAGAAGAGGTGGAACTGTCCCAAAATGTCACTTGCCCAGAAGAAAGATCGGGTAGCTCAGAAGAAGGCAAGCTTCCTTAGAGCTCAGGAACGAGCTGCTGAGAGTTAAACCAAACCACATTTTCTATCAAGATTTTTCAGATAAGACAATAATAAACTTACTGAACAAGCAAAAAAAAAAAAAAAAAAAAAGAAATTTAAAGGCTTTAATATTGCCAAAATCATTGTGGTAGCCAACCTGCAAGATAGCTCAATCCCCGTTATCTGACATTCACAGCCCTGAGGATACCCTCTCACAGTGAACCAGGGCAGGACTGTGGGTCCTACGCATAAGACAGGAACCATGGTATGCCACTTCTGAGATAAGGTATAAAAAACCCCACAGATTCCATCATGAGCCCCCTCTCCATCTGTCTATCTGTGATTGTCTGTCTCTCTCACCACTTGCTCTGAGGGAAGTCTGCAGTCATGTAATTAGGATGAACAGGCAGCCTACAAAGAGGCCCAAGTGGTAAGAAACAGGCTGCTAACAGTTACACAACTGAGTTTAGAAGCAGACTCTTCAGCCACAGTTGGGCAGGGCCCTGGGGTGACTGCACTCCTGCCAGCAGCTTGACTGCAACCTTGTAATAGACAGACTCTGAGCCAGAACCATCCAGTTAAGTTGCCCCTGGATTTCTGACCCTCAGAAAGTATGCAAGATAATAAACACTTCTGTTCAGCACTAAATTTTAGGATAATTTGTTCCATGGCAATAGTTAAATAATACAAGCAAGTGGCCCTACTGACAGCTTACTTATAACAAGATGTTAATAGAAAGCCTCTTATTTACAATACAAAGAATATAGTCAGTATTTCAAAATAACTATAAGTGAAGCATATTCTTTCAGTTCAGTTCAGTTGTTCAGTCATGTCTGACTCTTTGTGACCCTGTGGGCTGTAGCACACCAGGCTTCCCTGTCCATCACCAATTCCCGGAGCTTGCTCAAACTCATGTCCATCGAGTAGGTGATGCCATCCAACCATCTCATCCTCTGTCGCCCCCTTCTCCTGCCTTCAATCTTTCCCAGCATCAGGGTCTTTTCCTTTCTTTGCATCAGGTGGCCAAAGTATTGCAATTTCAGCTTCAGCATCAGTCTCAATGAATATTCAGGACTGATTTCCTTTAGGATTGACTTGTTTGATCTCCTTGCAGTCCAAGGGATTCTCAAGAGTCTTCTCCAACACCACAGTTCTAAGGTATCAATTCTTTGGCGCTCAGCTTTCTTTATGCTCCAACTCTCACATCCATACATGACTACTGGAAAAACAATAGCCTTGACTAGACGGACCTATGTTGGCAAAGTATTATCTCTGCTTCTTAAAATGCTGTCTAGGTTGGTCATAACTTTTCTTTCAAGGAGCAAGCGTCTTTTAATTTCAGGGCTACAGCTACCATCTGCAGTGATTTTGGAGCCCAAGCAAATAAAGTCTGTCACTGTTTCCACTGGTTCCCCATCTATTTGCCATGAAATGATGACAGTGGATGCCATGATCTTAGTTTTTTGAATGATGAGTTTTAGGCCAGCTTTTTCAGTCTTCTCTCTCACTTCCATCAAGAGGCTCTTTAGTTCCTCTTCTCTTTCTGCCATAAAGGTGGTGTCATCTGCATATCTGAGATTATTGATATTTCTCCTGGCAGTTTTGATTCCAGCTTGTGCTTCATCCAGTCCAGCATTCCTCATGATGTACTCTACATATAAGTTAAATAAGCTGTATAACAATATACAGCCTTGACATACTCCTTTCCTGATTTGGAACCAGTCTGTTGTTCCAAGTCTGATTCTAACTGTTGCTACTTGACCTGCATACAGATATCTCAGGAGGCAGGTAAGGGGGTCTGGTATTCCCATCTCTTGAAGAATTTTCCACAGTTTGTTGTGATCTACACAATCAAAGGCTTTGGTTTAGTCAATAAAGAAGTAGATGCTTTTCTGGAACTCTTCTTGCATTTTTGATGATCCAATGGATGGTAGCAATTTGATCTCTGGTTCTTCTGCTTTTTCTATATCCAGCTTGAACATCTGGAAGTTCTCAGTTCATGTACTGCTGAAGCCTGGTTTGGAGAATTTTGAGTATTACTTTGCTAGCATGTGAGATGTGTGCAATTGTGTGGTAGTTTGAACATTCTCTGGCACTGCCTTTCTTTGGGATTTTAATGAAAATTGACCTTTTCCAGTCCTGTGGCCACTACTGAATTTTCCAAATTTGCTGGCATGTTGAGTGCAGCACTTTTACAGCATCATCTTTTAGGACTTGAAATAGCTCAACTGGAATTCCATCACCTCCCTTAGCTTTGTTTGTAGTTCCTAAGGCCCACTTGACTTCGCATTCCAGGATGTTTGACTCTAGGTGACTGATCACAGCGTTGTGGTTATCTGGGTCATTAAGATATTTTTTGTATAGTTCTTCAGTATATTCTTGCAACCTTTTCTTAATATCTTCTGCTTTGGTTAGGTCCATACCATTTCTATCCTTTACTGTACCCATCTTTGCATGAAATGTTCCCTTGGTATTTCTAATTTTCTTGAAAATTACTTGAAATTTATGATACTGTAAATCAACTAAATCTCAATTTTAAAAAAAGTAGAAAAAGACCAGCAAAAAAAAGTCTAAATTTCTAAGCCAGAATAACACTAGTGCTTTTAATAATTAGTTACATCTTGGGAATTCCCTGGCAGTTCAGTGGTTAGGACTCCATACTTTCACCACAGGGGGAACAGGTTTGAGTCCTAGTCTGGCCACTAAGATCCCACATGCCACTTGGTGTGGCCCCCCAAAAAATTAGTCACATCTTTAAAATCTGTCAATTTAATTTTCAAAATGTTAAAAGATTTACTTCTAGATTTAATTACTGCATTTCGTTATTGAGACATTTCATATTGTTTATCCATCACATAAACTGTTTGCAACTGGGATCTGAAGATTAAATAGAAAACCAAAATTCACTTTACTAAAAGTGTACATAAAAGAGTACTAATCTTTAGAGTAACATTCTAAAAGATTGTGATTGAAATGACAATATATGGCATTTATTTCAACTAATTCTATACTGGTAGGTAGGAGGAAGGAGTGGGGAGCTAAAATAATATTCCAGTAAGCTGATGGGCACAAATGTTTGTGCATTTTTAATCACTCAGTCATGTCCAACTCTTTGCGACCCCATGGACTACAGCCCACCAGGCTCCTCTGTCCATGGAGGCACATGAGGGTTCATTAAACTACTCTTTCTTAAGTATGTTTCAAACTCTCCATACTAATGAGGGATTTATTTTTTGTTTTGTTTTTGGTGTTTTTTTTTTTTCCTAAGGAGAGAAAACAAAATATACTCTACACTGACTAATTTCATACTTAACTACCAAAATCCACCAAAACGCCCACTCAGGATACCAAGACTCCATGAAATCAAGGTAATGTCATATAATTTATAGAAATGCATCTTACCAAAGAAAAAGGTTAATCAAATGTGTATATTGTACTTCTTTAGATAATAAAGATTATCTGCTTTGGCTGCAAGGTGTGGCTCCTGGGATATTGGTCCCAACCAGGGACTGAACCCAGGCCCTCAGCAGTGAAACCACTGGACAGTCAGGAAATTCCTGATAATAAAGTTTTTTTAAAGTAAAATTTTCATTAATGTAGCATGTGCAGTTCTACTTCTGAATTATTTTCAAGGATCTATTAAAAGAAAGAATTATCTTATTTTCCAGTCCTTTGTTTTTTTGCCATACTTGGCCAGCCAGTCTCATAGACTTTGAGGCCCACTCAGGGGATATTGGTGTCAGCAAGGAAGGATGCAACTGCAGTTAGGCATAAGCATGAAAATTTGTGTTAAATATGTTAAAGCACAGTTAATAAGATTCCAGGCATTTCTCTGTAATTTGAAATGGAATCTGAAACAATATGCTTGTCTAAAACTATGCTCCTGCAACTACTGGGCTTTCACTATAAACAAAAAATAAATAAATATGAAGACACTTAAAATGAAGGAAAAAAAGAAAGGATCTATTGAGTCCTTTTACATTTATGTCATTGATCCCTTTTGTCCGACATATAGCCCTTTTGACTGAGCCTGTAGCCTGCTAGGTTCCTCTGTCCATGGAATTCTTCAGGCAAGAATACTGGAGTGGGTAGCTGTTCTCTTCTCCTGGGGATCTTTCTGACCAGGAATTGAACTGGGGTCTCCTGCACTGCTGGTGGATTCTTTATCAGCTGAGCTACTGGGGAAGCCATGAAGATACTTAATATGAAGGGAAAAAAAGAAAGGATTATATCTATTGAGTCCTTTTACATTTACGTTTTTGAGCCCTTTTGACCTACATACATACATATGTCTTGTGTATGTGGGTGTCTTTGGTCAGTCAGAGGCATACCTCAGAGATACTGTAGGTTTGGTTCCAGACTATCAGCATTGAAGCTAGTATTGCAATAAAGTGAGTCACATGAAATTTTTGGTTCTCCAGCATATATAAAAGTTACAGCTACACTATCCTGTAGTCTAAGCGTGCAACAGCACTATGCCTAAAAAAAAAAACAATGTACATACCATAATTTAAAAATTCTTTATTGCTAAAAGTGCTATCCATCATCTGAGTCTTCAGTGAGTTGCAATGTTTTTTCTGTGGAGGTTCTTGTCCCAAGGTTGATAGCTGCTGACTGATCAGGTGGTGGATGGTTAAAGGCTGGGGTGGCTGTGGCAATTTCTTTTGTTTTAGTTTCTGGCTGCACTGCGTGACTTGTGGGATTTTAGTTCCCCTACCAGGGATCAAACCCATGCTCTCAGCCATGAAAGCTCGGAATCTTAACTACTGGACCACCATGGAATTTTCTGTGGCAACTCCTTAAAATAATACAACAGTAAAGTTTGCCCCATCCTTTCACGAATGATTTCTCTGTAGTATGCAATGCTGTTTGATAGCATTTTACCCATAGCGAGAATACTTTAAAAACTGGAGTTAATTCTCTCAAACCCTGCTGCTGCTTTATCAACTCAGTTTATGTAATATGTAATTTCAACAATCTTCACAGCATCTTCACCAGGAGTAGATTCCATTTCCAGAAACCACTTTGTTTATCCATAAGAAACAATTGCTCATCTGTCCAAGTTTTATCATGAAATTGCAGAAACCCAGTTATATCTTCAGGTTCCACTTCTAATTCTAGTTCTCTTGCTAATTTCTCATCAAATCATCCTTGAGAGCTGGAATTAACTTCTTTCAAACTCCTATAAATGTTGGTATTTTTTACTTCTTTCCATAAATCAAAAATGTCCTTAATGGCATCTAGAACCGTGAATCCCTTCCAGAAGGTTTTTAATTGACTCTACCCAGTTCCATCAGAAGAAACACTGTTCTTGGCAGCTATAGTCTCATGAAATGTACTTCTCAATAATAAGACTTGAAAGTCAGAATGACTCCTTGATCCCTAAGTTGTAGAATGAATGTTGTGTTAGCAGATACGAAAACAACATGAATCTCACTGTACAACTCCATCACAATTCTTGGGTGACCAGGTGCATTGTCAAGTGAGCAGCAGTATTTTGAAAGGAATCTTTTTTTCTCATTAGGTCTTAACAGTGGACTTAAGATAATCAGTAAACCATGTTGTAAACAGATGTTGTCTTTGTTGTTCCATTTACAGAGCACAGGCAGAGTAGATTTTTCTTAAGGGTCCCAGGATTTTCAGAATAGTAAATGAGTACTGCCTTCAACTTCAAAACCAGCTACATCAGCCCCTAACAAGAGAGTCAGCCCATTCTTTGAAGCTTTGAAGCCGAGCACTAACTTCTCTCTAGCTATGAAAGTCCTACATGGTATCTTCTTCAAATAGAAAGCTGCTTTATCTACACTGAAAATCTGTTGTTTAGTGTAGCTACTTGCATTAATTATCTGAGCGATATCTTTTGGATAAATAGCTTCAGTTTCTACATTACCACTTGCTTCCTCACCTTGCACTTTTATGTTAGGGAGATGGCTTCTTTCCTTATACCTTATAAACCAACCTTTGCTAGTTTCTAACTTTTCTTCAGCAGCTTCCTCACCTCTCTCAGCCTTCAGAGAATTTAAGAGAGTTAAGGCCTTGCTCCAAATTAGGCTTTGTCTTAAGGGAATGTTGCAGCCTGTTTTTCTATCCAGATTACTACAACTTTCTACACATTAGCAGTAAAGCTGTTTCACTCTCTTATCATTCACGCATTCACTAGAGGAGAACTTTAATTTCCTTCAGGAAGTTTTCCTTTGCATTCACAACTTGGCTAACTGTTAGGCACAAGGACCTGGCTTTCTGTTTGCCTCGGCTCTTGCCTTTCTCACTAAGCTTAGTCATTTCTAGCTTTTGATTTAAAGCAAGAGACATGCAACTCATCACTTAAACATTAATGTTCAAGTGGCCTCACTTGAACATTAGAGGCCACTGTAGGGTTATTAACTGGCCTAATTTCCATATTGCTGTGTCTCAGGAAACAGGGAGGCCTGAGGAGAGGGAGAGACACAGGGGAAGAGTGGATTTATACAGCAGTCAGAATACATGCATATATTGATTAAGTTCTATCTTATATGGGCTTGGTTAGTGCTACAATTACAATAGTAATATCAAAGATACATCACAGATCACCATAACAAATATTACAGTAATAATGAAAAAGTCTGAAATATTTCAATTACCAAATGTGACAAAGGGACAGAAAGTGAGCAGCTGCTATTGGAAAAATGGCATCAACAGATTTGCTGGACACAGGGTTAAAAAAAAAGTTCATAAGGTGAAAAATAATAAAGCAAAGTGCACACACACACACAAAATTTATGTCTGTATGTGTAGATAATCTACCCCTAAAACAGACGGCCAACCAATAAAATCTGTAATTCTCATGTGTACAACAGCCCAAAGTTGGTCCTGTGTTCGTTTAATGTGATTTAAGTTTAATGAGTTTATTATGATTCTTTTTAAGTGCAATGTAAGTGCCCTGCTTTCCATCAGATTAAAGGGGTGGGCTCTTTTACTCATGAAACCCATTAAGTTCTTCTTTAGGAAAAGGGGCCTGAATTTGGACCCAGAAGACCCTTTCTGGTTCTTTTTCTACCACAAGCAATGCAAATTTAGGCATAGTACTTAAAATCTCTGAACATGATTGCCGACAGCAAGCTAGAGTTAGTACCTGACCTGCTATAAGCAATAAAAAATATAACTTGGGCAATATCTTTATCATTAATGTTACTGA
Source organism: Bos mutus (assembly GCF_027580195.1). Taxonomy (NCBI): domain Eukaryota; kingdom Metazoa; phylum Chordata; class Mammalia; order Artiodactyla; family Bovidae; genus Bos; species Bos mutus. Next base: position 96,416,821 of record NC_091621.1, read on the forward strand.
TTAAAGTGGGGTAAAAGGGCAGTTAACATGGGTAAGAGAAATATATCAAAGTTCAGAGGTTAAGAGTACACTCTGAAATTGATAAGAAACATGTCATGGAACATAGTATATCTCTAGAAGGACACACAAGAAAGTGATAACTAAGGTTGCATCTGAGGAAAGGAACTAGACAGCTGGAAAAGGGGACATATTGTTTAACATAATCTTTTTGTATCTTCTAAAAATGATACCAAATGAGTATATTATCTATTTCAAAAATAATGAATATGGACTTCCCTGGCTGTCCAGTGGTGAAGAATCCACCTTGCAATGCAGAGGATGAGGGGTTGATCCCTTGTCAGGGGACTAAGATCCCAGAGGCCATCGAGCAACGAAGCCCTGTGTGCCACAACAAGGGAGCCCACATGCCACAACTACTGAAACACACACACAGAACTAGAGCGTCTGCACAACACAATGAAAGATCCTACATAACACAACAGGGGCCCGAGGCAGCCAAATCAATCAATAAATAAACATTTCAAAATAAAAATAATGGATAAAATTAGCTGTCATTTTAAAAAAAGGGCACAGCCCTAGGGACTATTTTTTAATGTCTAAAGGAGAGTTCCAGAAACATCTTAAACCTCATCCATGTCTGGGGTTTAATCCAATAGATATGTTAATAAGGGTAGTAGCTCATGTTTATTGAGCAATTATATCTTACCAGCCTCTACAGTATGCACCATACATGCAGTTTCAGCCAACTGGTAGGCAGAGTGCTACAGCAAGTAACACAGGGCCTGAATGCTCCAGGTGGGAATGCCTAGAACCCTGTACAAGTACGTACAAACTGGTGAGGGAGTTGTTTGCTGTACAAACTCCAGGGAGTTTATGCAGCATATGGTTCACTGCCTCACAGCTGAAGAATACAGATGCATTCTAAATGCTCTACTAAAGCCTGCCACAAAAGCCGTGCATTTAACTACAAACTGAAGTGCTGGGGAGAAAGGTAAATTATTTACTAATTAATGTCCAATGAATTTTCGTAACTCAAAAATACGTCTCTCAGCTTGTGTCCTGGGCAGTTTCTATATTTTCCTTAATAATAATTTTGCTTTGTTTTGGCTGCACCGCACAGCATGTGGGATTTTAGTTTCCTGACCAAGGATCCAATCCCTACCCCCTGCAGTGAAAGTTCGGAGTCTTAACCACTGGAGCACCTGGGAAGTCCCTATGGTATTTTTTATACTTCATGTTTAAAAACAGAGATTTTAATGAACACATATATATTCTTGGCTCCGAGGAAGAAAAGAAAGGAGGGAGGAGGGAGAGAAAAGGAGAATAATGCATGAGTTATGTCTATAAACAGTGTTAAGTGTGACATAATATAAAGACTATGGAATTCTGGGTCTGAAGCCCTGAATTCAAGTTCTGGCTCCAATACTTGCACACACACACACACACCCTTTAACAGTTAATCATTACTGTTATAATAAGATGTGGAGAATGTGGTTTTAGTCCACCCCAATGTAAAGAAAAATAACATCATACCAGCACCATCACTACCACAAATTCAAAACTAAACTCACCTCCATCCTCTCAAACTTATATCCTCCTGGGTTCCTGCTATGAATGACACTCTTATGGCCCTGTTGCCTGGGTGCAAAGTCTAGTCCTGTGCATCTCACCTCCCCTTTAACCTTACACACACTGAAGTCGTCAAGTTCAATTCTTCCTATATCTATTCTATTTCCTACATCCATCCTTGCTTCTTTACTCCCACCACCACTACCCTAATTCAGGCCCTTCCTCTCTAGTTTGTTTTGTAAAACAATCTAATTGGTTCCCCTTTTCTAGTTTCTCCCCACTTTGATTCTATTCTAAGCCCTCATCCAGAGTAATATTCCTAGAACTCAGCCCAGAAGCATGTTCTGCCTTCAAAGTCTAGCATTCAAAGAGGCTGCACTCCAGCAGCCAATCTTCCACTCTTCCACTGTGAACAAGTCCTGTACTTTCATCCCAAACTGGTCTCTAAACAGCTTAACCCCATTTTCCTTGGCCACACTAACGATTCAAGGATGCCCTCTGGGCAGTGTGACCTAAAATGGACCAGTCATAGCAAAGACCCAGATTCTTATTTCAGACATGAGTGGGGAGTGGAGAAGGAAAAGTTAAATCTCCTCTAGGGAAGATGTGAAGTGCAAATGTGAAGCCATTTTAATACCATGAAGGAAGCCAAACTGAAGAGGAAGTCAACACTGGGACAGACAGAGCATACAGAACTGCAGTGAACTGGGGCAAGCGCTCTGTTTAAACTATACCTGATCACCTCCACCCGAAGAAAACTGTTGTGTGAACCAGCCAAATCCCTTCATTTCTTAGGTCCTCTTTGACCTATAGTCACAAGTATTCTAACTGACAGAAAAAAACTTCTAAAAGCTAGACTCATCTCCACTGCATGAAATGCTTAAAGGCAGCTAGTCTATACACCTCTTTCTAAGTGTGTAAGGTACATATCCAGTTATAAAAACAAAAAGTGGGGGCAGAGACCTGGGCATAAATAAACCCTCTCTTCCCCATGGTTTGCCTCTCTACTTTCTTTTGTGAATGTGTTAATATTCTCAAAAAAAAATTTCAAGAATCACTGCTAGACACAGATCTTAGAACAACCAAAATTCACCTCAATTCAGCCCATCCTAAAAAAATTAAAATAACTAAACCGAAACAAAAATGCAAATAATACCTCTCCAGATAAGAACTAAAGTCCTCTCTCCCTCTCCCCCTCCCTCCCTCCTTATCTGTCTCTCTCTCCCCCTAAAAAAATTTCTTTTGGAGGAAGACTTTTGCCTCATTTACTCATACAATTTTTCGAATGCATAGTTATTATTGACAAAACTCACATTCATGGCAGGAAACGGACAGGTTTAAAGAAAATGAGAGAAGCACATCTGTTCTTGTAAAGTTTTTTTCAGTTAGGATGACAAACATCCCCTCTTTGGTATGTTTAGGTCTCTGGTTGGTTAGTTAAACATATGACTTTTAACATCTGATTATCTTTTAGGAGGAAAGTCAGAGAAGGCAATGGTACCCCACTCCAGTACTCTTGCCTGGAAAATCCCATGGATGGAGGAGCCTGGTGGGCTGCGGTCCATGGGGTCTCTAAGAGTCAGACATGACTGAGCAACTTCAATTTCACTTTTCACTTTCATGCATTGGAGAAGGAAATGGCAACCTACTCCAGTGTTCTTGCCTGGAGAATCCCAGGGATGGGGGAGTCTGGTGGGTTGCTGTCTATGGGGTCGCACAGAGTTGGACACGACTGAAGCAACTTAGCAGCAGTAGCAGGAGGAAAGTAGTTAACAGAAAGGATCTAAAAGAACAGCCAAAACACCGCAAGACAATCAAAAGACTGTCCCTATTCTCCTTATTCTGCTACATGAAAAAGGAAATAGCAAGCCCTCTCTGCATCCTCTGCAGCCATTGCCAGCGCTGCTCCTGAAATGTTTACACAGTCCCTACATGGGAGGCAGGCCAGGAGCTGTGAGGGGCAAGTGTCGGATCTGCTGCTGCTTCTAGGCTCAGCAACCTGAGGGGAGACAAGCACCTTTTCCACCAGAGGTTTCTTATGCCATCTAAACATATTTCCATTCCGCTATGTGACTATAAACAAACTGGATTCCCAGTAAGATGGAGATCAAGAGTCTATCTCATTTGTCACCGAGCCGCCTCTTTTGCTTACCAGTTTCTCCTTCCTCTACCTATCTTATTTGTCACCAACGCTTTTCTCTTTTTCCATAATGAAAAAATACATATTAATGTCAAACTCTTAAGATTCAAAGCCACTATTTCTTTTCCTATTTCATTGTAATTACTCACCTTATAGAGGATTTTTGTTTTTTAAAAATTCTGTTGTAAGTACTAAGCATTTAATTTTTATCCCTCAAAGTAAACAGCTGAGGTAGACAATTCCGTATTATTTATTCATTCACTCCCTCAAATAACAGTTCACACAGGTCATCACAACTGTCTTACTAAGTCAATGGCAATGCCTTGGACAAAAGAAAATCCTACTGTGTTTCTCAGATTACTGCCCAGGGCATTTAACCACAACACTTTAGTAAAACAATCTCTGTGGCTTCTACCTAGTGATCAGAAATTAGAACTTCTATTCTTATTTTAAATTCCACCTCTCTGGGATAACAAATGCTTGTTTTCTTTAATACAATCCTCCACCTACTTCAGTCTTTAAATTGAACACACATTATTTTTATAATTTAAAAGCCACATTTTTTTAAAAAAAGCAGTTTGTCTTTCATTATCTCAAGTCAATTGTTTTGCTTATCCTCACTTCTGGTAGGGTATTCAGTAGCAGGAAAGTGCCATGCAAACAAAAGTCCAAAAGCTTCATTATTATAAATCCTTTGGACAGCATGTAAATAAACATTCTTCAGAAAGTCTTACCACAGTGTTTGAAACAGAGCAAATGCATAGTTTTCTGTATAATCTTGAAGACAGTATATAAAACAATAATAAAATACACAATCAACAAACCTTTATTTTTGACACTAAATTTACGCTCTTTCCAAAAACAAAACAAAAACTATCACATTAATTACAAACAAGCAGCAAAACTAAATGAGTTTTTCTCCTTTTGTCTGTTCCTGATTTTCTTCCTTCTCTATTTTGGGCATCTGGCAAGGTGTCTAAAAAGTATTTACTGTAAGATAAGCAGGTGAAAGCATTGATTCTCTCTGGAAATATTTGATTTGTTGCTCTTGTATAACACTCTCTGAATACAGATTTTTAACTTCTCATGCCTAAAAAGCCAACAATGGAGAGCAAATAGTTGGGTCTCCCTTGGTTCCCTTAAGCTAGAAAACTTGAATTTTAAGTCTCTCTCTAAATACACACTGTTACTTTGTGACACTTTACTCTGAAGGGGGGGAAAAAAACATATTTAGTCATATACATATCCACAAAACTTTAAAGTTCCTATTAGAAAATATATAATACTTTGGACAGAAAAAAACAAACATTTTAAAGAAAAAATATTTACAAAAACTCATGCCCACAATTAAATCTGAATGTTCGCCTCAATTCTAAAAACACCTTTTAAGGAAGCTTTAAAGCTTTATGTTTCTGTATAACGAAACCTAAGTCTGGGTGGACTGGTGAAAAGCCCAAAGGCCCATAATCTCATCACAAAGCAACAGGGTCAAAAGGCAGAGGTCAGCGAACAGGGGAACAGGGTGCAAAACAGTTCCCACACTTGAGAGGAGCCTATATCTCATTATTTCAGAAGACATTAAAAAACTATTCAGTCACACACACTAAAATAATACAACCATTTCCTTTAAGTCCCAGAGCAAATCTGAATTTTATGAAAGTATTCCTTATTTTTAAGAGCAAGGAATTTAAGAAGTTACTTCTTTGCCCGACATTGAAAAAAACACCAATCCCTCACACTCACACACCCACGCTTCAGCTGCCCCTCAAAGACTGACTTTCAGATAAAAGCTGTCACCTGATCTATTCAACAGGGTTCACTGGGGCACAGAAATAAATACTAAATATGCATACATGTCAACAGATATTTCACAGCAAGGCTTCTACTCCCTAATGATTCAACAAAATATGTCTACTTCTTGACCTTATGGCCACATTCAGAAAAAGCAACATTTTTATTTCTGTTACAGGAGATTTCATTCCAGGGAAGAGTGAATATGACTGTTAGACTTTCAGCAGGTGTGACATTTGTACAGGAGACTCTGTAATGACTTCTCTCACACAAGTACTGTGGGGACTCCAGGATCTAGGGCATCTGTCTGGCTATCTCTGTACCATTTATCACTCTAACCACAAAACTGTATTCCACACAGAAGACAGGGTAACAGTACCGGATCAGCAGGATCAGGAAACGAAGATTTTGGAATAATAAGTACGGTTTTAACTTTTTGTTTTCTGTCACCTTCCACCCTCTATACACACACACTTTGCCTCTCTCCCCAGTGGCTCCTTCCACCAGGGACAAGACAGCTTCCCAGTGCTTCACAGTAAATGAGGCCTCTCAATCCTTCACTGTGAGGAACACGCAAGATTTTATATTCGAGCCCACACAGCTTTCAGGTATTTATTTAAAATAGAATTACAACAGGGCTACCAATGGAAAAATAAGCACTGCCAGACAGGAGTGAGAACAACTAAACAAAATAACCTATTTTGGCATAATCAAATCACCTCAATGGTACCAATGCTTTTGTTTTAATAAACTGTGACATTACAGTCATTGTTCTAATGAACAATGGCATGAAGCAAACAGTCAAGTACCAAAGCTCATTTCCGTGGAGCTGAGCCAGAATATTTTAAAATCTGGACAAAAGTTTATTTATTAAGAAAAAGAACATACTTGACATGATGGGGAAATATTTTTAAATAATTTATTATCTTGTTACCCCAGCCATTTAAATTTCCTTAAAAGTTAGGGTTAAACTTAAAGTGAAGAAAATTAACCAAGAAAGTAAAACAAAACGTGGTGCTAGAAGTGCATCACCCATAAACTTTAAACATATGTTGTTGTTCTTAGTCACTCGGTCGACACGACTCTTGCAACCCCATGGACTATCACCCACTGCCCTGTCCATGGGCTTTCCCAGGCAAGAATACTGGAGTGGGTTGCTGTTTCCTTCTCCAGGGGATCTTCCCAACCCAGGGATCAAACTCAACTACAGTCCTAAATTCCTACTGCCCAAACTACTCTTATTAAAGTCAATACCTTATTGTCATGGAATTACAGTTGATATGTTGGTGTTGAGTCATGACAGGGAGGACTTCCATGTCTGGGAATTGTATGAGATTATGGGATGATTATGAAACAATCATGTTTCATCTGCCTATAGGGAAACGATCTCTGTTATTTTAGTCCTGGGAGAAAAAATATATATATAATTTTAATATATAGAAAGAATATTGTTGATCTAGCAGACTGTCCCTGTTTTCCCAAAGGACTATGAGGGAAGAAAAAGGAGGGAAATGGAAAGGATACTAGAAACAGAAAGTATGAAACCTTTGAAAGGTATTCATATGAAAGTATGAATAACTGTGGGAAATAAGAACTCCTCCTGGGAATCCCCTGGCAGTCCAGTGGTTAGGACCTGGTGCTCTCACTGCTGGGCTGGAGTTCCATCCCTGGTCAGGGAATAAAGATCCCACAAGCCACAAAGTGCAGCCAAAAAAAATAAATAAATAATAATAAAAACTCCTCCTTGTTCTTCTAAGGATGAAGGTAACTAGATGATTCAATGAGACCTTAGAATTTCTTCCCTATGAGATTTTAATGACAATAAAAATTTTTGCCAAAAAAAGTCTTCTCCCGTTATTACAGAAAAAAAGAACCAAAAGAGCAGGTTGTGGCTTCATGAGAACTAAAGTGAAAAAAAGGGTGATCTCTGAAGAAGAAATTAGGGAAAAAAAAGTACAAAAACCTAGCCTGTGAGCAAACTTGTGCCATGATGACTATCTGAAACTTAATTTAGATACCAGTTCTATATGATATTTCTTCAAACTATAGAATACTTTTCTGTGTTAAATAAATGACAGTAGGAGTGTCTTGTACTAGAAGAGGAAGACAAAGAAGGCAAGAAAACAAGATCTTCATAGCAGAAACCTGGATTCTTTCAGCCAGAGCACCAGAAAATTACGCAAGACAGATGGATTTACATCATAAGGCCTCTGAGATATAGAAGAAAAAAAAAAAATTTTAAATATCTCTAAACTGGGTTTCATATTTAAAACCTACTGCTGATAAGTTGCTTCAGTCGTGTCTGACTTTGTGCAACCCCATAGACGGCAGCCCACCAGGCTCCCCCGTCCCTGGGACTCTCCAGGCAAGAACACAGGAGCGGGTTGCCATTTCCTTCTCCAATGCATGAAAGTGAAAAGTGAAAGTGAAGCCGCTCAGTCGTGTCCAACTCTTCGCGACCCCATGGACTGCAGCCCACCACACTCCTCCATCCATGGGATTTTCCAGGCAAGAGTACTGGAGTGGGGTGCCATCGCCTTCTCCATTTAAAACCTAGAGGTCTACAAGCTGTATTTAAGGGTTCAGCCTACTAGTCCACAGCAGGGTTGAACTTAAAAAATTCTACAACTCTAAAATTATAATTCTACCTCATATTTTTATCCTATAGTTTAGAAAGCTCTTGGCAAAACACTGTCACATTTCATAATTGAGAAAAGTATCAAGAAACAATCTAGATCAGCATGAAGAGTTCAAAAACATACTCCTATACATGCCCTTGAACTATGAATAATTTTTTAAAAAAAATCTACAGGGAAGGGAAGCAAACAGACTACTTTTGCAATGGTATTCCTAATAGAATAGAAATATATGGAAACTATTCACTGCTCATGAATAACCAGCTTGGTGGTAGCATTAACAAGACAGATTTCCCATCCTGTGTGGGGCTATTCACAATTGCTGGTATAGTGCATGTAACGCCAACTTTCTCTTCCACCACTTAATAAAAGCACATAGGAATGGAAGTGAGAATGACATCCTTAGAGGGCAGATATTGAATTAATTCCACTTATTTAAAAATACCACTTAAAATCTCAGTATTTCACCTATTTTTTATTAATTTTTGGCTATGCTGGGCCTTCATTGCTGTCAGTAGGCTTTCTCTAGTTGCAGCAAGCAGGGGTTACTCTGTTTCATGCGAGAGCATCTCACTACCGTGGCTTCTCTTGTTGCGAAGCTCTGGCTCTAGGCTACGTGCTCAGTAGTTGCGGCACATGGGCTTAGCTGATCCACGGCACATGAAATCTTCCTGGACTAGGGATCGAATCTGTATCCCCTGCATTGGCAGGCAGATTCTTAATCAATGGACCACCAGAAAGTCCTCAACTATTATTAATAATTAATTGTGACCCAGTTCACAGCCGCCAGGCCTGGAAATATGTCACCACCCACCAGCTGAGGACAGCTGGTCTGGAGGACTTGGAGGGGCAGCAGGGCACAGTGGAAGAGGGCCACCAGGATGCAATTCCAGCTTTGGCCTTTACTGTCTGTGACTCTGGGCAGCAACTCAGCAAACCTCAGCCTCCTCACCTATAAAGTGATGATAGTAATACATTCAAGTTATTGTGGGGATTCAAAATAATGTTTATAAATCATCAACCACAGTTCATGGCCCAATAAACATTAACTATTTTCACAACTTCATTATATAAAGGGGATTTCCTGGAGATACTTCTGACATAATAGTGCTAGCATGTATCTTTGAAAGTCATTTTAAAAAAGCAAACTTAACTTTCTACATTTCAAACTTAACTTTCTACACCAGTGATGTATAAAAATTTATGAAAGGAAAATAAAAGGCACTAACTTAAGAAATCCATTAATTAAAATAGTTACAATATTTAATTCAGAATACAGTTAGTAAAAATCATGGATTCTTGGGAAAGGTGCAGGAATGAACTGTTTCATATTATTCTAGCCTCATGATGTGCTGTCTCAGCAGTACATAAAACATTTCCATTTTTATTCCTAGAACTCTCAGTTCTTATCTCCTTACACTAAAACAGCTATCGTTGCATTCTGTTTGAAAAGTAGTGTAGAAAAGTGGCTGTTTGAAAAGTAGCCTCATACTGAAAATTTCTGGAATCTCTGGCTAAGAGGTTATTAAATCTTAAAAAGTCAAGTCTCAGGCATAAGAGAACATTACATAAGGTATGATAAAGACAAAATATAAATGGGGAAAAATTACAAAGGATTAAACTTTATAGAAAAAGAGAACTGTCCTGGCTGACCAGGCCCAAAACCGATGTGGATGTCCACAAAGAAGGAAATGGAACGCAATAGCTTCCACAATAGCTTTCCACAAAGCTGACATAAACCTTTTAAAAGATTAATCATTCTTCTACTCTCTTGCTTTTTTATCAATTTCAAATTTCCAATTAAAAAAAAAAAACAACAAAAACGCTAGTCCACTTTAGAGGTTAAAAAATCCACAAATAAACCAAACATACTAACTTTTATTGTTGGTAACAAAAATAAAAGTTCTATATTTATCCATCTCAAGTGATTTCATTTATTTATTCAAACAATCTACTCACTGGGTGAAAGTGAAAGCAAAAGTTGCTCAGTCATGTCTGACTCTTTGCGACCCCACGGACTAAACCATCCATGGAATTCTCTAGGCCAGAATACTGGAGTGGGTAGCCTTTCCCTTCTCCAGGGGGATCTTCCCAACCCAGGGACCGAACCCAGGTTCCCCGTATTACAGATGGATTCTTTACCAGCTGAGCCACAAGGGAAGCCCAAGAATACTGGAGTGGGTAGCCTATCCCTTCTCCAGGGGATCTTCCTGACCCAGGAATCAAACCAGGGTCTCCTGCATTGCAGGTGGATTCTTTACCAACTAAGCTATCAGGAAAGCCTATCTCAAGGGATTTCATTCATTTATTCAAACAATCTAGTCACTGGATATACAAAACTAAACTAGAGAGACATGGTCCTGCCCTCCAGGAGCTAACAATCGACAATCGAATGGGAAATATTGACATGCCAAGTACAATATACCTGGAAATAAATAATGTGGAAATAAAGCAGGGAGACTGCAAGGGTTGGGCAGGGAGAGAGAGGAAGGACACAACTTTATATAGGATGGTCTGGGAAGGCTACTCTGAGAAGGCAACACTTGTGCAAAAACTTGAACAGAAAGAAGCCAATCTTGCAAAGATGTAGGGCTACACTGTGCAAAGGGTGGCTACCTGACACATGTGGTTACTGAACACTTGAAACATGACTACCAAACACTCAAAATGTGGCTAGTCCAATTGAGATATGCTGTAAGCATAAAATACACACCGGATTTTGAAGATTTTGTAAGAATAAAAGAATGTGAAATATCTCACGAATAATTTTTATGTTGATTATATGTTGAAATAATCTCCTAGATATATAAATAAAATATATCATTAAAATTAATATCACCTGTTTCTATTTACTTTTCTAAATGTGGCTCGAAATTTTAAAACTATAAACATGTCTCACATTATATTAATAATTATAATGGACCATGGTGGTCTAGGGGAAGAGGTTCTAGGGAGAGAACAGAAGATAAACAGGTCATGAGATAAGAAGCTTGCCCTGTTTAAGAACCTTTAAGAAAACCAATGTAACAGGAAAGACTGTTCCAATCAGAAAAGGTTGGAAATACAGGCAGAGAGCACATTATGAAGGGCTCTGCCAACAAAGGTGAACAGACTGAAAATCTGTGTCCCACCCCCCTAATTCCTATGTTGAAATTTAATCCCTCATGTGATGATATTTGGAGCTTGGGCCTTTGGGATGTGCTTAGGTCACGAGGGTGGAGCCCTCGTGAATGGAATTTATACATAATCCTTATAAGAGAGATCTCAGACACACCCTCACCTCTTTCAATACAAGACAGTCATCTAGGAATCAGCAAGTAGGACCTCACCAGCACTTCATCTACCAGCACCTTCATCTCGACTTCCCAACCTCTAGAACTGTGAGGAATAAATTTCTCTTGTTTATAAGCAACCCAGTATATGGTATTCTTTTATAGTAGCCTGAATAAACTAAGATACCAATAAAGAATCTGAATCTTGATCTGAATACAAAGACAGTTACTGAAGAATTTTAAGTGGAAAAAATTATTCTAAGATCCCACTGGCTATTTTGTGGAGAACTGGCAGTATCAACTACACCGCTAGAGTACAGACTTCTAGAGATTACTTAACATGGTCATTTCAAACAGAGATCTCTGGATTTCTAAGAGTCCATGCAGATAACAACTGAGCGCGCATGAACATTTCAAAACGCTTATTAAAAAACTGCACGGCACAGACTAACTTATTTTTTTCCATTCCTTGTGGCTGAGATTATAATTACTCATCAATCCTCATGTAGAAATATGGGGTATATTCAGTCTTCATGTTCTATGTCATTTAGGATTAATCTTTTAAAAAACTGATACAGTTAGTTTTTCATTCAAAAACAATTTCCAACCCATAAGGAGAGGAGTGGTAAATTCAGAAACCAAGCACCTCATTCAACCCCATCAATACATATAAAAACACTTGAGACCCAGAGCTGTCCTAAATAACAGATCCAGGACCGGATTCTCAGCTTCTGATTGTGCATACAGCTTTAACAATTGTACTGACAGCCACACCAGCCAAGGTTTCACAAGCAAGCAACATTCCTTTTAAAAACTATAAACTTATCTAAGGACAGGTAATTTATGCCAAGAAAAGAGAGGTATAAAACCCAATAAGAAGAACAAAAGGATTAACATTTTTTGGAAGTAGTGTTTTTATTTGTGCAGTAAATATCTTATACTTCCATTATATCTAACATTCATTAATAAGAACAGGTATAGTATCAAATATATACTCTTCTTTTTTTAATTTTTGTTTTGATAAACTCAGTTTCCTCATCTGTAAAATAGAGAAAATAGTGCCATCTCCTAAGGTTGTTGTCAGGATAAAATGAGGTAATAGTTATGAAGCATTTAGCTAGTGCTTGGCATGCAGAAAGTTATTTTATTATTGCTATTTTATTGTAGATTCTTTCAAAACAGTGACTGTCACCTATATACTCCTCAACCTGGCACACTATAAGCATTTAACACTGAATAATTAATCCAAAGCCTAATCAAAACTGTTAAGGATTTGGACATACGGCACTTGTTTCCTAAAGTACCTATTTTTTAAAATTGAAGTATAGTTGACTGAAGTCCCTTATGTAGGAACTGCCTCTACCCTCTAACAAATCATAGAAGAAAATGTTTTCTTCCATATGGAGTTCAATAGAAATTATGACTAACAATGCATTATATTCTAGACATTTACTTCTATTACTCCAAGAGTGTCTGTGACCAGAAGTGGAAATGCAAATCAAAGAATATACTCAGAAATGTCAGGACAGTCTGTCTCAACTCCTCCGCACTGGATATATGTACCTGCCCTCCTCCAGCCTCCTTTTTATCTTCTCATCCCCTTTCTTCCCCTTTCTGTTACTATTTCTCCTCCAAAGACACTTATGTTCCTCCCTCCTCCCCTCTTTCCTAACTATCTCATCTTTGCTCTTCTGAGCTCCTATGCTGGTATGTCCTGCATGAACCAGTGCAGGAGATGCCTGAGCCCTAGGACTTAGTTGCCCTCACTGTTGGGACAATTTCACTGTAAAGAATTTTATTCCAAGTGGATTTTTAAAACCAAGTATCACTATACCACAGCAATTAGACCTTGACTCTTCTTTGGCCCCATTCAAACGGAAGTTGATCCTTGTATTATTCCTTCTCCAGCACCCCAGTTACCAGGGCAGACCTTGCAAACTCCCACACATAATCTACTGTGGACCAAGGATGTCAGCAAAGTTAACAATTCAGGCAGTACCAATTGTGGTCAGATCAGGGAAGCTCCTATCCCATCCACCTCTGTACACCTGGCCATGGTTTTTAAAAGACTTTAGCACAGCCTTGACCATGACATTCAGTCTGGATCGAGAGTAATCCTGAAATGCTTGCTGAACTCACGTTAAGCTCGTCTTTTTTTGAGTTTAAATAACTATGCAGCTTTGTGCATTACAACAACCAAGCTTGGAATTCCCTGGTGGTCCAGTGGTTAAGGACTTGCTGCTCTCACTGCTGGAGTCCTGGTTTCAGTTCCTGGTTGAGGAAGCTGAATGGCACGGCCGAAAAAAAAAAGAACCACCAGGCTTTAGTCTGGTGCCTGCTCTGATCAAATGGGATCTCTGAGATCTTAAACTCTCAGTCTTCGTTTCTCCACTCTAAATGATGTCTAAGGTCCCTTCCAGTACTACTGCAGCATGATACTGTCAGTTTTAACAAAATTTTATATCTGAATTCAGAACATGGTCTCCACTGCCTCTAAGCTCTAAACCACAGCCAAGACACCAAGGCTAAAAATAAACAGCTGGAGGCACCAAGGAAGATCTTGAAACAAAGCAGGGATCTCATCCATCAGACTTCCATATCTATCAGCATTCCTGAATCCAAGCTACCATGGAAAAGCTTTAAGAATATTCTGGTCACCACACAATTTGCAGACTCATTTGTAAACTTTATATTCACTTATTAAACACTATGTACAAGGTACTATGAAAGAGAGCAACAAAGACGCTTCTTTCCCTCTTAGGGGAAGGAATATTTGGGGGCTTGCATATTTACGTTACTTGAATAAAGGTCTAATTATATCCTTCATTTTTCTACTGCCTAAAAGATCTGTTGCTGTAAATCAAGCCACATAAATTCCTACAGCTTGGTCTTAGAGGAAATGAGAGACATAATGGAAAATTTCAAAATGATACCTACTTCCCTTCACATCAACTAATTCCAGTGACTTCTATTTACACCTCCTTTCTTCTTTATGCAATAGTCAGTCTGAAACATCTTATCTTTAACATTAAAGGAAATTTAAATATTTATGCTTTAACATTTAAGGGACATATTTGTTTATGGATCAAATACATCTTGAAAATACACAGTGAGTAGGAGAAGCACAACAGCTAAGACATGGCAGAGAAGAACAACAGGCAATACTGCTGTGCGTGCATGCGTGCTAAGTCACTTGGTTGTGTCTGATTTTTTACGACCCTATGGACTGTAGCCCGCCAGGGTCCTCTGTCCATGGGATTCTCCAGGCAAGTATACTAGAGTGTGTTGCCATGCCCTCCTCCAGAGGATCTTCCTGACCCAGGGATCGAACCCACATCTCTTATGTCTCCTGTACTGGCACATGGGTTCCTTACCACTAGCACCACCTGGGAAGCCCAATACTGCTGTATCAGTATACATAGAGAGAGAGACACTTCCATAAAATCTCTAGGACCTCCATATTTTAAATTTATATATGTTCAAATTACTTTCAGTTGTTAAAAGACCTATATGCGATGAAAGACGTCTTCTCCATTGTTGGTAAAGCAAAGCTTTACCGAAGGAGTGTCTAAAAGCAAGGTAAAGCCCAGATCACTTTATTACAAGATCTCATTTCTCATAAGATCTCAGTCTATTTAACTGTTACTTCATCATATGGTTCGTGTCCTTCATTTGATAACAATGACCCACCACCTGCAAAGTGTAAGTTCTAGGAATATGTATATGTTAAGAACAAGTCTATAAAGCAACTGGTTTATGTTTAACAGAAGTCAATTAAGATCTTCTACAGGTGGGGTGACAACTTGCTAAGAAACAGTAGGATAAAAATAGATTAGTTCCAGAAAAGTAAAATAGAAACCTAACTATCATTAACTCTGAAATTAATGCAGCAAAACAGAAACAACCTTGTGACTAATTTGCTTAACTCACCAGCCTTGTTTCCTGATCCCTAAATGTAGCTCTGTGGAAAAAGTTAAGAAGTTGGTAGTTGGGTTCATGATACTACATTCTCTTGTTTTCCTCTTGTCACACTAGCCGCATTTCTTAAACTCCTTGGTTGTTTCCACCTCATCTTTCTCCCCTCAGAATGTTGCAATATCCCCAGGACTCAATCCTCAAACCTCTTCTCTTTTCTATCTACATCCACTCCCTGGGTGACACCTAACTTCAAGGCTTTCAACTTACACCTAAAAATAAAGTTAGGGGCCCTGACAGATGTCTTGCCTACTTGGTATTTCTATCTGAATGTCTAATGGGCACCTCAAATTTAGTATGCCCAAAGCTAAACTAATCTTCTCCAGCCAGCTTCTCCATCAGTCTTCCAATTTCAGTAAACAGGTGCTTGTAATTGTTTAGAGAGAAAATCTTGGGAGTCCTTTCTTTTTTATCATTTTCTTTTATTATGAATACCATACTCAATTCATCACCAAGTTCTGCTGGCTCTACCTTCAAAATATACTCAGCTTCTAACCACATAACCTGATCCAACCCCCAACAACTTTTGCCTCAAAGAGTGAAAAAGAGCCTCCTAACTGGTCTGCCTCTATCTTGCCCTTGATATAGTCTAGTCAACATGGCAGCCATAGCCAACTTTTTAGAAGGTAGATCATATCTCATTACATTGCTCAAAGCCTAGTGATATGGTTTCCCATCTATAAGTCTAACAGTCTATGAAGCCCTACTTCTTCTCAATGATGACAGCTACTACTCTCCTTCTTACTCAGTATTGGCCTCCTTGCTGTTACCACAAAACTAGGAACTCTTCCACCTCAGGTCTTTGCACATGCTGTCTCCTCTGCCTACAATGCTGTACCCTGGGACAACACACATGGCCAGCTTCCTCTCCTCCTTGAGGGTTCTTTTCAAACATTACCTTATCAGCAAGGCCTTCCCTAACCATCTTATTTAAAATCAATCCAACCCTACAAATTCCATCATTCTGTTGGCACTGCCCTACTCTCATCTCCCAGATGTATTTTTCCTCACAGCACTTAATAACCTCTGACAAAACTACATATGTTTATTATTTCTTTACACTATAATGTAAGCTCTATGATGGCAGTGATTTTTTTGACTGCTTTGATTACAGCTGAGCCCAGTGCCTAGAACACAATCTACACCTAAAGGCTTTCAAAACTACTTACTGAATGAATGCATTAAAATGTTTTTTTCCTGTTTTGTTAAAGCCATTTGCACTATGCCCAAAGAGACTCAGGTGACACTTAAAGGTGTTCTTCTAGCTTTACTAGGCATACAGACTTGATGAAGAAAAAAATACAGGCTTTTTCCAGTCATCAGTAGCCACTGACGGAAGGTCTCCAAGTGACTCAGTGTCATAAATGTTTAGGGAAATGTTTAGGGGGAAAGGGATTCTAGAAATCTAAAATAACCCTTCACCAATCCTGAAAGAGGAATCTCTCCAAACATTTCTTTTTTCTAACTCCGTAACCCTTAACAAAGCCATTCCTAATACGTACATGAAGAAAGGACAGGAATATATAATTACACATAGCCTGGTACTCATCTCTCTTTTCATATAAAAATTTTAAGTAAAATTATTCATAGCTTTTGTTGAAAAGGTTTTGCTGTGAAACTGACTTAAGATATTCATTTAGCCAAGAGCTGAGTTGATGGGTATTGTTCTAAAGGCTGAACAGTTCTGTTTACTACTGTTTATTATTTAATACATTCTTCACAGTTACCCCCTCCCCGCCAAAAAAGGAAAAGAAACACACACACACTGGTGCAATCAAGAATGCTATGTCCAAAAAAGCTGTTCTGAAAGGCTATGACCTAAGTGTCTAACACTGACACAGATAAAGTTCAAGCGGTAGATGTCACTTGTCTCACACGTACAAAAAAAAAAAAAAAATCGAGATTCAGAACCCAAGAAGGCAAGCAGAAACAGGCGTGAAAAATGAAATCAGTCGTTTCTCCCCAGGCTCCTCCTGACACTGCGCACACACCCCTGCCCCCTCCACCACCAGCCTTTAACAGCCCCCTTTCCAGCGGCTGCTCCCCAGCTCAGCCCCGCACTGCGCCATCAAATAATGAGTCAAGAGGACGCACGATGCCCCTCCGGGAAAACCCAGGCAGCAACACTCGGTGCACCCAACTGAGTGGAAATGTCTAACTACTTAAACTCAGAACCCTATAGGCGGTATCAACAAAGCATCGTCCTAAGTCCCCAGGTTCAAAGATCTTCGCCAGCCCCCGCGATACTGCCAAATCGACAGGATTCCAAAAGGTGACTCCACCTTCAGCGCAGAACCCGAGGCCGGAGGCGGCGCAGACCGCGAACACTCAAGGATGAAGTCCACTCAGCCTCCCGCCCGGCGCTTGCCCCGCGGGCCGCCGCCGCCTGGGTGGACTCCCGCCCCGCGGCCCCGCGGCCTCCGACGCCCCCTCCCCGAAGGGTCGGGGCGCCGCGTCACGTGCAGAGGCTAAAACTTCGAGGTCCGGGCTGAGGGTGGGGGGCGGGAGCACAGCGAGGCCGGGAGTTAACGCGCCCGGTGACTCACCGGCCGCCTCCGCCGGCAGCTGCGGGCGAGGAGGCCGGCTTGCGGGCGCCCGCGGGCTCAGCAGAGCACCCTGCACGCGGAATAAATAACAATGTCATTAAATCGCTGCCCGAGAGCCTGGCCGGCCAGCGAGCGAGCGCCGCCGGGAACTGACTTTGTCTGGAGCCGGCACCCCGCCTCCCGCGCGTCCCCCGCGTCCCTGAGGGGACCCCGCGCTGCCGCAGCCCGGCCTTACCCGCCAGCTCGTCCGGCTCCAGCCCGCTGTCCGCGTCGATCCCGCACAGCACGAAGTAGTGCGCAAAGCGGCAGGCGGCCGGGGAGGAGCCCGAGGCCGGGCCGGGCGCCGCGCCGCTCCCGCTCATCCCGGCCGCGCTGCTCCTGTCGCCGCCGTCGCCTGAGAGGACTCGCTGCCGAGGCTGCCGCTCGGGCTTCGGTCTCCGCGCGCCCGCCCTAGGGCGATCCGGGCGAGCCCATGGCCGCGCAGCCGCCGCTCGTTAGCGCAGCCTCGCTCCTCGCTCGGCGCCGGGGAAGCGGCCTCGAGCTCGTGCCCGGTCGGTCCCGCTCCCGGTGCCCGGCGGGGGAGGGGCACGCGGGGGGAGTGTCGCCGTGAGAGGCCCGCGTCGCCGCAGCTGCGCTCGCGAGCTGGGAGCCTCGCCGTCTGGCGCCCGCCGGTCAGCTGAGCGGCGCTCTGGCGGTGGGAGCGCGGGGAGGGCGGGGGCGCGGAGGGGAGGGCGCGCTCGCGAGGGGCGGGAGCGCGCGTCCCGGCAGTACGTGCGCGCGCGTCCAGCGGGCTCGGAAGGGAGCGCCGGATGCTGGCGGGATTCGTGCCAGCCTGGCGGCCGGGGCTGAGGCGCAAGGGCGACCCCACACACGCGCCTCCGGCTGCCAACAAGAGGCAAAGCCGCAGAGGGGATGCTTCCTATCCTGAATTTTTAAAAAAGAAATGCAGCTTGGGGAAAGGTTAACGGCTGCTCCGAAATCATTTCCCACAACGATCTGGACCATCAACATATTTTAAACTGACAAGTGCGGATGTCCATCTTATTTTAAGATCATAGTCCTTGAATCCTTCCACCAGCGCTCAACCCCGCTCACAAGCCATCCTTCCTCACCGAATTGGTGCCTACTCAATGGCACAAAGAAAACAGAAAACCCACTCAATATCCACAAAGCTTTAAGACCTACAATGACCACAATTACCAACTTCCCCTAGCCGACCCATTCCGTAATTTATCCTGACATTTTCCAGGTCAGTGTAATGTAGTCAAGGCGCTCCAGTTCCCCAGCTCTGTACTCATTTGAACTTATCTGCTCTTCCAGCAGGTACAATCGGCGGCTGATAAGGCAAAAGGAATTAAACCCTGAACTCTTCTCTTCACAAGGCTATGGCTTTCTTACCCTGCTCTTTCCTCTGACTTACCACTCTTCACAACGACATCACAGATCTACTCTTTATCCCTTGAAAAGTGACAACTAAATCCATACTATCTCCACATGGTCATCCCTTCCACACCACTTTGGCACTCTTTTTAGGGATTTGGGTATAAGGTACGGGGTTGGGGGGGGGGGAGCATGTGGGTGTGCATGGTGACATTTCCGGTAGACACTCTAGCAGATATTCCAGGGAGGTGGACTGAGATACCGAAGCTCAATTATTTGACTGGAAAATGTTCTCTGAAAGATATGTATGGAAGTTCAGTGGGCTTCCCAGGTGGCGCTAGTGGTAAAGAGCCCACCAGCCAATGTAGGAGACTAAGGGACAAGGGTTTGATCCCTGAGTCTGGAGATCCCCTGGGGAAGGGCACAGCAACCCACTCTGTAGCCTTGCCTGGAGAATCCCATGGACAGAGGAGCCTGGCGGGCTACAGTTCATCAGGTTGCAAAGAGTTGGAGTCTACTGAGCGACTGAACACTCACTCACTCTGGTGGCTCAGTGGTAAAGAACCTGCCTGCCAGTGCAGGAGACCCCAGAGACAAAAGCTCCATCCCTGGGTTGGGAAGATCCCTCACAGAAGGAAATAGCAACCCACTCCAGTATTCTTGCCTGGAAAATCTCATGGAAGAGCCTGATGTCCTGCGGTCCATGGAGCACACACACACATACCATCATGTACTGTGGCTTGTACCCTCACTTTTTCCTCGGGTTTGAAGAGTAAGAAGAAGAAAAAAATCAGAATGAGCCACAGCCTGGGTAATGCACCTTTAGCTCCTACTGCACCCTTCACTTTTCCTTCAAAACACTTTCAATGACCTTTTCTATGTCTGTCTGCTCAACTGGATTGTAAGCTCCACAGAGCAGGAGTCAGGATCCTGCTAGGTTCAGCCTGTTTCTACTTTTAGTGTCTAGCAGAACTCTGGTCCACCTAGCCCCTCAATTCATGTTTATTAAATGAATGAAAGAAGGGTGGTTATCTCGGTAGTAACAAGTTGTTGATGCTACTAGGAAAATACAGAAACTCTATCTGTGACATATTTATGAACATATGCTTATTTGCTATTATGAAATGATTGCT
This sequence comes from Bos mutus, assembly GCF_027580195.1. Lineage (NCBI taxonomy): Eukaryota > Metazoa > Chordata > Mammalia > Artiodactyla > Bovidae > Bos > Bos mutus. The sequence continues at coordinate 96,437,263 of NC_091621.1, forward strand.
TTTTCTCATATAGACAGAACTGAAATATGTAAAACAATTCATTAATGAGGGGAGGATGTGTATGTTTCTCCTATCTTTGCGGTAGATCCTTACAGAATGTTTGTTTGATTCTAGATTAATAGAGGACAATAGAAAACTAATTCACTGTTTGAACTAGCCAAGGGATATGGTACTTTTGTTGATTTGAAAAGTAACTGACTTAAAAAAAATTTTTATTTGGCTGTGCTGGATCTTAGTTGTGCTATGTGGGATCTTTTAGTTGTGGCTAAAATCTTCCCTAAAGCTTTCAATAGAATTATCACACGTTACAAGGTTAAAACTCTAATTTGAAAATACCTGGGTATGTTCCTAATTATCACTTCAGAGCAACACTGTGGTATATTCTGCATTAACTGCAATAAAGCAAAGTTGAAAGAATAACCAAGAGAGACTTCCCTAGTGGTACAGTATTTAAGAGTCCGCTGTGCAATGCGGAGGAAGCGGGTTCAAGTCCTGGTCAGGGAAGTAGGATCCCACATGCCTTGGAGCACCTAAGCCTGTGTGCCACAGCTAGAGAGTCTAAGACAACAGAAGATCCTGCATGATGAAGACCTCAGCAAAAAAAAAAAAGAATTAACTATACATCAATGCACATATGTTTTGCTCTAAAATGATGACTCAGAAATAAATTAGCTAAGTGAATAAAATGACTTAAATCTTTTTTTAAAAGGACATTTTTATTTATTTATTATTATTATTTTGTACTTTACAATATTGTATTGGTTTTGCCATACATTGACATGAATCTGCCACGGGAGTACATGTGTTCCCTATCCTGAACCCCCTTCCCACCTCCCTCCCCAACCCATCCCTCTGGGTCATCCCAGTGCACCAGCCCCAAGCACCCTGTATCATGCATCAAACCTGGACTGGTGATTCGTTTCACATGTGATAATTTACATGTTTCAATGCCATTCTCCTGTATCATCCTGCCCTTGCCCTCTCCCACAGAGTCCAAAGACTGTTCTATACACCTGTGTCTGTTTTGCTGTCTCGAATACAGGGTTATCATTACCATCTTTCTAAATTCCATATATATGTGTTAGTATACTGTATTGGTGTTTTTCTTTCTGGCTTACTTCACTCTGTATGATAGGCTCCAGTTTCATCCACCTCATTAGAACTGATTCAAATGTATTCTTTTTAATGGCTGAGTGATACTCCATTGTGTATATGTACCACTGCTTTCTTATCTATTCATCTGCTGATGGACATCTAGGTTGCTTCCATGTCCTGGCTATTATAAACAGTGCTGTGATGAACATTGGGGTACACGTGTCTCTTTCAATTCTGGTTTCCTCAGTGTGTATGCCCAGCAGTGGGATTGCTGGGTCGTACGGCAGTTCTATTTTCAGTTTTTTAAGGAATCTCCACACTGTTCTCTATAGTGGCTGTACTAGTTTGCATTCCCATCAACAGTGTAAGAGGGTTCCCTTTTCTCCACACCCTTGCCAGCATTTATTGCTTGTAGACTTTTGGATCGCAGCCACTCTGACTGGCGTGAAATGATACCTCATAGTGGTTTTGATTTGTATTTCTCTGATAATGAGTCATGTTAAGCATCTTTTCATATGTTTGTTAGCCATCTGTATGTCTTCTTTGGAGAAATGTCTATTTAGTTCATTGGCCCATTTTTTGATTGGGTTGTTTATTTTTCTGGAATTGAGCTGCAGAAGTTGCTTATAAAATGACTTAAATCTTACAAGGTATTTAAACTGTGTTGAGGAGGGGAGAGATCATATCTCTATTTCCATGCTAAGATAACCCTTGTTGGTACCATTCTTCCTTTCCACCATGTCATCTACACATATTCATAACCAAGAGAGACAGGATTGCTAAAGAAACTACTCAGAGCCCTACACATTCCTTGGACCACGCTTTACTAGTAGTCAGAGTCACCATATGTTATGCCAGGTTAGCAGTAATCAGTTAATTCTTCATTCCTGTGCCTCCTGCAGGCAGCAAACCCTGGCATGGCTGAACCTCTCCACACATAAGTCATCCCCTCCATTGGAGGTTTTACCAGAGAGTCCTTTAGAGATCATTGCTCAAATACTTACAGCATTGCCTTCCATTCTGCTGCTGTTCCTGGCACATATGCTGCCCACCTGGAAACCTACAGTGGAGGCAACAATCTCATAGCACAAAACATGCCAAATAATCACAATTCCAACAAAAAATTCTCTTTTGTGGCAGAATTTTTTTGAGCAAAATTTTTCTTCTGCCAGCTAAAAAGGTTTCTGGGAAAATCTTACCACAATGAAAAATTATTTGGAAAATCAATAATCATATTCCCTCATCATTAGTTTCAGAAAAAGCATTAGTTTATGCCATTAAGAGTTTGGTGGCAGAACTTCCCTGGTGGTCCAAAGATTGAGAATCCACATTCCAATGAAGGGACATGGGTTCGATCCCTGGTTGGGGAACTAAGATCCCCCATGCCTCAGGGCAAATTAGCCTGTATTCTGCAATTATTGAGCCCATGCAAGCTGGAGCCTGTGCTCCACAACACGAGAAGCCCAAGCACTGTAACCAGAAGTCCCATGCAAGGTACAACTAGAGAATGCCCTTGTACTGTAATGAAGATCCAATGCAACCAAAAAAAAAAAAAAAAATAGAGTTTGGAAGCAAAACAGCCAACTCACAGTTTTGCATAAATCTGTTTCCACCTTAAATGATGGGTCTAAGATTATAAAAAAACTTTTGTCTAAGTCATTATGCTAATGATCCGAGAATATGAAACTAAATAAGACACAATCCCTCTTCTTCAGGAGTTTATAGTCTAGCAGGAAAGAAAATAGATGGGTAAACTTCATGACAAATAGACAGGAAAACAATGGAAACAGTGACAGACTTTATTTTCTTGGGCTCCAAAATCACTGCAGATGGTGACTGCAGCCATGAGATTAAAGGATGCTTGCTCCTTGGAAGAAAAACTATGGCCAACCTAGACAGCATATTGAAAAGCAGAGACTTTACTTTGCTGCCAAAGGTCCGTCTAGTCAAAGCTATAGTTTTTCCAGTAGTCATGTATGCATCTGAGAGTGGACCATAAAGAGGGCTGAGTGCTGAAGAATTGATGCTTTTGAACTGTGGTGTTGGAGAAGATTCTTGAGAGTCCCTTGGACTGCAAGGAGATCAAACCAGTCAATCCTAAAGGAAATCAGTCCTGAATATTCATTGGAAGGACTGATGCTAAAGTTGAAACTCCAATATTTGGCCACCTGATGTGAAGAGCTAAGTCATTAGAAAAGACCCTGATGCTGGGAGAGGTTGAAGGCAGGAGGAGAAGGGAATGACAGAGGATTCGATGGTTGGATGGCATCACGGACTCAAGGGACATAAGTTTGAGCAAGCTCCAGGAGATAGTGAAGGACAGAGAAGCCTGGCACGCTGCAGTCCATGGGGTTGCAAAGAGTTAGACACGACTGAGCAACTGAACAACAACAAGGAAGGAAAATATTTTTTAAAACTAATTCAAATACCATTAGAAATAGTAAAAAGTAAAATATTGTATATTCCACATGATACATTCTATAAATATGTGGGATATAGTGAACAGAAGTCAGATCTTATTAAGGAATCCAGTATGACACCACAAAAGCGGTCATATTTGAGATGGTCTTATAAGAGAAATAGGAGGTAGAACTGGGAGGGAACATTCAGGCACAGAAGAAATGACTGTATAGAGGACAGAGTTCACTTGGAGCCAGAGCATGAAGAGCCCTGAATGCCAGGCAGTAGGGGTGACTCACTTTCTTGGTTTTGCTGATACCGATGATTATACAGTGGAAGTGATAAATAGATTTAAGGGCCTAGATCTGATAGATAGAGTGCCTGATGAGCTATGGAATAAGGTTCATGACATTGTACAGGAGACAGGGATCAAGACCATCCCCATGGAAAAGAAATGCAAAAAAGCAAAATGGCTGTCTGGGGAGGCCTTACAAATAGCTGTGAAAAGAAGAGAAGCGAAAAGCAAACGAGAAAAGGAAAGATACAAACATCTGAATGCAGAGTTCCAAAGAATAGCAAGAAGAGATAAAAAAGCCTTCTTCAGCAATCAATGCAAAGAAATAGAGGAAAACAACAGAATGGGAAAGACTAGAGATCTCTTCAAGAAAATCAGAGATACCAAAGGAACATTTCATGCAAAGATGGGCTCGATAAAGGACAGAAATGGTATGGACCTAACAGAAGCAGAAGATATTAAGAAGAGATGGCAAGAATACACAGAAGAACTGTACAAAAAAGATCTTCACAACCAAGATAATCACAATGGTGTGATCACTGACCTAGAGCCAGACATCCTGGAATGTGAAGTCAAGTGGGCCTTAGAAAGCATCACTATGGACAAAGCTAGTGGAGGTGATGGAATTCCAGTTGAGCTATTCCAAATCCTGAAAGATGATGCTGTGAAAGTGCTGCGTTCAATATGCCAGCAAATTTGGAAAACTCAGCAGTGGCCACAGGACTGGAAAAGGTCAGTTTTCATTCCAATCCCAAAGAAAGGCAATGCCAAAGAATGCTCAAACTACTGCACAATTGCACTCATCTCACACGCTAGTAAAGTAATGCTCAAAATTCCCCAAGCCAGGCTTCAGCAATATGTGAACCGTGAACTTCCTGATGTTCAAGCTGGTTTTAGAAAAGGCAGAGGAGCCAGAGATCAAATTACCAACATCTGCTGGATCATAGAAAAAGCAAGAGAGTTCCAGAAAAACATCTATTTCTGCTTTATTGACTATGCCAAAGCCTTTGACTGTGTGGATCACAATAAACTGTGGGAAATTCTGAAAGAGATGGGAATACCAGACCATCTGACCTGCCTCTTGAGAAATTTGTATGCAGGTCAGGAAGCAACAGTTAGAACTGGACATGGAACAACAGACTGGTTCCAAATAGGAAAAGGAGTATGTCAAGGCTGTATATTGTCACCCTGTTTATTTAACCTATATGCAGAGTACATCATGAGAAACACTGGACTGGAAGAAACACAAGCTGGAATCAAGATTTCTGGGAGAAATATCAATAACCTCAGATATGCAGATGATACCACCCTTATGGCAGAAAGTGAAGAGGAACTAAAAAGCCTCTTGATGAAGGTGAAAGTGGAGAGTGAAAAAGTTGGCTTAAAGCTCAACATTCAGAAAACGAAGATCATGGCATCTGGTCCCATCACTTCATGGGAAATAGATGGGGAAACAGTGGAAACAGTGGCAGACTTTATTTTTCTGGGCTCCAAAATCACTGCAGATGGTGATTGCAGCCATGAAATTAAAAGACGCTTACTCCTTGGAAGGAAAGTTATGACCAACCTAGATAGCATATTCAAAAGCAGAGACATTACTTTGCCAACAAAGGTCCGTCTAGTCAAGGCTATGGTTTTTCCTGTGGTCATGTATGGATGTGAGAGTTGGACTGTGAAGAAGGCTGAGCGCCGAAGAATTGATACTTTTGAACTGTAGTGTTAGAGAAGACTCTTGAGAGTCCCTTGGACTGCAAGGAGAACCAACCAGTCCGTTCTAAAGGAGATCAGCCCTGGGATTTCTTTGGAAGGAATGATGCTAAAGCTGAAACTCCAGAACTTTGGCCACCTCATGCGAAGAGTTGACTCATTGGAAACGACTCTGATGCTGGGAGGGATTGGGGGCAAGAGGAGAAGGGGACGACAGAGGATGAGATGGCTGGATGGCATCGCTGACTCGATGGACGTGGGTCTCAGTGAACTCCAGGAGTTGGTGATGGACAGGGAGGCCTGGCATGCTGCGATTCATGGGGTCGCAAAGAGTCGGACACGACTGAGCGACTGATCTGATCTGATCTGATCTCTGAAGAGCTCGGCTTAGCTAGCTTTGAATGAGTTTAACACAGAATATTTGAAATCAACAAAGCTAGCTCCCTTATTTTACAAATAAAAATGTCTTAAGTTCCACGGAATTTTTGTGACTTACCCAAACACACACTGTCGGTGGTAGGACCGGGAACAAAACCAAAGACTGGATTGTAGACTATCTAAGGCCTTCTCAGCTCTGATGTCTGTGTGTATGTGTGCACACACACTCAGTCATGTCTGACTCTTTGCAACCCCATGGACTATAGTCCCCCAGGCTCCTCTGTCCATGGAACTGTCCAAGCAAGAAAACTGGAGTGGGTTGCCATTCCCTTCTCCAGGGGATCTTCCAGACCCAGGGGTCGAATCTGTGTCTCCTGAGTCTCTTGCATTGGCAGGCCAATTCTTTACCACTGAGCCACCTGGGAAGCCCTCTGATGTCTGTTAGTCCATGAAATCTCTCTACCTGAGTTGACTAATCTTTTCCCTCTGTGTGCTTATGACTTCTTGTCATAGGTCCACTTCAGAATTTGATTATTTTTTCTTTTGTGATGGAACATTTTTCAAGCATACATAAAGACTAGAATAATGGACACCTGTATACCCACCACTTAGTTTTTAAAAATTTTTTGTTATGGTAAAGTCACATTATATAAAATATACTATTTTAACCATATTTAACAGTATAGTTGAGGGGCACTAAATGCATTCACATTGTTATACCATCATCCTCCTGAATTTTTCATCTTCCTAAATTGAAACTCTGTCCCCATTGAACACCAACTACCCATTCTCCCTCCCCTGTCCCAACCTCCTGCCCCTACCATCTACCAGGGTACTTTATGATTCTATGAATTTGACTATTCTCCCATCACCCAGTTTGAATATTAACATTTTGCCATTTAATTGTTTTTTTACTGAAGTGCATGGGTGCTTAGTTGCTCAGTTGTGTCCAACTCTTTGTGACCCTGTGGATTATAGCCCACCAAGCTTCCCTGTCCATGGGATTCTCCAGGCAAGAAAACTGGAGCGGGTTGCCATTTCCTCCTCCATTTTACTGAAGTATTTGAAAGTAAATAAAGCACAAGATGAGTCAACATTTTGAGTATGTCTGTCCTATCTAAAGTTTCACATAAATGTTTCCTTACTTTCTCAGTGAAATATCTAGACCTTCTTTTCTGCCTTTACCTCACATAAAATACCCAACATTAGTTCCTTTTCATCATCTAGTCCTGTTCTTTCTCTTTTTTCCAATAATACTTTAGTAGATTTACGTGTAATTGTTTTCTCAGGACTGCCTCCTTCTGAGAACCTCCTTCCTTTCATTCCAACCAAATTGCTCTCTCAGGAGCTACAATGATATGATACAACATCACACACATGCGCACATGCGCGCGCGCACACACACACACACACACACACACTCCTCTCAGAAGAATTGATTGGTCTAGAAGAAGGCTTATGGCTCAAGTTGGGCCTATAAGTGATTCCCCATTGGTCTTGGCCTTAGGGCCCAGAGAGTTGAGGTGGTCTCTCTGCAGATGGCCAGTGTTGTAAGCTGAAAACCTCAGGAGAGACCAGTGGTCATATTTCTGTTATGTGAAGAAAAATAATCTGCAGCGAGAGAGAAGAATGAGACTGACACCCAGGACAGAGAAGACAAATGGAGCAAACATCCTCTACCGTTATGGTAAATTTGACTTTTGTTTTGCCTAAGGTAATTTAAGTTGGGATTCTGCCACTTGCAGCCAAAAGAGCACATATTTAAGTGTGATTTGGCCTGGAGAATGTTGATAGGAAGAATTGGGCAAAACCCTCAGGCTACCCCAGGCTAAAAAGTATAAAGACTTGTCTATACATCCACTCAGCCCCTGATTCAGAAGATATGAAGAGAAGCTGTATTTCTGTATGTTTTAAAGATCTCTGCGTGCGTGCGTGCTAAGTCACTTCAGTCGTGTCCAACTGTGTGTGATCCTGTGGACCGCAGCCTGCAAGGCTCCTCTGTCCATGGGATTCTCCAGGCAAGAATACTGGAATGGGTTGCCATGCCCTCCTCCAGGGGATCTTCCCAACCCAGGGATCGAACCCGAGTCTCTTAACATCTCCCCACATTGGCAAGCAGGTTCTTTACTGCTAGCACTACCTAGGAAGCCCTCAAGATCTCTATATAACCATAAAGACACAAACCTATAGAAACTAAGTGTACCTTATCTGTCTACTTCTTGAAACAATAGCAAACTATATTTAAAATATCATAAATTTATTTCCTCAATTGTTGATAGATTGCATTTTGTGTTCAGAAATCTTCCCCCAGGCCATACCCTGACACAGCACACAGAAGGGAACATTTGAGACTGCAGAGCAACTACGTTTAACCTAGTATTGCCATCCCATGTAAGTTCCAGGAGGAAAGAAAACAGCCAAATCTTCAATGCTTGCAACATTTAATTAGATTAGCTTCTTCCATCAGAGAAATGAGGACCATGAACATTAGATTTTGCTATCCCTCACCCATGAGAACAGTAAGCAATGGGTAAGGGAGAGGCCACGAGTGTTACAGTAGAAGAAGTCCCTCCTTATGGAAACATGAGGCAAGAGGAAAGGAAGTTCCTCCCTAAGGAGTGTTTGTTTAATCAGAATCCATTCCCCTCCCTTCATTGTGTAGCCTGGATGTTGTTTGGGTGGGATTGGCCTTACCACTAACTCTAGGGTAAGGCTTTGTGAACCTATGACCTTTCAAGGGTTAATGATTTAGAGATGTACAATTGTCCTAAGCTGGTCTACTTAGTGTCAGGTTCAGAACCTTTGTTTGACAGTTGGAGAAAGGAGCACCATCTTCTCATCTTGGATGTTAGTAAGGAAAAATACAGAATTGCTGGCCCTATGGGGGAAAGCCAGACCAAGGATGAAGCCAACATACAGATCAGTGCAGAGAGTAGAGAAACTCTGAAAAGCAGATTGTATCGTGAACTCTGGGTCAAATCACACAAGAAGCCAGCTCAGTATCTGAAATTTATCAGTTAATGTGAGCCAATACATTCCTTTTAGTGTTTCAGCCAGTTTGAATTATTTTTCTTTTACTTGCAACTAAAAGTATGCCCCCTCAAATAAGGGGATTGATCTGTATATTCTAAACCTAAAAGGAAAGAATATGTAAGTCCATATTTTGGAGGAAAAAACAACCCAGCCTTATCTCTTCTCAAGGAGGTAACAATAAGCCACTAGAATCTCGGGCAGCTAGGGCAGGCTCCCCACTGAGAATCAGGGCCCATAGAATGAGGAGGAAATTGATAGTTTCTTTGGTTGGATGGATTCCTTGTCACAAAGCCAAGATTGAGAATATAAGAGTAGTGATTAAAATACAGATCTTCCATCAAAGTTTAGAACACTCCTACCTTTTGTTTCAACAGTTCTGCTTCTCAGAACCTCTGCTACAAAAACACACAAGTAAAGGATACTGTGTGCAATGATATTACCTGAAACATTGCTTATGATATTAAAAAAAAATGGAGACAACCTTATTTCTACCAAGAGGAAATAGTTATATAAATTATAGTATATTTATGTGGGGTAATGCTAAGAAAGAAGTTGCACTGATGGAAAAAAAAATTATCCACTATATGGTTGAATGGAAAATCAAGAAAGAAAATATGTAGTATGATTCTGTGTTAAAAATAAACTATACAAATGCTTGTGCTTAAAAAATATGAAAAGCGTAACTTTTTATTTTTCATATCTCTGAATATTAAATTTATAATTATTAAAAATTGCACAACAGGCATCTGTTGCTTTTTTTGTAATTCAAAATCTTTCTTTTTAAGTGTGTATGTGTATTTTTCTGTGAGAAAAGATTATCAACATTGTGAATCATAGTCATTCTCATATACATAACTCACACTTGTAACTATTTTACTGACTTATTCTTAAGGGTAATTCAAATGACTATAGATAAAGTAATATTGAATATATGCATATACACACATGCATGCATAATGGAGAATGAATTGACAATTCTTTTTTTAATAATTTTATTTATTTACTTTTGGTTGCTCTGGGTCTTCATTGCTGCATTGCTGCATGCGGGTTTTCTCTAGTTGAATGCACAGGCTTCTCACTGTGATAGCTTCTCTTGTTTCAGAGGCCGGGCTCTAGGGCATGTGGGCTCAGTAGTTGTGGCACACGGGCTCAGTTGTTCCAAGGCATGTGAAATCTTCCCGGAGCAGGGAGCAAACCCATGTCCCTTGCATTAGCAGGCAGATTCCCAATCCCTAGACTACCAGGGAAGTCCTCAAGAATTCTTACTGAATGCCTACTGTATGTCAGGCAGTGTTCTAGTGATATGTCAAAGAGTCCTATAGATTTACAGTGTTGCACATAAGGAGATCCAAAATAGTCTTAAGAATATAAGTAACTATAAATGTTGAAATGTAGCAGGGTGTAATGTTTATGTATGCATAATTTTCAATCAAAACTAATTTGGCTATTCAGTAATGAACTCGATTTCATGTTATAAATGTGTAATCTTCCTCAGTTTCAACTATAAATTTCATGGTTGAAACCACCAAATTGAAGAGCCAACTAAATAAAACTACCAATCTTGATTTGGGTGTATTTTGGATCCACCATTTTTAGACTCTTACCACATGCCGGAATTTAAACCCGAGTTCTCAGTTTCAGACTTCGTATACAATTTCGAATACCTTCTCTAAATCACAAAACTCTCACTCATCTACTTTCTCCCACTCTGAATTCAGAAGCATTTGTAATTAGTCCTACATAATTTATTCTCGCAATATTAATTAATTCATATATATAAATCTTCTTCCTCTAACTTGTGTAGCTGAGAGCTTATGGAGGTTAGGAACTGTTTTCTCTCTCCTCACATCCACACATCACAGTTTACTCTTTCAGAAAGTTGACTAAATGCATTCCTCGGCTTCCTCGACAAAGAGCATATGCTTAAACTAAAAATAGAACACAGATACTCTGTGTTTTTCAGTCATAATCAATAAGACTATTCATGAGGCAATTATTTTAAGCTTAGCAATTTAGACATAACCACATCATTGAATTAGCCTTGAAATCTTAGAAAGAAATCGTAGGATGTTTATTAACCTTAGTTGCTTCTAAGCAACTGTTATCCTCCAAGCTTAGAACTCCCTCGGTCATTTCTAGGGAGCAATTTTAGATTACATAACAGTTTTTAGAATACATTGTGGAAAGCACCGCTTCTGCTTTAGGGAAACTACGGACTCTTCCTCTCACAACCTCTCTCCCTCTCCCCCTCTTTTTGTAAAAGAATTCTTCTCCTATAACTATTTCCTTGAACTTCAGACTCCAACGATAATTAAAGGTAACAAGAAAGATGCTGGGAGAAAAGCCAATTTAATTGTACTATACTGAATAATTGTCTCTGACTTCCAGCTTGCCCATTGTGATTTTTTGGCAGGAAAGAAATTAATATCAGACGCCAACAATCTTCAAACAAGTAAAAATTATAATCTGGTGGGTGCCTATTTAAAGTAACAGAATCCAAGGCAACACAAGAGGCTTAATTTTAGATATGCATGTTATTAACTAAGAGTAGGAAAGAACACTGTCTAGTACTGAAGAACCAAGGGCAGGAAATAACAATTTTAAATTTTACACTCCCATTTCTTCAAGGTTTCAGCTAGATAATATAGTTTCAACTCTCTGTATTTAGCTGTTCTGTCCTTAAATTTAATTGTTTGCTTAACTTTTATCATTTTACAGAATTGCTATCTAGGCTTATAAAACACCAAACTCCATGTCTTAGTTAAGACTGCAAGTAACAAATTATCATAGACTGGGAGGTTTAAGCATAGAAATTTATTTCTCACAGTTTTGAAGGCTGAGAAATCCAAAAGCAAAGGGCCAGCTTAGTGGTTTGGGAAGAGTGGTCTTTCTGGTGTGCAGACAGCCATCTTCAAGTTATCTCTTCACATGGTGGTGAAGGGTGTTGGTGGTAAGGGTGGCAAGAGTGTCTTATTTAGGGACATAGAAAATAATTGATAGCTAGAAATGTTAAAATATTGCGGAACCATCTTTCGAACATTGTTGGGTAAAAGTTCTGGAGACTCCTCTAAAACGAAATGTGACCAGATTATAATAAAGAACTAAGCCAATAACAGAATTAAAATTTTTTCACCTTAAAAAAGTAAATTAATGAGAAATGAAAAACTTGCTAAGTTAATATCCGAATTTAGATTCTAAAATATCTGTCTTGTCTAGTAATGTATTGCTAGGCAGCAGCTACACAAAGGTACCAATTAATGTGACAGCAGTTGAGCATTAAGACCAAATTAGGGGGAATTATTTACTCTCATTGCTATAATTGGAAGTATATAGGAGACACCCAGAAACCACTAAAAGGAAATTATGGATAAATACATACTACGTTTTATTCATCTTGAAATGTACAATTTCACAGAACCCTTTCAAGAAAAAAAAAAAAAGAGAACCTAAAGCAGGTGAAATACAGAAAATAATTTACTGTCTGGTATCCTGTGTCCTTTTTTTTTGAACAGCAGCACTCTCCAAAGACTACACAAATATTGAACTTTTTTCTTAAATTTTTTGTTTTGGAAATTTCCAAACATAGACAAAGTAGAAAGAATGGAATAATGAGCCCCTGTGTACTGATTCCCTCATAGCTATGTACTGGGCTTCCCTCGTAGCTCAGTTGGAAAAGAATCTGCCTGCAGTGCAGGAGACCCAGGTTCAGTTCCTGGGTTGGGAAGATTCCCTGCAGAGGGAAATGGCAATCCACTCCGGTATTCTTGCCTGGAGAATCCCATGGACAGAGGAGCCTGGCAGGCTATAGTCCTTGGGGTCACAAGAGTCGGACACAACTTAACGACTAAACTGCTGCTATGTACTGATTACCTGGATTCAATATTTATCACTATATGGCCAATCTTGTTTCATTTATAACCCCACACTCCACTACACTAGATTATTGGAAATTAACTGTCAGATATAAAATATCTCATCAGAAATACTATAGTATGTACATCTAAAATATTGACTCTTTTTTAAAAAGCACAATCATAATGCCATTTACAAATGTGAAAAAACGAAAACTTTAATACCAAAAAATATACAGTAAGCAATATTAAGGTCTTACTGATAGTTACCTAGCTTAGATAACAATAGTAATACAAACATTTTTTCAGATTGAACTTTCAGGAATTTGAATTTTGAGTTTGTCTCCATGTATTATTTTGTTATGCTGAAATTATGTTAAAATGAATATATCTTATAAATCACATTCCCATATTTGATAGATTTGTTGCGTAGGTGGTTAATTTTATCCAAGGATTAAAAATAGAGCAAGTTGATTATTTGTAAGACAACAAAAAGGGCAAAACTGAAACCCAATCTCTGATTTTGAAAACAATTTCTCTGAATCCAGAATGAAAGGGGAAATATTTTAACACCAACCTTACTAACATCACGGCTGACTTTCAGCTGGCTTTACACTGCAGTTGTTGCACTCTGTTAAAATATTAAAATTCTTCCTAAAAGGTGAAAACTCCCCCTAGCACTTCCTCCTCCTCCTCCCCCTTACCTAGCCCCTGGCTTCTCTGGCCCTCTCTGGGGCAGGATTGGTCTCTGATGGGCCCACACCTAGTAGACATGCTTGATGCCCAATTGGTCCCTCATCTTGTACCATCTCACAGGAAACCTGCCATGGCTGCTTGTGGGAACTGAAGCCTTCATAGGATACCAAAATGGTGGCTACACACTTTAAATATCACTTTTACCTAAATCCCTTTATTATTTCCTCCTATTTGGGAGTTTGTGTGTGTGTGTGTATGCACTCAATCATGTCTGACTCTGCGACCCCATGGACTGTAGCCCTCCAACCTTCTCTGTCCATGGAATTTTCCAGGGAAGAATACTGGAATGAGTTGCCATTTCCTACTCCAGAGGATCCTCCGAGCCAGAAATCAAACGCATTTCTCTTGCACCTCCTGCATTAGCAGGCAGATTCTTACCACTGTGCCACCGGGGAAGCTCATTTGGGAGTTTAGGTGAATTTAGTTTAGGGAAACTGAGATCAGCATGGATTTCAGTCTGACCTGGTGCAGAGCAGGATTCATCTCTTGCTTTCTAGGCAAATTCTGAGTTATAACATCTTCATATGTAAAATGAAGATAAAATAATTCATCAGATTAGAGAAAGCATTAAATAAGGTCATCCTTCAATGTCTAAGTATCTAAATTTCTGATGTAGAAGTTAATTTTACTCTGCCCAACTTCTTCCTCACATGTTGCTGTTGTTCAGTTGCTAAGTCATGTCCAGTACTTTGTGACCCCATGGATTACAGCACACCAGGCTTCACTGTCCTTTACCATTTCCTGGAATTTCCTCAAACTCATGTCCATTGATGAGATGCTATCCAAACATCTCATCCTCTGTCAAGTCCTCTTGCCCTCAACCTTTCCCAGCCTCAAGGTCTTTTCCAGTGAGTTGGCACTTCCTATCAGGTGGCCAAAGTATTGGAGCTTCAGCTTCAGCATCGGCCCTTCCAATGAGTATTTAGTTGATTTCCTTTAGAATTGACTGCTTGATCTCTTTGCAGTCCAAAGGACTAAGAGTCTTCTTCAGCACCACAGTTTGAAAGCATCAATTCTTTGGGCTCAGCCTTCTTTATGGTCCAACTTTCACATCCGTACATGACTACAGGAAAGACCATACATTTGACTATAAAGACTTTTGTCAGCAAAGTAATGTCTCTGCTTTTTACTATACTGTCTAGGTTCATCATAGCTTTGTTTCCAAGGAGCAAAGGTCTTTTAACTTCATGGATGCAGTCACTGTTCACAGTGACTTTGGAGCGCAAGAAAATAAAATGTCACTACTTCCACTTTCCCTCCTTCTATTTGCCATGAAGTGAGGCACCAGTGACCTCCAAAGTCAGTCTCTCCCATCAGGAAGCTTCCATAAACCTCTTATCCTTATCCATCAGAGGGCAGACAGAATGAAAGCCATGATCACAGAAAACTAACCAAACTGATCAAATGGACCACAGCATTGTGTAACTCAGTGAAACAATGAGCCATGCCATGTAGGGCCACCCAAGATGGATGGGTCATAGTGGAGAGTTCTGACAAAATGGGGTCCACTGGAGAAGGGAATGGCAAACCACTTCAGTATTCTTGCCTTCAGAACCCCATGAACAGTGTAAAAACACAGAAAGATATGATATTGAAAGATGAACTCCCCCAGGTCAGTAGATGCCTGATATCCTACTGGAGAAGAGTGGAGAAATAACTCTAGAAAGAATGAAGAGACAGAGCCAAAGCAAAAACAATGCCCAGGTGTGGATATGACTGGTAATGGAAGTAAAGTCCGATGCTGTAAGAACAATATTGCATAGGAAAGGTTTGGTCCATGAATCAAAGTAAATTGGAAGTGGTCAAGCAGGAGATGGCAAGAGTCAAGAGTGAACATCGACATTTTAGGAATCAGTGAACTCGAATGGACTGGAATGGGTGAATTTAATTCAGATGATCATTATATCTACTTCTGTGAGCAATAATTCCTTAGAAGAAATGGAGGAGCCATCATAGTCAACCAGAGTCTGAAATGCAGTTCTCGGGTGCAATCTCAAAAACAACAGAATGATTTCTGTTGGTTTTCAAGGCAAACCATTCAATATCACAGTAATACAAGTCTATGTGCCAATCACTAGTGCTGAAGAAGCTGAAGCTGAACAATTCTATTAAAACCTACAAGACCTTCTAGAATTAATACCAAAAAGAGATGCCCTTTTCATCATAGGGAACTGGAGTGCAAAAGTAGGAAGTCAAGAGGTAACTGGAGTAACGGGCAAGATTGGCCTTGGAGTACAAAATGAAGTAGGGCAAAGGCTAACAGAGCTTTGTCAAGAGACTACACTGGTCATAGCAAACACCCTCTTCCAACAACACAAGAAAAGATCTACACATGGACATCACCAGATGGTCAATACTGGAATCAGATTGATTATATTCTTTGCAGCTGAAGATGGAAAAGCTCTATACAGTCAGCAAAAACAAGATCAGGAGGTGACTGTGGCTCAGATAACGAGCTGCTGCTGCTAAGTTGCTTCAGTCATGTCTGTGCAACCCCATAGACGGCAGCCCACCAAGCTCCCCCGTCCCTGGGATTCTCAAGGCAAGAACACTGGAGTGGGTTGCTATTTCCTTCTCCAATGCATGAAAGTGAAAAGTGAAAGGGAAGTCGCTCAGTCGTGTCCGACTCTTAGCGACCCCATGGACTGTAGCCCACCAGGCTCCTCCATCCATGGGATTTTCCAGGCAAGAGCACTGGAGTGGGGTGCCATTGCCTTCTCTGCAGATAATGAGCACCTTATTGCAAAATTCAGGCTTAAATTGAAGGAAGTAGAGAAAACCGCTAGACCATTCAGATATGACCTAAATCAAATCCCTTATGATTTTACAGTGGAAGTGACAAATAGAATCAAGGGATTAGATTTGATAGACTGCCTGAAGAACTATGGACCAAGGTTCATGACATTGTACAAGAGACAGTGATCAAGACCATCCCCAAGAAAAAGAAATGCAAAAAGGCTGTCTGAGGTTGTCTCAGGAGGCCTTACAAATAGCTGAGAGAAGAAGAGAAGCGAAAGGCAAAGGAGAAAAGGAAAGAGATATCCATCTGAATGCAGAGTTCCAAAGAATAGCAAGGAGAGATAAGAAAGCCTTCTTAAGTGATCAATGCAAAGAAATAGAGGAAAACAATAGAATGGGAAAGACTAGAGATCTCTTCAAGAAAATTAGAGATACCAAGGGAACATTTCATCCAAAGATGGGCAAACATCTTGCAAAATGCCAGGCTGGATGAGCACAAGCTGGAATCAAGACTGTCAGGAGAAAAATCAATAACCTCAAATATGCAGATGACACCATCCTTAACGCAGAAAGTGAAGAGGAACTAAAGAACTTCTTGATGAAAGTGAAAGAGAGTGAAAAAACTGGCTTAAAACTCAACATTCAAAAAATTAGGATCGTGGCATATGGTTCTATCATTTCATGGCAAATAAATGGGGAAAAAGTGGAGACAGTGTCAGATTTCATTTTCTTGGGCTCCAAAATCACTGTGGATGGTAACTGCAGCCATGAAATTAAAAGACACTTGTTCCTTGGAAGAAAAGCTATGACCAGCCTAGACAACATATTGAAAAGCAGAGACATTACTTTGCCAACAAAGGCTCCATCTAGTCAAAGCTATGCTTTATCCAGTAGTCATGTATGTGTATGAGAGTTGGACTATAAAGGAAGCTGAGGGCTGAAGAAATGATGCTTTTGAACTATGGTGTTGTGGAAGACTCTTGAGAGTCCCTTGGACTGAAAGGAGATCAAACCAGTCAATCCTAAAGGAAATCAGACCTGAATATTCACTGAAAAGGCTATTGCTAAAGCTGACGTGCCAATACTTTGGCCATCTAATGTGAAGAACTGTCTCATTGGAAAAGACCCTGATTCTGGGCAAGAATGAAGGCAGGAAAAGAAGGGGGCGACAGAGGATGAGATGGTTGGATGACATCAGCGACTTGATGGACATGAGTTTGAGCAAGCTCCAGGAGTTGGTTATAGCCTGGCATGCTGCAGTCCATGGAGTTGGACATGACTGA
Organism: Bos mutus; assembly: GCF_027580195.1. NCBI lineage: Eukaryota > Metazoa > Chordata > Mammalia > Artiodactyla > Bovidae > Bos > Bos mutus. Next base: position 96,454,800 of record NC_091621.1, read on the forward strand.
GTAATTGAACTAAACCAAACTGATGGCACCAGAGGGTTTCCCAGGTGGCACTAGTGGCAAAGAACTCGCCTGCCAATATAGGAAACATGAGAGATGCAGGTACAACCCCTGGGTTGGGAAGATCCCCTGGAGGAGGGCATGGCAACCCACTACAGTATTGTTGGCTGGAGAATCCCATGGACAAAGGAGCCTGGTGGGCTACAGTCCATGGGGTCGCACAGAGTCGGACACGACTGAAACAATTTAGCACACACGCATGATGACACTGGATGCCATGATCTTGGTTTTTTTTTAAATGTTGAGCTTCAAGCCACCTTTTTACTCTCCTCTTTCACCCTCATCAAGAGACTCTTTAGTTCCTCTTCACTTTCTGCCTTTAGAGTGGTATTGAATATCTGAGTTTGTGGATATTTTTCCCAGGAATCTTGACTTCAGCTTGCGATTCATCCAGCCCGACATTTAGCATGATATACTGTGCACATACTGACTTCCCTGGTGGCTCAGACAGTAAAGCGTCTGTCTACAATGTGGGAGACCCGGGTTCGATCCCTGGGTTGGGAAGATCCCCTAGAGAGGGAAATGGCAATCCACTCCAGGACTATTGCCTGGAAAATCCCAGGGACAGAGGAGCCTATGGGTCGCAAAGAGTCGGACACGACTGAGCGACTTCACTTCACTCTGCACATAAATTATAAAGAAGCAGGGTGACAATATACAGCCTTGACATACTCCTTTCCCAGTTTTGAACCAGTCTGTTGTTCCATGTCCAGTTCTAATGGTTGCTTCTTGACCAGCATACAGGTTTTTCAAGAGACAGGTAAGTGGTCTGGCATTGCTCTCTTTAAGAATTTTCCAGAGTTTCTTGTGATCTACATAGTCAAAGGCTTTAGTGTAGTCAATGAAGCAGAAGTAGGCATTTTTTCTGGAATTCTCTTGCTTTCTTGATGATCCCACGAATGTTGGCAATTTGATCTCTGGTTCCTCTGCCTTCTCTAAACCCAACTTCTACATCTGGAAGTTCTCATGTACTGCTGAAGCCTAACTTGAGGAATTTTGAGCATACCCTTGCTAGCATGTGAGATGAATGCAACTGTATGGTAGTTTGAACTGTCTTTGGCATTGCCCTTCTTTGTGACTGGAGTGAAAACTGACCTTTTCCAGTATTGTGCCCACTGCTGAGTTTTCCAAATTTGCTGACATATTGAAGTTCTCCTGATTTCAGCTCATGGCCCCACCATACATACTTGCTTAGGCCCCCAACCAGAACCCATCGTTGATTCTTTCTTCCTCTTACTACTAACATCTAAATCCCCAGCAATGGAGCTTATTTCAAACCACTTTTTAATATCTCCATTGCTAGCATTCTACTTCAGCAATCCTCAAACGTTTTGGTCTCAGGGTTCCTTCACACTCTTGGAAATTCCTGTTTTGGACTCCAAAGACCTGTTATGTTTATGTGAGTTGTATTAATATTTATCATTAGAAATCAGAGCTGAAACAATTTAAAATATTTATTTACCCTTTAAAAAATAAGTCTGTATCATGTTAATATAAATAATACACTTTTCAAATAGACATGCTGCTGCTAAGTCGCTTCAGTTGTGTCCGACTCTGTGCAACCCCATAGACGGCAGCCCACCAGGCTCCCCCGTCCCTGGGATTCTCCAGGCAAGAACACTGGAGTGGGTTGCTATTTCCTTCTCCAATGCATGAAAGTGAAAAGTGAAAAATGAAAGGGAAGTCGCTCAGTCGTGTCCGACTCTTAGTGACCCCATGGACTGCAGCCTACCAGGCTCCTCCATCCATGGGATTTTCCAGGCAATAGTACTGGAATGGGGTGCCATTGCCTTCTCCATATCCCCCCAAATTTAGTGATAATAGTAGCATTGCTTTACTTTTTTTGCCAATCTCTTTAATGTCTGATTTTTTTCAAAAAGGCTGGATTTTCTTTCATAGCTACTTCTGCATTCAATTTGCTGCAATATCACATGTCACATAGCCTCTGGAAAATTCTGCTGTATACTCATGAAAGAATGAGAATAAGAAAGGCAAGTAATGTCTTACTGCTATTATGAAAGTACTTTTGACCTTACAAACCCACAAGAATGTCTCAGAGGGATCTTCAGGGCTCCCCAGAAAGCACTTTTTAACATAAAAAAAAAAATGGAGCTATACTTTGTATACCATAAACTTCACCCTTTCAAGATCAACAGGGGATTCCCTGGTGGTCCAGTAGTTGGGACTCAAGGTTCCAATGCTGGGGGTCTGGGTTCAATCCCTGGTGGAAGGACTAAGAGCACATGAGATGTGTAGTGAGGCCAAAATAAAAAAAAAGGAAAGACCGATGGTTCAGTAGTTTTCAGCACGTTTACAAAGTCGTGCAATTATCTCTGCATTAGCAATCTTTACCCATTGCCTCTCATACCAACCCCTGATAACCACTGATCTACTTTGTTTTTCTAAGGATTTGCCAATTCTGGGTGCTTTATAAAAACTGAATTGGACTTTCAATTCAGTGGTCTTCTTTTACTTAGTATAGTATTTTCAGAGTTCATGTGTAGCATCTATCAGTACTTCATTTACTCATATGGCTTAATAATATTCCATTACATGGATATATACTACATTTTATTTATTCATTAGTTGATAGACATTTGAGTTCTTTCCACTTTTTAGCTATTATCAATAATGTTGCTATGAACATCAGTGTGCAAGCTTTTGTGTGGACATGTGTTTTCCCTTTTCTTGGGTATACACCAAGAAGTAGAACTGCTAGGTCATATAGCAAATCAATGTTTAGTTTTTTAAGGAAACACGAAACTACCAAGACCATACTTTGAGCTCTATTTCCCTGGTCTGAACCATCCTTAAATACTACCTGGACTATGACAAGAGTTGGCTAATTCTCTGGTGGCCCTACAGTTTTTATTCCACATGACTGCCAGAATCATCTTTTTAAGAGACCACATTAGACAATATTATCCCATTTTGTTAAACTCTCCAGTAAACTCCCCATTACACATAGAATAAAATCCGAACTCCTTCAGGGCCAAAACATGATCTAGTCCCTGCCTACCTGTTTGACTGCATCTCTTCACCATCTCTGCAACATGCTTCCTTCTAATCTTTGTATAGTTGGCTCCATCTAATCATTTAGATCTCTACTCAAAACCAACTTCCTTAGGAAGTGTTTATCTATTTGTTTAATTGTTAATTTTCACCACTGTATCCAGTTCCTAGAACTGGCACTGGTAGAGATTAAAGCCTTTGACTGTGTGGATCACAACAAACTGTGGAAGATTCTTAAAGAGATGGGAATGCCAGACCACTAACCTGCCTCCTGAGAAACCTGTATGCAGGTCAAGAAGAAACAGTTAGAACTGGACATGGAACAATGGACTGGTTCAAAATTGGGAAAGGAGTATGTCAAGGCTGTATATTGTCACCCTGCTTATTTAACTTATATGCAGAGTACCTCATACAAAATGCTGGGCTGGATGAACACAAGCTAGAATCAAGATTGCTGGGAGAAATATCAACAGCCTCAGATATACAGATGATACCACTTTAATGGCAGAAAGTGAAAAACTAAAGAGTTTCTTGATGAAGATGAAAGAAAAGAGTGAAAAAGCTGGCTTAAAACTCAACATTCAAAAAATGAAGATAATGGCATCTGGTCCTATCATTCCATGGCAAATAAATGGGGAAAAAATGGAAACAGTGTCAGATTTCATTTTCTTGGGCTCCAAAATCACTGCAGATGGTGACTGCAGGTATGAAATTAAAAGATGCTTGCTCCTTGGAAGAAAAGCTATGACAAACCTAGACAGTGTATTAAAAAGCAGAGATACCACTTTGCCAACAAAGGTCCATATAATCAAAGCTATGGTTTTTCCAGTAGTTATGTACCAATGTAAGAGATGGACCATGAAGAAGGCTGAGTGCTGAAGAATTGATGCTTTTGAACTGTGGTGCTGGAAAAAACTCTTGAAAGTCCTTGGACAGCAAGGAGATCAAACCAGTCAATCCTAAAGGAAATCAACCTTGAATACTCATCAGAAGGACTGATGCTGAAGCTGAAGCTCCAATACTTTGGCCACCTGATGTGAAGAGCCGACTCATTTGTAAAGACCCAAATGCTAGGAAAGATTGAGGGCAAGAGGAGAAGGGGGCGACAGAGGATGAGATGGTTGGATAGCATCTCTGACTCAACGGACATGAGTTTGAGCAAACTCAGGGAGATAGTGAAGGACAGGGAAGCCAGGAATGCTATAGTTCATGGTGTTGTAAAAAGTTGGACATGGCTTAGCTACTGAACAACAACAACAAGAGACTCAATAAATATTTTGGAATGAGTACATCAATAAAAGGCACAGGTATCTGGTGTTTCTGTTGCTGCATAACAAACTATCCCCAAACTTAATGTTGTAAAACAACTGTTCACTTGGGCTAGGCTTAGCTGAGTGATTTTTCTATTGATCTTACCAGTGGTCACTTGTGTATCTGCAATCAGCTGGTATACTGAGTGAGGCCTCCCAGCTCCCTGGTCAGCTGACCTCCCAGCTTTATGTGGTCCCTACAACCAGGTAATTGGATTTCATACATGGCAGCTCAGGGCTCCCAAGAGCAAAAAGTGGAAGCTACTATCGTTTCAAGACTGAAGCCTGGACCTAGCACAGCATCACTTCTGGCATATATTATTGGTTAATAGGGTCAACAATGTCAGCCCAGATTCAAGAGACTGCACAGAGGCTTCACTACTGGGAGTGTTTCATGGGAGACAGGGTTAGAAGTAGGGGTAGGGGTAGATGGAGTTATTATGAAAAACATATCACCTTATGTTTTATGTTATAGTAGCTTTTTAAAGTATTTATAATCTCATATCATGATCAGCCTTAAGAACATAGCAGGGCTAATATGACAATTATTACCTCCATGACAATTAGCATTCTGAAAATGAGAGGTCAAAGCATAAAGTTAATTATAAACGAGAATATCTGTGGATCCTGTGACCTGGCAGTTTATCTGAATGAGTGAATTACAGGGAGAGCTGTGTGTTCCCTGTATCTTCCTTGCACATCTACATGCACCTGCCAAGCACTGAGCACTGACAATTAAAGCTTTACTTCTTTTCAATTTCATTTTTCATGAAGCTGTAACAATAGAGAGGAAGATGGAAGGTATGTAGAATCTTACCACCTCAAGGCAATACTTTTCATTTCTGCATATTTCCTTCCAGACTTTACCCAGATGTGTGCAGGGTTTTACATAATTACCATCATAGTACATATGCTTTTCAATTTTACATTTTCTCCTTTTATAGTAGTAGTAGTTTAGTCGCTAAGTCATGTCCGACTCTTGTGACCCCGTGGACTGGCCTGCCAGTCTCCTCTGTCCACGGGATTCTTCAGGCAAGAATACTGGAGTGGACTGCCATTTCCTTCTCCAGGGAATCTTCCCAACCCAGGAATTGAACCCGGGTCTTCTGCACTGCAGGCAGATTCTTTACCAACTGAGCTACGAGTAACACTTATTCATGTTATTTCATAATCTTTTCAATTATTATGGCTTTTTATTCCTGTGAGTTGGTGTGTGACAACTGATTTAGTCATTTACCTATTGGTAGACTTGTAGATTGTTTCCACTGTTTGGAGGTTTTTTCCTACAAAAGCTGTGATGAACTTCTGTTTTGTACTTCTCTGGCATAATTTCCATGCGATATATTCCTAAAAAGATTATGAGTTGTGATTGGTTGTATGTTCTAAAGATGGCCACATAATATCTCCCAACCCCACTGCTCTTCTGCAACAAGGACTTGACACTCCCCTTGAACATCAATGGGCTCTGTGACTACTTTGACTGTTAGAATACGGCAGTGGTAACACTGTTCCTGTTTCAGGTATAGCCCTTAATTGGCCTTAGTAACATCTATTTCCTACTTCTAGAAAGTGCAGCTTTCTCGAAACCACCGTGCTATGAGAAGCTCAAGCCACATGAAGAAGCCCTGGGGTCTGAAGCCCCAGGTGGGCATCAAGAAGAGCCCAAGGATCACTGAGACGTCAGACACATGAGCAAAGACGCCACCTAGAAGGCTATCACTAGACCTTGCTGCCCCCACATGAAGCCAGGCAGACAGACTGCCCTGTGGAGTCCTCAAATTGCTTACCTGTAAAAACACTTGCAAAATAAATGGTTGAAAAGGGCTTCCCTGGTGGTCCAGTGGTTTAGAATCCACCTGCCAATGCAAGGGACACTGGTTTGATCCCCGGTCCAGGGAGATCCCCTATACTGCAGAGCAACTAAGCCTATGTACCACAACTACTAAGCCAGCTCTCTAGAGCCTGAGAGCGATAACTACTGAGCCCATGAGCTGCTATTATTGAAGCCCATGTGCCTCGAGCCTCCACAACAAAAGCCACCACAATGAGAAGCCTGCATGTTGCAACAGAATAGCCCCTACTCACCCACCACAGCCAAATAAATAAATCCTTAAAAAAAATGGTTATATTAAGCTCTACAACTTGTGATAGTTAGCTATTAACAGGTATTTAAAATGTGGGTCCAAAGGTAAAATTTTCTTTTCTCTAAATGCTAACAAATGCATTCCTAAAAGGACTGAAACAGTTTATACAGTTTGCAGTGCCTCGGAAAGTCTATATGTTTGTCAAGGTGCAAGCCTTAGAAGGATTTTGTTCTCCAACTGTTCCTGTCTCTCTTTGGGAGGAATTTTACTTTGCCTTTCATCTGAATAGGTGGCCATTCATTGAGGAAGTCCTCCTCTGCTTTCTTAGCTCATTCTCTAGTTTGCTTCCTGTCAATCCCCCACTGTAAGCTCTGCTCATCTTCAAGTAAAACTAATACTTAACCATTCATCTATTTTGAATTTAAACACACAACGCTGTCTGAGCTTACGTGAAGAAAGGAACCAGAGAGGACTGAGTGTGTGTGGACACCTGCAGTTGTGCTTAAGTAGCTCAGTTGTGTCTGACTCTTCGCGACCCTATGGACTGTTAGCCCACCAGTCTCCTCTGTCCATGGGGATTCTCCAGGTAAGAGTACTGGAGTAGGTTGCCATGCCCTCCTCCAGGGGATTTTCCCAACCCAGGAATTGAACCCAGGTCTCCCGTATTGCAGGTGGATTCTTTACTGTCTGATCTGCCAGGGAAGCCCCTAGAAAGATTCATAATTAGAACCTTCTTAGATGTAAAGAACACCCCACTCCAGTACTCTTGCCTGGAAAATCCCATGGATGGGGGAGCCTGGTGGGCTACAGTCCATGGGGTCGCTAAGAGTTGGACACGACTGAGCGACTTCACTTTCACTTTTCACTTTCATGCATTGGAGAAGGAAATGGTAACCCAATCCAGTGTTCTTGCCTTGAGAATCCCAGGGACGGGGGAGCCTGGTGGGCTGCCATCTATGGGGTCACACAGAGTCAGACACGACTGAAGCGACTTAGCAGCAGCAGTAGTAGCAGCTGTAAAGAAAAAGGGCGGGAGCTAACTTTCCAAATGTGGCGCCACAAGTAGTTTCCCAAAGGAGGGAAGGGGACCAGACAAGTTGGTCAAGCTCCTTCCAGTTACGGGATCCTCTGATTCACATCCTCTTTATAAGAACAAGCAGGGTTTGGATTTGTTTTCAAGACGGGGAGAGCATTGTCTCCTGACATGGTGGGGAGGAGGGGGAGAGGAATCTCTTCAGGAAAGAGGAAGGAGTGCTCTAGTGGGGAGGGTGGTGAGACCCACTGCACGCACTTCCTGGCTGAGGACGTCAGGCTGTTTCTCCTCCTGCCCTGCATGGATTTTGAGCATTTTCATAAATCCTCAGAACTAGTTCAAATCATCAGCTTGTACTTGACAGTTTTATTCCCTTGGCTCTAGGAAGGGAAAGTAAATCAAAGCTTGACTTCTCAGAACCTGACAAGAGCGTGTAATAAAGACGTTCCCTGAGGTGGAGGGCAGGCGTGGGGAGCCTCTCAGGTCTACCGCAGATCCAGGCTGCTCCAGGACACATTGCAAAATGCAGGAGTTACAAGATTGCCCAGCCCCACAGTGGAACATGTGAGCAGCTTCAAGCTGTGTCACTGCAGATGGAAAGGCTCTGAAAGGAGAGGACAGAATGAGAGGGAGATGGTCTACATGCAGGCTGGACTCCTTACAGGCAAAGGGAAGTAAGCAGCACAGCAATCACCCTGCAGCGGTTGTGGGCTGTGCAGCATTGTAACACTGAGACTCCCCAAAGCCCTGGAAGAGAGCTGGGCCCTCAACAGAGTTTGAACTAAAATGCGGTTTCAACATATGTGCTGATGTTGCCTCATTTCAAGTTTTAGTTTTTATTGATCCACTTGTGCGTGCGTGCATGCTTAGTCACTCATTTGTGTGACCCTATGTATTGAAGCCTGTCAGGCTCCTCTGTCTATGGGATTATCTCAGCAGAATACTTGAATGGGTTGCCATTTCCTTCTCCAGGGGCTCTTCCCGACCCAGGGATCAAACCAATGTCTCCTGTGTCTCCTTGCATTAGCAGGTGGATTCTTCACCACTGAGTCACCAGGATTCAGTTGTAGGCCGGAAGAAATGCAAGAGCCACACAAGTTATACATTCTAAACAGTTCAGTTTGCCAGTTCAGTTTAGTCGCTCAGTCGTGTCCAACTCTTTGCAACCCCATGAATCGCAGCACGCCAGGCCTCCCTGTCCATCACCAACTCCCGGAGTTCACTCAGACTCACGTCCATCAAGTCAGTGTTGCATCCAGCCATGTCATCCTCTGTCGTCCCCTTCTCCTCTTGCCCCCAATCCCTCCCAGCATCAGAGTCGTTTCCAATGAGTCAACTCTTCGCATGAGGTGGCCAAAGTACTGGAGTTTCAGCTTTAGCATCATTCTTTCCAAAGAAATCCCAGGGCTGATCTCCTTCAGAATGGACTAGTTGGATCTCCTTGCAGTCCAAGGGATTCTTAAGAGTCTTCTCCAACACCAGAGTTCAAAAGCATCAATTCTTCAGCACTCAGCCTTCTTCACAGTCCAACTCTCACATCCATACATGACCAATGGAAAAACCATAGCCTTGACTAGACAGACCTTTGGTGGCAAAGTAATGTCTCTGCTTTTCAATATGCTATCTAGGTTGGTCATAACTTTCCTTCCAAAGAAAAAGCATCTTTTAATTTCATGGCTGCAGTCACCATCTGCAGTGATTTTGGAGCCCCCCAAAATAAAGTCTGATACTGTTTCCACTGTTTCCCCATCTGTTTCCCATGAAGTGATGGGACCGTGATCTTCGTTTTCTGAATGTTGAGCTTTAAGCCAAGTTTTTCACTCTCCACTTTCACTTTCATCAAGAGGCTTTTTCGTTCCTCTTCACTTTCTGCCATAAGGGTGGTGTCATCTGCATATCTGAGGTTATTGATATTTCTTCCGGCAATCTTGATTCCAGCTTGTGTTTCTTCCAGTCCAGCGTTTCTCATGATGTACTCTGCATAGAAGTTAAATAAGCAGGGTGACAATATACAGCCTTGACATACTCCTTTTCCTATTTGGAACCAGTCTGTTGTTCCATGTCCAGTTCTAACTGTTGCTTCCTGACCTGCATACAAATTTCTCAAGAGGCAGGTCAGGTGGTCTGGTATTCCCATCTCTTTCAGAATTTTCCACAGTTTATTGTGATCCACACAGTCAAAGGCTTTGGCATAGTCAATAAAGCAGAAATAGATGCTTTTCTGGAACTCTCTTGCTTTTTCCATGATCCAGCGGATGTTGGCAATTTGATCTCTGATTCCTCTGCCTTTTCTAAAACCAGCTTGAACATCAGGAAGTTCACAGTTCACATATTGCTGAAGCCTGGCTTGGAGAATTTTGAGCATTACTTTACTAGCATGTGAGATGAGTGTAATTGTGTGGTAGTTTGAGCATTCTTTGGCATTGCCTTTCTTTGGGATTGGAACGAAAACTGACCTTTTCCAGTCCTGTGGCCACTGCTGAGTTTTCCAAATTTGCTGGCATATTGAACGCAGCACTTTCACAGCATCATCTCTCAGGATTTGGAATAGCTCCACTGGAATTCCATCACCTCCACTAGCTTTGTTCGTAGTGATGCTTAATAAGGCCCACTTGACTTCACATTCCAGGATGTCTGGCTCTAGGTCAGGGATCACACCATCGTGATTATCTGGGTTGTGAGGATCTTTTTTGTACAGTTCTTCTGTGTATTCTTGCCACCTCTTCTTAATATCTTCTGCTTCTATTAGGTGCATACCATTTCTGTCCTTTATCAAGCCCATCTTTGCATGAAATGTTCCCTTGATATCTCTAATTTTCTTGAAGAGATCTCTAGTCTTTCCCATTCTGTTGTTTTCCTCTATGTCTTTGCAGTGATAGCTGAGGAAGGCTTTCTTACTTCTTGCTATTCTTTGGAACTCTGCATTCAAATGGGAATATCTTTCCTTTTCTCCTTTGCTTTTCTCTTCTCTTCTTTTCACAGCTATTTGTAAGGCCTCCCCAGACAGCTATTTTGCTTTTTTGCATTTCTTTTCCATGGGGATGGTCTTGATCCCTGTCTCCTGTACAATGTCACAAACCTCATTCCATAGTTCATCAGGCACTCTATCTATCAGATCTAGGCCCTTAAATCTATTTCTCACTTCCACTGTATAATCATAAGGGATTTGATTTAGGTCATACCTGAATGGTCTAGTGGTTTTCCCTACTTTCTTCAATTTCAGTCTGAATTTGGCAATAAGAAGCTACCCCATGTCCGAGGTCAGGGGCGGCAGCCGGGAGGACCAACCCCACATCCAAGGACCGGTGGCTGTGCGGGCGCAGGAGGGCCTAGAGGAGCTATCCCACGTTGAAGGTCAGGAAGGGCAGCGGTGAGGAGATACCCCTAGTCCAAGGTAAGGAGCAGCGGCTGCACTTTGCTGGAGAAGCCGTGAAGAGATACCCCACACCCAAGGTAAGAGAAACCCAAGTAAGACAGTAGGTGTTGCAAGAAGGCATCAGAGGGCAGACACACTGAAACCATACTCACAGAAAACTAGTCAATTTAATCACACTAGGACCACAGCCTTGTCTAACTCAATGAAACTAAGTCATGCCCATGGGGCAACCCAAGACAGGCGGGTCATGGTGGAGAGAGCTGACAGAATGTGGTCCACTGGAGAAGGGAATGGCAAACCACTTCAGTATTCTTGCCTTGAGAACCCCATAAACAGTATGAAAAGGCAAAATGATAGGATACTGAAAGAGGAACTCCCCAGGTCAGTAGGTGCCACTGGAGATCAGTGGAGAAATAACTCCAGAAAGAATGAAGGGATGGAGCCAAAGCAAAAACAATTCCCAGCTGTGGATGTGACTGGTGATAGAAGCAAGGTCCGATGCTGTAAAGAACAATATTGCATAGGAACCTGGAATGTCGGGTCCGTGAATCAAGGCAAATTGGAAGTGGTCAAACAAGAGATGGCAAGAGTGAATGTCGACATTCTAGGAATCAGCGAACTCAAATGGACTGGAATGGGTGAATTTAACTCACATGACCATTATATCTACTACTGTGGGCAGGAATCCCTCAGAAGAAATGGAGTAGCCATCATGGTCAACAAAAGAGTCCGAAATGCAGTACTTGGATGCAATCTCAAAAACAACAGAATGATTTCTGTTTGTTTCCAAGGGAAACCATTCAATATCACAGTAATCCAAGTCTATGCCCCAACCAGTAACGCTGAAGAAGCTGAAGTTGAACAGTTCTGTGAAGACCTACAAGACCTTTTAGAACTAACACCCCAAAAAGACGTCCTTTTCATTATAGGGGACTGGAATGCAAAAGTAGGAAGTCAAGAAACTCCTGGAGTAACAGGCAAATTTGGCCTTGGAATATGGAATGAAGCAGGGCAAAGACTAACAGAGTTTTGCCAAGAAAATGCACTGGTCATAGCAAGCACCCTCTTCCAACCACACAGGAGAAGACTCTACACATGAACATCACCAGATGGTCAACACCAAAATCAGATTGATTATATTCTTTGCAGCCAAAGATGGAGAAGCTCTATACAGTCAGTTTGCCAAGAGCTTTGCAAATAAACCAGCCCTTCCCTGGCCCTTGTGCCTTACAGACCTGTGCCACTATGTAAGGATCCATGATCTCTCAGGATATTTCATCCTTTATGTGAAACACAGCAATTTAAGAAATAGGAAACATGTATTATAATTTGCAACCTGAATAAATGCTGAATCTTACCTGAGCCCTGTTATCCTGGAAAACATTGGTGAGGATTAAGAAATCCCCCAGCAGCCTTTGCTTAATCCTAAGACCCGTCCTTTCCTGGCCAATGTAGACAAGATGTCCCTTGTTCACTGTGACAAGGCCAGACATAGACCCTCATGATTTCCTTTCTTTGCCTCATAAATGATTAGCTGAACTGCTTGTCCCCACCAATAAATGCAACACAGTAATGTTAACCAAACTTTGGTTAAGCTCTCTCCTTCCTCTAGGTCCTTGAACTTTGGCCCACCCTCAGTGACTTCCCTGGTGGCTCAGATGGTAAAGCGTCTGCGGGAGACCTGGTTTCAATCCCTGGGTTGGGAAGAAAAATTATGGATTTGAATCTTGTGTTTTCTAAAAGTAGGTAAAACCTTCTTCTCAAGCTAATTATGACAATACTTTGGTAAAAAAATTGGCTTCCCTGGTGGCTTAGAGGTTAAAGCGTCTGCCTGGAATGCGGGAGACCTGGGTTCGATCCCTGGGTCGAGAAGATTGCCTGGAGAAGGAAATGGCAACCCACTCCAGTACTCTTGCCTGGAAAATCCCATGGACTGAGGAGCCTGGTAGGCTACAGTCCATGGGGTCGCAAAGAGTCAGACATGACTGAGCAACTTCACTTCACTTTGCTACAGCTTCTGGGAAACGGCTTCCGCAGTGGCTCGGTGGTAAAGAATCTGCTTGCAGTGCAGGAGACACAGGAGATGCAGATTTGACCCTGGGTCAGAGAGATCCTTTGGGAGAAGGAAACGGCAATCCAGTCCTGTATTCTTGCCTGAAAAATCCCATGGATAGAGGAGCCTGGGAGCTACAGTCCATGAAGTCACAAAGAGTCAGACGTGACTGAACACACAGCACAACACACAGCTTCTGAGAACAGGGTCAAACATTCTCTAATCTACCATCCATTCACACCACTCTTTTTTAAGTTCTTTTTTTTTTTTCCCCCCAATTTATTTTTGACTGCACTGGGTCTGCATTGCTGCTCATTGGCTTTCTCTAGTGACGGCAAGCAGGGGCTACTCTCTAGTTGCGGTGCACAGGCTTCTCATTGCTGTGGCTTCTCATTGCTGTGGCTTCTCTTGTTGTGGGGCTTGGGCTCTAGAGTTGTGTCACACAGGCTTAGTTGCTCTGTGGCATGTGAGACTTTCCTGGACCAGGGATTGAACCCGTGTACCCTGCATTGACAAGCACATTTTTAACCACTGGACCACCAGGGAAGTCCTCACACCACTGTTTCATCCCACTTCCCTGAGTCTGGCTCTTCCCAGCCTTGTTTACTCCTCTCTATGCTGCTGCTAAGTCTCTTCAGTTGTGTCTGACTCTGCGAGACCCCATAGACAGCAGCCCACCAGGTTCCCCCGTCCCTGGGATTCTCCAGGCAAGAACACTGGAGTGGGTTGCCGTTTCCTTCTCCAAAGCATGAAAGTGAAAAGTGAAAGTGAAGTCACTCAGTCGTGTCCAACCCTCAGCAACCCCATGGACTGCAGCCTTCCAGGCTCCTCCATCCATGGGATTTTCCAGGCAACAGTACTGGAGTGGGGTGCCATTGACTCCTCTGACTCCTCTCTATAACAGAGGGAAAATCTTTTTGCCCAACTCTAAGATGCTTGCAGCATACCTATGTCACAGCCTTCTCTCACTGCAGTATTTTCCTTCCCCCCTTGCATAATCTTTTTGAATACAAGTCTCTTACTAAGTCTGTAATAGATATGCTTTGGACAAACCAGAAATAAAAGAGAACCCTTTAACTTCATTTATGAGTAATCTTTTTTTTTTCTTTTTAATATTCTGATTTTATTTTCAAGTTGTCAGAAAAAATAAAAATATTATGTAATGAATACATTTAAAAAAATTTACTGGCGTATAGTTGATTTACAATGTCATGTTAGTTTCAGGTGAACAGCAAAGTGAATACATATATCCCTTCTTTTTTCCCATATAGGCTTTTCCCATATAAACTATTATAGAGTATTGATGGAGTTCCCTGTGCTATACAGTAGGTTCTTATTATCAGTAGTTATCTACTTTACATATAGTAGTGGTATATGCATGAGCATCTTCTGATAGTAGAAGTGTTTTTATAAACTGAATATTATTTGATTCTTCAGTCCCCTGATGGGTTTCCAGAGTGCATTGAGCATTGTGACCTCTGACAAATAATGAACTGGGTTGTTGTTGTTTAGTCAATAAGTTGTGTCGGATTCTTTTGTGACCCCATGTACTGTAGTCCCGTCAGGATCCTCTGTCTATGGGATTTCCCACACAATAATACTGGAGTGGGTTGCCATTTCCTCCTCCAAAACAGGGTAGATTAGTCTAAGTTAAATGTCTATCATGGAGAAGGCAATGGCACCCCACTCCAGTACTCTTGCCTGGAAAATCCCATGGATGGAGGAGCCTGGTAGGCTGCAGTCCATGGGGTCACTAAGAGTCGGACACAACTGAGCGACTTCACTTTCACTTTTCACTTTCATGCATTGGAGAAGGAAATGGCAACCCACTCCAGTGTTCTTGCCTGGAGAATCCCAGGGATGGGGGAACCTGGTGGGCTGCCGTCTATGGGGTCGCGCAGAGTCGGACATGACTGAAGTGACTTAGCAGTAGTAGTAAATGCCTATCATGTGTTAGGCACTGTTGTAAGTGGTTAACATATGCTATCTCATTTCATTTTCCCAGTTTCCCAGTTTCCATGTACTATTTTTATTTTCTTTTACAAAAGAGGAAACAGGCACAGAGAAGTTAAATAACTTCTCCAAGGTCCCATAGCCAGTGTGAATGGTAGACTTGAGCAGCACAGTCAGGTCAGTCTGAAGCCATGGTTCAGCCATTTAGCTACCATGCCACAGGCTTCCCTTGGGATGACCTCCTAGGATGCTCCTTCTGACAGCAGGGAACCTGAGGATAAGAAGCATGTGGAAGAAAACAAAAGTTTCTACCGCTGTCAGCTGGCAACCGGCCTGGCCCCCACAGCTGGGAACTGGTTTAGTACCTACCAATCACAAACCTTTTCTCAGAAAGGCACTGTCTCCTGAGAGCCCTCTGTGGAGTGAGACAGAGACCATTCTGCAACCATGCCTTCAGCACAAACCAAAGCAGCTCTTAGAACCACTGCTGCTGCTGCTAAATCGCTTCAGTCGTGTCCGACTCTGTGCGACCCCACAGACGGCAGCCCACCAGGCTCTCCCGTCTCTGGGATTCTCCAGTGTTCTTGCCACTTCCTTCTCTTAGAACCACAGAAACAACCAAACTCCCGCGCCTCCTGCCCCGCGCCCTCACCCCCCCACCATTTCCTAGCTAACACGAGTAACTACCGCTTCCTTATGGTTCTTTTTGAATGAGGGCGTTAGCTTGATCCTGTTCCTGTCATATCTTTGATGAAAATCATTAAGATACTCAATCACCAAATTACCCCTCCTTTCTGACCACACCTGGTCCAGAGCAAGCCTCACCCTGATGAACCGAAGTGAAGCGAAGTGAAGTTGCTCGGTCGTGTCCGACTCTTTGAGACCCCGTGGACTGTAGCCTACCAGGCTCCTCTGTCCATGGGATTTTCCAGGCAAGAGTACTGGAGTGGGTTGCCATTTTGAACTCTTCCCTAAATCATCTAACAGAAACCCAAACCCTTTTATGAGTCCCTCCCAATTCCCTCCTATCTATGCGGCACAATTCCACGGCGTTTACAGTTACCCTTGCTTTATTTTTTATAGTGAAAAATCACAAGTTCAGAATTAAGTGCCAGGCATTGTGGTTTTGACAAAGAGCGTTTCCTTGGGGGCTAAGACGCAAACGGTGTCTGGACGGTGGGGAAGGGCACAAAATATGGAACGCTTCAGGAATTCGCGTGTCATCCTTGCGCAGGGGCCATACTAATCTCTGTATCGTTCCAATTTTAGAATCAGATCAGATCAGATCAGTCGCTCAGTCGTGTCCGACTCTTTGCAACCCCATGAATCGCAGCACGCCAGGCCTCCCTGTCCATCACCAACTCCCGGAGTTCACTCAGACTCACGTCCATCGAGTCTGTGCTGCCAAAGCGAGACCACCCTTGCTTTGTTTGACTATTGGTGGGAACCTAAGGGGCTGGTGGCTTTAACGCAGGACTGTAGTCCGACTCGATGGACATGCGTAAGCTCTGGGATTTGGTACGGAAAGGAAGCCTGGAGTGCTGCAGTCCATGGGGTCACTAAGAGGCGGACGGGGCTGAGTGAACTGAACTGTAGTCCGCCGAGGGCCCAAGTTTGATGCTTTCCCATGCGCCACCTGGTGGTTACCTTATGCAATCGCAGGAACTTTCATCTGGGCTGCTTCCTCAAAGGCCACTCCTTTGCCCCTTTTCAGTTTACCATTCCTCCTCCTTCCCTTTCTTCCCCCTCGCTCTCTTTTTTAAGGCAGACGTTTTTGATTGTTTTCTTTTTTTGCCTGTATTGAGTCTTCATTGCTGCTCGGGCTTTTCTCTAGTTGTGGTGAGTAGGGCTACTCTCTAGTTGCGGTGGGAGGGCTTCTCATTGTGGTGGCTGCTAATTGTGGTAGCCTCTCTTGTTCTGCAGCCTGGGCTCTAGGGCGTACTGGCTTTAATAGTTCCAGCACATGGGCTCAGTCGTTGCAGGTCCCAGGTTCTAGAGCACAGGCTCGGTAGTTGTGGCCCTTGGGCTTAGTTGCTCTTCGGCATGTGGGCCTTCTCTGATCAGGGATTGAACCCCGTCTCCTACATTGGCAAGGCGATTCTTTACCACCCCCCACCCCATACACATCTGTCCCCAACCCCCGCCCCCGCTGGAAAAGGCTTTATTTCCTTTGGGATAGTGTGAATGGTTGACCATACTGAACAAGTTCCTCTAACTTAACTTATCTTTGACTTAATTTCACCAGCTGGGGAATCTCAAGCTTCAGCCTTTACCATCCCTGCGCTTTCTCTATATACCTGGAAACGGAGGAAGGGTCAGCAGAGGCCTCCGTGGGTACAGTTAGGCTCCGTCTGGGGGAATAGGAGCTCCAGAAGCATCATCTCTACCACAGCTTCTCTTCCCAGAGTTTACACCCTTGAAATAAGGGATAAACTGCTCAGGTAAATTATTGTTTTAATATTCCCAAATAAGAGGCGCAAAAGTCACCAGAAATATTCTGGGCTAGTGCAGAATATTGGCTTTACATTTAAAAGTTTATTTTTGTTGTGACTTTTATTACCTATAATAAAACGTGTCCTATATAATAATGCATGGCTGTGGCCTAGGTGAAGTAACGACAGCAGCATGTTTCTTTTTTTTTGTCATATAAATATGTTTATGGTGTGGAAACTCAAATAATCATGATGATATGACTGCAGAAGACTAAAAGCAATGACCACTCTAGACAGTGACACAGTAATGAAAAAGGTTGGCATCGTCATGTAAGAACTTCCATTATAATTACACCACAAGAGGTTTCTAAGATGTTGTGATTGGAGCACATTAATAGACTTTCCTATGACACTGCTTTAGCTACTTCCTAAGGCAATCCTCTCCTATGGTAAAACCGATATGATTTTTTAAAAAAATCAGATTTGTATTTTTTAAAAGATATATTCAGGTTATTTTAGAAAATACAAAACCAGTTTTACTTGATTAAATGATAGGTACTTTTAGTACATGATGTGGTTTTTCTAACACTACTGCAAAGGCTGACTTTTATATGTCATTTTTTTAATTAAAATTTTTTTTTAATTTGGCTGTGTCACATGGCTTTTGGGTCATGAGGCTTGTGGGATCTTAGTTTCCCTGCTGCTGTCACTTCAGTTGTGTCCGAGTCTGTGCAACCCCATAGATGGCAGCCCACCAGGCTTCCCCATCCCTGGGATTCTCCAGGCAAGAACACTGGAGTGGGTTGCCATGTCCTTCTCCAATGCATGAAAGTGAAAAGTGAAAGTGAAGTCGCTCAATCGTGTCCGACTCTCAGCGACCCCATGGACTGCAGCCCTCCAGGCTCCTCCATCCATGGATTTTCCAGGCAAGAGTACTGGAGTGGGGTGCCATTGCCTTAGTTTCCCTACCAGGGATCAAACATGCCCCTTGCAGTGGAAGCTCGAGGTCCTAACCACTGGACTGCTGGGGAATTCCCTATATATCACTTTTAAAGTTCCACAAATAATTCATTGATAAAGAAATCCTCATTGAAAAAAATAAAAATTCAGAAAAATACAGATTAATGGTAAAAGTCACCCATCAATCCCAACCCTTCCCCTGAATCTCACTCCCCTTCCTTAGAATGACAACTACTACCGTTTTTGTGTGCTCCCTTCCAGAGCACTTTTTTTTTTTTGGCATTTACATTCACATATATGCACATGTAATAATAGTATTTCTTTCATATTAAGGTGTTTCAGATACATAGTTATCCTATTTAATTCCTGTAGAGGAGGCAAAATTTTACCTAACCTTTGGGTGAAGAATTGATGTTTTCGAATTGTGGTGCTAGTGAAGACTCTTAAGAGTTCCTTGGACTGCAAGGAGCTCAAACCAGTCAATCTTAGAGGAAATCAACCCTGAATATTCATTGGAAGGGCTGTTGCTGAAGCTGAAGCTCCAGTACTTTGGCCACTTGAGATGAAGAGCCTTGTTGGAAAAGACCCTGAAGCTGGGAAAGATTGACGGCAAAAGGAGGAGGGGGGCGGTGGAGGATAAGATGTTTAGATAGCATCACCAGCTTAATCGACATGAATTTGAGCAAATTCTGGGAGACAGTGGAGGACAGAAGAGCCTGGTGTGCTACAGTCCATGGGATCGCAAAGAGTACGGCACGACTTAGTGACTGAACAACTTAGAGTTTTCATCTGGGCATTAGATTTAAATTTGCATGAGGAGATTAACCAGAGAAAAGCATACATATTTATGTAGTATAATTTTAATGTGACAGGAAAGCCCTCATAAGGAAACAAAGACCTAATGAACAAAGACAGGTAATTGTGGAAAACTAACTAAAATAAACAGGGAGGCTAAAGAAAGATAAGAGTTATTTTAACAAGGTCTTTTTGCACAGAAGTCTCTTGCCTTCACCTTCCCACCCTTGATGATAAGGTTGTTTCCTTTCAGTAGGAGGACATCTCTCATAGGCTGGTTTCCAATTCCAACAGTGTGTGTGTGCTCAGTTGTGGCCAACCCCCTGGACTGTAGCCCGCCAGGCTCCTCTGTCCATGGGATTTTCCAGGCAAGAATGCTGGAGTGGGTTGTTGCTTTCTCCTCCAGGGGATCTTCCCTACTCAGGGATCGAACGCGAGTCCCCTGTGTCTCCTGCATTCAGGGTGGATTGTTTACTGCTTGAGCCATCGGGAAAGCCATAGGGCAGTTTATCTCCCGCTTTTAGGAAGAAAAGAGAGCTGGTCAGCTCACTTGCTGTGTACCTTTAGCTCAAAATAATCCTCAGGCCAAAGTGGCCTGTTTTGAGTTGGCATTCTCTGGCACCCTTCATCTTCACAACCGCCTTTGAGGCTGTGCCATTAGTTACCCAAGTACAGAGAATACACAGTCCATGGAATTCTCCAGGCCAGAATACTGGAGGGGGTAAGCTTTCCCTTCTCCGGGGGATCTTCCCAACCCAGGGATCGAACCCACATCTCCTGTATAACAGGCGGATTCTTTACCAACTGAGCTATCAGGGAAGCCCCCAGCTCAAAATAATCCTCAGGCCAAAGTGGCCTGTTTTGAGCAGGCATACTCTGCCGCCCTTCATCTTCACCACCACCTCTGAGGCTGTGCTATTAGTTACCCATGTACAGATAAGGACCAGAATCACAGAGGAGGTCGCAATTCAAGTTGCACCACTGGTGAATAGTGAAGCCAGATTTTGAGCTGTCTGGGCTCAGTGTCCCAAACTCTCAATCTCAACTCTGTATCATCTTCCAGTGGCAAGTTCAGTATTACCCCGGCTGCTTTTTGGTTTTAACCACAGGAGTTGAGTGGGCTACATGCTTGCTGCTATGTGGATTTTCAGTGGTTACTGATGAGACTGCAATGGTGGTCACCCAGGAACTTTGTGCAGCAGAATCCAGGCTGTTGCAAAGCTTCCCTGTGGTATAAACACAGTAGGAACACAGTACAAAGTGCTGCTAACTTGAAGCAACAAATGCAGTGGGTGAAACTACTGAGCCATGCCAAAACAGGAGAAGCCAGAGGGCGGTGACAAAAACCAGTCAGTTCAGTTCAGTTGCTCAGTCTTGTCCAACTCTGCAGCCCCATCGACTGCAGCACACCAGGCTTCCCTGTCCATCACCAACTCCCAGAGCTTCCTCAAACTCATGTCCATCAAATTAGTGATGCCATCCAACCATCTCATCCTCTGTCTCCCCCTTCTCCTCCTGCCTTCAATCTTTCCCAGCATTAGGGTCTTTCCCAATGAGTCAGTGCTTCACATCAGGTGGCCAAAATACTGGAACATCAGCTTCAACATCAGTCCTTCCAATGAATATTCCAGATCGATTTCCTTTAGGATGGACTGGTTTGATCTCCTTGCAGTCCAAAGGAATCTCAAGAGTCTTCTCCAACACCACAGTTCAAAAGCATCATTTCTTCAGTGCTCAGCTTTCTTTATAGTCCAACTCTCACATTCATACATGACCACTGGAACTAGACGAACCTTTGTTGGCAAAGTAATATCTCTGCTTTTTAATATGCTGTCTAGGTTGGTCATGGCTTTTCTTCCAAGGAGCAAGTGTCCTTTAATTTCATGGCTGTAGTCACCATCTGCAGTGATTTTGGAGCCCAGAATAATAGTCTGTTTCCACTGTTTCCCCATCTATTTGCCATGAAGTGATGGGACCAGATGCCATGATCTTAGTTTTCTGAATGTTGAGTTTTAAGCCAGCTTTTTCACTCTCTTCTTTTATTTTCATCAAGAGGCTCTTTAGTTCTTTGCTTTCTGCCATAAGGGTGGTGTCATCTGCGTATCTGAGGTTATTGATGTTTCCCCTGGAAATCTTGATTCCAGCTTGTGCTTCATCCAGCCTGGCATTTTGCATGATGTACTCTGCATTTAAGTTAAATAAGCAGGGTGACAATATATAGCCTTGACATACTCCTTACCCAATTTGGAACCAGTCTGTTGTTCCATATCCAGTTCTAACGGTTGCTTCTTGACCTGCATACAGATTTCTCAGGAGGCAGGTCAGGTGGTCTGGTATTCCCATCTCTTTCAGAATTTTCCACAGTTTGTTTTGATCCACACAGTAAAGGCTTTGGTGTAGTCAATAAAGAAAAAGTAGATGTTTTTCTGGAATTCTCTTGCTTTTTTGATGGTCCAATGGATGTTGGCAGTTTGATCTCTGGTTCCTCTGCCTTTTCTAAATCCAGCTTGAACATCTGGAAGTTCATGGTTCACGTACTGTTGAAGCCTGACTTGGAGAATTTTGAGCATTACTTTGCTAGCTTGTGAGATGAGTGCAACTGTGCGGTAGTTTGAACATTCTTTGGCATTGCCTTTCTTTGGGATTGGAATGAAAACTGACCTTTTTCAGTCCTGTGACCACTGCTGAGTTTTCCAAATTTGCTGGCATGTTGAATGCAGCCAAAACCCAGCAACAAAAACCCAGCACAGCCAAAAACAAACAAATGCGGTCAGTACAGTCGGTCTAAGCCTTTATGTATTGTCAAAAACTGGGATGGGTTTCTCCAAACTGAAAGATTTACTTACCTGTCTTTGTCAGTTGGGTAAAACTAAATTTGGGAATATTTCATCACCATCACTTCCTTGCCACATTCTTGACCTGCAGGGGGATTTCCACAAAGACTGTTCCAAAATTTATCAAGAGTGAAAAAGTAGGTTTGTCCTTGGATTTCATTTTATGCCCCTGTCTTTGTTTCATTTATGTAATAAAGATAATCCTAGCCATATTCCTTCAGAAAATTGAGGATTATATTAAAGGATATGTTAGTGACACTTTATAAGTTGGAACATGCTGAAAGTTCCTTTCTCTGACAGTTCCTCAAGCCTTCCTCTCTTGGCTGCAAAGATGGATGAATTAGCTCTTAGCATCAATCATTAAGAAACAGTTAATGAAAGTGCTCAGATATGATTAATGCTTCTAAATAACATTCAACCAACAGAGACTCTACCTCTGTAACCTCTTGCTACAAATATCTGGTTAAAATATCATAGTGATAGAGCACTATTCTTCACCATTGATATAAGCACACTCCCTTCTAGAGAATATAAAGAAATAAAATGAAAACTGCATTAAGTGCCTGGCACTATTAGGCATTCACTTATCTATTCAAAGAATAAAAAAGAAACACTGATTCTGGTTCAGCTGTATTAAAAGTTGACCTGTTTAAATTTATCACATCTTTCATAGCCATCATGTTTTCTCATCTTAAGATTAAGGAAATAATGCTGTCATTGTTTTCATCTCTCAGATGTGTTATGAGATTGAGATCATATATGGAGCATTTTATTTCAATCTGTAGATTTAATATATTGGCTTTTTCTTTTCCATTATTACAAGTTTATTACAAGATACTGAACATAGTTTCCTGTGCTATGTACAGTGGGATCTTGTTGTTTGACTGTTTTATATATAGTGGTTTGTATCTGCTAATCCCAAACTTCCGATTATCCCTTTCCCCCTTTCTCTGTGGTAACTGTAAGTTTGTTTTGTGTGAGTCTGTTTCTGTTTTGTGAATAATTTCATTTGTATCATATTTTACACTCTACATATAAGTGATATCATACGATATTTGTCTTCTCTGTCTGACTTCCTTCACTTAGTATAATAATCTTTAGGTCCATCCATATTGCTCCAAATGGCATTCATTCTTTTTTATGGTTGAGTGGGACTTCCCTGGTGGCTCAGATGGTAAAAGCATCTGCCTACAATGCGGGAGACCCGGGTTCGATCCTGGGGCCAGGAAGATCTCCTGGAGAAGGAAATGGCAACCCATTCTAGTATTCATGCCTGGAAAATCCCATGGATGGAGGAGCCTGGTGGGCTACAGTCAATGGGGTTGCAAAGAGTCGGACATAACTGAGCGACTTCACTTCATTTCAGTATTTCACTGAATATATTTGGACATTTAGTTTGCTTCCATGTTTTGGCTATTGTAAATAATGATATGAACGTTGGGGTGCACATATCTTCAAATTAGAGTTTTCTCTGGATATGCCCAGGAGTGGGATTTCTGGATCATATAGCAACTCTATTTTTAGTTTTCTGAGCAACCTTCATATTATTTTCCATAGTGGTTGTACCAGTTACATTCCCACAACAGTGTAGGAGGGTTCCCTTTTCTAAAATATTATTTATACTTGTATCTTCCATTAAGGCCCACATAGGAAGGTTAGTTATCAGGATCAATGGGTGGCATCAGTGGTAATGGAAGCTGGCAGTGCTCAGGTCTGGGATTAAGCAGGGGGACCAAGGCTGGTTAAGCAGTAGATAAAGCAGGGACTTGGGGAGGGCAGGGAGCCTGAGAAGGGACACCTAGGGGAAAGAAGCATTTAGAGCTCAGGGCGGTCTCACCAAGTGGGTGGGAATTAGTCAGCATTGGGAAGAGGGTAGAAGGCAAAGGACTCACCAAAAGTCAGACACAAGGCAAGAGACTGGCAATCAGTGGGAGCAGACAGGTCTAGTGCAGGAGTTAGCTGAACTTGTCCTGATTCACTGTGTCTGTGCCAGAATTCTGTTGAGCTTTGCTCGGTAAGGTTTTGCTGACACATGGAGCTGAGGCTGGAGTCAACACTTAGAAGTGGTCACTGTCTAATCAGGCCATGTTGCTTGCAGCTGTTGCCATGTTATACGTGTGTATTCATGGTCCCATCTGCTGCTAACTGTCATTCTTGCAAAGAAAGTATCAGTTCAATTATGTGCATCATATACTTTACACAAATCCTATGAATGCTATTACAAAAATAACACGTTTGGGAAGCACAACAAATGCTTAAGTTGGCAATTTTCACACGTGATTCTGATAGTGCTGTTAACCTTGCTGGGAGATGTGAATGTTAAAAATACTATCTACTAACATTCACCCACTTTTATTCAGTGTTTTAATATTTGCCATAGGCTGTAGTTCTCTGCAATACCACTACACTTAATATTTATTAATTATTATATTTATTTCCAATATTTATAATCATGAATAAAAGAGAATAAAAAAGAATATTGGCAGTATTTTAAGGAGAATGGTTTTTGGGCTTCTTGGGAATTCTGGTATCTCATGCCTAAATCCCAAAGATTAATATGTGTCAGGAATTTGAAAACTTTAGTT
Source organism: Bos mutus (assembly GCF_027580195.1). Classification (NCBI taxonomy): domain Eukaryota; kingdom Metazoa; phylum Chordata; class Mammalia; order Artiodactyla; family Bovidae; genus Bos; species Bos mutus. The sequence goes on from NC_091621.1 coordinate 96,479,284, forward strand.
TAATATTCTCTGTTGTGTTTGGGAGGGTTAAAGCTTTGCAAATGTGGAGAAGCAAGGCCTTGCAAATGGTTGTGGGTTCCAACTATAACATGGTGTGAAGTCTCAAGGTGGAATGTCAGGGTGAGTGACAGTGTGGTCAGTGTTCTTCATCTATGAAGGGTGGCTTGTAATTAAAATATTCTTCCAGGTTAAGTGAAATATTATGTAGATTAAGATACTTATGTAGGTTATACAAGCAATAAAATCACAAGGATGAAAAATTTTGACTTAATTTCTCCCTGTTATTAGAAACGTTATAGAATCCAAAAAGGTGAGATTAAAATGGAAGATGAGAGACTACCCGAGTGCCTGAACCTGAGTGGCTTGGACCTGGGAGGTACATGCAACCCAGGGCCAGCCTCGGATTGTTCCCGGCGGAACAACCTAGAGCCCGAGCAGTGTGGGCAGGGAGGCTACACGCGCCGTGAGCGGGGGCAGACCCAGTGTGGCTGAGGCACTGCGAGCGCACGCCAGTGTTATTTGTTTGCAGCATCCCTCCCTCCCTCCCCACAGCGCGACTGAACAAAGAGAAGAAATACAGTTCCACCCATCAGAACACCGACACAAGCTTCCCTAACCAGGAAACCTTGACAAGCCACCTGTACAAACCCACACACAGTGAGGAAAAGCCACAAAAGAGAACTCCACAAACTGCCAGAATACAGAAAGGACACCCCAAACTCAGCAATTTAAACAAGATGAAGAAACAGAGGAATAGCCAGCAGATAAAGGAACAGGATAAATGCCCACCAAACCAAACAAAAGAGGAAGAGATAGGGAATCTACCTGATAAAGAATTCCGAATAATGATAGTGAAATTGATCCAAAATCTTGAAATTAAAATGGAATCACAGATAAATAGCTTGGAGACAAGGATTGAGAAGATGCAAGAAAGGGTTAACAAGGACCTAGAAGAAATAAAAAGAGTCAATATATAATGAATAATGCAATAAATGAAATTAAAAACACTCTGGAGGCAACAAATAGTAGAATAACAGAGGCAGAAGATAGGATTAGTGAATTAGAAGATAGAATGGTAGAAATAAATGAATCAGAGAGAATAAAAGAAAAACGAATTAAAAGAAATGAGGACAATCTCAGAGACCTCCAGGACAATATTAAACGCTACAACATTCGAATCATGGGGGTTCCAGAAGAAGAAGACAAAAAGAAAGACCATGAGAAAATACTTGAGGAGATAATAGCTGAAAACTTCCCTAAACTGGGGAAGGAAATAATCACCCAAGTCCAAGAAACCCAGAGAATCCCAAACAGGATAAACCCAAGGCGAAACACCCCAAGACACATATTAATCAAATTAACAAAGATCAAACACAAAGAACAAATATTAAAAGCAGCAAGGGAAAAACAACAAATAACACACAAGGGAATTCCCATAAGGATAACAGCTGATCTTTCAATAGAAACTCTTCAAGCCAGGAGGGAATGGCAAGACATACTTAAAATGATGAAAGAAAATAACCTACAGGCCAGATTATTGTACCCAGCAAGGATTTCATTCAAGTATGAAGGAGAAATCAAAAGCTTCTCAGACAAGCAAAAGCTGAGAGAATTCTACACCACCAAACCAGCTCTCCAACAAATACTAAAGGATATTCTCTAGACAGGAAACACAAAAATGGTGTATAAATTCAAACCCCAAACAATAAAGTAAATGGCAACGGGATCATACTTATTAGTAATTACCTTAAACGTAAATGGGTTGAATGCCCCAACCAAAAGACAAAGACTGGCTGAATGGATACAAAAACAAGACCCCTACATATGTTGTCTACAGGAGACCCACCTCAAAACAGGGAACACATACAGACTGAAAGTGAAGGGCTGGAAAAAGATTTTCCATGCAAATAGGGACCAAAAGAAAGCAGGAGTAGCAATACTCATATCAGATAAAATAGACTTTAAAACAAAGGCTGTGAAAAGAGACAAAGAAGGTCACTACATAATGATCAAAGGATCAATCCAAGAAGAAGATATAACAATTATAAATATATATGCACCCAACATGGGAGCACTGCAGTATGTAAGACAAATGCTAACAAGTATGAAAGGAGAAATTAACAATAACACAATAATACTGGGAGACTTTAATACCCCACTCACACCTATGGATAGATCAACTAAACAGAAAATTAACAAGGAAACACAAACTTTAAACGATACAATAGACCAGTTAGACCTAATTGATATCTATAGGACATTTCATCCCAAAACAATGAATTTCACCTTTTTCTCAAGTGCACATGGAACCTTCTCCAGGATAGATCACATCCTGGGCCATAAAGCTAGCCTTGGTAAATTCAAAAAAATAGAAATCATTCCAAGCATCTTTTCTGACCACAATGCAGTAAGATTAGATCTCAATTACAGGAGAAAAACTATTAAAAATTCCAACATATGGAGGATGAACAACACCCTGCTGAATAACCAACAAATCACAGAAGAAATCAAAAAGAAATCAAAATTTGCATAGAAACGAATGAAAATGAAAACACAACAACCCAAAACCTGTGGGACACAGTAAAAGCAGTCCTAAGGGGAAAGTTCATAGCAATACAGGCACACCTCAAGAAACAAGAAAAAGTCAAATAAATAACCTAACTCTACACCTAAAGCAACTAGAAAAGGAAGAAATGAAGAACCCCAGGGTTAGTAGAAAGAAAGAAATCTTAAAAATTAGAGCAGAAATAAATGCTAAAAGAAACAAAAGAGACCACAGCAAAAATCAACAAAGCCAAAAAGCTGGTTCTTTGAAAGGATAAATAAAATTGATAAACCATTAGCCAGACTCATCAAGAAACAAAGGGAGAAAAATCAAATCAATAAAATTAGAAACAAAAATGGAGAGATCACAACAGACAACACAGAAATACAAAGGATTATAAGAGACTATTATCAACAATTATATGCCAATAAAATGGAAAACGAGGAAGAAATGGACAAATTCTTAGAAAAGTACAACTTTCCAAAACTCGACCAGGAAGAAATAGAAAACCTTAACAGACCCATCACAAGCACGGAAATTAAAACTGTAATCAAAAATCTTCCAGCAAACAAAAGCCCAGGTCCAGACGGCTTCACAGCTGAATTCTACCAAAAATTTAGAGAAGAGCTAACACCTATCCTGCTCAAACTCTTCCAGAAAATTGCAGAGGAAGGTAAACTTCCAAACTCATTCTATGAGACCACCATCACCCTAATACCAAAACCTGACAAAGATCCCACAAAAAAAGAAAACTACAGGCCAATATCACTGATGAACATAGATGCAAAAATCCTAAACAAAATTCTAGCAATCAGAATCCAACAACACATTAAAAAGATCATACACCATGACCAAGTGGGCTTTATCCCAGGGATGCAAGGATTCTTCAATATCCGCAAATCAATCAATGTAATACACCACCTTAACAAATTGAAAAACAAAAACCATATGATTATCTCAATAGATGCAGAGAAAGCCTTTGACAAAATTCAACATCCATTTATGATAAAAACTCTCCAGAAAGCAGGAATAGAAGGAACATACCTCAACATAATAAAAGCTATATATGACAAACCCACAGCAAACATTATCCTCAATGGTGAAAAATTGAAAGCATTTCCTCTAAAGTCAGGAACAAGACAAGGGTGCCCACTTTCACCATTACTATTCAACATAGTTTTGGAAGTTCTGGCCACAGCAATCAGAGCAGAAAAAGAAATAAAAGGAATCCAAATTGAAAAAGAAGAAGTAAAACTCTCACTATTTGCAGATGACATGATCCTCTACATAGAAAACCCTAAAGACTCCACCAGAAAATTACTAGAACTAATCAATGATTATAGTAAAGTTGCAGGATATAAAATCAACACACAGAAATCCCTTGCATTCCTATACACTAATAATGAGAAAACAGAAAGAGAAATTAAGGAAACAATTCCATTCACCATTGCAACGAAAAAGAATAAAATACTTAGGAATATATCTACCTAAAGAAACTAAAGACCTATATGTAGAAAACTATAAAACACTGGTGAAATAAATCAGAGAGGACACTAATAGATGGAGAAATATACCATATTCATGGATCAGAAGAATCAATATAGTGAAAATGAGTATACTACCCCAAGCAATTTATAGATTCATGCAATCCCTATCAAGCTACCAACGGTATTCTTCACAGAGCTAGAGCAAATAATTTCACAATTTATGTGGAAGTAAAAAAAAAACTCGAATAGCCAAAGCAATCTTGAGAAAGAAAAGTGGAACTGGAGGATTCAACCTACCTGACTTCAGGCTCTACTACAAAGCCACAGTTATCAAGACAGTATGGTACTGGCACAAAGACAGAAATATAGATCAATGGAACAAAATAGAAAGCCCAGAGATAAATCCACACACATATGGACATCCTATCTTTGACAAAGGAGGCAAGAATATACAATGGATTAAAGACAATCTCTTTAACAAGTGGTGCTGGGAAATCTGGTCAACCACTTGTAAAAGAATGAAACTAGAACACTTTCTAACACCATATACAAAAATAAACTCAAAATGGATTAAAGATCTCAACGTAAGACCAGAAACTATAAAACTCCTAGAGGAGAACATAGGCAAAACACTCTCTGACATACATCACAGCAGGATCCTCTATGACCCACCTCCCAGAATATTGGAAATAAAAGCAAAAATAAACAAATGGGACCTAATTAAACTTAAAAGCTTCTGCACATCAAAGGAAACTATTAGCAAGGTGAAAAGACAGCCTTCAGAATGGGAGAAAATAATAGCAAATGAAGCAAACCGACAAACAACTAATCTCAAAAATATACAAGCAACTCCTACAGCTCAACTCCAGAAAAATAAATGACCCAATCAAAAAATGGGCCAAAGATCTAAATAGACATTTCTCCAAAGAAGACATACAGATGGCTAACAAACACATGAAAAGATGCTCAACATCACTCATTATCAGAGAAATGCAAATCAAAACCACTATGAGATATCATTTCACACCAGTCAGAATGGCTGCGACCCAAAAGTCTACAAATAATAAATGCTGGAGAGGGTGTGGAGAAAAGGAACCCTCCTACATTGTTGGTGGGAATGCAAACTAGTACAGCCACTATGGAGAACAGTGTGGAGATTCCTTAAAAAACTGGAAATAGAACTGCCTTATGATCCAGCAATCCCACTGCTGGGCATACACACTGAGGAAATCAGAAGGGAAAGAGACACGTGTACCCCAATGTTCATCGCAGCACTGTTTATAATAGCCAGGACATGGAAGCAACCTAGATGTCCATCAGCAGATGAATGGATAAGAAAGCTGTGGTACATATACACAATGGAGTATTACTCAGCCATTAAAAAGAATACATTTGAACCAGTTCTGATGAGGTGGATGAAACTGGAGCCTATTATACAGAGTGAAGTAAGCCAGAAGGAAAAACACCAATACAGTATACTAACGCATATATATGGAATTTAGAAAGATGGTAACGATAACCCTGTATATGAGACAGCAAAAGAGACACTGATGTATAGAACAGGCTTATGGACTCTGTGGGAGAGGGAGAGGGTGGGACGATTTGGGAGAATGGCATTGAAACATGTGAAATGTCATGTATGAAACGAGATACCAGTCCAGGTTCAACGCACGATGCTAGATGCTTGGGGCTGGTGCACTGGGACGACCCAGAGGGAAAATTATGTTCTAAATTTTAGAGATAAAATTAATTTTTTAAATAAAAAAAATAAAATAAAATGGAAGATGAATTTGATGTTTACAGAAAGTTCCTTTTTAAAATAATGATTCATGATCATGGCAGAGCTGATTCTGTGTGTTGACCAAATCATTTCATTTCCTTTTGAGCTCGCAGCAAGTCTACATTTCCCTGCTGCTGCTGCTGCTGCTGCTAAGTTGCCTCAGTCATGTCCGACTCTGTGCGACCCCATAGAGGGCAGCCCACTAGGCTCCTCCATCCCTGGGATTCTCCAGGCAAGAACACTGGAGTGGGTTGCCATTTCCTTCTCCAATGCAAGAAAGTGAAAAGTGAAAGTGAAGTTGCTCAGTCGTGCCCAACTCTTAGCGACCCCATAGACTGCAGCCTACCAGGCTCCTCCATCCATGGGATTTTCCAGGCAAGAGTACTGGAGTGGGGTGCCATTGCCTTCTCCGCTACATTTCCCAGGACCCCATATATAAAATTCCTCATACTCTTTTAGTTGGGCTGTCTCTCCATCTGTGAGGCTGAAAGTGAAGACTCTGAGATGGCAGAGGTGTGTGATAGGAGCAGCGCCAATCCTGGAAGTTGCTGCTTAGAGAACAGTTGTCCCAGAAAAGCCTCTGATCAGGAACATCAGCACAATCGAGAAACAAATTTCTATACTATTCAGCCCTTGAGAGTTCAGGGTTTATTTGTTACCTGGCAGAGCCTAACTATCTTAACACCATGCTACGATCATCCTTACTCTTCATTGGAAAGAGGGGCCACCTCAACATGAGGAGGAACAGCGTGTAGGGTGTACAGTGTGGGGAGTGACTGCACAATAAGGCATATATATTCATACTGTTTTAAGGGCTTCCCTGGGCTTCCTAAGTGGCTCAGTGGTAAAGAACCTGCCTGCTAATGCAGGATCTCCTGCAGGAGACATGGATTTGATTCCTGGGTTGGGGAGATCCACTGAAGAAATGGCAATCCACTCCAGTATTCTTGCCTGGGAAATACCATGGACAGAGGAGCCTGGTAGGGCTACAGTTCATGGGATCACAAAAGAGTTGGACATGACTGAGTGACTAACACTTTTACTTTTAACCTTAAAGGGCTTCTCTGGTGGCTCAGGTGGTAAAGAATCTTCCTGCAGTGCAAGAGAGCTGGGTTCTATCCCTGGGTTGAGAAAATACCCTGGAGAAGGGAATTGGCTACCCACTCCAGTATTCTTTCCTTGAGAATTCCATGGACAGAGGAGCCTGGTGGGCTACAGTCCATGGCATCACAGAGTGGACTCAACTGAGCGACTAAGTGTGTGTATGCACACACACACACACACTCTAGTATGTGAGGGACATTACAGGAAAATGCATTCCCCATATGTGGAAATGACGTGCCCCTTGAGAAATGAACAAACAAAACTTGCTTCTAATGTATCAGGCTACCATCAGTTGAAACAACTCAAGAAGAGCTCTTTTCATCAAACCATGGAGGAGCCTCCGTCAGTGTTCCTCTGCCCTGTTTGTTCATTATGCTGTAATAAATCACAGTGTATTGTTCTTTGTACAGTAGACTCTTGGGAATGTGGCGGTGTAAGTCTCTATCTTTGTGTCTTGTCAAAGCTGACTTTGGGGCTAGATCCTGAATGTGAGGTTCCCACCAGCTCTCTGCTTCCCAGGAAGACCCTCTTTAGCAGGCAGCAAGTCTTACCAGCCAAAGCTTCTCACACCAAGTTGTCTTAAACGGTTTATAGTAACTTAGGCCTTAAAATAACAGATTGTCAGCAACAGGAAATACCTGAAAAGGGAAAGCATGCTGGACAGCAATTACTGCAAGATGGACAGCAATTACTGCAAGATCACTCAGCAACACTGAGTGTCTTCCTGGGACCAGAGCCATGGGAATCAAGAGGGCTGCGTGGCTGCCATTTTCTTGACTGAGAGTTTAGTTTGGTCTAGAATCTGCCTCCTGTCTTGACACAAATAGCACTTATGCAGATAAATGTAAGTGCAACAGTTTATCTAATTTAAATAAAAAATCTAAGGTCAGATTCTTACTTAGATTCAGTGTTTCAGAGTTCAAAAAGATAAAAGAATCCACTCTAGCAGATGAAGCTACTGGGGCCTTGTCAGAAATGGAATAATTCTATAAGCCCTTCAGAGAATGGAGAAGTGAGAATCAAGACTACATTTACACAGGAGATGTATTCAGTGACATAGCAAAAATCAAGTTACATTCTGAATCTCTGGCAGTCTCTCAGCTACAAATACTAAGTTGTACAAATCCCAACTGAATGAAAGCGTGAAACAGCTCCTTATTAAACCACACTAGAAACAGCCGTTCCTCACTTGCAGCTCCCTGAGCAAGTTATTTATGAATGAGCTGATGGTGCCCCTTGGTGGCCACCCTGCGGAATCACCTGGCACAGGTGCTTCCTTGCTTTGTACTGGCCATCTCTTTACTCTTGTACTTACAATGCAGCATTTCTGAGGATCAAAAGTTTGAAAGTGGGATTTAGGTACTCTATATGAACTTATGTGTTATGGGAGTTTTAGTTGTTAAAACTAAAGAGAACTAACAAATCTTTAATTTTATTTCACACTCTTCAAATATTTACTTCTAATACTTGGCTCATATTCTTTAATTTTTTTTCTTTTCCTTCATAGTTCGACTAGTGAGGATTCAACTGAAACTCAGGAGGTGCTCTTTTGAGAACCCTCTCTGTCTCAATTGTATTCTATTAATGTGGTCTACCACCCTTATGGCAGAAAGTGAAGAGGAACTAAAAAGCCTCTTGATGAAAGTGAAAGAGGAGAGTGAAAAAGTTGGCTTAAAGCTCAACATTCAGAAAACGAAGATCATGGCATCTGGTCCCATCACTTCATGGGAAGTAGAAGGGGAAACAGTGGGAACAGTGGCTGACTTTATTTGGGGGGGCTCCAAAATCACTGCAGATGGTGACTGCAGCCATGAAATTAAAAGACTCTTACTCCTTGGAAGGAAAGTTATGACCAACCTAGACAGCGTACTCAAAAGCAGAGATATTACTTTGCCAACAAAGGTCCGTCTAGTCAAGGCTATGGTGTTTCCAGTAGTCATGTATGGATGTGAAAGTTGGACTGTGAAGAAAGCTGAGCGTTGAAGAATTGATGCTTTTGAACTGTGGTGGGGAAGACTCTTGAGAGTCTCTTGGACGGCAAGGAGATCCAACCAGTCCATTCTAAAGGAAATTAGTCCTGGCTGTTCTTTGGAAGGACTGATGCTAAAGCTGAAACTCTAGTACTTTGGCCATCTCATGCGAAGAGTTGACTCATTGGAAAAGACTCTGATGCTGGGAGGGATTGGGGGCAGGAGGAGAAGGGGATGACAGAGGATGAGATGGCTGGATGGCATCACTGACTCAATGGATGTGAGTCTGAGTAACTCTGGGAGTTGGTGATGGACAGGGAGGCCTGGCGTGCTGCAGTTCATGGGGTCACAAAGAGTTGGACACAACTGAGCGACTGAACTGAACTGAACTGAATGTGGTCTACATGTTGTTTTCATTTTAAAATTTTCTTTGATTTTTTTCATTGAAATAAAGGAAAACCATGGCTCAGAGTGCTCAAAACCAGTGCTCTGTGACAACCTAGAGGGGTGGGATGGGTGGGAGGTGGCAGAGAGTTTCAAGAAGGAGGGGACATATGTATACCTATGACTGATTCATGTTGATGAATCAACACAATATTGTAAGAAACCAACACAATATTGTAAAGCAATTATCTTCCAGTTAAAAATAAATTTAAAAAGGCAAAAAATAAAAAATAAAATAAGAGGAAACAGTAAAGTATTAAATCACATGGGCAAACAGTGCCACAGATGGCACCCTGTACTTCTGGCTGGCAGGAACCTTTGGACAAGAGCCCAACTCCATTATTTGCTGAGTACTATCGTTTACCATGTAAAAGTGTAGGTTTGAATGTACAATGCTTGAAAATCAATAACTGTTATAATATTTCCTTTTTCTTTTTGGAGAGTCTATCTTTTTGTTTTTTTTTTCCTTAAAATGGATTTACTTGCCTTCCAGGTTTTTCTTCCACATGTATACATATTGTTTTAAGGAAAATGTCTTCTTCTGTTTCTTGTAATTCCATGCACAGGTGCAAAACCATTGCTAATAGTGACTGGGGACAAAAGCCATATAAGTCCTGAATGAAATAAGACTTTCTAAAAACATACAGTGTCAACTTCCAAAGCCTTTCAAGTACCCAGATGTTTCTTTTCACCTTGTCAGGAATTTCCATAGTCCTTTTCATTCATGTAAAAGTCTACTTTCTTTTTCTTAAAGTGTCAACTTTCAAGATAAATAAAAAGCTACTGATTATATTTAGAATAATTTTTTGTTATTTTCTACTATTACAACAGAATGGTTTATTTCTTTTGTTGAAGGATAATTGCTTTACAGAATTTTGTTGTTTTCTGTCAAACCTAAACATGAATCAGCCATAGGTATACATATATCCCCTCCCTTCTGAACCTCTCTCCCCTTTCCCTCCCCAAAGAATGGTTTTAAATTTGTTTTTAAACTGCAAACATGAAAGTCTTAAGTGACTGCATGGCTTAAACAGTCTTTTGTTTGAGGGCCTAGGAACTAAATATTATCTATTACAATGTTTCTATGTAAAGATATATATTTTTTAATTTCTGAAGTAACAACACTTACTATGCTTGAGCTATTTGTGATATTTTTATTTGATTTTTTAAAAATGTACTTATTTATTTATTTGGCTGTGCTGGCTCTTAGTTGTGACACTCGGGATCTTTAGTTACCGCTTGCGGGATCTAGTTCCCTAACCAGGGATCGGACCAGGGCCCCTTGCTCATATTGGGAACTCTATGTCTTGGCCACTGAGCTGCCAGGGATGTCTCTTCTTCAGTGTTCTTTAAGCTTCTAAGGACTACTTTGGGCTGAGAGTGAGAGACTGACTTTATGAAATACTGCCCGTCCCTCTTCTCAGTAGCAGCCAGAACTGGACAGGCCAGACTCTGGTGAGTTTCAGATGTTGTAGAGAAAACGAAATAATAGCATGGATGATAGTAAAGTTCCTTTACATTTTAACAGTCTGTGATTCTAGAACTGAGCATCCGTTTCCTCTCATGAACAGGTTGCTATGCAGATTAAATGAAGTACTTTATGTAAATGATGTTAAATGCAGTACTCAGGTGCTACCAGTTATGACTGCGTCATCACTATTCACATGGCAACCCCATGGACTGCAGCCTGCCAGACCCTCTGTCCATGGGATTTCTCAGGCGGGAATACTGGAGTGGGTTGCCATGCCCTCCTCCAGGGGATCTTTCCCACCCAGGGACTGAACCTGCATCACCTGTGTCCTTCATTAGAAGGCAGATTCTTTACCACAGCACCACCTGGGAATCCCAGTTATGGACTGCTGCTGCTGCTGCTGCTAAGTCACTTCAGTCGTGTCCGACTCTGTATGACCCCATAGACGGCAGCCCACCAGGCTCCCCCGTCCCTGGGATTCTCCAGGCAAGAACACTGGAGTGGGTTGCCATTTCCTTCTCCAATGCATGAAAGTGAAAAGTGAAAGTGAAGCCGCTCAGTCATGCCCGACTCTGCTGGAGACAGGAAAGTTGGTGAGGATTGTCAGTCTACCCTTTTATCTGTTTAAAACACATAATTAAAACACAGAGTAGTTTGAGCTTGGTGACAAGAAAGCTTTTCTTTCACCCTCCCAATACTCCTAGCTGTGTCTGCTTTATTTTCAGAGGCCGTTGACATGCCCACTGCACTGCTGTTGACATATTGTTACTCCTCTGATCACATGTCTACCAGTTGAAATTCCTAATGGAATCTAAGCTTCTAAGTCTGGCAATTGAGCTGTCCACCAGCTGGCCCCACCCTGTCTTTCTAATTTTGTCTCCCATTTCCTGGAGCCCATGAATGCTCCTCTACAGTTAGACTGGGCTCTTTATTCTTTCCATAATGTACTTGTAAATTCTGGCCTTTCACTCTGTGCCCGAAGTATCTTTCTCCTCTCTCACCCCCAAGTGAGAGAGGAGATCCTCTAAATCCTTAAAGGATAAGGGACTAGAACCTGGTCTTTATGTGCGTAGTTCTGGAACCAGGCTGCCTATGTCTGTCGCCTCAGCTCTGCTGTGAATTGTGTATGAGATTTCAAGTACATGACTTACCCTCTCTGTGCCTCCAGAGGTCACAAGAATACCTACATTCTAGATCCATTTTGAAACTTAAAGAAAATTTATGTAAAGTACTTAGAACAAAATCTAGTGGGCAGGATGTGACCTCCTATTGTTCATGCTGCCTTCTTGGACCTGAGCCTTTTCTGACCACCGTGTCACAGCAGTTCATATGTTCTAAGTTCATATGTTGTCTCCGCTGCTTGTTTGCCACATATTCATTCATTCCACAAATATTGGTTGGGTGCCTGTTATGTGCCACACAGTGTACTCAGTGCTGAAAACAGCAAAGGCCTTGTTTTTGTGGAGCTTGTAGTCTAGTTGTGGGGAGACAGGCAGTGGATGATTAAGAGAGTGAGACAAATGGTAGATCAGGTGGTAAAAAGTGCAACGAAAATAAATTAGGCAAGGGATTGGGAGTGTGGAGTGCCCATGCAGTGTTATTTTATATCAGTTGGTCAAGGAGACTCCTTGAAAAGGTGATCTGTGAGCAGAGCATAGAAGGAAGGAAGGGAGAACTTAGATATCTGGGGGAAGAACGATGAGCAGCTGGAGGGAGGAGCAGCAAGAAGGCCGGGACTGAAGCCTCAGAGTGGTGCGGGGAGGGGGCTGGGGACGGGAGCAGAGCTGTATGGGGGCCTTGAAAGCCCAAAAGACTTGGCTTTCTATGAGAAGAAAAGCAGTTTGTACATTTGTGGTTTCCCTGCCCATGAATACTCTTTATCAATTAACTCCCATGTCTTTAGCTTTCCTGGTCTATTGTTTTTTACTTTTCCTCAATGTAAAACAAGCTTAGATGTAGTTATGGATTTATGAGTGTCATCCTCTGGTTTATATCCCTCATCTGGCGGTTGTGTCCTCTCCTCACCTTCCATTTCCACACCAGGATCCCAAAACATGTGTGATCATGTGATCATAGCTCTGCTGAACATGGCCCTGATCAAGGTCACCATTAGATACTTTTCAAACATTTATCTTCTTTAGCCTCCCTGTAGCATTTGAAACTGTTAACTTTCCTTCTCCTTAGTTTCTAGGACACAAAGCTTTATGACTTTCTTCCCTCCTTTCCTTCTTTTGTTTCCCACCCCTGTTTGGCTGCTCAGTGAGTGATGTCATCAAGAATCCAGGCTCTTTCCCTTGGACTTGATTCAGTGGTATCTCCCTCTGTGGTCACCAGGTGGCGCTGAAATCTCTGGTAGGTATCTGCCACCAGGACAGTGTCCCATGTATTTCATATCATTTTACCACTGAGGCCTTTCCATTCCTCCAAATAAAATTTTGGTTTACTTCAACCCACTTTAACTTATTCCCCTTATTCTGCTTTTTCTTCTTAGGGATTGTCAATAGCTGACATACGCCTTTCTTTCTTTCTTATCCATGAAAAAGTAGACTCCGTGAAGTTAAGGATTTTCATCTCACCTGTATCCCCACAGCTTTGGTGCCTGGTAGGCAATCAGTCCTTGCTTGCTGAAGGGACCAATGACTCTCATTTATCAGAACTGGGTCACATGCCCATCTTTAAACCCAGCCCTGGAAAGGGGGAGACGATTGCTGTTAACTGGCTTGGACTGTCCACCGCTCACCCTCAGCTGAGTACATTGTGGCCCAAAATTAAAGAAAGGAGAATGGCTATTGGGTAAACAACCAACAGAGAGCCAGTTTTTTATTTCTCTACCTTTTCATTTAGTGTTAGCAATCCTCAAGGTTCGTTCCTTGGCAGTTTTTTCTTTATACCACAAATATGTTTCTTGGGTGATTCCATCCCTTCCTGGCTGTCACTTATAGACTGGTGCTGCCTACATATATGTTTCTAACTCAGCTTTCTCTCTGGGGTTCCAGACTTGTCCTGGGGTGACTAGCTGTCCTGCTCTGCCTACAACTGTCCTGGTTTTAGCACTGAAAATCTCATGTTCCAGGAAACCTCTTGGGTCTGGGCATCTGGTCATCTTGCAGACTGTCTACACCACGTCCAAACCAGAACTCTCTTGAACTCCAGAAATATATCCAGTTGCCTCTAGAATATCCCTTAATCCCAGATTCCCTCAGTTACCTCAAACTCAAGATGAACTCAAACTGAATTTATATATTCCATACAAAATTTTTTCTTGGACTTCTCTACTTAGGGAGGTATTGCCACTTCCCATTGTTGATGGTAAAGAATCTGCCTGTAATGGAGGAGACCTGGGTTTGTGCAGGAGACCTCAGTTCAATCCCTGGGTTGGGAAGATCCCCTGGAGGAGGGCATGGCAACTCACTCCAATATTCTTGTCTGGAGAATCCCCATGGACAGAGGAGCCTGGCGGGCAACAGTCCATGGGGTCACAAAGAGTTGGACATGACTGACCGAATAAGCACAGCTAAGCACACATACAATTCTTCAAGTCAGAATGATGGGTGTTATCATCAAAGGAAAAAAGTCTACAGTGCATGTGCCTTAGTTCTCCACAAAATTTCTAGATTCTACCAAGAACCTGAAAAAGCCTCTTACAGTGTGTTGCTCAGGTAGAAAAACAGCTGACTGCCACATTTCTGAGTATGTTTCTGTGTCTCTTGAATCTGTTCTTTCTCTCCATTCCTGCTGCAATCTTCATTAAGGTCATCATTTTTGCTGGAATTAAGCAACCATTTCTTGTCTGATTTCCTTGACTGTAGTCGTACACTCTCCATGATCCATTCTACATACTTTCAAAATCTTAGTTCTTGATGTTTAAAATCATCAGTGGTTCTCTTTTATGAGTCCCTCGTCCAACCTACTGTTCCTGCTCTTTCCCCCTTCACTTTCTCAATCTAGCCACTCTGAACTACTTCAGTTCCAGAACACATTCTGCACTCTCACCCATCCGCCTTTCTCCTCCTGACCCCCTTGACTTGACGTTCCCCTTTCCCAATCCAGCCCCATGAACTGCTAGAGAGCTGCAGCAGCACAGTGGTTATGAGTATGGGTGGTTAAACTCAATATGCCTGGTTAGAGCTGCTCAGCTTACCACTTCAGAGCTGTGTGAACTTTAACAAGTCCCTGAACTTCACCAAAGCTCAGTTTCCTCATCTGTAAATTGGACATAATATTTGTACTTACCACATAGTGTTGTGCATGTGCTCAGTCGCTAAGTCATGTCCAATTCTTTTCCACCCCATCGACAGTAGCCTGTCAGGCTCCTCTGTCCATGGGATTTCCCAGGCATGAATAAGGGAGGGGTTGCCATTTCCTCCTCCTGGAGATCTTCCCATCCCAGGGAATGAATCTGTGTCTCCTGCGTCTCCTGCATTGGCAGGAAGACTCTTTACCCCTTGGTCACCTGGGAAGCCGCATAGTGTTATAGAGAAGATTAAATGAGACAATGATCTGTTAATAATGCTAACTACCATTATACCAAGAATTAGCTTAGGCTTCTCTTAAAGAAGCTTCTTCCCTGGCCCTGAATTTGAATTAGGAAGATTGCTTCTGAGTGCTTTCAACACCCTATACTTAGTGCTAGAATTGATCAAACTGTGATTGTCTTTCTGATAATTTTCTCCATAAGATGATAAGTTCCCTGAGGACTTTGACTAATTTATCATTGACTTAGGGACTACCTTATGACCTGGGCACAATATGAACTCCCTTTTGCTCAATTTATCTTTCCTGTCCCTTCCTTGAGGATAAGAACAGTGTTTAATAGTTCTTTGTATCTTCCATAGGCCCTGGTTACACTGTATCTCTCCATGCATGACTTTATCTACTCAATACATCTACTGTTCATTTCGCTTGGTGGGAAATATATTCTGACAGCTCCTAGGAGGCGGGTGGTTCCAAGGAGTCTTCTTGGTTCCAAGTCCAAATTCAGTCATTTCCTCTCTTAGGCCATGCCATCTGAAGGAGGCAGGGTCACAGTGCAGACAAGCTGGAGGAGACAACCCTCTAGAACAGAGCATGGGCCCTTCTATGGCCTGAAGGAAAGGTTACCAAGAAGGTGGGTTGTGAGCTGAGGGAACTTATCTATTTTATTGTATTTATTTTAGAAAAGATTTTATTTATGTATTTATTTATTAATGACTGTGCTAGGTCTTTGTTGCTGCTCACGGCTTTCTCTAGTTGCAGGGAGTGGGGGCTCTTCTCTAGTTGCAGAGCGTCTCATTGTCGGGTGTCTTCTCTTGTTGGGGAGCATGGGCTCTAGGGCCCATGGGCTTCAGTAGTTGCAACATGTGGGTTCAGTAGCTGTGGCTCGTGGAGTCTAGAACTGAGGCTCAGTACTTGTGGCACACGGACTTAGTTGCCCTGGAGCATGTGGAATCTTCCCGAACCAGGGATGGAACCCATGTACTCCACATCGTCAGGTGGACTGTTAACCACTGGATCACAGAGGGAAGTTCAAATTTGTCAATGTCAGAGAAATTAAGCTATTTCCAGATAAACAAAAACCAAGAGAATTTGTTTACAGCAAATGAATAGTAAAATAAATCTTTCGAGGTTGAAATAAAAGGACACTAGAAATGTGTTTTTTGTTGTAAGACATTTTTTTCTTGTCCTATTGCCGGGGTCCAGCCCCGGTGGATCCAGGGAATTCGAAGCGGGGACGGCATCGGCGAGGATCGGAAACAACTGCTTAATTAAATGTTAATTAAGGATATAAAGAATAATAGAATAAGGATAGCTCAGTAGGAAAATTCAGTGAAGAAAAGAGGCTGAAATAAGGATAGCTCAGTGAGGAAATTCAGTGGAGAAAAGAGGCTGAATAATTCAGCCAGAAGGTGAGAGAAAGAACGACTTGGGGAGACCAAGTTTTGGTGAACAAGGCCCGGTGAACTACTTTATTTTCCAAAGTAGTTTTTATACCTTAAGTTATGCATAGAGGATAATGGGGGAAGGGGTAGAGTCATGCAGCAAGCCAGGCTTTCTTCCTGCAAACTTATCATATGCAAAAGCTTAGGTGATTTGCATCATCTTCTGGCCCGGAGGCCTGTTAACATTTTAAGACCCTTTCTTCAGAAAACTTATTTTTCTCTAAAGGTCAGGAGCCACCCTCCAAAAGCATTAGATAAAATTGCATTCCTACAGAGCAAAGGTGTGGTGGGCTATAACAAGAAAAAGAATTAACTCAAGGTCCCAGGTTACAAACATTAAAGCTACTACTTACACCAATTATATTAATCAATACACTGCCAGGTAAGGATATGGAAACTTAGCAGCAAACATTGGCCCAACAAGTGAAAATCCCTTCACCAATACAATTTCTAATCAATCTTTTAACTGCTCAAAGGAATCTGTATTGAGACAGTTTAGAACATCTCATGCCTCTCACAGTTGGGAGGCTCTGAGTAATCACATGTGGCTGGAAAAACCTATTCAGGCAGGCTAGAGGACTTCCAAAGGAGTTTGTAGGTTGAAACAGTGTCACACCCAGGAATTATTAACTGGAGCTGTAAGCTAACTCTTTTTTCAGAGAGAGGTAGTGGGGGACAGCCCCCCGTAAAGTCAGAGGTGTAGGTGAAAGCAAAAAGCAGAAAGTAGGCAGACTCTGGTTTGGGGGATAGATGCTCGAGAATTTCCAGGGGAACTCCTGAGGCTCGATCCCGCCTTTGCGTATGCCAAGCCTCCTTCCTCATGACCTTTGCCACAGGCGGAGCTCGCTCCCAGCATCCTATATGATTTAAAAGGCAACTACAGAAAGCAATAAATATAAATTTATGCTAATGGGCATAGAAAGGCTTCTTGGTGGCTCAGACAGTAAAGAATTAAAGAATCCACCTGCAATGTAGGAGACCTGGGTTTGATTCCTGGGTTGGGAAGATTCCCTGGAGAAGGAAATGGCAACCCACTCCAGTATTCTTGCCTGGAGAACTTCATGGACAGAATGAGCACAGACCATGTATGAATATGTAATATGTATGGCATTAATGGCACAAAAGAGAGGGGAAGAAATGAAGCTATGTAAGAGCAAAAATTTTGGATACTATTGGAATTAAGTTGGTCATAATCTGAACTGGTTTTATAAGTTAATATATTAATTATAATCCCAGAGCAACCACTAAGAAAATAACTCAAAAATGAATACCAGAACAAACAACAAGGGAATTAAAATAGTGCACCAGAAAAGATCTGCTTAACAGAAAGGAAGGCAGTAATGGAAGAACAAAGACAGGAAAAAAAAAAAAAAGACATGAGACAGGGAAAACAAGTAGCAAAATGGCAGAAGTCTGACTTTAGCAGTATACACTTACATGGATTAAAATGCCAATTAAAAGGCAGAAATTGGCATAAGGAATTTTTTAAAGATCATGATTTAACTATATGCTGTCCAGAAGAGATTTGCTTTACATTTAGACATAAAAGAAAGTAAAAGAATGGAAAAAGATATTCCATGAAAAGAGTAAGTAAAGAGTGGCTGTAACAGTATTAGACAATTAAGACAAAAATAGTTACAAAAAACAAAGAAGGACAGGATATGATGATAAATAGCCAACCCATCAAAAATATGTTAATATTACAAACATATACACATCTAATAATTGAGCCCTAAAATAGATGAAGCAAAAACTGACAGAATTGAAAGAAATAGAAAATTTAGTAATAAGTGTGGATAACTCTCTTTCAACAATAACCAGACCAAATAGACAGAAGATCAACAAAGAAATAGAAGACAAACTACTAGACCTAATTACCTAATTACAAACCAACTAGACCTAATAGGCATCTATAAATTCAGGCTCAAATTGAAGAAAGGAGGGAAAACCACTAGGCCATTCAGACATGACCTGCATTATATCCTTTATTATACAGTGGAGGTGATGAATATGTTCAAGGGATTGGATCTGGTAGATGGAAGTCTGTAACACTGTATAGGAGGTGGTTACCAAAACCATCCCCAAGAAAAAGAATGCAAGAAGGCAAAGCGGTTGTTTGAGGAGGTCTTACAAATAGCTGAGAAAAGAAGAGAAATGAAAGGCAAAGGAGAAATGGGAAGATATACCCAACTGAATGCAGAGTTCCAGAGAATAGCAAGGAGAGCTAAGAAAGTCATTAGTGGACAATACAAATAAACAGAGGAAAACAATAGAGTGGGAAATACTAGAGATCTCTTCAAGAAAATTAGAGATGCCAAGGGAATATTTCATCTAAAGATGGGCAAAATAAAGAACAGAAATGGTTTGGATCTAACAGAAGCAGAAGAGATTAAGAAGAGGTGGCAAGAATACACAGAACTATACAAAAAATATCTTAATGACCTGGATAACCACAATGGAGTGGTCCATCACCTAGAGCCAGACATCTGGAGTGTGAAGTCAAGTGGGCCTTAGGAAGCATTGCTATGAACAAAACTAGTAGAGGTGATGGAATTCCAACTGAGCTATTTCAAATCCTAAAAGATGATGTTGTTATAAAGTGCTGCACTTAACGAGTCAGCAAATTTGGAAAACTCAGCAGTGGCCACAGGACTGGAAAAGGTCAGTTTTCATTCCAATCCCAAAGAAAGGCAATGCCAAAGGATGTTCAAATTACTGTACAATTTCACTCATTTCACATGCTCAAAATCCTTCAAGCTAGACTTCAGGAGTATCTGAACCAAGAACTTCCAAATGTACAAGTTAGATTTACTAAAGGCAGAGGAACCAGAGATCAAATTGTCAACATCCATTGGATCATAGAAAAAGTAAAGGAATTTGAGAAAAACATCTACTTCTGCTTCATTGACTAAGCTAGAGCCTTTGACTGTGTGCATCACAACAAAATATGGAGAATTCTTAAAGAGATAGGAATACCAGACTACCTTACCTATCTCCTGAGAAATCTGTATGCAGGACAAGAAGCAACAGTTAGAATCAGACATGGAACAACAGCCTGGTTCCTGTTGGAACCTGGGAAAGGAGTACATCAAGGCTGTATATTGTCACCGTACTTATTTAACTTATATGCAGAGTACATCATGCAAAATGCCAGGCTAGATGAATCACAAGTGGGAATCAAGATTGCTAGGAGAAATATCAACTACCTCAGATATGCAGATGATACCACTTAAATGGCAGAAAGTGGAGAGGAACTAAAGAGCCTCTTGATAAAAGGTGAAAGAGAAGAATGAAAAAGCTGGCTTAAAACTCAACATTCAAAAACGAAGATCATGGGATCCTGTCCCATCACTTTATGGCAAATGGGAAAAAATTGAAACAGTAACAGATTTTATTTTCTTGGGCTCCAAAATCAGGGAGGACAGCCACTGCAGCCATGAAATTAAGATGGTTGCTCTTTGGGGGGGTGGTCCCAAGATGGCAGAGGAATAGGACAGGGAGATCACTTTCTCCCTGACAAATTCATCAAAGGATCATTTCAATGTTGAGCAATTTCCACAAAACAACTTCTAAACACAGGTGGAGGACATCAGGAAATCCCTGAAAGGCAGCCCAATCTCTTCAAAAGGAGGTAGGACAAAATATAAAAGACAAAAACAGACAAAAGATTTAGGGACAGAGACCCATCTGGGGGAGGGAGTCATGAAAGAGGAGAAGTTTCCACACAGTAGGAAACCCTCTCAAGGCGTGTCCGTGGGGAATTTTGGAATCTCAGAGGGCAACATAAACAGGAGGGAAGAAGAAAAAAAAAAAAAAACAACTCACCACAGAATATGTGCCTAACTGCAACTACAAGCAAAGACCAAGAAGTGGCACAGATGTTCGCATCTGCCACCAGCGAGTGTGGGCTGGGCAGGGAGGTGCGGGCTGCATCGTAGGATAAGTCCTTAGGATAAAGACTGGGTCTAAATGCCCTGAGGACAATCTGAGGGAGCTTATGGGAGATTGCAACCCAAACTGTGGAATTACCAGAGAGAGAAGGAAAAAAAAGACCTTTCCCACATAGGCTCTAATGCTGCACAGTGACGCCTGGCACATTCACAGAACAAAGAATTGAGCGAATACCAAGGGAGAGCAACTGCTGCTGCTGCTGCTGCTAAGTCGCTTCAGTCGTGTCCGACTCTGTGCGACCCCATAGACGGAAGCCCACCAGGCTCCCCCGTCCCTGGGATTCTCCAGGCAAGAACACTGGAGTGGGTTGCCATTTCCTTCTCCAATGCATGAAAGTGAAAAGTGAAAGTGAAGTCGCTCAGTCGTGTGCGACTCTTAGCAACCCCATGGACTGCAGCCCACCAGGCTCCTCTGTCCATGGGATTTTCCAGGCAAGAGTACTGGAGTGGGGTGCCATTGCCTTCTCCGAGGGAGAGCAAATTGGCTGCCATATAGGGCCCTCCTTCCCCAGAGGCAGAGAGGCAGACATGTGACAGTCAGAGCTGGAAGGCCAGGGGATGTTTCAATTTCGGCCCCAGAGACCGCATCTTCCATCAAACTGTGAGCAGGTTCCCAGTTGCTAACCATGTCTTCCTGGGATCCTGGATGGTTGACATCTGCCAGGAGTGTCACAGCCTAAGATCAGCCCCCAGAAGAGACACATGGCACACCTGGGACTGTGCTCTCGTGGCACCCCTGGGAAACCAAGCAGCCGGGACCAGGGAGGTGAATAAGATGCACAGCCCACCTGGGACAGTGCACTCATCAAGCACCCAGTGGACTGAGCTGCTTGGATCTGGGATGCGCACAAAACACACAGCCCATCTGTGTCTGTGCCCCTGCTGAGCAGCCAAGAACCTAAGCAGCTTAGACCTGCGAAGTGCACAAAATGCAGGGCCCATTTGGGACAGTGCCCTGGAGCCTGAGCAGTGGAGACCTGGGAAGTACACGCTGGCTTGGGTTGTGGCAAACCCAGTGTGGTCCATCCACTGAGAGCACTCCCCACACATGACAGCACACAGTATTTGTTTGCAGTGTCTCTCTCCCCACAATACAACTAACAAGTGAGCCTAAATAAGTGGCCACCTTCATCCTTGTGTCAGGGCAGAGATTAGATACTGAAGAGACTTGCAAACAGAGGAAGCCAAAATAAATAAAGAAAGGGGAACCACTCTGGAAGTGACAGGTGCAACAGATTAAAATCCAGCAATTAATACTGAGACTGTGCATTTGAGGGACACCTATAGAACTTAAGAACAAGTACAAGCCAGAACAAGGGACTATCTGACACTGAACTGACCCCACATTGCCCACAACAGCGCCAGAGAAATTCCTAGATACATTTTTACTATTATCACTTCTTAATTAAAAAAATTAATTCTTTATTACCCCTTTAACTTTCATTTTTTTATAGCCTACCATTATCTTTCCAAAAAACCCCTTATTTTTTAAAAACAAATTCCTTATATATATATATATATATATATTTAATTTTGGTGATTGATTTTGTTTTGTATTTTTTATAATGTATTTTTGAGAGTCTAACCTCTATTCTCTGCTGGGAAAGATTGAGGGCAGGAGAAGGGGATGACAGAGGATGAGATGGTTGGATGGCATCACAGACTCAATGCACATGGGTTTGGGTGGACTCGGGAGTTGGTGATGGACAGGGAGGCCTGGCGTTCTGCACTTCATGGGGTCACAAAGAGTCGGACACGACTGAGCGACTGAACTGAACTGAACCTCTCCTCTAGCTTTTTAATCTTTGCTTTTTGATATTTGTTATCAATTTTTTACCTTCAAGAAACTAATCAGTATCCATTTTCACTTAAGCATTTAATTACTGGCTTGATTGCTCTATCCCCTTTTAACTCTCCCTTTTCTCTACCAGGTCACCTCTATCTCCTTCCTCCCTCTTCTCTTCTCTGCATAACTTTGAGAATCTCTCTGCCTCTGGGCTGTGGAGAGCACTTAGGGATTTGATTACTGGCTAGATTTCTCTCTCCCCTTTTTACTCACCCTTTTCTCCTCCTGGTCACCTCTCTCTCCCTCCTTGCTCTTCTCTATATAAACCTTTGTTCCTGGCTGTGGAGAATTGTTTCACCATTGACCTAGGGGTTTTATCTTCTATGCTGTATGGATGGAGAAATCTAGAGGCTACTGTAAGAGAAGGACCAAAAGCCAGAGTCAGGAGGCTTAACTCCAAAACTTTAGAACATCAGAGAACTCCTGACTCCAGGGAACTTTAATAGACAAGTTCAGTTCAGTTCATTTCAGTCACTCAGTAGTGTCTGACTCCCCATGACCCCATGAACCGCGGCATGCCAGGTCTCCCTGTCCATCATCAACTCCCAGAGTTCACCCAAACCCATGTCCATTGAGTTGGTGATGCCATCCAACCATCTCATCCTCTGTCGTCCCCTTCTCCTCCTGCCCTCAATCTTTCCCAGCATCAGGGTCCTTTCAAATGAGTCAGCTCTTTGCATCAAGTGGCCAAAGTATTGGAGTTTCAGCTTCAGCATCAGTCCTTCCAATGAATATTCAGGCCTGATTTTCTTTAGGATGGACTGGTTGGATCTCTGTGCAGTCCAAGGGACTCTCAAGAGTCTTCTCCAACACCACAGTTCAAAAGCATCAATTCTTTGGCGTTCAGCCTTCTTCACAGTCCAACTCTCACATCCATACATGACCACTGGAAAAACCATAGCCTTGACTAGACGGACCTTTATTGGCAAAGTAATGTCTCTGCTTTTGAATATGCTATCTAGGTTGGTCATAACTTTCCATCCAAGGAGTAAGTGTATTTTAATTTCATGGCTGCAATCACCATCTGCAGTGATTTTGGAACCCAGAAAAATAAAGTCAGCCACCGTTTCCACAGTTTACCCATCTATTTGCCATGAAAGGATGGGACCGGATGCCATGATCGTTTTCTGAATGTTGAGCTTTAAGCCAACTTTTTCACAAAATGAAAAGGCAGAGAAATAGTCAGCTGGTAAAGGAACATGATAAAAACCCACCAAACCCAACAAAAAAGGAGGAGTTAAGGATTCTACCTGAAAATGAATTCAGAATAATGATAGTATAGATCATCCCAAAATCTTGAAAACAAAATAGAGTTACAGACTAGAGACAAGGATTAAGATGATTCAAGAAATGTTTAACAAGGACCTAGAAGAAATAAAGAAGAGTCAATCAATATTGAACAATGCAATAACTGAGATCAAAAGCACTCTGGAAGGAACCAACAATAGAATAACTGAGGCAGAAGAAAGGATAAATGAGATGGAAGATAGAATGGTGGAAATAAATGAAGCAGACAAGAAAAAAGAAAAAGAATTAAAGAAATGAGGACAGCCTTAGAGACCTCTGGGACAATGTTACATGCCCCAACATTCGAATCATAGGTGTTCCAGAAGAAGAAGACAAAAAGAAGGGGTATGAGAAAATACTTAAGGAGATAATAGTCAAAAACTTCCCTAAAATGGGAAGAAAATAGCCACCCAAGTCCAAGACACCCAGAGAGTCCCAAACAGGGTAAACCCAAGGCAAAACACCCCAAGACACATATTAATCAAACTAACAAAAATCAAACACAAAGAACAAATATTAAAAGCAGGAAGGGAAAAGCAACAAATAACACACAAGAAGATCCCCATAAGGATAACAGCTGGTCTTTCAATGGCAACTCTTCAGGCCAGAAGGGAATGGCAAGATATATTTAAAGTGATGAAAGAGAAAAACCTATAACCAAGATTACTCTAACCAGCAAGGATCTCATTCAGATATGAAGGAGAAATCAAAAGCTCTACAGACAAGCAAAAGCTGAGAGAATTCATCACCACCAAATCAGCTCTTCAACAAATGCTAAAGGATCTTCTCTAGAAAGGAAACACAGACAAGGTTTATAAAAATGAACCCAAAACAACAAAATAAATGGTAATGGGATCATACTTATCAATGATTACCTTAAATGTAAATAGACTAAGTACTCCAACCAAAAGACAAAGACTGGCCAAATGGATACAAAAACAAGAGCCCTATTTATGCTGTCTACAAGAAACCCACCTCAAACCTAGGAATACATACAGACTGAAAGTGAAGGGCTGGAAAAAGATATTTCATGCAAATGGAGACCAAAAGAAAGCAGGAATAGCAATACTCATATCAGATAAAATAGACTTTGAAATAAAGACCATGCTAAGAGACAAAGAAGGACATTACATAATGATCAAAGGACCAATCCAAGAAGATATAACAATTGTAAATATATATGCACCCAACACAGGAGCACTTCAACACATAAGGCAAATGCTAACAAGTATGAAAGGGGAAATTAACAGTAACACAATAATAGTGGGGGACTTTAATACCCCCCTCACACCTATGGTTAGAGCAACCAAACAGAAAGTTAGCAAGGACACAAGCTTTAAATGATGCAATGGACCAGTTAGATCTAGTTGATATCCAATTGATAGATATCAGCACCTTATTGATAGGTATTTCACTCCAAAACAATGGATTTCACCTTTTTCTCAAGTGCACGTGAAACATTCTCCAGGATAGATTACAACCTGGGCCATAAATCTAGCCTTGGAAAATTTAAATAAACTGAATCATTTCAAGCATCTTTTCTGATCACAATGAAGTAAGATTAGATGTCAACTACAGGGAAAAAAAAACTATTAAAAATTCAAACATATGGAGGCTAAGCCACACGTTTCTAAATAACCGACAGATCACAGAAGAAATAAAAAAGGAAACCAAAATATGCATCAGTTCAGTTCAGTTCAGTCGCTCAGTTGTGTCTGACTGTTTGTGACCTCATGAATCACAGCACGCCAGGCCTCCCTGTCTATCACCAGCTCCTGGAGTTCACTCAAACTCACGTCCATCGAGTCAGTGATGCCATCCAGCCATTTCATCCTCTGTCATCCCCTTTTCCTCCTGCCCCCAATCCCTCCCAGCATCAGAGTCTTTTCCAATGAGTCAACTCTTCGCATGAGGTGGCCAAAGTACTGCAGTTTCAGCTTCAGCATCATTCCTTCCAGAGAACACCCAGGACTGATCTCCTTTAGAATGGACTGGTTGGATCTCCTTGCAGTCCAAGGAACTCTCAAGAATCTTCTCCAACACCATAGTTCAAAAGCATCAATTCTTTGGTGCTCAGCTTTCTTCACAGTCCAACTCTCACATCCATACATGACCACTGGAAAAACCATAGCCTTGACTAGACGAACCTTTGTTGGCAAAGTAATGTCTCTGCTTTCGAATATGCTATCTAGGTTGGTCATAACTTTTCTTCCAAGGAGTAAGCGTCTTTTCATTTCATGGCTGCAGTCACCATCTGCAGTGATTTGGGAGCCCCAAAAAGATAAAGTCTGACACTGTTTCCACTGTTTCCCCATCTATTTCCCATGAAGTGATGGGACCAGACGCCATGATCATTTTCTGAATGTTGAGGTTTAAGCCAACTTTTTCACTCTCCACTTTCACTTTCATCAAGAGGCTTTTTAGTTCCTCTTCACTTTCTGCCATAAGGGTGGTGTCATCTGCATATCTGAGGTTATTGATATTTCTCCTGGCAATCTTGATTCCAGCTTGTGCTTCATCCAGTCCAGCATTTCTCATGATGTACTCTGCATATAAGTTAAATAAGCAGGGTGACAATATGCAGCCTTGATGTACTCCTTTTTCTATTTGGAACCAGTCTGTTGTTCCATGTCCAGTTCCAACTGTAGCTTCCTGACCTGCATACAGATTTCTCAAGAGGCAGGTCAGGTGGTCTGGTATTCCCATCTCTTGAAGAATCTTCCACAGTTTATTGTGATCCACACAGTTAAAGGCTTTGACATAGTCAATAAAGCAGAAGTAGATGTTTTTCTGGAACTCTCTTGCTTTTTCCATGACCCAGCGCATGTTGGCAATTTGATCTCTGGTTCCTCTGATTTTTCTAAAACCAGCTTGAACATCTGGAAGTTCACGGTTCACGTGTTGCTGTACCCACGTCTGAGGTCAGGGGTGGCGGCTGAGAGGAGCTACCCCGTGTCCGAGGTCAGGGGCGGCAGCAGAGAGTGC
This sequence comes from Bos mutus, assembly GCF_027580195.1. Classification (NCBI taxonomy): domain Eukaryota; kingdom Metazoa; phylum Chordata; class Mammalia; order Artiodactyla; family Bovidae; genus Bos; species Bos mutus. The sequence continues at coordinate 96,506,071 of NC_091621.1, forward strand.
CAGGCTGTGACAGCGCAGGAGCAGCCAAGAGGAGCTACCCTCAACCTGAGGCCAGGGGCGGCTGCTGGGAGGAGCTACCCCATGTCCAAGGAATGGTGGCTGAACGGGTGCAGGAGGGCCTAGAGGAGCTACTCCATGTTCAAAGTCAGGAGGGGCAGCAGTGAGGAGATACCCCATCCAAGGTAAGGAGCTGTGGCTGTGAAGAGATAACCCACGTCCAAGGTAAGAGAAACCCAAGTAAGATGGTAGGTGTTGCAAGAGGGCATCAGAGGGCAGACACACTGAAAACATGCATAGAAGCAAATGAAAATGAAAACATGAAAAGCCAAAACCTATGGGATTCAGTAAAAGCAGTGCTAAGAGGGAAGTTCATAGCAACACAAGCCTACCTCAAGAATCAAGAGAAACAACAAATAAACAACCTAACTTTACATCTAAAACAACTAGAAACAGAAGAAGAACTCCAAAGTTAGTAGAAGGAAATAAATCATAAAAATCAGAGCAGAAATAAATGAAAAAGAAATGAAGGAGACTATAGCAAAAATCAACATAACTAAAAGCTGGTTCTTTGAGAAGATAAATAAAATAGGCCAACTGTTAGCCAGACTCATCAAGAAAAAAAGGGAGAAGAATCAATAAAATTAGAAATGAAAATGGAGAAATCACAACAGACAACACAGAAACAAAAAAGATCACAAGAGACTGCTATAAGCAATTATATGCCAATAAAGTGGACAAGTTGGAAGAAATGGACAAATTCTTAGAAAAGTATAGCCTTCCAAAACTGAACCAGGAAGAAATAGAAAATCTTAACAGAGACAGCACAAGCACAGAAATTGAAACCGTAATAAAAAATCTTCCAACAAACAAATGCCCAGGACCAGATGGCTTCACAGGTGAATTCTACCAAAAATTCAGAGAAGAGCTAACACCTTTCCTACTCAAACTCTTTCAGGAAACTGCAGAGGAAGGTAAACTCCCAACTCATTCTGTGAGGCCACCAGCACCCTAATACCAAAACCAGAAAAAGATGCCACAAAAAAAGAAAACTATAGGCCAACATCACTGATGAACATAAGTGCAAAAATCCTCAACAAAATTCTAGCAAAGACTCCAACAACATACTAAAAAGATCATACATCATGACCAAGTGTGCTTTGTCCCAGGGATGCAAGGATTCTTCAATATTTGCAAATCAATCAATGTGATGCACAATATTAACAAACTGAAAGATAAAAACCATATGATTATCTCAACAGATGCAGAGAAAGCCTTTGAGAAAATTCAACACCCAGTTACAATCAAAACTCTACAGAAAGCAGGCATAGAAGGAACATACCTCAACATAATTAAAGTGATATATGACAAACCCACAGCAAACATAATCCTTAATGGTGAAAACTTGAAAGCATTTCCTTGAAAATCAGGAACAAGACAAGGGTGCCCACTCTTACCACTACTATTCAACATAGTTTTTGAATCCCTAGCCAAAGCAATCAGAGAAGAAAAAGATATAAAAGGAATCCAGACTGGAAAAGAAGTAAAACCCTCACTGTTTGCAGATGACATGGTCCTCTACATAGAAAACTCTAAAAACACCACCAGAAAATTACTAGAGCTAATCAACGAATATAGTAAAGATGTGGGATATAAAATTAATACACAGAAATCTCTTGCATTCCTATTCACTAACAATGAGAAAACAGAAAGAGAAATTAAGGAAACAATCACATTCACCTTTGCAACGAAAAGAATAAAATGCCTAGGAATAAATTTACCTAAAGAAACAAAAGAGCTCTATATAGAAAATAATAAATCACTGATGAAAGAAATCAAAGATGACACAATTAGATGAAGAAATATACCATGTTCATGGATTGGAAGAATCAATATAGTGAAAATGAGTAGCAATCTCTAGCAATCTATAGATTCAATGCAATCCCTATCAAGCTACCAATAGTATTTTTCACAGAACTAGAACAAATAATTTCACAATTTGTTTGGAAATACAAAAAACCTCGAATAGCCAAAGCAATTTTGAGAAAGAAGAATGGAACTGGAGGAATCAACCTGCCTGATTTCAGACTATACTACAAAGCTACAGTCATCAAGACAGTATGGCCCTGGCATATAGACAGAAATATAGATCAATGGAACAAAATACAAAGCCCAGAGATAAATCCATGCACCTATAGGCACCTTATCTTTGACAAAGAAGGAAAAAATATACAATGGAGAAAAGACAATTTCTTTAACAAGTGGTGCTGGGAAAACTGGTCAACCACTTGTAAAAGAATGAAACTAGAACACTTTCTAACATCATACACAAAAGTAAACTCAAAATGGATTAAAGATCTAAATGTAAGAGCAGAAACTATATAACTCTTAGAGGAAAACATAGGCAGAACACACTCAGACATAAATCACAGCAAGATCCTCTATGATCCACCTCCCAGAGTAATGGAAATAAAAACAAAAATAAACAAATGGGACCTAATTAAACTTAAAAGCTTTTGCACAATGAAGGAAACTATAAGTAAGGTGAAAAGAACAGAAGCCTACAGAATGGGAGAAAATAATAACAGAGGAAACAACTGACAAAGAATTAATCTCCAAAATACACAAGGAGCTCATGCAGCTCCATACCAGAAAAATAAATGACCCAATCAAAAAGTGGGTTAAAGAACTAAACAGACATTTCTCCAAAGAGGACAAACAGATGGCTAACAAACACATGAAAAGATGCTCAACATCACTCATTATCAGAGAAATGCAAATCAAAACCACAATGAGGTACTATCTCATGCAGTTCAGAATGGCTGCCATCAAAATGTCTATAAACAATATATTCTGGAAAGGATGTGGAGAAAAGGGAACCCTCTTATGCTGTTGGTGGGAATACAAACTAGTACAGCCACTATTGAGAACAGTGTGAAGATTCCTTAAAAAACTGGAAATAGAAGTGCCATATGACCCAGCAATCCCATTGCTGGGCATACACACTGAGGAAACCAGAATTGAAAGAGACACATGTACCCCAGTGTTCATTGCAGCACTGTTTACAACAGCTAGGACATGGAAACAACCTAGATGTCCATTGGCAGATGAATGGATAAGAAAGTTTGGTACATATACCCAATGGAATATTACTCAGCTATAAAAAAGGCCACTTTTGAGTAAGTTTTAATGAGGTGGATGAAACTGGAGAATATTACACAGAGTGAAGTAAGTCAGAAAGAGAAACACCAATACAGTATGTTAATGCATATATACGGAATTTAGAAAGACAGTAACTATGACCCTATATGCATGACAGCAAAAGAGACTCTGACATAAAGAAGAGACTTTTGGACTCTGTGGGAGAAGGCAAGGGTGGGATGATTTGAGAGAATAGCATTGAAACATGTATTTTGCCATATGTAAAACAGATGACCAGTGCAAATCTGATGCATGAAGCACGGCAAACAAAGCTGGTGCTCTGGGACAACCAGAAGGATGTGGTGGGGAGGGAAGATGGAGCGGGGTTCACGATGAGGGGACACATGTACACCCATGGCTGATTCATGTTGATGTATCGTGAAAACCACCACAATATTATACAGTAATTAGCCTCCAGTTAAAAAAAATAAAAAGACAGTTGCTCTTTGGAAGAAAAGCTATGACAAATCTAGACAATGTATTCAAAAGCAGATATATCACTTTGCCAATAAAGGTCCGTATAGTTAAAGCTATGGTTTTTCCAGTAGTCATATGTAGATGTGAGAGTTGGAGCATAAAGAATGCTGAGTACCAAGGAATTGATTCTTTCAAACTGTGGTGGTGGAGAAGACTCTTGAAAGTCCGTTGGACAGCAAGGAGATCAAAAAGTCAATCCTAAAGGAAATCAAACCCTGAATATTCATTGGAAGAACTGGTGCTGAAGCTGAAGCACCAGTATTTTGGCCACCTGATACAAAGAACTGACTCTCTGGAAAACACCCTGATGCTGAGAAAGACTGAGGGCAAAAGGAGAAGAGGCTGGCAGAGGATGAGATGGTGGGATGGCGTTGCAAACTCAATGAACATGACCTTGAGCAAACTCTGGGAGACAGTGAAGGACAGGGAGGCCCAGTGTGCTGCAGTTCATGGGGTCACAAAGAGTTGGATAGACTTAACTACTGAACAGCAATAGACACTACAGACAATAATAGTAGAATATATATCCTTCTCAAGTACACATGGAAAGTTCTCCAGGATGGACAGTATGGTGGGTGAAAAATGATATCAGTGAGCCTCAATGATATCAAAAGTATTGAAATCATACAAAGTGTGCTCTCTAATTCCAATGGAATGAAATAAAAATCAGTGACAGATGAATCTTGGGATATTCTGACACCATCCATTTGTAGTTAGCATCAGATTCCACAGGTCCAAGGGCTCAGTCCCATAAGACTGCCCTCACTGCAAACACCAGTCACCGGGACCAAGTCCTCAGGTTACCAACACTTGTCCAACTTGACTACAAAGTCAGAGCTTCCCACAACCCCTTTCTCAGTGTCAGTAAATCACTACAACCCCCAGAACTCAAGAAAGTGATTTACCTTATCGGGATTCCCAGGTGGCTCAGTGGTAAAGAATTTGCCTGCCAATGCAGGAGATGTGCAATCTATCCCTGGGTTAGAAAGTTTCCCTGGAGGAGGAAATGGCACCCCACTTCAGTATTCTTGCCTGAAAAATCCCATGGACAGAGGAGCCCAGTCGCAAAGGGTCATACACAACTGAGCACAGCACAGCACTAGTTACAACTGAGGAACAATCAAATGGAAAAATATATAGTAGAAGGTACTGAGGAGGGAGGGAGGGCAGAGCTTTTATGCCCTCTCTAGGAGTACCACCTTTCCACAATCTTGATGTGTCTTCCAACCCAGAAGTTCTCTGAAACCCCTTCATTTAGGGGCTTTTATGGAGGTTCCATTAGGTAGACAAGATAAATTAAATTATTGGCCATTGGTAGTTAGCTCCATCTCGTCTGTCTCTGCTCCCTTGAGTTCTGGGAGTGGAGTTGAACGTTCCAGCCCTCCAGTCATAAGGCTTGTTCCTCTGATGAGCAGCCCTCATCCTGAAGCTGTCTAAATATTTACCAAGAGTCAGTTCATCAACTTAAACTCAGGGTTGGTTGAAAAGGGCTTGTTATGAGTAATAAAAGATGCTCCTATAACAGGAAATTCCAAGGGTTTTAGAAGCTTTTTGCCAGGAACTGGGGACAAAGACCAAATACATATTTTTAAATATGCCACAGGTCTGAGGATCCTAACAGTTAAGAGATGTGGCACATGACTAGAACCGACTGTCATTAATAATTATTCTGGACTGGAATCCTTACTGTACAAAAATGTCTCCAGGGAAAGTCACTCAAGTTTGCAAACTTCCATTTCATCTTGTCAGGTTCTAAAAGCAGGAGCACTGCCAGCGGTACCTGGCTTCATCCTTTCAGACATCTGATAAATTGAGCTAAGAGACAATGTCATCTCTTGCTCTGAATCTCTTTTGAGTATTAATATAATATTGGGATTCCCTTGTTTAATAACTCATTTATTCATTCCTATAGTGCTATTCCTCCTCTCTACTTATACCCAAACTTTTATACCTTTGGAAGAACATTGGGTTTGGCTACACTGCTGGTTTAGTCTGCAGGCAGCAAAACCAGTCTAGCAGGAACCTCCCTTCAGTGCACCCTGATTCATATAGGAAAGGGTTATAAGATTAGTGAGCTGTTTCTATCACTAGGTAATATAGCTGCCTCACTGTTAACCCAAATTTTGTCAGATAGGGTGAAGGTACAACCTGTACCAGGAACAATGACCAAATATATATATCTTACAATATCACAGTCTTTTATAAGCCTTTAGGAAATCTTCCATAAGATTTCAGAGGATATCTCTGGAAGGTGATCCATCCATCCAAACCGTATTCCTAGGAAATCTCTTAAAGAAGGAACATTGAAGTGAGCCAAAAACATTTATGTCCTTTAAACTTCTACATATGGATTTAACTCAGCTTCTTTCTCATGGAATTCTATATGTGTTCTTACTACTCTGTCTCTGTTTTTTGATTGGATAGAAGCCTTCTCTTGTAAAGCAACTGCTCTGACGGTAGTAAAATTTTTTTAGTTCTTATGTTCCCACTTGGAGAAAATCCACCTAATTTGTCTAGTGATGAAGGAACCCAATTCGCTGAAATAGTTAAGGAACTCTCTAGGGCTCCGTCACACATAAACTTTGCTGCCTTATCACCATTAGTTCTCAGAGAAAATTGAATAAATGGTAATTTATGAAACTACCAAAGGAACTCCAATTACTGCAGCCAAAGGCTCTCCTGGACTTTAGGGTCACTCCAAAAAGAACTCATAGACAATCCCCATGTAAGGTACTCACTGAACTCTTCAGTATCTGTGGATCTCACCCTTACCCTTGAGGCTGCTCTTGTACAGTCCAATATGGCAAAAGGTGAGGGTGAATGCAGAACTTCCCTGTTTATAAAATGGGTTCAGCAACTTTTCTAAAAGGTAAATCTCTGCATGACCTTCATCCCAGAGAGTTTGGCTTATTAAAAATCATAATAGTGTAAGACTGTCTTGAGCATCACTGGGAGGAAATTTATCAGAAACAGAAGCATCATGAAGGAAACTATTTTCACAAGAGCCTCAGACTATGCAGCAGGTGGCTAGCTGTGGGTAACTTCAACCCAAGACCTGGGAATCAGGATCCAGGTGTACCTAAAGTCAATGACTGCCACACTCTTTGTCTCTTTCTCTACTTTTGCTTGGCTATCTCTTCTCTGTGTGTTAATTTTAAGCTCTTATTGCTAAAATGAAATTCTTAAAGTTTCTTCCCTTGATGTTTATTACTTTGGGAAAATGAGAAGGATGAGCAAAGAGAGTGTTACAGAAACACATTAATATATAATCCTATTTCTCTATAGATTCAGGGGCCAGCAGGTAGGGCTCTTGATGAGGACCCTTTTCCCGTTTCCACACAGCCATCTTCTACCTACATCTTCACATGGTGCTGAGCAGAAAGAACAAGCTCTCTCCTGTCTCTTCTTATAAGGGCACTAATTCCATCATGATTGCCCTATCCATATGACATAATCACCTCCCAAAGGCCCCATCTCTAAATTCCATCACACTGGGGATTATGGTTTCAAATCTGAATTTGGGTGGGGGTGGGGGAGATGTAAATGGGCAGTCCATGACAGTTGACAGTTATTTACTATTTTCTCCTCTGGGCAACCACTCAGTCATAAGGTGACTGGAGTTACAAAGGCAAAAGTCATGGGAATCCTGAATGTCTGTGTTTCACTGAGCCTTCAGGGGCAACATAGATCTAGTGAATTGAACAAGCCAAGATGTAGTAAGATCTAGATATGAGACTCAGTATCCCCATCAACCAAAACGAGGGACTGCAAGACTAGAAAAGAAAGACTAGAAACTTTCCACTGAGAACCTGGCAGGTCTTTGTCCCAAGAGTTCTTCTGCCCAACCTTTGGACACAGGACTTAAATCTGTTCTTTCCCAGCACTGCAGCCAAACTGCAGATTGCTAAAGATATGGTTGCTAATCCTCAAGAATGATCCTTCTCTATTCCCGGAACAATCTGAACTTTGACACACTCTGCTTGCTAAAGTCCCATAAAACATTCTACTCTTTTCCCCTAAATTGACTGCTCCTCTTGAGATTTCTCATGCCAGGTATTCTCAAAAAAAAAAAAAAAAGCTTAGATTCTGCAGTTCACTTTTTCCTCCATAGATAATAATTACAATTTCTCAAATGCCTGGGAGATGCCTACAGTCCTTTCAAAATAATTACCTGAAAGTCTGATTATGGTGAAGATGAAGAAATAGAGTTTATCAAACCCTGAAAGAGCTAATTCAGAAGTTAACATGAAACTATCACCAGGAAGAGACCCACACCTACACGAAACTAAACTACTTTCTCTTTTCCCACCACAATCCATTAATCTATGCCCACATCTGTGCTCACTTAACAGAAACTAAGGCAGATGCTGCTGCTGCTAAGTCATTTCAGTCGTGTCCAACTCTGTGTGATCCCATAGACGGCAGCCTACCAGGCTCCTCTGTCCCTGGGATTCTCCAGGCAAAAACAGTGGAGTGGGTTGCCATTTCCTTCTGCAATGCATCAAAGTAAAAAGTGAAAGTGGAGTCGCTCAGTTGTGTCTGACTCTTAGCGACCCCATGGACTGCAGCCCACCAGGCTCCTCTGTCCATGGGATTTTCCAGGCAAGAGTACTGGAGTGGAGTGCCAGTGCCTTCTCTGAAGGCAGATGACACATAGCAAAACCACAGAACCAGCTGGAGTCAGAAAGGCCCAAGATGGGCAGAGTCAACTGCCCTGAACCAGTTTCACCTGGCCATGAATGCAGTGCCTGCACAGAAGACCCAAAGTGTCTAAAAGTTGCCTTTACCCCTTACCATGCTAGAACCTCTGCCCAAAGGTGGAACTTGTATGTCACTAGGCGCCATTAGTTCTATGCAAAGGAGCCCACCCCTTCATGGATTGCAGTCTTGTCGTGGTGATGGGGCTTGCATAACTCAGTGAAGCCATGAGCCGTGTCATAAGGGCCACCCAAGACAGACAGGTCATGGTGGAGGGTTCTGACAAAAAGTGGTCCACTGGAGGAGGGAATGGCAAATCACTCCAACATTCTTGCTGTGAGAATCCAATGAACCGTATGAAAAGGCAAAAGGATATGACACCAGAAGATGAGCAACCGTATGAGGAGGCAAAAGGATATGACACCAGAAGATGAGCAACCGTATGAAAAGGCAAAAGGATATGACACCAGAAGATGAGTGCCCCCAGGTCAGAAGGTGTCCAATACGCTACTGGGTAAGAGCAGAGGTCAATTACTAATAGGTCCAGAAAGAATAAAGTGACTGGGCCAAAGTGGAAATGACACTCAGATGTGAATGTGTCTGGTGGTGAAAGTAAAGTCTGATGCTGTGAAGAACAGTATAACATGAACCTGGAATGTTAGGTCCATGAATCAAGGTAAATTGGACTTGGTCAAGCAGGAGGTGGCAAGAGAGAACATTGACATCTTAGGAATCAGTGAACTAAAATAGAAGGGAATAGGAGAATTTAATTTAAATGACCATTTTATCTCTGTGGGCAAGAATCCTTTAAAAGAAATGGAGTAGCCCTCATGGTCAACAAGAGTCCAGAATGTAGTACCTGGGTGCAATCTAAAAAAATGAGAGAATGATCTTGGTTCGTTTCCAAGGCAAACCATCCAACATCACAGTAATCCAAATCTATGCCCCAGCCACTAATGCTAAAGAAGCTGAAGTTGACTGAAGTTCTACGAAGACCTACAATACCTTCTAGAACTAACACCAAAAAAAGATGCCCTTTTCATCCTAGGAAGTCTAGTGATACCCGAAATAATAGGCAAGTTTGGCCATGGAATACAAAATGAAGCAGGGTAAAGGCTAACACAGATTTGTCAAGAGAGCACATTGGTCAGAGCAAATGTCCTTTTCCAACAACACAAGAGACAGCTCTACACATGGACATCATCAGATGGTCAATATCAAAATTAAATTGATTATATTCTTTGCAGCTGAAGGTGGAGAAGCTCTATACAGTCAGTAAAAACAAGATCTGGAGCTGACTGTGACTTAGGCCATGAGCTCCTTATTGCAAAATTCAGGCTTAAAACTGAAGAAAGTAGGAAAAACCACTAGTCCATTCAGATAAGACCTAAATCAAATCTCTTATGATTATACGGGGGTGGGGGGGGGTGATGAATAGATTCAAAGGATTAGGTCTGATAGAGTGCCTAAGGAACTATAAACAGAATTATAACATTGCACAGGAGGCAGTAACCAAAGTCATCCCAAAGAAAAAGAAAAGCAAGAAGGCAAAATGGTTGTTTGAGGAGGGCTTACAAAAGATGAAGAAAGAAGAGAAGAGAAAAGCAAGGGAGAAAGGAAGAGATATACCCAACTGAATGCAGAGTTCTAGAGAATAACCAGGAGAGATAAAAAGGCCTTCTTAAATGAACAGTGCTAAAATGGGAAAGACTAGAGATCTCTTCAAGACAATTAGAGATACCAAGGGAACATTTCATGCAAAGATGGGTATGATAAAAGACAGAAGCAGTAAGGACATAAAAGAAGCAGACGAGATTAAGAAGAGGTGGCAAGAATAGAAGAAATATACGAAAAAGGTCTTAATGACCCAGATAACCACGATGGAGTGGTCCCTCACCTAGAGCCCTCACACTCCCTCATCCTGGGGTGTGAAGTCGAGTGGGTCTTAAGAAGTATTACTGCAAACAAAGCTAGTGGAGGTGATGGAATTCCAACTGAGCCATTTCAAATCCTAAAAGATAATGTTGTTAAACTGCTGCGCTCAGTGTGTCAGCAAATTTGGAAAACTCAGCAGTGGCCACAGAACTGGAAATGGTCAGTTTTCATTTCAATCCCAAAGAAGGACAATGCCAAAGAATGGTCAAACTACGGTACAATTGTGCTCACTTCATATTGCTAGCAAGGTAATGCTCAAAATTCTTCATGGTAGGCTTTAGTAGTGTGTGAACTGAGACCTTCAGAAGTACAAATTGAGTTCCAAAAAGGCAGAGGAACCAGAGAGCAAATCACCAACATTTGTTGGATCATAGAGAAAGTAGGGGAATTCCAGAAAAAAATCTGGTTTTGCTTCATTGACTACATGAAAGCTTTTGACTGTATTATTGTTCAGTTGCTCAATCATGTTCAACTCTTAGCGACCCCATGGACTGCAGCATGCCAGACACAACAACAACAAACTGTGGAAAATTCTTAAAGAGATGATAGTACCAGGCCATCTTACCTGTCTCCTGAGAAACCTGTATATTGGTCAAGAAGCAACAGTTAGAACCTTACATGGAACAAATGATTGATTCAAAATTGAGAAAAGAGTACATCAAGTCTGTATATTGTCACCCTGTTTATTTAACTTATATGCAGAGTAAATCATGCAAAATGCTGGGCTGGATGAATCACAAGCTGGAATCAAGATTGCTGGAAGAAATATCAGCAACCTCAGATATACCACTCTAATGGTAGAAAGTGAAGAGGAATTAAAGAGCCTCTTGATGAAGGTGAAAGAGGAGAGTGAAAAAGCTGGCTTAAAGGTGGGGACCTTCAAGATGGCAGAGGAATAGGATGGGGAGAACACCTTCTCCCCTACAAATGTATCAAAATATCACCTGCATGTAGAACAACCCCCAGAGAGTCTACCTCGGAGCCCAAGGGTCTTGGTTCTGCCCCACAGCCCAGAGCCAACTCCTTTGGGGAAGTACAGGACCGCCTCAGACTGTGGTGACCTCCTGCATAACCCAGCTGAGGCAAGCACTCCCCACTACCACAGCGGAATCTGCTGAACCCCTCTCTCCAGCACAACTGAGCAAGTGAGCCTGAATAAGTGGCTCCTTTCACCCACTCCTGTTTGGGCAGTGAACAGATATTGGAGAGATTTAAAAGCAAAGGTGGGCCCCAAACCAAAGCAGAACACCAGGGTCTATGTGAGCAAAGGAAAAAAGGGGAAATCATCCCAGAAGTTATAGCTGTAGTGGTTTAAATCCCAGAATTTAGCCGGAAACTATGCTTTAGGAGCAATTGTAGACTATGAGAGCAAGTACACACTGGAGCAAGACAAGACCTGAGACTGAGCAGACCCCCACACTGCCCAAAACAGATCCAGAGACCTTCTTAGATATACTAGAAGACTTTCTGAGTAGGCAAATCAACTGGAGCAGGAAATCAGAGAAATTACTTGGACATTCCTCTGACTATATTCCTGTCACCTTTCAATATATATATTCTCCCCTCCATTTTCCCCCTTTTTATTTTTTTTCCTCATACTGTCCTAATGTCATTCTTCATTACTCCTTTAATTTTTATTTTTTATAACCTACTTTTCCCTTTTTTTTTTTTTAAGACCTATTTTAAAAATAAATTCCAAGTTTTCAACTTTTGTTTTAGATGTTTTATTTTTGATTTTGTATCTTTGAGAGTCTAACTTTTTCTACATTTTTGATTTGGCTTTTTTTAATCTTTTGTTTTGGATTTTTTATCTTTGAGAGTCTATTAATATTTTTTGTATCCATTTTCATTTAGGGGTTTAATTATTGGCCTGATTGCTCTCTTTTGACTCTTCTTATCTTTTTCTTCATTTCCCCTCTTTCCTTCTCTTTCCCCTCTTTTCTTCTCTGTGTGAATCTCTTTGGGTGATCTTCACTATTTTGTCTTCTGCTGTGTGTCCTGTGAAATCTTGATGTTACAGTAAGGGGTTGGGCTTGAATCACAGAGGAGGAAGACTCAACTCCAGGACTTTGGACCACTAAATAACTCCTGACCCCACAGAACATTAATACATGAGAACCCTCCCAAAAGCCTCCTTTCAACACTAAGACAAAGCCCTACTCAAAAGCCAGCAAGCTCCAGTGCTGAATGCCCCACACCAATCCTTCAGCAAAACAGCACAACGTTGCACATTAGCAGACAGGCTGCCCAAAGCCATACGAAACCAATAGACACCCCAAAACACACTACTGGACACAGCACTGCCCTTCAGAGACACAAGATCTAGCTCCATCCACCAGAACGCAGGCACAAATCCCACAAACCAGGAAACTTAAACAAGGCATTGCACTGGTCCAACCCCACCCAGGGGAGGCAGACTCCAAAATTAAGAGAAAATGCAACCTTCCAGCCTGCAGAAAGGAGACCCCAAACACAGTAAATTAAACAAAATGAAAAGCCAGAGAAACATCCAGCTGATGAAGGAGCATGGTAAAAACTCACAAACAAATGAAGAGAAAATAGGCAGTCTACCTGAAAAAGAATCAGAGTAATGATAATAAAGATGACACAGAATCTTGAAAATAAAATGGAGGCATGGATAACTAGACTGTTTAACAAGGACCTTGAAGAATTAAAGAATAAACAATCAATAATGAAAAACACAACAACTGAGATTACAAATACACTGGAAGGAACCAACCATAAAATAACTGAGGTGGAAGAACACGTAAGTGAGCTGGAAGATAGAATGGTGGAAATAACTAAAACAGAATACAAGAAAGAAAAAAAAAAGTAAAGAAAGTAAAAAAAAAAAAAGTAAAGAAAGAAAAAAAAAAGAGTAAAAAGTAATGATGACAAGCTCAGAGACCTATGAGACAACATTAAATGTAGTAATATTCTAATCATAGGGGTCCTAGAAGAAGAAGACAAAAGGAAAGGCCATGTGAAAATATTTGAGAAGATTATAGTTGAAGAGTTCCCTAAAATGGGAAAGGAAATAGCTACCCAAATCCAGAATGCCCAGAGAGTACCATACAGGAGAAACCCAAGGAGAAACATGCCTAGACACACATTAATCAAACTAACAAAAATTAAACACAAAGAATAAATATTAAAAGCAGCAAGGGAAAAGCAACAAACAACAAATAACATACAAAAGGATCTCCATGAGGCTAACAGCTGATCTTTCAACAGAAACTTTGCAGGTCAGAAGGGAATGGCAGGACATACTTAAAGTGATAAAAGGGAAAAACCTACAACCTTAATTACCCTATCTAGCAAGGATCTCATGAAGGAGAAAAAAGCTTTACAGACAAGCAAAAGACACAGATTGGCTGAATGGTTACAAAAATAAGACCACCTATATACGGTGTCTACAAGAAACTCACCTCAGACCTAGGGACAAATATAAAAGGAAAGTGAGGGGCTGGAAAAAGATATTCCATGCAAATGGAAATCAAATTAAAGCAGGAGTAGCAATACTCTTATCAGATAAAATAGACTTTAAAATAAAGACCATTACAAGAGACAAAGAAGGACATTACATAGTGATCAAGGGATCAATCCAAGAAGATATAGCAATTATAAATATATATACACCCAATATAGGAACACTTCAACACATAAAGCACATGCTAATGCCTATTAAAGGGGAAATTGACAATAACACAATAATAGTGGGAGACTTTAATACCCCACTCACAGCAATGAACAGATCATCCACACTGAAAATTAACAAGAAAACATAGGCTTTAAATGATACATTAGACCAGTTGGACCTGATTGAGATCTACATGGCATTTCATCCAAAAACAATAGATTTCACGTTTTTTTCTCAAGTGCACATGGAACCAGAATAGATCACATCTTGGGCCACAGATTAAGCCTTGGTAAGTTTTTAAAAATTGAAATCATTTCAAGCATCTTCTCTGATCACAATGCTGTAAGATTAGACATCAACTACAGAAAAAAAAAAACTATAAAAAACACAAAAACATGGAGGCTAAACAACATGCTTCTGAATAACCAACAGATCACTGAATAAATCAAACAGGAAATCAAAATATGTCTAGAAACAAATGACAATGAAAACATGACAATTCAAAACCTATAGGTTGTAGTAAAAGCAATGCTAAGATGGAATTTTATAGCAATGCAAACCTACGTTGAAACAACAGACATCAAATAAACAACCTAAACTTACAACTAAAGCAACTAGAAAAAAAGAACAAAAAACCCCCACCAAAATTAGTAGAATGAATGAAATTGTAAAGATCAGGTTAGAAATAAATGAAAAAGAAAGGAAGGAGGCAATAACAAAGATGAATAAAACTAAAAGTTGATTCTTTGAGAAAATAAACAAAGTTGACAAACTCATCAAAAATAAAAAAAGACTCAGATCAATAAAATTAGAAATGAAAAAGGAAACATACAGCAAACAACACAGAAATACCAAGGATCATGAGAGTACTATGAGCAACTCTATGCCAATAAAATGGGCAATCTGGAAGAAATGGACAGATTCTTAGAAAAGTAAAACCTTCCAAAACTGAACCAGGAAGAAATAGAAAATATGACCGGAACAACTACAACATGGAGATCAAAATTGTAATAAAAAATCTTCCAACAAACAAAAGCCCAAGGCCAGGTGGATTCACAGGCTATTTTTATCAAAGGTTTAGAGAATAGCTAACACATTTTGTGCTCAAACTCTTCCAGAAAATTGCAGAGGGAGGAAAACTCCTAAACTCATCCTACAAGACCACCATTACCCTGATACCAAACCAGACAAAGATACCACACACACACAAAATTATAGGCCAATATCACTGATGAACACAGATGCAGAAATCCTCAACAAAATTCTAGCAAACAGAATCCAACAACACATTAAAAAGATCATACATCATGATCAAATGGGCTTTATCCCAGGGATGCAAGGATTCTTCAAACACAAGTCAATCAATGTGATACACCATATCAACAAATTGAAAGATAAATACCATATGATCATCTCAATAGATGCAGAGAAAGCTTTTGATAAAATTCAATACCCATTTATTATAAAAACTCTCCAGAGAGTAGGCATAGAAAGAACAGACCTCAACATTATAAAGGCTGTATACAACAAACCCAGGCTTCCCAGGTGGCACTAGTGGTAAAGAACCCACCTGCCAATACAGGAGACATAAGAGATGTGGTTTCGATCCCTGGGTTGGGAAGATGCCCTGGGGGAGGAAATGGCAACCCACTCCAATATTCTTGCCTGGAAAATCCCATGAACAGAGGAACCTGGCAGGCTACAGTCCTTAGGATCACAAAGAGTCAGACACAACTGAAGCAACTTAACATGCACAGCACAACGAATCCACAGCTAACATTATTCTCAATGCTGAAAAATTGAAAGCATTTCCTTTAAGAGCAGGAACAAGGCATGGGTGCCCACTCTTGCCACTATCATTCAACATAATTTTGGAAGTCTTAGCCACAGTAATCAGGGAAGAAAAAGAAATAAAAGTAATCCAGATTGGAAAAGAAGAAGTAAAACTCACACTGTTTGCACATGGCGTGTTTCTTTATATAGAAACCCTAAAGATTCCACCAGAAAATTAGTAGTGCTAACCAATGAAAATAGTAGTCACAGGATATAAAATTAATACACAGAACTCCTTTGTATTCCTATACACTATCAATGAAAAATCAGAAGAGAAATTAAGGAAACAATCCCATTCACCATTGCAGCGAAATGAATAAAATACTTAGGAGTAACACACCTAAAGAGACAAAAGACCTGTTTGCAGAAAACTGTAAGATGCTTATGAAAGAAATTAATTAACAGATGGAGAGATATACATTGTTCTTGGATTGGAAGAATCAATATTGTGAAAATGATTATACTACTCAAAGCAATCTATAGATTCAATGCAATCCCTATCAAACTACCAATGATATTTTTCACAGAAGTAGAACAAATAATTCCACAGTTTGTATGGAAACACAAAAGACCCCGAATAGCTAAAGCAATCTTGAGAAGGAAGAATGGAGCTGGAAGAATCAACCTCCCTGACTTCAGGCTTTACTGTAAAGCTACAGTCATCAAGGCAGCATGGTACTGGCACAAAAATAGAAACATAGAAAAATGGAACAAAATAGAAAGACTGGAGACAAATCCACCCACCTATGGGCAATTTATCTTTGACAAAGTAGGCAAAAATGTACAATGGAAAAAAAGACAGTCTCTTCAAGAAGTGGTGCTGGGAAAACTGGGCAGTTCCAGTTCCAGTTTAGTTGCTCAGTCATGTCCGACTCTTTGCAACCCTATGAATCGCAGCACGCCAGGCCTCCCTGTCCATCACCAACTCCTGGAATTTACTCAAACTCATGTCCAAGGAGTCGGTGATGCCATTTAGCCATCTCATCCTCTGTCGTCCCCTTCTCCTCCTGCCCCTAATCCCTCCTAGCATCAGGGTCTTTTCCAATGAGTCAACTCTTCACATGAGGTGGCCAAAGTAGTGGAGTTTCAGCTTTAGTGTCAGTCCTTCCAATGAACACCCAGGACTGATCTCCTTCAGAATGGACTGGTTGGATCTCCTTGCAGTCCAAGGGACTCTCAAGAGTCTTCTCCAACACCACAGTTCAAAAGCATCAATTCTTTGGCACTCAGCTTTTTTCACAGTCTAACTCTCACATCCATACATGACTACTGGAAAAACCATAGCCTTGACTAGACGGACCTTTGTTGGCAAAGTAATGTCTCTGCTTTTTAATATGCTATCTAGGTTGGTCATAACCTTCCTTTCAAGGAGTAAGCGTCTTTTAATTTCATGGCAGCAAACACCATATGCAGTGATTTTGGAGCCCAGAAAAATAAAGTCTGACCCTGTTTCCCCATCTATTTCCCATGAAGTGATGGGACCATATGCCATGATCTTCATTTTCTGAATGTTGAGCTTTAAGCCAACTTTTTCACTCTCCTCTTTCACTTTCATCAAGAGTCTCTTTAGTTCCTCTTCACTTTTCTGCCACAAAGGTGGTATCATCTGCATATCTGAGGTTATTGATATTTCTCCCAGCAATCTTGATTCCAGCTTGTGATTCATCCAGCCTAGCATTTTGCATGATGTACTCTGCATATAAGTTAAGTAAGCAGGGTGATGATATATAGCCTCGATGTACTCCTTTCCCAATTTGGAACCAGTCTGTTCCATATCCAGTTCTAAAAGTTGCTTCTTGACCTGCATAGATTTCTCAGGAGGTAGGTCAGGTGGTCTGGTATTCCCATTTGTTTTGATCCACACAGTCACAGTATTTGGCATAGTCAATGAAGAAGAACAGTCACAGTATTTGGCATAGTCAATAAAGAAGAAGTAGATGTTTTTCTGGAATTTTCTTGCCTTTTTTATGGTCCAATGGAAGTTGGCAGTTTGATCTCTGGTTCCTTTGCCTTTTCTAAATCCAACTTGAACATCTGGATGTTCATGGTTCACGTACTGTTGAAGCCTGGCTTGGAGAATTTTGAGCATTACTTTGCTAGCGTGTGAGATGAGTACTATTGTGCAGTAGTTTGACCTTTTTTTGGTATTGCCTTTCTTTGGGATTAGAATGAAAACTGATTTATTCTAGTCTTGTGGCCACTGCTGAGTTTTCCAAATTTGCTGGCATATTGAGTGCAGCACTTTCACAGCATCATCTTTAAGGATTTGAAATAGCTCAGGTGGAATTTCATCACCTCCAGTAGCTTTGTTCATAGGATTGCTTCCTAAGGCCCACTTGACTTCACATTCCAGGATGTCTGGCTCTAGGTGAGTGATCACACCATCGTGGTTTCTTGGGTCATTAAGATCTTTTTCGTATAGTTCTTCTGTGTATTCTTGCCACCTCTTCTTAATACCTTCTTTTCTGTTAGGGCCATACCATTTCTGTCCTTTATTGAGCCCATCTTTGCATGAAATGTTCCCTTGGTATCTCTAATTTTCTTGAAGAGATCTCTAGTTTTTCCCATTCTATTGTTTTCCTCTATTTCTTTGCACTGATCACTGAGGAAGGCTTTCTCATCTCTCCTTGCTATTCTCTGGTACTCTGCATTCAAATGGGTAATCTTTCATTTTCTTTTGCCTCAGCTATTTGTAAGTCCTCCTCAGAAAACCATTTTCCTTTTTGCATTTCTTTTTCTTGGGAATGGTTTTGATCACGGCCTCTAGTCCAGTGTTACAAACCTCTGCCCATAGTTCTTCAGGCACTTTATCAGATCTAATCCCTTGAATCTACTTGCCACTCCCACTGTATAATCATAAGGGATTTGATTTAGGTCATACCTGAATGATCTAGTGGTTTTCCCTATTTTATTCAATTTAAGTCTGAATTTTGCAATAATTAATGATCTGAGCCACAGTCAGCTCCCAGTCTTGTTTTTGCTGACTGTATAGCGCTTCTCCATCTTCAGCTTCAAAGAATATGATCAATCTGATTTTGGTATTGACCATCTGGTGATGTCCATATGTAGAGTTGTCTCTTGGGTTGTTGGAAGAGGGTGTTTGCTATAACCAGCATGTTCTCTTGGAAAAACTCTGTTAGCTTTTGCCCTGCTTCATTTTATACTCCATGCCAAACTTGCCTGTTACCCTAGATATCCCTAGACTCCTACTTTTGCATTTCAGTCCCCTAGGATGAAAATGACATACTAATACCATACTCAAAAAATCTCAAAATGGACTAAAGATGTAAATGTAAGACCAGGAGCTATAAATGTCTTAGAGGGAAACATAGACAGAACACTCTTTGGCGTAAACCACTAGATCCTCTCTGACCCACCTCCTAAAGTATTGGAAATAATAACAGAAATAAACAAATGGATCTAATTAAACTTAAAAGCTTTTGCACAGCAAAGGAAACAATAAATAAGAATAAAAGACAACCTTCAGGGAGAGGACATATGTATACCTATTGCTGATTCATGTTGATGTTTGGCAGAAACCAGCAAATACTGTAAAGCAATTATTCTTCAATTAAAAATGAATAAATAAAAAAAGATACAGCCCTCAGAATGGGAGAAAATAATAGCAAAAGAAACAACTGACAACCAATCCCCATAATATACAACCAGTTCGTTCAGGTCAATACCAGAAAAACAAACAACCCTATCAAAAAGTGGGCAGAAGATTTAAGCAGGCATTTCTCCAAGGATGAGACATTTCTCCATACAGATGGCTAATAAACATATGAAACGATACTCAACATCAATCATTATTAGAGAAATGCAAATCAAAACTACAATGAGGTATCATCTCACACTGGGTCAGAATGGCCATCATCAAAAAGTCTACAAACAATAAATGCTGAAGAGAATGTGGAAAAAAGGGAAACCTCTTCCACTGTTGGTGGGAATGCAAACTGATACACCCACTACGGAGAACAGTATGGAGATTCCTTATAAAAAACTAGGAATAAAGCTACCGTAAGAGCCAGAAATCCCACTACTGGGCAAATACTCTGAGGAAATCATAACTGAAAAAGACACATGTACCCTAGTGTTCATTGCAGAACTATTCACAATAGCCAGGACATGGAAGCAACTTAGATGTCCATCGACAGATGAATGGATAAAGAAGTTGTGGTACATATACACAATGGAATATTATTCAGCTATAAAAAGGAATTAAAAAAGGTTCTAACGAACTGGACAAATCTAAAGCCTGTTATACAAAATGAAGTAAGTCAGAAAGAGAAAGACAAATATCATATATTAATGCATATACACGGAACCTAGAAAGATGGTACTGATGAACCTATCTACAGGGCAGCAATAGAGATGCAGACATAGAGAACGGATTTTTGGACACAGTCGGGGAGAGAGAAGGTGGGATTGTTTGAAAGAGTAGCAATGAAACAAATATATTATCATATGTAAATTAGAAAGCCAATAGGAATTTGCTGTATGACACAGGGAACCTAAAACTGGTGCTCCAGGACAACCTAGAGGGGTGGGCTGGGGAGGGAGTTGTGAGGGAGGTACAACAATACAAACAACAGTGTAGCTGAATCTCAAGAACATTATGCCCAGCAAAAGAAGCCCAGATACAAAAAACTGTGTAATTTCATTTATGTGAAACTCTAAAACAGGTGAAGTTAATCTAGACTTCCCTGGTGGTCCAGTGGTCAAGAATTCACTTGCCAGTGCAGGGAACACAGGTTCGATCCCTGGTCTGGGAAGATTCCACATGCCTCGGGGTGACTAAGCCCACGTGCTGCAACTATTGAGCCCTTGCTCTAGAGCCCACATGACACAACTACTGAAGCCTGAGAGCTCTAGAGCCCATGCTCTGCTACAAGAGAAGCCATAGTAAAGAGGAGTCCGCACACCACAGCTAGAGAAAAGCCCACCTGCAGCAATGAACACCAGCACAGCCAAAAACCAAACAAAACACTTAAGACAATTGTTGAAGGAACACCCTGACCATCCAGTGGTTAAGATTACATGCTTTCACTGCCAAGGGATGGGATTCAATCCGTAGTTGGGGAACTAAAATCTCACAAGCCAGGCTTCCCTGGTGGCTCAGTAGTAAAGAATCTGCCTGTGAATGCAGGAGACATGGGTTCAATCTGGGAAGATCCCACATGCCGTGGAGCGACTAAGCCCCTGTGCCACAACAGCTGAGCCTGTGCTCTAGAGTCAGTTCAGTTCAGTTCAGTCGCTCAGTCGTGTCCGACTCTTTGCGACCCCATGAATTGCAGCACACCAGGCCTCCCTGTCCATCACCAACCCCCGGAGTTCACTCAGACTCACATCCATCGAGTCAGTGATGCCATCCAGCCATCTCATCCTCTGTCGTCCCCTTCTCCTCCTGCCCCCAATCCCTCCCAGCATCAGAGTCCCGCAACTACTGAAGCCCACATGCCCTAGAGCCCATGCTTCACAACAAGAGAAGTTACTGCAATGAGAAGCCAGCGCACCGCAACTCGAGAGTAGCTCATACAGCAACGAAGACGCAGGAAAGCCAAAAACAAATTTAAAAAGTAATGAAAAAAAAAAAAAGATTTCACAAGCCACACACCACGGCCAAACAAAAAACAAAACAGTAGAAGTTGGTCGAGTGTGTATGAAAGGTCGTCAAAATAGGGGAAAGCAGTCGGAGTGGAAGTCACGCCAGGAAGGAACAATAGGGCGTTGTCAGAGGGCTCCAGTGAAGTGCTGATAACTTCACTTCCTTCTCAAAGGATCACTTTAGCTCTTTTGTTGTTAATAGATCACCGGGAGAAGACGGCAGAAATCTAGGGGCTGGTTCAGAGACTGTCACAATAATCACCTGACACTGGGTGTACTGGAGGGAAGCACTGCAGGTGGTGAAGAGAGCTCAGAGTCTAGTAAATTTTGAAGGAAAAGCCTACGGATTTCCTGATGGGTTAGTTGTGGAGTGTGTGTGCGTGTGTTTGTGTGAGACAGAGATAGAATCATGAGTGATACCCATTCTTTCATAAATTTTAGGCCTTCACTTTAATCAGCGATAAGTATTTCTGTTGCATCGTACAACTAAACATGTATACCAGTGTCTGGTCAAATTGTGGTTGAGAATCTTGTGTATTATTTTAAAATTTTTACCATTTTTGCTCGGAGACACCTACATTACCACTAGATGGCACTATGGATTTAGTTGGTTGAGGATTTCACATCTCTGTGGGCCCACAATCTTTTTTTATAACAGACTGGTCTTAAAGGGCCAGATGTCAGGATTTTTAGGCAAGATTCAGTGACAGGTGTTCAACATTTGTCTAGAGATTGCCCTGGTGGTCCAGTGGTTAAGACTCTGTGCCCCTATTGCAAGGGGTATAGGTTTGATCCCTGATCAAGGAAATAAGATCTCATGCGCTGTGAGGTGCAGCCAAAAAAATAAAATTAAATAAATAAAAGCTTGCCAAGTGACGAACTGAAGACTGCAAATGCAGATAAGGAACTGAGAAAAGGAAGCCTAAAAAAGACATGGTGCTATAGACTTTTTGCAAGGGCAGTTTGAGGGAGAAAAGAGGAAGCCAAAGCTCTAGAAAATCCAAAACCTCAAACTTAATTTAAAGTCTGGCAAGAAACACATTCTGGGATGGCAGAGGCAAATCACACTTTCCTAAGTACAATTTATCTGTTGTTCATATCTCAAGGCTGATTGAAGTAAATATTTTATTAGAAATATATTTACAAGCATTTACCTGATGGTCCAGTGGTTAAGAATCTACCTGCCAATGCAGGGGACACAGGTTTGATCCCTGGTCAGGGAAGATCCCACGCTGGGGAGTAACTAAATACTGAGCCTGCACTCAAGAGCCTGTGCTCCGCAACAAGAGAAGCCACAGCAATGAGAAGTCCGTGCATTGCAAACCCCACCTCACAACTACTAGAGAAAGCCCACGCACGGCAACAAAGACCCAGTGCAGCCAACACTAAGTAAATACATAAAATAATTTTAAAATAGCTATATTTACAAATTTATTTAGAATCAGTATTTATAAACATCTGCCAATTGTGTTATATTTATAAATAAATTATCTGAAAAAGGTTATTTTTCTCTCATAATTCCAGATAATTCCACTAGCTTTATTGAACTATTCTTCCAGCACTGAGGAAAAACATAGATAAAAAAATGCCTATTTTAAATGTGCCCAAATTATGAAAGATCAGAAAAATAATGCAACAATTTGGATGCTGAGACACTGTTAGTCTTTGAGGAAATGCAAATTAAAACCATGATGAACTAGCACTTCATGCCTCCTAGGATGTCTATAATCAGAAAGAAAGAAGTGTAGATGAGGATGTGGAATGTGTTGAGAAGCCAGAGCTTGTGTACTGAGTTAAGTATATATAGAGGGCTTCCCTGTTGGCCCAGTAATAAAGAATCTGGTGCCAATATAGGAAACACAGGTTCTATCCCTGGTCCAGGAAGATTTCACATGCTACAGAGCAACTGGGTCTGTGCACCACAATTATTAAGTGTGTACACTGTTGCCTGGGAGCCACAACTACTGAGCCTGTTTGCCCTAGAGCCTGTGCTCTGCAATAAGAAAAGCCACCACTGTGAGAAGCCTGTGCACCAAAACTAGAGAATAGTGCCCACTTGCAGCAGATAGAGAAAAGTCCATACAGCAACAAAGACCAAGTGCAGCTAAAAGTAAATTATATGTATATATAAGAATGGGCTTCTATGGTGGCTCAGTCAGTAAAGAATCCACCTGCAATGCAGGAGACCTAGGCTTGATCCCTGGGTTGGGAAGATCCCCTGGAGGAGCGCATGGCAACCCACTGCAGTATTCTTGCCTGGAGAATCCCCATGGACAGAGGAGCCTGGTGGGCTGCAGTCCATTGGGTCACAAAGAGTTGGACATGACTGAGTGACTAAGCACACATGCACATATATAAGAATATGTAAATTATGACCTGAATAATGAAGAGGCAAAAGTCACTCAGGGTCAGTATGTAGCTCCCTCAGCAAATAAGCTCCCAGTTTGGGGAATTGAAGCCCATGGGTCATGTTAAGTGAAGATGCAGTTTCAGTATACCCACACAAAGGAAGTAGAATCACAAGATTTATTATTACTTCCAGATCCCAGAAGCAAGGAGGGTACGTTGAGCTGTGGAAAAGGAGAGCTAGGTAAGTAGGAAGTGGAGAGCAGGGTAGCAAGCACCTGTTACTCCAGGTGGTTGGGCAGAGGTTGCTAACTTTAATCAGGCTTTCCTCTAAGTTGTTATTTTAAAAGGTGCCCTGCAGAAAGCAAAGCAGGAACTTACTGTGGGTATCATCAACTCAAGTTTTTTCTAAATGTTCAGACTCTTGGTGTGAGTGGTGTTTTCATATTGTAAAACGAATAGGTAGCAACACTTTGGCCACCTGATGTGAAGAGTTGACTCATTTGAAAAGACCCCGATGCTTGGAAAGATTGAAGGCGAGAGGAGAAGGGGATGACAGAGGATGAGATGGTTGGATGGCATCACTGACTCAATGGACATGAGTTTGAGTAAACTCCGGGAATTGGTGATGGACAGGGAGGCCTGGAGTGCTGCAGTCATGGGGTTGCAAAGAGTTGGATATGACTGAGCAACTGAACTGAACTGAAGCAACCCAGAAAAATGAAATTATTTTTCTCATCTCTTTGAAAGACCGGGGTTTTCATTCGCTGATGATTGAAATGTAAAATGACAACCCTTTTGGAAGAGGTTTGCAGTTAATCACACCACCGTGTGACTTAGCCGTTTCACTCCTAAGTATTTGCCCAATGAAAAAAAGAGCATATGTCTATAAAAGACTTGGGGCTCTGAAGGTGATGCTAGTGGTAAAGAACCCAGCTGCCAGTGCAGGAGATATAAGAGACGCAAGTTTGATCCCTGGGTCAGGAAGATCCCCTGGAGAAGGAAATGGCAACCCACTCCAGTATTCTCGCCTGGAGAATCCCATGGATTCTATGGGGTTGCATGAAGTCAGACATGACTGAAGCGACTGAGCACATACAAAGACTAGTGCTCAAGAGTTTGCAGCAGTTTTGTTTGTAATAGTAAATAAACAAAATCCCCCAGATTGTTCATCAACAGATAAATGAATAAACACATATTATACATACATACTAGCTTTTCCAGTAGTCATGTAGGATGTAAGAGTTGGACCATAAAGAATGCTGAGCACTGAAGTATTGATGCTTTGAATTGTGCTGGAGAAGACTCTTGAGAATTCCTTGAACTCAGTCAATCCTAAAGGAAATCAACCCTGAATCTTCATCAGAAGGATGGATGCTGAAGCTGAATCTCCAATACTTTGGCCACCTGATGGGAATAACTGACTCATTGGAAAAGACCCTGATGCTGGGAAAGATTGAGGGCAGGAGAATAAGGGGGAGACAGAGGATGAGATGGTTGAATGGCATCACCAACTCAATGGACATGAGTCTGAGCAAACTCTGGGAGATAGTCAAGGACAGGGAAGCTCAGTGTGCTGTAGTCCGTGGGGCTGAAAAGAGTTGAATACAACTTAGCAACTGAACAACACAGCAACAACAATATATACATGCAATAGAAAATTACTTTGCAATGAAAAGGAATGAATAACTGATGCATGAAATAGCATAGATGAATCTCAAAATAATTATGATGAGTGAAAAAAAAAAGAAAAAAAAAAGAGTACATACTGTAAAACTGCATTTACATAAATATCTAGAAAATGCAAACTATACTGACAGAAAGCAGATCAGAGGCTACTGGGGATGGAGAGGATGTACGGAAGGGCAAGAGGGAGGGATAACAGAGGGCACTGAAGATGTTCAGTCTCTTGATTTTGGGGACAATTTCATAGCAAGACATTAAAGTGTACACTTGAAATTTGTGAAATTTATTGTATGTCAATTCTACCTCAAAAAAGCTGTTAAAAATAAAATTTGGAAATGAGATACTGATATGTAATATTTGCTAATTTCCTTCTTTATTTGGTTTTTCTTTCACTTAACTGAATTTATTGAATGTCTTAACTGTGGCAGAAGATAAAAGAGGAATGAAATGGTCTTCCTCTAAGTCCAGTAGAGGAGCCAGACAATGACAGTTTGCATGGTATTCTTGCTGGATATGCCCATAGGAAGCTAATGAAATGTCAAGATCAGTGTGTGTGTTGGGAATGGTTTCTGAGGGCTTTAACTCTGAGCTGCATTCTGAAAAATGAGGAGGTGGTTAGGGACAGTGAGGAGGGGATGTATGTGTGGTAGGCCCGGTAACTTTGTTGGAAGCAAGGCATGAAGTGAGAGGACAAGGGCTTGTTACAAGAAAACAAAGTGTAGGAGAGAAAGGGTTTTCTAAAGGCAAGATGGGTAAGCAGGGACTGATTACCAAGAGCTTAGGAAGCTGTGATCAGGAATTTGGCTCTGATATTGACTGCTTGGGAAGTCAGACAGGATTTCAAGCAGGGAAGAATGAGATCAAATAGCATGGTGATTAAGAGCCCAGGTCAAGCTGATAAAGAAAAAAATGACATCTTGCCCTTGTATTGTCTATCATTATGGTTAAGCATAGCTAGCTTAACCATGGTGGCTCTGACGGTAAAGAATCTGCCTGCAATGAGGGAGGCCTGGGTTCGATCCCTGGGTTGGGAATATCCCCTGGAGAAGGGAATGGCAACCCACTTTAGTATCTTTCCTGGAGAATCCCATGGACAGAGGAGCCTGGCGGGGTGCAGTCCATGGGGTCACAAAGTCGGACACCACTGAGTGACTAAGCACATGCACTCACATGGTTAAGCAAGCATATTTAATTGGTCTCCAAGTCCTGCCAATGGCTTTTGCTGAGTCACACTCAAATGTGTCCATTTCTTCCCATGCCTTCATTAATTCTTCTTTGGGTTACCACCAGGTTCTTCAACTGATGTCTCCTTCAGTCCAACCTCTCTCTTTGATACCCACAGTTTAAAACTGTTTTCTAAAACTCAAATCTGATCCCGTCGCTCTTCACTGAAAACCCGATCTTCATCTTCCAGTCTTGTTTCTTATTAATACCAACACTAACTCCATAGTTTCAACAATGATAATCACACTGTTCAGATATGTCAGCAACTGTGCCAAGCACTTTATTTTCTATCTCATTAAATCCTCTCAATACATTGTTATTATCATCATTATTTTACAGATGAGAAAACTGATACTTAGTGTAGGGGAGGTAAAGCTTTTCTTTACCTTCTTATGTTCACTGTCTGGGATTTGTAAGTTAAACTCACAAAAGACAGATTAACAGGAGAAAAAAAAAAACTCAAGTTTATATATGCAACACATACCATACACACAGGAGAATTCAGTGATGACTAGCTCATAGGGAGTGGTTAAATTTTTGTGTTTATATATCTAACTCAGTTGGTGTTGATGAAAAATTAATAGTAAATCTAAAGAAGAAATAGAGGGTTTTTTTTTTTTTCCCTAGCCAACCTGAAGGCTATAACACTAGAGACAGTCAGATAACTCTGCAGACTGTTCCCCTTGGTTAGAAGTCAAAAGCACATTTATATATTTTTAAGACAAAGGATCATTCATCAAACTGGTACACTGACATTTTACAGTTCAGCAGAGACATGAAGTCCAGACCTACATGTAGGAAGGGAGCAGCAGGTCACCATGACCCCTTACAGGATTAGGAAAGGAATGTTATCTTCTAAGGAGTCACATTGCTGGCGTCAGAAGAAGGGAAAAACGAACTTTATGGTTGAGCAGACATTTCTGTTTGAGGAGGTCTGGTTAATGTATAATGAAGAAGCACATTGCAGATTAGGGAGAGCCCTGTCCAGGAGGGCATGTGTTATGCTTAAATTTTCTTGTCCTGCCTTAAAAAACATACATTTTATTCCATCATAGGTGATAGGGAAAGAGAGCTTATAGGAATGACATTTTGGAAAGATAAGTGGTTTACTAGGAGAATAGATAAGAGATATGATAATCTTGAGACAATGTCTGTTTGGGTGTGGTGTCCACTTTTCAAGTCCAAGAAGATTAAGGGTGTTTTCAAGGAGGGCTTTTATGACAATTGAGTTCTTTGGGGAGAGTCTGCTTTAGGCAGATAAGAGATTTCAGAAACTCAAATCTCTTTCACTCAAAACAATTCCTGTGCTACAGTGGCATATCCTGATCCCCATTCATTAGGAAGGTTTAATAATGTGCCCAAGGTCACACAGCTAATAAGTATACTTAAATAACTTGTTCAAAAAAAACTTTAAAGACAAATTTGAGTATGAGATTTATTTTTTTTAACTTGCAAGAGTGTCCAGTTATTAGGGAATTGGAACGTGTACAGAGATGTAGGCAGATATTTAAAGGCAAAAATCACAAGGTCAGATAGATAGCTCAGTTGTTACCAAACAATTGACAGGTCTGCTTGGTTGCATTTGGGTCAGTTTTGATAAAAGAGAGACAATTCTTTCTCTCAATTAAAAAGAACAAAAGGGACTTCCCTGGCTGTCCTGTGGTTAAGACTCCAGGCTTCCACTGCAGGGAGCACAGGTTCAATCCCTTATCAAGGAACTAAGATTTTTGCCCTGTGACAAAAATAAATAAATAAAAATAAAAAATCAACAGCAAACAATAGAAAAGAATGTCCAGGTTTGCTTCTCAGGGCTTACAGTCTGTTTCTCTTGGCTTATCTGCTTAGCTTATCTTGTAGGAATCCTTTTTTTTTGGACTATGGAATGAAAGTTTCAGAAAAAAACATTTAAATTGCACAATAGTGAATGGGATATAAAAGGCAGGATTGCAGAGAAACCAGTTGCAGGAATTCAGGCAAGCAATCATAAGGCAGATCTAAGGGCAAGGCAAGAGGAATGGAAAGAAGATCAATTTGAAAACTGTCTCTATGATAGAATACATTAGCTGGTTAAACACTAAAATCCTGAGACAAACCGATCTGGATTTTTTTTTTTTTTTTGCCACACCGTGTGGCATGTGGGATCTTAGTTTTCAGACAACGGATCATGCCCCCTGCATTGGGATAATGAGAGTCTTAACCACTGGATTGCCAGGGAAGTCCCTAGATCTTGAATATCTATTAGGAATTATTACTAACAATAGAATCAGTGAGCGTTAATTGAAATGACAAGTTACAATTAAAGAAACAAAAAAGATTGTACGTGTATGAAAATTATTATAATCAGGACATATTATGATTTAATCTCAGCTGAATGTGTCATTAAGGATTTCTGCTGTGTCTATTTGGCTCACCACCCTATGCCCAGTACCTAGAAGTGTGATGGGCACAAAGCAGATGCTCCACGGCTTCAGAGCGTATTTTTTAGAAATCAGTATTTGACATTCCCTTATTTTCCAAGCGAGGTCAGGGCACCCTCTGGTTTCACACTTCTGTCCCTTTAAGAAGCCCGGGTGAAGGGAGAGAGCGCTGCCGGGAAGGAAGGCGGAGCAGGAGGTCGGGGCAGGGGCGGGGCCAGGGGTGCTGTAGCCGGCGACGCCGGGAATTCTGGATCCCGAGAGCAGTTGTAAAGAAAGCGCCAAAAGAGGCGCAAAGGCAAAGTGACTGACTTGCCCTATGCTTTGCTCCCCAGGGTGGTGTTAGCACAGACAGGTAAGGAGAAAAGGAAGACTGTGCCTGCCCCTTTAAGGCTGACTCCCTTCCTCCTCGGAGGAAAATAAGGTGCTAACGCTTTTGGAGCTTGCAAAAGCTCCAAACCTGTCTTGCTGCTACCTGGGGAGCTGGCCAAGCACGCCGCGTCCGAGGGCACTAAGGCTGTCACCAAGTATACCAGCTCCAAGTAAATATAATATGCCTAGCCGCTGTTAACGGAGAAGGCAATGGCACCCCACTCCAGTACTCTTGCCTGGAAAATCCCATGGACGGAGGGCCTGGTGGGATGTAGTCCATGGGGTCGCTAAGAGTCGGACACGACTGAGCGACTTCACTCACTTTCACTTTCTTACTAATTAATCCAAATACCCAGTGTTCCCCCCTTAATCACATATTCATAACAGATGCTTCATTGGTGCTTGGCGTGGGAGGGGGCGGCATCGGTTTGGATGACACTATGTCCAAAATAGTCTCCTATTTGCTCTGCTTTCTTTTTAAACCTTAGACTCAAGGGCTGACCCAATCCTTCCTACGCAATGAGTCCAATGAGGTCAGGCTGTTAAGAGAGCCTGTGATTACAAGGGCATAAATGTGGGCTGACACCCACTTAAAATCTATCCCGAGTTCACAGACTAGTGGCCTGACAGGCATTTTGACCCTCCTTCTGTGTTGACATTTTAATTAATTCCTGCGTTTAAAAGTGGGATTTTTTTTTTTTTTTTTCGGGTGGGGACTTGCAGCAGATGGGATCTTAATTCCAGGAGCAGGGATTGTGCTCCCTTTATTGGGAGTCTTAGCCACTGGACTGCCGGGGAAGTCTGTGGATTATTTTGAAAAATGAAAAGATCTGGCCATATGTCCCAGGACAGGCTGCAGCTTGCTGGCTCCGTTGGACTGTTTTGAAACACCTTCTAGTTTGCCACAGCCTCTCTGTTATCAGCAACCAGCCTGCATCACTCATTTATCACCAGTCTGGCCCCAGGTAGGCATTTGAGTTTGGGGCCCCTACCCTTGGACAGCAAGATCAAACCAGTCAATCCTGAAGGAAATCAAACCTGAATATTCATTGGAAGGACTCATGCTGATGCTGAAGCTGAAGTTTCAGTACTTTGGCCACCTGATGGGGAGAGCTGACTTACTGGAAAAAACCCTGATGTTGGGAAAGATTGAGGGCAGGAGGAGAAGGGGGTGACAGAGGATGAGATGGTTGGATGGCATCACTGACTCAAGGGTCATGAATTTGAGCAAACTCTGGAGGACAGGGAAGCCTGGAAGTGCTGCAGTTCATGGTGTTGCAAGAGTTGGACTTGACTTAGCAACTGAACAACTCTAAATATTTGGGTGAATTTAAGACTATTTAAAATATTTATGCAGAACAGGCCAAAGGTTCCAAACAACTTGGTGTATAATTTGTGTTTAAACTTCTCTTCCTCATTCCTACTTATTCTTAATCAAAATGTCTTTCTATTAAGTCCAGGTTTGGTGAAAATGACTCATCAGAGGTATTTACAGAAAGTGATTTGATATTCTTTTATTACGATTAAATCCATAGTATTTTTTGTTTGTTTTAGGAAAAAACAATCTTAATTACATTGATGTTTTATACTAGGGCTATTTTTTTTTTGGTTGGGCTGGGTCTTTGTTGCAGTGGGCAGGCTTCTCTAGCTGTGGTGCACGGACTGTACAGCATGAGGACTCAGTAGTTGTGACAAGCGGTCTTAGTCCCAGACCGGGGATTGAATCTGTTGCATTGAAAGGTGGATTCTTAACCACTGGACCACCAGGAAAGTCCCCATATGCTAGGCTTATCTTTATTGACCAGTCAGTATAATTTATATGTCTCTAACCATAGTTACAGTTTGATAATCTGCATAACTCTTGGCTAGACTCCATAAAAGCAAGAACTGTGTTTGCCCTGATGACCTGCTCTATTCCATCACTAGAATCTAAGTTTCCTGAAGATAGGGGCTTTTGTTTATTTTGTTCACGGTTATCAAGAACAGTGTCTGCTTAAAGGAAAATGATTTATTAAATGAATGAAAGAATGTTAAGGGTATACCTTATTTTATCTAACAGGAATGTTCCTGAGGATTCTATCAAAATCAAATGCTTATATATTTGGTTTTCTAAATTATTAAAAGGATTCTGTTGTTCACAAAGAATGAAAAGGCATGTTTTAGAAGATTGGATTTTCCTAAATTAACACAAAAAAACTTTCATCTAAAGTGACCTTGCACTTGTGCATCATCTGCTACAGAGGTACACTAATATTTTCTTACTATGTGATAGGATTTGGAAATGTTAGAGTTTTCATTATTATTATGTTTTTAGAGGTCTAGTGACTCCAGCTGAGATCAGTTTGGCAACCAAACTCTTTCCCCAGGAGAAGCAGCTCTTATCAAGAGCAACACCAGCATACCTGTGCTTTGGGACCAGACTGATGGCTTTGAGCCCAGGGTGGAGAGTGTTTGCATCATTTCCCATGAACCGCTATGTTGTCCTCTGGAAGGCTGTGAGAAGCAGTGGCTTCCCCTTGTTTCCCTGGGGTCACTGCCCCTGGAGAGGAACTGGAAGCCTTTTGGACCCTAAGATGAAAGCTTTCCTGGAAGAGAACACTGAAGTCACCAGCAATGGCAGCCTCACCCCTGAAATCCGGTTGCGGCTTTTGACCCCCAGATGCAAGTTCTGGTGGGAGAGAGCTGACTTGTGGCCCCTCAGGGATCCTTACTGGGCAATCTACTGGCCAGGGGGCCAAGCCCTGTCTAGGTATGTATGGCCTTAAGTGAAGCAGGAACCTTTACGGCTCCTCACCACCTCTCTCTTTTCTGTCCCTTCCAACTCCACATTCTCCCTGTTCCTCAAAAACAAAACAAAACAAAAAAACGAAACCATATTCTTTTATTAGAGTTTAGGAACAGTTCTGGGTTGCTTTGTTGCATGGTTTTCCCTTCTATTCCAAGCTTACCAAGGTGTTTCCCCATATATAGTTCTCTCCCCAAGAGAAATCCTAGGTTAGCTGTCAAGACCCTAGGTAACTGGTAATGATCCAGAAATCTCACACTGTTCTCAGGTTCATGGTTTGTGATGCCCATGAAGATCCTTGGTGGAACTTAAAGCCCCCCCACTCCTCCTGGTTTAATTCTGTAAATGTTGCTCCTCCACCACTGCCTTTTCCCAAGCACCCAAAGAATGAGGGATATGAGTGATTGGGACATCACTCTGGTGGACTTGAATCTGCATTTTTAAGTTTCCCCCTTTCAACTCCCCATACTGCAAAGGTCTTCTTTAGGACATTTTCTCACATATACACACAATGCTTTTTATTATAACAGTCGCTGAAACAAATGCAAGAACTTTCAGCATTTTAATCTAGTCTTTGCTCTTAGATTGGTAAATGATTTAATTTTTTAATGCCTTGATGTTTCAAGGAACATCAAGGAAATGTATAAGGAACTTCTCTTTCACAGGAATGGTATGGTCTAGCAGAACTCAGATTGTATTTAGTTTTTTAAATTTATTTATTTGCCCACGCTATGTGGCGTGTGGGGTCTTAGTTCCCTGACCAGGAATTGAACCTGCATCCCCTGTACTGGAAGCATGGAGTTTTAACCACTGGACTGCCAGGGAAGTCCAGTTTGTATATAGTTTTAAATGCAAAATGAATAAATGCAAACATAGAATTTTTTGGAAAATCCTGAGTTCTGGAAAACTTTCCAGGTGGTATCAATTCCAATTTTCTGGTTGTTGTGTTGCCAAATTTTCCTATATTTACTTGTATCATTTAAAAAAATAAGTGATATCTTTGCAAGTGATACCTATGCAAATTGTGTGTCAACTCCAAATATAAGGGCAATCAGATTCCTTAAGAGACTGAATCAGAGGTCACAAATTGGTGATCCACAGATGTGTTTTCTGTTTTAAAAAAATGGATATGTTTTTGTAAACTTGTTTTACTTATAAACTTTTAAACAATCAGTTGCTATCATTTAAAACTTGAAGCATGTAAAAATTTACTTCAATTGAAAAATAAGAATCTCTGGGGAGTTACTTGGCACTTTCACTGCCTGGTCCAACTTCAATCCCTATTCAGGGAACTAAGATCCTGCAAGCCAAAACACATGGCCAAAAAAAAAAAAAAAAAAAAAAAAAAGAAAAGATCTCTGCTAACATCAGATTCAAATCTCTGCTAACACCTAATTCCTGTTGTGGCAACTGTTACCTCCAGATGGGTAACAGCTGTCCCTTTAGATGGGGCACTACACCCCTGCCTTGCCATTGTTCCTTAGTCTTTTTTTGGATCGCAGGATCTCAGGGATAGGCCCTTGGCAGTGAAAATGTGGAGTCCTAACCACTGGACCACCAGGGAATTTCCTCTGCTCTTTATTTTTCCAGTAGTGAGGTCAGGTGTCAGTTGACATTTATCATTTCACTGTTTGCCCATTCGTCTTCACTTGTTTGGTAACTGCTTAGCCCAGGTCCACATTCTTTGGTTGAACTGGACTTTGATGGTACCTTTCCAGAGAGGTCATTTTTATATAGTTTAAGCTGTAGGTAAAACCACTTTCTGATGAACAATGAAAAGGAGACAGTGAATTTTGGATCTAGCTTACTGAGTCCTGATTATAACAGTATTTTGTCAGTCTGTATTTTTGGTGGTTGGTGGTTTCTGGTTCGTAGTAAATGCTCAATACTTTAAAAAGTTGACTTTAAAAGCATGATTAGTCAGTTGTATGGAACTGCTCTTCGCACTTGGTAAAGTAACAGACCAAAATGACTAGGTCCTCTCTCTGCCATCTCTGCCCAGCTCTTAAAACTGACATTTTTTTCTCACTCTATTCAGGCCAAACTTGCCAATGTTGGACTGAATTCTTCTGCTAAGGTTCACTATTTCCTTGTCTAATCAATCCAAAGAAAAAATATTGGACACCTCTTACTGGCCTCCCATCTGTCTTAGATTATATTTTCCCTTTTCTAATTTAGGTATCTTTTGGATAATCCTGATCTTGTCAGAGGAAAATCTGTGTTAGATATTGGGAGTGGATGTGGAGCTACAGCCATTGCTGCTAAGATGAGTGGAGCCTTAAGGATCTTGGCCAATGACATAGACCCTAGTAAGTGTCATATTTTTGAATATTTTGAGCTCATCTTTTTTTTTTTCCTCCAGGATAAATATCTACAGTTGCTCCAACACCATAAGCCATTTCCATGTTGTATTTCATAATCTAATATGGTGAACTCAGTGGGACATTGTCTGTGGGAACCCTGTAAGGCCTGAGTTAATGGTGCATTTTTGACAGGAGGACTTGTATTTGTGTCTGGCAGATATCCCAAAGTGATACCAACCTGGGAACAATTACTGTTGGTCATCTCTGGGCTAGGGATTTCCTGAAATATGTAGGTAGTGTTTATTTGACCAAAACCCAAGTGAAGATAGACCTGGGCATTTGAGGGAGATTTTATTCCATTCGAATCCAAGTTGAGACAGGTAAGTGTTAATTTTACCTGATTTTCTCTAGTCTTCCCTTTCATTGAGGATCTAGCCCTTGAGGAGCCTTATATATAGGACTCTCAGTTCCAAGTTGTCATCCTGCTCAAACATAAGCCTTGTTTTCCTGTCTCTTATACAGCCATGACAGACCAAAAGTCTTCATTGTTGTCCAACTCTTTGTGACCCAATGGACTGCAGCCCGCCAGGCTCCCCTGTCCTTCATTGTCTCCCAGACAATGAAGTTATGGCCGTTGAGTCGGTGATGCTGTCTAACCATCTCATCCTCTGCTGCCCCTTCTCCTTTTGCCTTCAATCTTTCCCAGCACCAGGGTCTTTTCCAATGAGTTGGCTCTTCCTATCAGGTGGCCAAAATATTGGGGCTTCACCATCAGTACTTCCAATGAATATTCAGGGTTGATTTCCTTTAGGATGGACTGGTTTGATCTCCTTGCAGTCCAAGGGACTCTCAAGATTCTTCTCCAACACCACAGTTCAAAATCATCAATTCTTCAGTGCTCAGCCTTCTTTAAAGTCCAACTCTCAAATCCATACATGACTACTGGAAAAACCATACCTTTGACTATATGGACCTTTGTTGCTTTGTGATGTCTCTGCTTTTTAATACACTGTCTAGGTTTGTTATAGCTTTCCTTCCAAGGAGTAAGCATTTTTAAAAAATTCATGGCTGCAGTCTCCATCAGCAGTGACCTTGGAGCCCAGGAAAATAAAACCTGTCACTGCTTCCACTTTTCACCCTCTGTTTGACATGAAGTGATGGGACCAGATGCTATGATCTTTTCTGAATGTTGAGTTTTAAGCCAGTATTTTTAACTGTCTTCTTTCATCCTTATCAGGAGGCTTTTCAGTTCTTCTTTACTTTCTGCCATTAGAGTGGTCAGTCAGTCAGTTCAGTTGCTCAGTCATGTCCAACTCTTTGCAACCCCATGAATCACAGCACGCCAGGCCTCCCTGTCCATCACCAACTCCCAGAGTTTAGTCAAACTCATGTCCATCGAGTTGGTGATGCCATCTAGCCATCTCATCCTGTCGTCACCTTCTCCTCCTGCCCCCAGTGCCTCCCAGCATCAGAGTCTTTTCCAGTGAGTCAACTCTTTGCATCAGGTGGCCAAAGTATTGGAGTTTCAGCTTTAGCATCAGTCCTTCCAATGAACACCCAGGACTGATCTCCTTTAGAATGGACTGGTTGGATCTCCTTGCAGTCCAAGGGACTCTTATGAGTCTTCTCCAACACCACAGTTTGAAAGCATCAATTCTGCGGTGCTCAGCTTTCTTCATGGTCCAACTCTCACATCCATACATGGAGAAGAACCATAGCCTTGACTAGACAGACCTTTGTTGGCAAAGTAATGTCTCTGCTTTTTAATATGCTATCTAGGTTGGTCATAACTTTCCTTCCAAAGAGTAAGCGTCTTTTAATTTCATGGCTGCAATCACCATCTGCAGTGATTCTGGAGCCCCAAAAATAAAGTCTGACCCTGTTTCCACTGTTTCCCCACCTATTTCCCATGAAATGATGGGACCAGATGCCATGATCTTCGTTTTCTGAATGTTGAGCTTTAAGCCAACTTTTTCACTCTCATCTTTCACTTTCATCAAGAGGCTTTTTAGTTCCTCTTCACTTTCTGCCATAAGGGTGGTGTCATCTGCATATCTGGTTATTGATATTTCTCCTGGCAATCTTGATTCCAGCTTGTGCTTCTTCCAGCCCAGCGTTTCTCATGATGTACTCTGCATATAAGTTAAATAAGCAGGGTGACAATATATAGCCTTGACTTATTCCTTTTCCTATTTGGAATCAGTCTGTTGTTCCGTGTCCAGTTCTAACTGTTGCTTCCTGGCCTGCATATAGGTTTCTTAAGAGGCAGGTCAGGTGGTCTGGTATTCCCATCTCTTGAAGAATTTTCCACAGTTTATTGTGATGCACACAGTCAAAGGCTTTGGCATAGTCAATAAAGCAGAAATAGATGTTTTTCTGGAACTCTCTTGCTTTTTCCATGATCCAGCAGATGTTGGAAATTGATCTCTGGTTCCTCTGCCTTTTCTAAAACCAGCTTGAACATCTGAAAGTTCATGGTTGACGTATTGCTGAAGCCTGGCTTGGAGAATTTTGAGCATTACTTTACTAGCATGTGAGATGAGTGCAATTGTGCGGTAATTTGAGCATTCTTTGGCATTGCTTTTCTTTGGGATTGGAATGAAAACTGACCTTTTCCAGTCCTGTGGCCACTGCTGAGTTTCCAAATTTGCTGGCATATTGAGTGCAGCACTTTAACAGCCTCATCTTTCAGGATTTTAAATAGCTCAACTGGAATTCCATCACCTCCACTAGCTTTGTTCTGAGGTTATTGATATTTCCCCCAGTAATCTTGATTCCAGCTTGTGCTTCATCCAGCCCAGCATTTCACAAGATGTACCCTGCATAGAAGTTACATAAGCAAGGTGATAATATACAGCTTTGGTGTACTCCTTTCCCAATTTTGAACCAGTCCATTGTTCCATGTCCAGTTGTAACTACTGCTTCTTGACCCACATACAGGTTTCTCAGGAGACAGGGAAGATGGTTTGGTATTCCCATTTCTTTAAGAATTTTCCATAGTTTGTTGTGATCCACAGAGTTTAAAGCTTTAGCATAGCCAATAAAGCAGAAGTAAATGTTCTGGAATTCCCTTGCTTTCTCTATGACCCAACGGATGTTGGAAATTTGATCTCTAATTCCCCTGCCTTTTGAAATCCAGCTTGTACATCTAGAAGTTTTCCATTCAGTGACTGCTGAAGCCTAGCTTGAAGGATTTTGAACATAATCTTATTAGCATGTGAAATGAGTGCAATTGTACAGTAGTTTGAATATTCTTTGACATTGCCCTTCTTTGGGATTGGAATGAAAACTGACCTTTTCCAGTCCTGAGACCACTGCTGAGTTTTTTAAATTTGCTGACACATTGAATGCAGCACTTTAACAGCATTATCTTTTAGGATTTGAAATAGCTCAGCTGGAATTCTATCACCTCCACTAGCTTTGTTCATAGTGATGTTTCCTAAGGCCCACTTGACTCACACTCTAAGATGTCTGGCTCTAGGTGAGTGACCACACCATTGTCATTATTCGAGTCATTTGGACCTTTATTGTATAGTTCTTTGGTGTATTCTTGCCACCTCTTCTTAATCTCTTCAGCTTTTGTTAGGTCCTTACCATTTCTGTCCTTTATCATGCCGATCCTTGCATGAAATGTTCCCTTAATGTCTCAAATTTTTTGGGATCTCCAGTCTTTCTATTCTGTTGTTTCCCTCTATTTGCATTGTTCATTTAAGAAGACTTTCCTATCTCTCTTGGCTATTCTCTGGAACTCTGTGTTCGGTTGGGTTTATCATTCCCTTTCTCCCTTGCCTTTTGCTTCTCTTCTTTCCTCAACCTTTTGTAACACCTTCTCAGACAACCACTTTGCTTTCTTGCATTTCTTTTGCTTTTGGTCACTTCCTCCTGTACAATGTTTCAAACTTCTGTCTGTAGTTCTTCAGGTACTCTGTCTACCAGATCTAATCTCTTGAATCTATTCATCACCTCCACTATATAATTATAAGGGATTTGACTTAGGTCATACCTGAATGACCCAGTGGTTTTCCCTACTTTTTCAATTTAAGCCTGAATTTTGCAATAAGGAGCTCATGGTCTGAGCCACAGTCAGATTCAGGTCTTGATTTTGCTGACTGTATAGAGCTTCTCAGTCTTCAGCTGCAAAGAATATAATCAATCTGATTTTGGTATTGGTGATGATGATGATGATCTGGTGATATCCATGTGTAGAGTTGTCTCTTGTGTTGTTGGAAAAGGGTGTTTGTTATGACCAGTGTGTTCTCTTGACAAAACTCTATTAGCCTCTGCCTTGCTTCATTTTGTACTCCAAGGCCATACTTGCCTGTTACTCCAGGTATTTCTTGACTTCTAGTTTTACATTTCACCCCACTAGGTTGACAAGGACATCTTTTTTTGATGTTAGTTCTAAATGGTCTTGTTGAGATAAGCAAATATTCCTTAAAACCTCTCCTTTTCCAGGTGTGTGGTATTGTTTGGTTTTCAGAATAGTCATATATTTGAGCATTGTAGGAAATAGCCTATAGTTTAGGCTTCTTTACCTAAAAAAACAGCTTTCAACAGAAAAGGGAAAAAAAACCTATTGGATATTCTCTAAAATTATTTAATCAGTAGGAAATGAAAATAACCTAGCATATACCAATTCACCATGTCCTTTTTTTTTAAAGTTGCAGGAATGGCTATTACACTAAATTGTGAGTTGAACCAACTGAATCCTTTTCCCATTTTAATCAAAAACATTTTGGATTTGGAACAAGATAAGTGGGACATTGTTGTCCTTGGAGATATGTTTTATGATGAAGACCTTGCAGACAGTCTGCTTCAATGGCTGAAGAACTGCTTTGAGACCCACAGAACTCAAGTACTGATTGGTGACCCTGGGCGACCCCAATTCACTGGACATAGCATTCAGCATCAACTGCACAAAGTAGCAGAATATTCACTTCCAGAGCCTACAAGGCAGGATAACAATGGACTGACAATAAGCACGGTGTGGCAGTTTCAGCCTTGAGCTGTTGAAGTTCCTCCAATAGGGGATATAGCTATGTTTGGGTTTAACCTGAAAAGACTGTCTGGTTCAATTTGTGTTAAATGGTAAATCTTGCTTCGAAATATGAGGTTAAAATTTTGTCAGCCTTTGCCATATAACTTGTTCTACAGTAAGCCAAATGCAAAAATCTCTATCTGTGTTTTTTTTTTTTCTAGTTTTACTGCTGTGCTTAGTTGTTCTGTCATGTTGAACTCTTTGCAATCCATGGACTGTAGCCCACCAGGCTCTTCTGTCCGTAGGGATTCTCCAGGCAAGAATACTGGAACGGGTTGCCATGCCCTCATCCTGCTATAGGAATATAATTATACAAGGCAGTCAGAAAACGAAGATCATAGCATCCGGTCCCATCACTTCATGGCAAACAGATGGGGAAACAGTGGAAACAGTGTCAGACTTTATTTTTCTGGGCTCCAAAATCACTGCAGATGGTGACTGCAGCCATGAAATTAAAAGACGCTTACTCCTTGGAAGGAAAGTTATGACCAACCTAGATAGCATATTCAAAAGCAGAGACACTACTTTGTCAACAAAGGTCCGTCGAGTCAAGGCTATGGTTTTTCCAGTGGTCATGTGTGGATGTGAGAGTTGGACTGTGAAGAAAGCTGAGCACCGAAGAATTGATGCTTTTGAACTGTGATGTTGGAGAAGACTCTTGGGAGTCCCTTGGACTGCAAGGAGATCCAATCAGTCCATTCTAAAGGAGATCAGTCCTGGGTGTTCATTGGAAGGACTGATGCTGAAGCTGAAACTCCAATACTTTGGCCACCTCATGCGAAGAGTTGACCCATTGGAAAAGACTCTGATGTTGGGAGGGATTGGGGGCAGGAGGAGAAGGGGACGACAGAGGATGAGATGGCTGGATGGCATTACCGACTCGATGGACATGAGTTTTGGTGAACTCCAGGAGCTGGTGATGGACAGGGAGGCCTGGCGTGCTGCAGTTCACAGGGTCGCAAAGAGTCGGACATGACTGAGGGACTGAACTGAACTGAGGCATCAATGGTATGTGAACCAAGACATTCCAGATATACAAGCTGTATTTAGAAAAGACAGAGGAACCAGAGATCAAATTGCCAACATCCACTGAATAATAGAAAAAGCAAGAGAATTCAAGAAAACCATCTGCTTCTGCTTTATTGACTATGCTAAAGCCTTTGTGTGTATCACAACAAACTGGAAAATTCTTCAAGAGATAGGAATACCAGATCACCTTACCTGCCTCCTGAGAAACCTGTATACAGGTCAAAAAAAGCAAGTTACAACCAGACATGGAGCAATGGACTGGTTAAAAATTGGGAAAGGAGTACCCCAAAGCTGTATATTATCACCTTGCTTATTTTAACTTCTATGCAGGGTACATCATGGGAAATGCTGGGCTGGAAGAATCAGAAGCTGGAATCAAGATTTCTGGGAGAAATATCAATAACCTCAGATATGCAGATGACACCACCCTAATGGCAGAAAGCAAAGAGGAAATAAAGAGCCTCTTGATGAAAGTGTAAGAGGAGAGTGAAAAAAACTGCCTTAAAACTCAACATTCAAAAATGAATATCATGGAATCTGGTCCCATCACGTCATGGCAAATAGATGGAGAAACAAAGGAAACAGTGACAGACTTTATTTTCTTGGGCTCCAAAATCACTGCGGATGATGACTGCAGCCATGAAGTTAAAAGACAGTTGCTCCTGGAAGAAAAGTTATGACCAACCTAGACAGCATATTCAAAAGCAGAGACATTACTCTGTCGACAAAGGTCCGTGTAGTCAAAGCTATGGCTTTTCCAGTAGTAATGTACAGATGTTTTGAGAGTTGGAGCATAAAGAAGGCTGAGCGCCGAAGAACTGATGCTTTCGAGTTGTGGTGTTGGAGAAGACACTTGAGAGCCTCTTGGACTGCAAGCAGATCAAACCAGTCAATCCTAAAGAAATCAACCCTGAATATTCATTGGAAGGGCTGATACTGAAGCTGAAGCTCCAATATTTTGGTCACCTGGTGGGAAGATGTGAGTCATTAGAAAAGACCATGATGCTGGGAAAGATTGAGGGCAGGAGGAGAAGGGGACGATAGAGAATAAGATGGTTGGATAGCATCACTGACTCAATGGATGTGAGCTTGAGCAAGCTCTGGGAATTGGGGAAGGACAGGGTAGGCTAATGTACTGCAGTTCATGGGGTCTCAAAAAGAGTCGGACAGGACTGAGTGACTCAACAACAACAACATACTCAGTACTGTGATACCTTATGATGCATTTTTATGGTTTATTAAGGTCATTTCCTGGAGAAGGAAATGGCAACCCATTCTAGTATTCTTGCCTGGAGAATCCCATGGACGGAGGAGCTTGGTGGGCTACAGTCCACGGGGTTGCAAAGAGTCGGACACGACTGAGCGACTTCATTTCAAGATCAGTAACAGTTTGTTATACCACAAATATCCCAAGTTGTCAGGATCTTATATATCAATAAGAATGTTGGGACATAAACGAGAAACAATGTGAAGGATTATATGTACAGTATACCACTATTTATGACAAAAAAAAAAAAAAGATGTGTATGTACCTACATATGAATGTATGTGTAAAGCATATATATTTATTTGCAGTAGACATATTATGCCTTCAGAAAGGTAAGTTAAGAAACTGGTCAGAGTGGTTGTGTTCTGAAAGGGTACCAGATGGCTGATGGATGAGGGTGGGAGGAAGACCTAGTTTTTACTTTTGGGTCTTGTAATTTTGTACTGATTTTATGTACTATATTTCCTGTTCTTCAATTTAAAACAAAACATGACCACAATACATATTACAAGTGAAGTATAAAATGCAACTTTGTATACATGTGGGGGTTAGGGTGCTGACAATCGCCAACCACCCTCTTAGAATTCAAAATCTACATATAACTTTACATTACAAATCCAAGTTTCTGCATCCGAGGATGGACTGCATAATACTGAAGTATTTATTGAAGACCAACCAAACAAAAACACATAAAGTGCAGTTCACACCCATGTTGTTCAAGGGTCAACTGTACTCTTGTTCTTACATACTACTTAGGAATTGGTTATGACACTTGCATTATATGCTTTCTAATAATACACACATGCCAATGGGATTAGGATACCAGGAGATGTGATCATAGTTACAGTTATTCAACAGAAATGTAGAGAAAGCAGTTAGGAGAAAGTTGTTGCTTAGATAGGAAAACAGGATCATTACATGGGAGTTTTGGAGCTGAGGTCAACAGAGGATCCTCTGATTTCTGAATTTAGAAGTCAGAGATTATTATAACCCAATAAATCAATTCTTGTATCCAATTTCCATTGATCTACTGGGGGTCAATTATAAACTCAAAAGTTTGATTCCGCATTGGTAAACATTAATGGAAATTATAGGCTACAGTGGTATTGGATGGTATTTGAGGAGAAAGAGTTTTGTTGACATATTCTTGGAAAATTCAGGATATTCTGCTGGGTAATGTCTTTCTCGGCAGGAAAAGAAGGAGAAAATTAAAGGGAATTATACTCTGGAGCACTGTTGGACATTGACTTGAAGAGGCCAAGAGTAGGTTTAATTTTAAATATCTACAACCCTGTTTCTGTTATCTTCTCTTAATTATTTATGAGGTGGGTACAAGAAGGTGTTTGAGATATTCAAATATTACTTAAAATATTTAAAATCTCCCATATATATATAACAGTGATCCTTGAAATGACTTAATAGCTAACAAACAGGTTGTATTAAGACTGTTCACATATGCACTTCCCTGGTGGTGCAGTTGTTGAGAATCTGAGAGTCAATTCCTAGGTAGGTTGATAAGAAGTCCAGGGTCCCCGAGAAGACGATAGGAGTCTGGAGTTGTCAAGGAGGATAAAGGACAAATGTTTTTTCTTTAAATCAAGACCTGATGATTGCACAACAAAACAACTCATCTTGCTCAAGGATATGTTTTTCCTTAAACTCTGTACCACGACTATATAACAACAATGTATCCTGCTCAAGGACATATTTCTCCTTCCTAAGAACCTTCTGAATAATCCTTAGAAGAAATGTAGTAGCCTCATAGTCAACAAAAGAGTCCGAAATGCAGTACTTAGTTGCAATCTAAAAAATGATAGAATTATCTCTGTTTGTTTCCAAGGCAAACCATTCAGTATCACGGTAATTAAAGTCTATGCCCTGACCAGTAATATTGAAGAAGCTGAAGTTGAACGGTTCTATGAAGACCTACAAG
Organism: Bos mutus; assembly: GCF_027580195.1. Lineage (NCBI taxonomy): Eukaryota > Metazoa > Chordata > Mammalia > Artiodactyla > Bovidae > Bos > Bos mutus. Next base: position 96,549,856 of record NC_091621.1, read on the forward strand.
ACCTTCTAGAACTAACACCCCCCAAAGATGTCCTTTTCATCATAGGGGACTGGAATGCAAAAGCAGGAAGTCAAGAAACACCTGGAGTAACAGGCAAATTTGGCCTTGGAGTACAGAATGAAGCAGGGCAAAGGCTAATAGAGTCTTGCCAAGAGAATGCACTGGTCATAGCAAACACCCTCTTCCAACAACACAAAAGAAGACTCTACACATGGACATCACCAGATGGTCAATACCAAAATCAGATTGATTATATTCTTTGCATCCAAAGATGGAGACGCTCCATATAGTCGGCAAGAACAAGACCAGGAGCTGACTGTGGCTCAGATCATGAACTCCTTATTGCCAAATTCAGACTTAAATTGAAGAAAGTGGGGAAAACCACTAGAACATTCAGGTATGACCTAAATCAAATCCCTTATGATTATACAGTGGAAGTGAGAAAATAGATTTAAGGGATTAGATTTGACTGTGCCTGATGAACTATGGATGGAGGTTCATGACATTGTACAGGAGACAGCGATCAAGATCATCCCCAAGAAAAAGAAATGCAAGAAAGCAAAATGGCTGTCTGAGGAAGCCTTATAAATAGCTGTGAAATAAAGAGAAGTGAAAAACAAAGGAGGAAAGGAAAGATATACCCATTTGAATGCAGAGTTCAAAAGAATAGCAAGGAGAGATAAGAAAGCCTTCCTCAGTGATCAGTGCAAAGAAATAGAGGAAAACAGTAGAATGGGAAAGACTGGAGATCTCTTCAAGAAAATTAGAGATACCAAGGGAACATTTCATGCAAAGATGGGCTCAATAAAGGACAGAAATGGTATGAACCTAACAGAACCAGACGGTATTAAGAATAGGTGGCAAGAATACACAGAAGAACTATACAAAAGAGATCTTCACAACCCAGATAATCACAATGGTATGATCACTCACCTAGAGCCAGATATCCTGGAATGTGAAGTCAAGTGGGCCTTAGGAAGCATCACTACAAAAAAAGCTAGTGGAGGTGATCCAGTTGAGCTATTTCAAATCCTAAAAGATGATGCTGTGAACATGCTGAACTCAACATGCCAGCAAATTTGGGAAACTCAGCAGTGGCCACAGGATGGGAAAAGGTCAGTTTTCATTCCAATCCTAAAGAAAGGCAATGCCAAAGAATGCTCAAACTACCACACAATTGTACTCATCTCACACGCTAGTCAAATAATGCCCAAAATTCTCCAAGCCAGGCTTCAACAGTATGTAAACCATGAACTTTCAGATGTTCAAGCTGGTTTTAGAAAAGGCAGAGGAACCAGAGATCAAATTGCCAACATCTGTTGGGTCATGGAAAAAGCAAGAGAGTTCTAGAAAAACATCTACTTCTGCTTTATTGACTATGCCAAAGCCTTTGACTGTGTGGATCACAATAAACTGTGGAAAATTCTTCAAGAGATGGGAATACTAGACCACCTGACCTGCCTCTTGAGAAACCTGTATGCAGGTCAGGAAGCAACAGTTAGAACTGGACATGGAACAACAGACTGGTTCCAAATAGGAAAAGGAGTACGTCAAGGCTGTATATTGTCACCCTGCTTATTTAACTTATATGCATCATGAGAAACACTGGGCTGGAAGAAGCACAAGCTGGAGTCAAGACTGCCGGGAGAAATATCAATAACCTCAGATATGCAGATGACACCACCCTTATGGCAGAAAGTGAAGAAGAACTAAAAAGCCTCTTGATGAAAGTGAAAGTGGAGAGTGAAAAAGTTGGCTTAAAGCTCAAAATTCAGAAAACTAAGATCATAGCATCCGTCCCATCACCTTATGGCAAATAGATGGGGAAACATTGGAAACAAATGGCTAACTTTATTTTTTTGGGCTCCAAAATCACTGCAGATGGTGATTGCAGCCATGAAATTAAAAGATGCTTACTCCTTGGAAGGAAAGTTATGACCAACCTAGACAGCATATTAAAAAACCGAGACATTACTTTGTCAACAAAGGTCCATCTAGTCAAGGCTGTGGTTTTTCCAGTAGTCCTGTATGGATGTGAGAGTTGGGACTATAAAGATAGCTGAGCGCCAAAGAATTGATGCTTTTGAACTGTGGTGTTGCAGAAGACTCTTGAGAGTCCCTTGGACTGCAAGGAGATCCAACCAATCTATCCTAAAGGAGATCAGTCCTGGGTATTCATTGGAAGGACTGATGTTGAAGCTGAAACTCCAGTAGTTCCACCACCTGATGCGAGAGCTGACTCATTTGAAAAGACCCTGATGCTGGGAAAGATTGAGGGCACTGACTCAATGGACATGAGTTTGGGTAAACTCAGGCACTGGTGATGGACAGGGAGGCCTGGTGTGCTGCAGTTCATGGGGTTGCAAAGAGTCGGACACGACTGAGCAACTGAACAGAAGTGTCATCTGAAAATGTAAATTATGGGACTGGATCTAGTAAGATCTTTGTAACCTTGAGACATTCTTTTGATTTATTGTTATACCCAATTAAAAAGTATATAGCTCCCTTGCTAAGACTAGCAAGTGGGGTGCTATCCGTTCCCCTTGTGATGTCTATGTTAGAAGATTTCTTTGTCCCCTCTTATACTTTAATAAAACTGTGCTACACAAAAGCTCTTGAGTGATCAAGCCTGGTCCCTGGTCCCGAAGCTAAATCTTCTTCAGAGTTCTTGCCAATGCAGGAGAAACTGTTTCGATCCCTGCTCTGGGAAGAACGCAGAGCAACTAAATTTGTGTGATGCAACAATAAGCCTGCGCTCTAGAGTGCACTTGCTGCAACTACTGAAGCTCAAGTGACTAGAGCCTGTGCTCTGCAACATAGTAGCCTGAACACCCTATCAGAGTCGCTGGCACTCATCACAACTAGAGAAAAGCCTGCATGCAGCAACAAAGGCCCACCCCAGCCAAAAGCTTAAATAAATAAATCTTTTAACAAATAGATTGTTCACATTTAAACATTTAAAGACATTATTGATATAGTTGGATTAATTTCTACCATCCTTATAGCTGTTTCCTATTCCTTGCCGTTGTTCTTTTTTGTGTTCTACTTTTTCTTCCTTATTTTATCTTTTTTTGTGGGGTTGGGGTGGGGGTGGGGCTGCATTGCAAGTCTTGTGGGATCTTAGTTCCTGGACCAGGAATAGAACCCAGGCTCCACTCCAGTACTCTTGCCTGGAAAATCCCATGGACGGAGGAGCCTGGTAGGCTGCAGTCCATGGGGTTGCTAGGAGTCGGACACGACTGAGTGACTTCACTTTCACTTTTCACTTTCATGCACTGGAGAAGGAAATGGCAACCCACTCCAGTGTTCTTGCCTGGAGAATCCCAGGAACGGGGGAGCCTGGTGGGCTGCCATCTCTGGGGTCGCACAGAGTCGGACACGACTGAAGCGACTTAGCAGCAGCAGCAGCTTGTCAGTGAAAGTGCAGGGTCTTTAGCCACTGGACCACTGGGGAATTCTCCTTTATCTTTTTTTGTTTTTTGGCTGTGCTGGGTCTTTGTTGCTGCTTAGGCTTTCTCTAGCTGTGGTGTGTGGGCTCCTCACTGCCGTGACTTCTCTTCTTGTGGAGCATGGGCTCAAGGGTGCATCAGCTTCCATAGTTGCGGCTCTTAGACTCCTGAGCACAGACTCAATAGTCGAGGCGCACTGACTTAGCTGCTCCACGGCATGTGAGATCTTCCCAGACCAGAGATCAAGCTCGTGTCTCCTGCATTGGCAGGCGGATTCTTTACCACTGAGCCAGCAGGGAAGCCCCCTTTTCTGGTAATTGAGCATTTTATATGGTTTCATCTCCCCTCCCTTAGGATGTCAATCATATTTATTAAAATTTATTTTACCGGTTGCCCTAGAGTTTGCAGTGTACATCTACAACTAACACAACTTTACTTTCAAACAATGCTGTACTGCTTCATGATTTTCAGTTTGTTCAGCTTTTATCTTGTGGGAGTGATGACTTCCAATCTCTGTACATGTCACAGACCAGAAACTTGAAGTATGGGTATTACTTTTATTTATTTTCTTGTCTATTTATTCAACAAATATTTGGGTGCTTATTAGATACCAGACACTGTTCTAGGTACTGGAGATACAGCAGTGAAAAAAGAGAAATAATGTCTGTCTTCATGAAGCTTATATACTAGGGTGGGCAGATAGATAATAAATAAAAAATAAGATGTCAGATGGTAAAAGATGGATAGGGGAAAAACAGAGTTCAGAATGACAGGTAAGGGTGAAGTTATAGGTAGGATAGGGATGGGAGACCAGACTTTTAAGCAGGGTGCTGAAAAATAGTTGATATAACCAGTAATATAAAAAAGATCAAGCCACAAGCTGCTTTAGGATGATAGTCCTTTATAGACCTTAAAAATCTCACACTTTAGATCTTGAAACTAGTTTCTTCAAAAGGGGAAAAAGGTAGTGACTTGGTTAGGTGTTCAATATTAAATCTTACTGAATTTGTCTTTAAAGAAATTTCACAGCTGGAACAGGCCTTACCCATTTTATACATACACGCATGTGTACCACCTTTGCAGTGGCAATACACTATATTGTACACTATACACTATAAACATAGCACATTTATAAAGTAGTTAATAGTAAGGAGAAGAAGTAGAGTTGAATATGTAAACCTGTCCCTCTACGTATGTCCAAGTAATCTACCATACCATACTTTCCCTGTTATTCACTGTATCACAGTTCAAATAGGAAGTCTTTAAGAAGGTCCCACTGACAAAGGCTTTTGGCATAGGGAATATGGTGAATTTGGGGGTAGTTTAAACATGGTATGTTTTAGAGAATTTTGTGATTATAGATAGTAATATATTGCATTTGAAAACTAAGATCTCTGCTGTTTATTTTACAATGTGAAACCAGTAGAGCTTCAGGATACAACCTCTGTGATGCTATTTCATATTGACTCATTCTTACACATTCTTGAATGCAGTTTTTAAGGAAGAAAGTTTGTAGATGAATAGCATGTATTGGGGGAAAGTAGCCATAAAAACCAATGTAATAAGTGGCCGGGCAAAGGCCTCAGTATCACTCATATGCTAAATGGCTAAGGTATGATATCTGAGATTATGATATTAAACTATTACATTTCTTTGTTTCATTGAAATAATAATTTTTGTGAAGAATATACAGGCATGATATTCAGCTTTGCTTTTTGGCCAGTGGACATTTAAATACTTTGGAAGGCAGTAGCCAGAAAACAGCTAGGAAGGTAACTATGCTTTTAGAAATAACTTAGAATTCTCCTGTTTATCCACAGTGATAAATATCTCTTATAGTAGCTCAAATATCTAGTTAGGAGAAGGAAATTCCCAGCGGAAATAGGTAACTAAAAACGTTCTTATTTAAGAAGAAAACAGTACCCTTCCCCAATATATCAGAGGGCATGCTATAACTGCCATTTCAAGAACACTCACTCATCAGCAAACTTATATATAGAAATAAAAGCACTATTAAAATGTTTAAAAGCCAGGTTAACTTCAAAGCATAAATCATACTATTGGAAAGCCAATCTCTGAGACCATTGTTTCCAGGGCAAGTAGTATGAAGATTATAGATCTGATAAGCTTCAGTGAGCATCAATACACAGTCCACGTCACTTGCTTTAGTTTGTTCGGGCCTACTAATTGCTCCAAGACTTCTCGTGAATGATCTACAAAAGAAAACAATAACAATATGTTAATACACAGTAATCAGCGATATTGAATGTATCCTCATGTATAAACTGGGGATGATGACTGTTATACATCATAGGGTTAAAAGACTGAGATGATATACAAAGCATAGTATAAACTAAAAATACGTTTAATTAATGGTAGCCATCACTATTATTGGACTTCCCTGCTGGTAGTTCAGATGGTAAAGAATATGGCTGCAATGTAGGAGACCTGGGTTTGATCCCTGGGCTGGGGAGATCTCCTAGAGGAGGGCATGGCAATCCACTCCAGTATTCTTGCCTGAAATATTCCATGGACAGAGAAGCCTGGTGGGTTATAGTCCGTGGGGTTGCAAAGAGTTGGACATGACTGAAAGACTAACACAGCTGCAGTAAACATAGTAATACTTTGAAAAAAAAAACAGGCATTTCTTGTTTTCTCAGTAATCTCATCTTTTTTTTTTTTTTTGGTTGTGCTGGGTCTTCATTGTTGCTCAGAGGCTTTCTCTCATTGTGGTGAATGGGGGGTACTCTTCTTTGCAGTGAGGGAGCTTCTCCTTGTGGCAGCTTCTCTTGTATAGCACGGGCTCTAGGCACAAGGCCTCACAGGGTCTCAAGCATGGGCTCAGTAGTTGTGGTACATGGGCTTAGTTGCTCTGCAGCATCTGGGATCTTCCCTAACCAGGATTTGAACCATGTCCCCTGCTTTGGCAGCTGGATTCCTATCCACTAGACCACCACGGAAGTCCTGTAATTTTATCTTAATTACATCAAACAGACAGTAACAGGGTTAAACTTTCTCAGGGTCCTGCCAGGAATTAGATGACACACTAAAGTAGCATGTTTGAACAGTGGTTAATGAAGTGACTGTTTACAAAGGAGTGATTAAAGAAAGCCAGCAGGTATGGTAAAACACCTTGGGAAGCTGCAACATGCTGAAAGAAGTCAGGGGAGAGAGTAGTTACTAGAACAGGACAACTTAACCAATTGTTGAACATGTTCCATGTCATATACTTACAAAACATGATTTTAAATAGATAACTATTACATGAATTCCTTGTAATTTAACCAATGTATATGACTAGACATTTAGATGGTTTTCAGTTATTCACAATATATAGGAGTGATTTTAATATGGTTTATGTTTACAAAGTCAGTTTTATAATATCTTCTAATGTAAAAATACTGCTAAAAGTTTATTACTTTAAAAATTATTTCAAGATAAATGCTGGAGAGGATGTGGAGAAAAGGGAACCCTCTTACACTGTTGGTGGGAATGCAAACTAGTACAGCCACTATGGAGAATAGTGTGGAGATTCCTTAAAAAACTGGAAATAGAACTGCCATACGACCCAGCAATCCCACAGCTGGGCGTACACAATGAGGAAATCAGAATTGAAAGAGACACGTTGGGATCTCCCCAAGAGAACATTGGGGTCAATGTTCATCACACTACTGTTTACAATAGCTAGGACATGGAGGCAATCTAGATGTCTACTGGCAGACGAATGGATAAGAAAGCTGTGGTATATATACACAATGGAATATTACTCAGCTATTAAAAATAATGCATTTGAATCAGTTCTAATGAGATGGATGAAACTGGAGCCTATTATACAATGAAGTAAGTCAGAAAGGAAAACACCAATATAGTATATTAACGCGTATATATGGACTTTAGAAAGATGGTAATGATGACCCTATAGGCGAGACAGCAAAAGATACACCAGTGTAAAGAACAAACTTTTGGACTCTGTGGGAGAAGGCAAGGGTGTGATAATTTGAGAGAATAGCATTGAAACATGTATATTACCATATGTGAAATAGATGACCAGTCCAAGTTCGATGCATGAAACAGGCCACTGAAAGCCAGTGCACTGGGACAACCTTGAGGGATGGGATGGGGAGGAAGGTGGGAGAGGGGTTCAGGATGGGGGACACAAGTACACCCATGGCTGATTTCATGTCAATGTATGGCAAAAACCACTATAATATTGTAAAGTAGTTAGCCTCCAATTAAATTAATTAATTTTAAAAAAATTCAGGAGTTTCAGCTATAAAAAGGAACGAATTTGGTCGGTTCTAGTGAGGTCGATGAACTTAGAGTCTGTAAGTAAGTCAGACAAATATCATGTATTATCACATATATATGGAATCTAGAAAAATGATACTGATGAACCTATTTGCAGGGGAGCAATAGAGACACAGACATAGAGAATAGACTTGTGGACACAGCGGGGGAAGGAGAAGGTGGGACAAATTGAGAGAGTAGCATTGAAACATACATTGCCATAGCCAGTGGGAATTTGCTGTATGACATAGGTAGCTCAAGCAGTGCTCTGTGACAACCCAGAGGAGTGGGATAGGGTGGGAGGTGTGAGGGAGGTTAAAGAGGGAGGGGACATATGTAAACCTATGGCTGGTTGACTGGATGTTTGGCAGAAACCAACAAAACATTGTAAAGCAATTAACAATCTATGTTGTATGTATAACATATCTCTAACCTAGTCTTAGTGGTTCTCAGACTTAAAGAGACTATGCTAAACCCTTTGACTGTGTGGATCACAGCAAGCTGTGGAAAATTCTTAAAGACATGGGAATACCAGACCACCTTACTTGCCTCCTGGGAAACCTGTATGTGGGTCAAGAAGCACCAGTTAGAACCAGACATGGACTGGTTCAAAATTGGTAAAGGAGTACGTCAAGGCTGTATACTGTCACCATGTTTATTTAATTTATATGCAGAGTACACCATGCGAAATGCTGGGCTGGATGAAGCACAAGCTGGAATCAAGACCGCAGAGAGAAGTATCAATAACCTCAGATATGCAGATGACACCACCCTAATGGCAGAAAGCGAAGAGGAACTAAAGAGCCTCTTGATGAAGGTGAAAGAGGAGAGTGAAAAAGCTGGTTTGAAACTTAACATTGAAAAAACTAAGACCATGGTATCTGGTCCCATAACTTCAGGGCAAACAGAAGGGGGAAAAATGTAAACAGTGGCTGACTTTATTTTTGGGGGGCTCCAAAATCACTGCAGAAAGTGACTACAGCCATGAAATGAAAAGACACTTGCTCCTTGAAAGAAAAGCTATGACAAACCTAGACAGCATATTAAAAAGCAGAGACATCACTTTGCCAACAAAGGTCCGTATAGTCAAAGCTATGGTTTTTCCAGTAGTCACATTTGGATCATAAAGAAGAAGGCTGAGTGCCAAAGAATTGATATTTTTGAACTATGGTGTTGGAGAAGACTCTTGAGAATCTCTTGGACTGCAAGGAGATCAAACCAGTCCATCCTAAAGGAAAGCAACCCTGAATACTCATTGGAAGGACACATGCTGAAGCTGAAGCTCCCAATACTTTGGTCATTTGATGCAAAGAGCCAACTCACTGGAAAAGACCTTGATGCAGGGAAAGATTGAGGGCAGGAGGAGAAGGGGGCAACAGAGGATGAGATGGTTAGATGGCATCACTGACACAATGGACATGAGTTTGAGTAAATTCTGGGAGATAGTGAAGGACAGGGAAGACTGGCGTGCTGCAGTCCATGGGGTCGCTGAATCAGACATGACTAACCAACAGCAATAAGAAAGAAAAAAAAGAGGGCCCAACATATGTTTACTAGATTTTATTTTAAGTAAAACAAAAATAAGTCAAACATTAAGATTTAGTATAAGAAAGAGAACCATAGAGTGTCTGGAAACAAGAAATTATAGTTGTGAAATCAAGGTTTACATTGGCAGCTAATTTTGTTAAGTGCCCAAAAATACAACAAATGGGGTTTTCATTGTTTTAAAAGTATCATTAATTATTACACAGGAAGTCTATTATTACAGGAAATTTAGATTAATGGCAGATTTCAAATAGGTTGAAAGTAAAAGGATGGATAAAGACAGCAACTATAACAAAACTATGTATAGAAGTTTATACCCCATCTATGAGAGGGAGGAACACTTTCTAGTTTATTTTATGAGGACAGTATTACCTTTACACAAAAGCCAGACAAAGACATTACACGCACAGGGAAAAAGAACAACAGGTCAATGTTTTTTATGAATATATATTCAAAGATCCTCAGTAAGACAAGAGCGAACCAAATCTAGCAACAGAGAAAAAGGATTTATCTTAGGAATGTAAGGTTAGCTTAACATTTGGGAATTAATTAATGTAGTACACTATTTTCCCCTTCATGGACAGTCTTGTTGTGGTGACAGGACACATTAATTGTCACATTAAAAAACTTATTATAATGGCAAATTCGTAAAGACAGAAGATAGAACAGACGTTGCCAGAGGCTGGGGGAAAGGATAATGGGGAGTTATTGTTTAAAGGGCAAAGAGTTTCTATTTCGGATGAGGAAAAATTTCTGGGGATAGTTAATGGTGATGGCTGCACAATGATGTGAATGTACTTAAATCCACTGAATTGTACCCTAATACTGGTTAAAATAGTAAGTTTTATGTATATTTGCCAATATCTATTTTTTTCAACAATTCTGAAAGTAAGATTCATCTTATTAATAATTGATATGTGAAGAGGAACTCAAAAGCCTCTTGATGAAAGTGAAAGTGGAGAGTGAAAAAGTTGGCTTAAAGCTCAACATTCAGAAAACGAAGATCATGGCATCCGGTCCCACCACTTCATGGGAAATATATGGGGAAACAGTGGAAACAGTGTCAGTCTTTATTTTTCTGGGCTCCAAAATCACTGCAGATGGTGACTGCAGCCATGAAATTAAAAGACGCTTACTCCTTGGAAGGAAAGTTATGACCAACCTAGTAATGTCAAAAGCAGAGACATTACTTTGCCAACAAAGGTCCGTCTAGTCAAGGCTATGGTTTTTCCCGTGGTCATGTATGGATGTGAGAGTTGGACTGTGAAGAAAGCTGAGCACCAAGATTGATGCTTTTGAACTGTGGTGTTGGAGAAGACTTGAGAGTCCCTTGGACTACAAGGAGATCCAATCAGTCCATTCTAAAGGAGATCAGCCCTGGGATTTCTTTGGAAGGTGTGATGCTAAAGCTGAAACTCCAATACTTTGGCCACCTCATGCGAAGAGTTGACTCATTGGAAAAGACTCTGATGCTGGGAGGGATTGGGGGCAGGAGGAGAAGGGGACGACAGAGGATGAGATGGCTGGATGGCATCACTGACTCGATGGACGTGAGTCTGAGTGAACTCCGGGGGTTGGTGATGGACAGGGAGGCCTGGTGTGCTGCAATTCATGGGGTCGCAAAGAGTCGGACATGACTGAGCGACTGAACTGAACTGAACTGAAACTGATGGCAGTAGTTTTCTTTTCTATTGAAAAGTTGATATTATGTTGGTGTACATATTATTATAATTAATAATATCTTAAAGGAAACTTGAATATATTGAAAATTAATGAAAACTGAGGTGAAAACATCATATATTTTACATTGGACAAGGCATTCTATCATATGAATTGGCAAAGTGACAGACAATGAACCCCTTCATGGATCACAGCCTTGTTGTGGGGCAGATCAGATCAGTCGCACAGTCGTGTCCGACTCTTTGTGACCCCATGAATCACAGCACACCAGGCCTTCCTGTCCATTACCAACTACCGGAGTTCACTCAGACTCACGTCCATCGAGTCGGTGATGCCATCCAGCCATCTCATCCTCTGTCGTCCCCTTCTCCTCCTGCCCTCAATCCCTCCCAGCATCAGAGTCTTTTCCAATGAGTCAACTCTTCGCATGAGGTGGCCAAAGTATTGGAGTTTCAGCTTTAGCATCATACCTTCCAAAGAAATCCCAGGGCTGATCTCCTTTAGAATGGACTGGTTGGATCTCCTTGTAGTCCAAGGGACTCTCAAGAGTCTTCTCCAACACCACAGTTCAAAAGCATCAATTCTTCGGTGCTCAGCTTTCTTCACAGTCCAACTCTCACATCCATACATGACCACGGGAAAAACCATAGCCTTGACTAGACGGACCTTTGTTGGCAAAGTAATGTCTCTGCTTTTGACATTACTAGGTTGGTCATAACTTTCCTTCCAAGGAGTAAGCGTCTTTTAATTTCATGGCTGCAGTCACCATCTGCAGTGATTTTGGAGCCCAGAAAAATAAAGACTGACACTGTTTCCACTGTTTCCCCATATATTTCCCATGAAGTGGTGGGACCGGATGCCATGATCTTCGTTTTCTGAATGTTGAGCTTTAAGCCAACTTTTTCACTCTCCACTTTCACTTTCATTTTCATCAAGAGGCTTTTGAGTTCCTCTTCACTTTCTGCCATAAGGGTGGTATCATCTGCATATCTGAGGTTACTGATATTTCTCCTGGCAATCTTGATTCCAGCTTGTGTTTCTTCCAGTCCAGCATTTCTCATGATGTACTCTGCATATAAGTTAAATAAACAGGGTGACAATATACAGCCTTGACATATTTATTTGGAACCAGTCTGTTGTTCCATGTCCAGTTCTAACTGTTGCTTCCTGACCTGCATACAGATTTCTCAAGAGGCAGATCACGTGGTCTGGTATTCCCATCTCTTTCAGAATTTTCCACAGTTTATTGTGATCCACACAGTCAAAGGCTTTGGTATAGTCAATAAAGCAGAAATAGATGTTTTTCTGGAACTCTCTTGCTTTTTCCATGATCCAGCGGATGTTGGCAATTTGATCTCTGGTTCCTCTGCCTTTTCTAAAACCAGCTTGAACATCTGAAAGTTCACGGTTCACATATTGCTGAAGCCTGGCTTGGAGAATTTTGAGCATTACTTTACTAGCGTGTGAGATGAGTCCAATTGTGCAGTAGTTTGAGCATTCTTTGGCATTGCCTTTCTTTGGGATTGGAATGAAAACTGACCTTTTCCAGTCCTGTGGCCACTGCTGAGTTTTCCAAATTTGCTGGCATATTGAGTGCAGCACTTTCACAAATCATCTTCCAGGATTTGGAATAGCTCAACTGGAATTCTATCACCTCCACTAGCTTTGTTCGTAGTGATGCTTTCTAAGGCCCACTTGACTTCACATTCCAGGATGTTTGGCTCTAGGTCAGTGATCACACCATCGTGATTATCTGGGTCATGAAGATCTTTTTTGTAGAGTTCTTCTGTGTATTCTTGCCATCTCTTCTTAATATCTTCTGCTTCTCTTAGGTCCATACCATTTCTGTCCTTTATCGAGCCCCTCTTTGCATGAAATGTTCCTTTGGTATCTCTGATTTTCTTGAAGAGATCTCTAGTCTTTCCCATTCTGTTGTTTCCCTCTATTTCTTTGCATTGATTGCTGAAGAAGGCTTTCTTATCTCTTCTTGCTATTCTTTGGAACTCTGCATTCAGATGTTTATATCTTTCCTTTTCTCCTTTGCTTTTCACTTCTCTTCTTTTCACAGCTATTTGTAAGGCCTCCCCAGACAGTCATTTTGCTTTTTTGCATTTCTTTTCCATGGGGATGGTCTTGATTCCTGTCTCCTGTACAATGTCACAAACCTCATTCCATAGTTCATCAGGCACTCTATCTATCAGATCTAGGCCCTTAAATCTGTTTCTCACTTCCACTGTATAATCATAAGGGTTTGATTTAGGTCATACCTGAATGCTTTAGTGGTTTTCCCTACTGTCTTCAATTTAAGTCTGAATTTGGCAATAAGGAGTTCATGATCTGAGCCACAGTCAGCTCCTGGTCTTGTTTTTGCTGACTGTATAGAGCTTCTTCATCTTTGGCTGCAAAGAATATAATCAGATTTTGGTATTGACCATCTGGTGATGTCCATGTATAGAGTCTCCTCTTTGTGTTTTTGGAAGAGGGTGTTTGTTATGACCAGTGCATTTTCTTGGCAAAACTCTATTAGTCTTTGCCCTGCTTCATTCCGTATTCCAAGGCCAAATTTGCCTGTTACTCCAGGTGTTTCTTGATTTCCTACTTTTGCATTCCAGTCCCCTATAATGAAAAGGACGTCTTTTTTGGGTGTTAGTTCTAAAAGGTCTTGTAGGTCTTCATAGAACCGTTCAACTTCAGCTTCTTCAGTGTTACTGTTTGGGGCATAGACTTGGATTACCATAATATTGAATGGTTTGCCTTGGAAACGAACAGAGGTCATTCTGTCGTTTTTGAGATTGCATCCAAGTACTGCATTTCAGAAACTTTTGTTGACTATGATGGCTATTCCATTTCTTCTGAGGGATTCCTGCCCGCAGTAGTAGATATAATGGTCATCTGAGTTAAATTCACCCATTCCAGTCCATTTGAGTTTGCTGATTCCTAGAATGTCGATATTCACTCTTGCCATCTCTTGTTTGACCACTTTCAATTTGCCTTGATTTATGGACCTAACATTCCAGGTTCCTATGCAATATTGCTCTTTACAGCATCGGACCTTGCTTCTATTACCAGACACATCCACAGCTGGGTATGCTTTTTGCTTTAGCTCCATCCCTTTATTCTTTCTGGAGTTATTTCTCCACTGATCTCCAGTAGCATATTGGGCACCTACTGACCTAGGGAGTTTGTCTTTCAGTATCCTATCATTTTGCCTTTTCATACTGTTCATGGCGTTCTCAAGGCAAGAATACTGAAGTGGTTTGCCATTCCCTTCTCCAGTGGACCACATTCTGTCAGATCTCTCCACCATGAGCCGCCCGTCTTGGGTTGCCCCACGGGCATGGCTTAGTTTCAATGAGTTAGACAAGTCTGTGGTCCTAGTGTGATTAGATTGACTAGTTTTCTCTGAGTATGGTTTCAGTGTGTCTGCCCTCTGATGCCCTCTTGCAACACCTACCATCTTACTTGGGCAGGGGCTTGCATAAGTCATTCAATCTGTGAGCCATGCCATGCAGGGCCAACCAACAGATGGGTCTAACTGAAGAGTTCTGACAAAATGTGGTCCACAGGAGGAGGAGTTGGCAACCCACTCCAATATTCTTGCCCGGAGAACCCAATGGACAGTATGAAAAGGCAAAAAGATATGACACCAGAAGATGAGCCCCCCCCCAGGTAGGAAGGTGTCCAATATGCTATTGGGGAAGAGTGGAGGGCAATTATGAATAGCTCCAGAAAGAATGAAGCGGCTGGGTCAAAGGGAGAACAACACTCACCTGTGGAGGTATCTGGTGGTGAAAGTAAAGTCTGACGATATAAAAAACAATGCTGCATAAGAACCTGGAATGTAAGGTCCATGAATCAAGGTAAATTAGATGTGGACAAGAAGGAGATGGCAAGAGTGAACATTGACATCTTAGGAATCAGTGAACTAAAATGGATGGGAATGGGCAAATTTAATTCAGATAACTATAATGTCTACTACTGTGGGCAAGACTCCCTTAGAAGAAGTGGAGTAGCTCTCACAGTCAATAAAAGAGTCCACAATGCAGTACCTGGGTGCATCCTCAAAAATGATAGAAAGATCCTGGTTCATTTCCAAGGCAAACCATTCAATATCAGAGTAATCCAAGTCTATGCCCAAACACTGATGCTGAAGAAACTGAAGTTGACCGGTTCTATGAAGACCTACAACACCTTCTAGAGCTAACACCAAAAAAGATGTCCTTTTCATCCTTGGGGATTGAAATACAAAAGTAGGAAGTCAAGAGATACCTGGAGTAACAGGCAAGTTTGGCTTTGGAGTACAAAATGAAGCAGGATAGAAGCTAACAGAGTTTGCCAAGAAAACACACTGATCATAGCAAACACCCTTTTCCAACAACACAAGAGATGACTCTATACATGGACATCACCAGGTGGTCAATACTGAAATTGATTACGTTCTTTGAAGCCACAGATGGAGAAGCTCTATATAGTCAGTAAAAACAAGACCTGGAGCTGATTGTGGCTCATATCATGAGCTCCTTATTGAAAACTTCATGCTTAAATTGAAGAAAGTAGGGAAAACCACTAGGCAATTCAGGTATGACCCAAATCAAATCCCTTATACAGTGATGTGACAGATAGATTCAAGGGGTTAGATCTGATAGACAGAGTGCCTGAAGAACTATGGACAGAAGTTTGTAACACTGAACTGGAGGCAGTGACCAAAACCATCTCAAAGGAAAAGAAATCCAAGAAAGCAAAGTGGTTGTTTGAGGAGGCTTTACAAATAGCTGAGGAAAGAAGAGAAGTGAAAGGTAAGGAAGAAAAGGGAAAATATACCCAACTGAATGCAGAATTCCAGAGAATAGCGAGGAAGAATTAAGAAGGCCTTCTTAAATGAATAATGCAAAGAAATAGAGGAAAATAATAGAACGAGAAAGACTAGAGATCTCTTCAAGAAAATTGGAGATATCAAGGGAATATTTCATGCAAGTATGGGCATGAAAAGGACAGAAATGGTAAGGACCTAACAGAAGAAGAAGAGATTAAGAAGAGGTGGCAAGAATACACAGAAGAACTGTATAAGAAAGGTCTTAAAGACCCAGATAACCACAATGGTGTGGGCACCCAGCTAGAGCCAGACATTCTGGAGTGTGAAATCAAGTGGGCATTAGGAAGCATTGGAAGTCTCACCCATGGAGCAGATGTGCTGCCTGGGACCCTTTCCCAGTTGGGACTCCAGATGTGCTGTGGCACGGGACTTTCCAGTTTAAGTCCGGATGTTGGTCAAAACCCAATTTGGTGATGTACTCTCTGCTCTTTTTATTTCTCTTTTATTTTAATGTTATTATATTGAAAGTAAGGTAGATAGTTCTCTAATAAATATCTATTATTTATCTGTATATAATAAGTGGCTTATTTTGTTAACAAATCCTTTGAACCTCAGATGAAAGTGAAAACTTTCCACAAAACATTAATTGGTGCTGTGAGCAGGATCTGTGAGACAAAATGCCACTCAGAAAAGAAAGAGATTAAGGTTGATGAAGTTGATGAAGTTTTTATTCCTAGATGGGAAGATTCACCCTATTGCTCGTTAGCTAGTGAATGGAATGTATTCACTGGATTATGTGAGAATTGGAACCTTAAATTAAAGCAGGCAAAACCTTTAGAGGGCTTCTCTGGTAGCTCAACTGGTAAAGAATCCACCTGCAATGCAGGAAACCCTGGTTTGATTCCTGGGTTGGGACAATTGGCCAGAGAAGGGATAGGCTACCCACTCCAGTATTCTTGGGCTTCCCTGTGGCTCAGCTGATAAAAAAATCCACCTGCAATGCAGGAAACCTGCCTTCAATCCCTGGGTTGGGAAGATTCCCCAGAGAAGGGAAAGGCTGCCCACTCCAGTATTCTGGCCTGGAGAATCCCATGGACTGTATAGTCCACGGGGTTGCAAAGAGTTAGACACAACTGAGCAACTTTCACTAGGAATCATTACTGTTAATATGAACAAAGATAGTGAAAGTGATGGAATTCCAGCTGAACTATTTAAAATCCTAAAAGATGATGCTGTTAAAGCACTGCACTCAATATGTCAGCAAGTTTGGAAAAATCAGCAGGGGCCAGAGAAATTGGAACAGGTCAGTTTTCATTCCAATATCAAAGAAGGGCAATGCCAAAGAATGTTCAAACTACCACACAATTGCACTCATTTCACATCCTAGCAAGGTTATGCTCAAAATCTGTCAAGCTAGGCTTCAGTAGTACATGAACTGAGAATTGTTAGATATACAAGCTGGGTTTAGAAAAGGCAGAGGAACCAGAGATCAAATTGGCAACATTCGTTGGATCATGGAGAAAACAAGGGAATTCCAGAAAAGACATCTACTTCTGCTTCATTGACTATGCTAAAGTCTTTGGTTGTGTGGATCACAACAAACTGTGGAAAATTCTCAAAGACACTGGAATACCAACTCACCTTACCTGCCTCCTGTGAAACCTGTATGAGTCAAGAAGCCACAGTTAGAACTAACATCGAATAATTGACTGGTTAAAAATTGGGAAAGTGGTATGCCAAAGTTGTATATTGTCTCCTTGCTTATTTAACTTCTATGCAAAGTACCTCATGTAAAATGCTGGAATCAAGCTTGCTGGGGGAAATATCAATAACCTCAGATATGCAGATGATACCACTTTAATGTCAGAAAATGAAGAATAACTATGGTGCCTCTTGGACATGAAAGAGAAGAGTGAAAAAGCTGGCTTGAAACTCAACATTGAAAAAAACTAAGATCATGGCATCACTTCATAGCAAATAGAAGGGGAAAAGTGGAAGCAGTGGCAGATTTTACTTTCTCAGGCTCCAAAATCATTGTGGACGGTGACTGCAGCCATGACATTAAAAGACACTTGCTCCATGGAAGGAAAGCGATGACAAACCTAGACAGCACATGAAAAACCAGAGACATCACTGCCAACAAAGGTCCATATAGTCAAAGCTATGGTTTTTCCAGGAGTCATGTATGGATGTGAGAGGTGGACTATAAAGAAGGCTGATCACCAAAGAATTGATGCTTTCAAACTGTGGTGCTGGAGAAGACTCTTGAGAGTCTCTTGGACTGCAAGGAGATCAAACCAGTCATTCTTGAAGAAAATCAACCTTGAATTGGAAGGACTGATGCTGAAGCTAAAGCTCCAGTACTTTGGCCACCTGATGGGAAGAGTCAACTCACTAGAAAAGACCCTGATTCTGGGAAAGACTGAGGGCAGGAGAAGAAGAGGACGACAGAGGATGAGATGGTTGGATGGCATCACCAACTCAATGGACATGAATCTGAGCAAACTCTGGGAGACAGTGAAAGACAGGGAGGCCTGACATGCTATAGTCCATGGGGTTGCAAAGAGTTGGATATGACTGAGTGACTGAAAAACAACATGTATGGTTGTGAGAGTTGGACCATAAAGAGAGCTGATTGCCGAAGATTCGTTGCTTTCAAATTGTGGTGCTAGAAAAGACTCCTGAGAGTCCCTTGGACAGCAAGAGAGATCAAACCAGTCAATCCTATAGGAAATCAATCCTGAATATTCATTGGAAGGATTGAGGCTGAAGCCAAAGCTCCAATACTCTGGCCACATGATAGGAGGAGCTGACCCATTGGGAAAGATCCTGATGCTGGGAAAGATTGAGGGCGGGAGGAAAAGGGGATGACAGAGGACCAGATGGTTTGATGGCATCACCAACTCAATGGACATGAATTTGAGTAAACTCCGGGAGATAGTGAAGGACAGGGAATTTGGTGTGCTGCAGTCCATGGCATGGCAAAGAGTTGGACATGACTTAGCAACTGAAGAACAATGACTGTATTGGGCTGACCTGGATAACTCAGGATCATCTTCCTATTGTAAGGTCAGTATATTTGTAGGTTCTAACCATTATAACATGGATGTATTTGAGTGGGGGCATTATTTTGCTTATGGCTATACCATGTTAATAGAATAAAGGATAAAAATGACATAATCATTTCAAAAGACACAGAAAAGACATTTGATAAAGTCCAACATTCATGATAAAAACATTTAGCATACTAGAAACAGAAAGGAACTTCTTCAACCTGATAAAGGGCATCTATGAAAAAGCTGCCACTAACGTCATCCTTCCTGGTGAGAGACTAACTACTTTCCCCCTAAGATCAGGGAACAAATACAAGGATTTCTGCTTTTGCCATTTCTATACTACGGTACACTGGAGGTTCTAACTATGGAAATTAGGGAAGAAAAAGAAAAATCATTCATGTTGGAAAGGAAAAAGTAAAACTTTTTAAAATTGTAGTTAAATAATACAGTTTATAGAATTTTCTAAGGAATCTACTAAAAATTAGAATAAATCAGTTCAGAAACATTGCAGTGCATAAGATCAATATACAAAAATAAATTTATTTCTAAACAATGAGCAATCCAAAAATTGCAAGTAGTTCTTTGTCCCTTTCATGTTTGCCCATTTCTTCTCCCCTCTAATCATAAAAGAACTAATTGAAATGAAATCAGTAAGCAATTGAAATGAATACCTGACTTATGCTCTCCTGAGTGCACATTGTGCCTTATCTAACCTGTTGATTCTTTTCCTGGATAAAAAAGAAGTCAGAGTAAAGAATTAAGTAGTTTAAAAAATGACTGGTTCTTTAACCCCAGAAGTCCCCTTAGCAATCCTGCAGGCAGATCATGCTGGCAAGGTTTTCTTCTCTCTGAAGAAAGAGTCAGCCAGTCTGCACTCTATGGAGAATGATGTAAAACCCATCCCCCTACCTTGATGTGTCACTAAGATTCTTTCTCCCATCTTTCCCTTTAAAAACTATCATTGCTGAGCAGAATCCTTGGAGTTGGTCTCTGGACATGAGTCCACCATCTTCCTCGATTGCCACCTTTTGCTTTCTTTCTTCTTCTCCTTCATTCAGTTCAGTTGCTCAGTCTTGTCCAACTCTGCAATCCCATGAACTGCAGCACGCCAGGCCTCCCTGTCCATCACCAACTCCCAGAGTCCACTCAAACCTATGTCCATTGAGTCGGTGATGTCATCCAACCATCTCATCCTCTGTTGTCCCCTTCTCTTCCTGCCCTCAATCTTTCCCAGCATCAGGTTCTTTTCAAATGAGTCGGCTCTTCGCATCAGGTGGCCAAAGTATTGGAGTTTGAGCTTCAACATCAGTCCTTCCAATGAAAACCCAGGACTGATCTCCTTTAGGATGGACTGGTTGGATCTCCTTGCACTCCAAGGGACTCTCAAGAGTCTTCTCTAACACCACAGTGCAAAAGCATCAATTTTTCGGCACTCAGCTTTCTTTATAGTCCAACTCTCACATCCATACATGACCACTGGAAAAACCATAGCCTTGACTAGACGGGCCTTTTGCAAAGTAATATCTCTGCTTTTTAATATGCCATCTAGGTTGGTCATAACTTTTCTTCCAAGGAGTAAGCGTCTTTTAGTTTCATGGCTGAAACCACCATCTGCAGTGATTTTGGAGCCCAGAAAAATAAAGTCAGCCATTGTTTCCACTGTTTCCCCATCTATTTGTCATGAAGTGATGGGACCAGATGCCATGATCTTCGTTTTCTGAATGTTGAGCTTTAAGCCAACTTTTTCACTCTCCTCTTTTCACTCTCATCAAGAGACTCTTTAGTTCTTCTTCACATGTGGTCCACTGGAGAAGGGAATGACAAACCACTTCAGTATTCTTGCCTTGAGAACCCCATCAACAGTATGAAAAGGCAAAAAGATAGGATACTGAAAGATGAACTCCTCAGGTCGGTAGGTGCCCAATATGCTACTGGAGATCAGTGGAGAAATAACTTCAGAAAGAATAAAGGGATGAAGTGAAAGCAAAAAACAACACCCAGTTGTGGATGGGACTGGTGATAGAAGTAAGGTTCGATGCTGTAAAGAGCAGTATTGCATAGGAACCTGGAATGTTAGGTCCATGAATCAAGGCAAACTGGAAGTGGTCAAACAGGAGATGACAAGAGTGAACATCAACATTCTAGGAATCAGTGAACTAAGATGGACTGGAATGGGTGAATTTAACTCAGATGACGAAGCGTTTACTTTGAAAAAATTAGAGTGTTCAAAGCAGGCCCGAGCCGCCTGGATACCGCAGCTAGGAATAATGGAATAGGACCGCGGTTCTATTTTGTTGGTTTTCGGAACTGAGGCCATGATTAAGAGGGACGGCCGGGGGCATTCGTATTGCGCCGCTAGAGGTGAAATTCTTGGACCGGCGCAAGACGGACCAGAGCGAAAGCATTTGCCAAGAATGTTTTCATTAATCAAGAACGAAAGTCGGAGGTTCGAAGACGATCAGATACCGTCGTAGTTCCGACCATAAACGATGCCGACTGGCGATGTGGCGGCGTTATTCCCATAGTAGGAAAAAAGATGCTTCTGATGATCTAGATGATTTGAATTTCTTTTATCAGAAGAAAAAGAAGAAAAAATCAAAAAAGATATTTGATATTGATGAAGCTGAAGAAGGTATAAAGGACCTTAAGATTGAAAGTGATGTTCAGGAACCAGCTGAACCAGAGGAAGATCTTGACATTATGCTTGGCAATAAAAAGAAGAAAAAGAAGGTTGTCAAGTTCCCTGATGAGGATGAAGTACTAGAGAAAGATGAAGCTTTAGAAGATGAAGACAGCAAAAAAGATGATGGTATCTCATTCAGTAACCAGACAGGCCCTGCTTGGGCAGGCTCAGAAAGAGACTACACATATGAAGAGCTACTGAATCGAGTGTTCAACATCATGAGGGAAAAGAATCCAGATATGGTAGCTGGAGAGAAGAGGAAATTTGTCATGAAACCACCACAGGTTGTTCGAGTAGGAACCAAGAAAACTTCTTTTGTCAACTTTACAGACATCTGTAAACTATTACATCGTCAGCCTAAACATCTCCTTGCATTTTTATTGGCTGAATTGGGTACAAGTGGTTCTATAGATGGTAATAATCAACTTGTAATTAAAGGAAGATTCCAACAGAAACAGATAGAAAATGTTTTGAGAAGATATATCAAGGAATACGTCACCTGTCACACGTGCCGATCACCAGACACAATCCTGCAAAAGGACACCCGACTCTATTTCTTACAGTGCGAAACTTGTCATTCTCGATGCTCTGTTGCCAGCATCAAAACTGGCTTCCAGGCTGTCACAGGCAAGCGAGCACAGCTCCGTGCCAAAGCTAACTAATTTGCTAATCACCACTGATTTTGCAAAGTGTGTTGTGGAGATTTGGCTGGACAGGTTTACCATCAGAGTGGATATACCACTGTATTAAAAACAAGATAGAAAAGCTGCCAAGTTCTTTGGCGTGTGGCTGGTTGGTCTGAAATTCTTGCAAGATGCCGTTGCTGAAGCTGTTGACATACTCATTGCCTACTTTAACAACTGTCAGAGAAACATGATGGGGTAAGGTGGTGCTTTTTTAAAATCGTTCATAGACTTCTGTAAAATGCAAGATAAATTAAAGTTATTATAACAGTGAAAAAAAAAAAATAACTCAGATGACCATTTTATCTACTACTGTGGGCATGAATCCCTTAGAAGAAATGGAGTAGCCATCACAGTCAACTAAAGAGTCTGAAATGCAGTACTTGGATGCAATCTCAAAAACGACAGAATGATCTCTGTTCGTTTCTAAGGCAAACCATTCAATATTATGGTAATCCAAGTCTATGCCCCGACCAGTAACTCTGAAGAAGCTGAAGTTGAACAGTTCTATGAAGACCTTCAAGACCTTCTAGAACTAACACCCCCAAAAGACGTCCTTTTCATTATAGGGGACTGGAATGCAAAAGTAGGAAGTTAAGAAACACCTGGAATAACAGGCAAATTTGGTCTTAGAGTACAGAATGAAGCAGGGCAAAGGCTAATAGAGTTCTGCCAAGAGAACGCACTGGTCGTAGCAAACACCCTCTTCCAACAACAAAAGAGAAGACTCTCCTTCATTATTATTATATTATTTTGGCCATACCAGGCGGCTTGCAGGATCTTAGTTATCCCACCAGGGATCAAACCCAGGCCCTTGGCAGTGAAAGCATGGAGTCCTAACCTCTGGAATGCCAGGGAATTCCTCCAAGCTTTCTGATTAAAGCACTTTCTTTTCTAATGACACTTGCCTCCTGAGTTACTGGCATGTGAGAGGCAAGCAGCCAAACCTGGGTTTGGTTACAAAATGAAATTAAGAAAATAATTTCATTTATATTACCATCAAAAAGAATACTTAGGAATAAGTTTAACAAAATAAGTGAAAACTTATACTTAGCTCAGCGCCAAAGAATTGATGCTTTTGAACTGTGGTGTTGGAGAAGACTCTTGAGAGTCCCTTGGACTGCAAGGAGATCCAACCAGTCCATTTTAAAGGAGATCAGTCCTGGGTGTTCTTTGGAAGGACTGATGCTAAAGCTGAAACTCCAATACTTTGGCCACCTCATGCCAAGAGCTGACTCATTGGAAAAGACTCTGATGCTGGGAGGGATTGGGGGCAGGAGGAGAAGGGGACGACAGAGGATGAGATGGCTGGATGGCATCACTGACTCGAAGGACATGAGTTTGAGTGAACTCTGGGAGTTGGTGATGGACAGGGAGGCCTGGCATGCTCCAATTCATGGGGTTGCAAAGAGTCGGACATGACTAAGTGACTGAACTGAGCTGATATTCTGAAAACTACAAAAGACTGTTGAAAGAAATGAAAGTAGGTCTAATAAATGTGAAGATGTCCATTTATTCAAAGATCAGAATAAATGATTCATGTATCATTATCCATTTTTTCATAGATCAGAAGAGTTTTCGTTAAGATGGCAGTACTCCCCAAACTGATCTACAGATTCAATGCCATCCTTAGCAAAATGCCACCTAATTTTTAAAAAAGAAATTGACAAAACAATCCTAGTATTTACACAGGAATTTAAAGGAATCAGAACAGTCAATACGGTTTTGAAAAAGAACAAAATGGGAAACATATACTTCCTGATATACTTTAGTTGGTGTTTCTAAGACTATTTTGGCATATTTACTAATTATGAATTTATTATCAAATATATGTAAATATTTAACTTCTGATTATATATTTCTGTCATTCTTCTGTAGGAATCTACTATTACACATATATATATATAGAAAAACACTTTTCCCTCTAGCTCTGAGTATACAGTGTATATTAATGTAATTACAAATTTTGATGCTAGAGGGCAGTTGCCTAATTGTGTCTGACTCTTTGCAACCCCATGGACTATAGCATGCCAGGCCTCCCTGTCCCTCACCATCTCTTGGAGTCTGCCTAAGTTCATGTCCATTGCATTGCTTATGCCATCCAGCCATCTCATCCTCTGATGCCCTCATCTCTTTCTGCCCTTAATCTTTTCCAGTGTTACATTACTCAGTCTATTCAGGCAGCTTTTCCTCATAAATATATAGAGTACTCAGGGCAGTGAGTTAATAGTAGGAATATTTGATGCCTGTAAGTTTCTTATGCTATAGGGAGAAACTGTGGCGTCTCTAAGTATTTCATGGTCTCTTGCCAGAGTATTTTGTAGAAACTGTGGAAGAGGAAAAAAAATTCTTTACCCTTCTGAGCTCTTGGCTGAGATCCCCTTGTAACCAAAGATGAATTAACAAAAGAAAAACAAACAGAAGTTTATCAACAAGAATACTTCATGTATATATGGGAGATAAATCAGGAAAAATGAGTAAACTCCTTGAGATGGCCCAAGTTACCACCATTTTCAGCAAAAGACAATTGAGAGATGTTGGGATTGTTGGGAAACTGGTTATGGAAAGTTACCAGTAAAAGTACAATTAACAGGGTAATGAAACCAAACTCTGCCAGGCCCTCCTAGGTACAAGTCCCTCCTTGTCTCCCACTTCTTATTTATAGAAAAACTTTGTGTCTATTAGGCCTTCCTTGAGTTCCAAAGAATAGACTTAAACAGTTAATGATTAGAGAAATAGAAAATGCAGAAACAAAGAAAGCAATCAAGCAAGAAAAGTAATAATAGCTTGAACAATAGAGTCACAGGACTCCTAGTTCCTCCTGAAGGGATACAGATAACAATCTGATGCATATCTTTGAGTTTTTCTGCAGAAACTAACACCCCTTTCACCAAGTGGAAGATGTTGACTACATGATGACCACCAGCATTCTGGCTGATCCCAGACTGGCTGAAACCAGGAGATTGATGATTGAGATTCCCAAAACATCAACCTGCTATTTCACCACCAACCAATCAGAAAAACATGCATGAGTTGATCATGCACCCTGTGACCCTCATCACTTATGTTGCCTTTAATAACCCTTGGCTGAAAGCTATCAGGGAGTTCCTGCCTTTTGAGAATCAGCTGTCCATGCTTCTTGCTTGGCACCCTGCACCTTCCCTCACTACAACCTGGTGTCAGGATTGGCTTTGCAGCACATGGGGTGAAGAGACCCGATTTCAGTTTGGTAACAGTAAGATTCACTATGAAGATTTAAAGTGCCTTATCCACTGAATATGATTCTGATTTAGAGTCACCCCTCTCTTCTCACTTTTACTCTCCTCTTGGTACAGAGAGGGAGACAAGGAGGGAGACATTTTACAAATGAAGATTTTCTTTAAAAATGTAAACTCTCTTCACAAAAGGATAACTTCTCTTTTCAGAGCTCCTCCAGTGTCTGCTGATTCTCAGGGAAAATGGCTTAAAATAATCCTTATGCCAAAGAGGCATATTTGGGGTGGCTTATTCTGCTACTTGGGCTTCTCTGGTGGCTCAGTGTAAAGAACACACCTGCCAATGCAGGAGACCTGGGTTCGATCCCAGGGTCTGAAAGATCCCCCAGAGAAGAAAATGGCAACCCACTGCAGCATTCTTGCTGGGAAATCCCATGGATAGAGGAGCCTGGCAGTCAGACTTGACTAAGCAACTAAATAACAACAATTCTGCTACTCAACAAAACCAGACTCAGGACTGAAAAAGACTCTAAAGGTCATTTATACCAAATCACATTACTGATGCTTGATGTCACTCTCCTACTTCCTTCCCTCTCTACTAGTAGTTAAGCCACTTGACACCAAAGGCTTAGGAAATTGCTCTATTGGAAAAAGAAGTAGAGATTGTGGATTAGGTGATTTAGGTTTTTTACTTCCAGTTCTATTAGTACCTATTTCTAATATTTGGGACAAGCCACCTAAATTCACTAAACTGTGTAGATGACTTCTGAGGAATCTTTTACTTTACCATCTTTTAAAAAACCTATGACTAATGTAGATGGAGACCACTTTTTGAAAGAGATTCACTATGGTAGCTGTTGAAGCCCCAAGAAAAAGAAGAAACTATGGGAATATAAATTAACAAACTAAGTTTTTCAAATTATCAAGGGAATGTAATTAACACATTTTAATAAAATACACAGGTAAATAAGTGAGGCTGTGCACATTTTTTCTAATATGCCATTACAGTGTGTGGCATAAAGAAGTTCTGTCATGCTGGATTAGTAATAGATGACTAAAGAATGATGAAGAAACAGAATAATATAGGATATAGAAAATGAAATACATGAAATTTAAAAAGTGTCCTTGAAGCAAGGAATCAGCTTTAATTATAGGAAACTCTGAAACAAACCACTTGGCTCAATGTGGTAAATCTTGACATATTTATTATCCAGAAATCTAAAGAACTTGCTTGTAAAGTAATCAAGCTGAAACAAATCCTCAGATATCACTAAAATTTGAGTCAAGTCAACCAAAAGTGGCAGATTTCCTGTTGGGTTTTCCTGCCTTTCAATATAAACATAGGATGTTTGTGCTAATTGCTTTATTGCCCTTCTAAAATCTAAGCCTAGGTGGCTGTGAATACTGTGAAACATGTTTAGACAAGGTTAGAAATAGAAATGCATGTCCAATTAAGGAGATTAACAAAACTGTATGAGTTGATATTACTGAAAATCATAGCAGACATAACTGAATTTAAAATAATACATTTTAAAATTATTTTCCTGTTTTCCATAATGTCTATGATTTACAGTATTTTAAACAGCAGCTTTTTTGTCTTTTCTGCAGATATAAAATCAGAATGCTTCTAATAGTTTCAATACCTAATTTATAATGTATAGTTTTCCTTACAGTCTGATTGTAATGTTAAGAAATTTTATAAAAACTTAGAAACACGGAGGAGAAGATAAACTTATTAATTCAGGGAATCAGATGAGTAACTGCCAATTTGGGGTTCAGGTTGCTTTGAGGATAACGTAATACTAGAATTGCACAAACATATGTATATACATACATTCTTTTTTTAAAGTGGACAATTTTTAAAGTCTTTATTGAATTTGTTACAATATTACTTCTGTTGCATGTTTTAGTTTTTTGTCCTAGAAGCATGTGGGATCTTAGCTCCCTGAGGAGGAAGAGGAGGTTTAGTTCCTAGTTCAGTTCAGTTCAGTTCAGTCGCTCAGTCGTGTCCGACTCTTTGCGACCCCATGAATCGCAGCAGGCCAGGGCTCCCTATCCATCACCAACTCCCGGAGTTCACCCAAACTCATGTGAATCGAGTCAGTGATGCTATCCAGCCATCTCATCCTCTGTCGTCCCCTTCTCCTCCTGCCCCCCAATCCCTCCCAGCATCAGAGTCTTTTCCAATGAGTCAACTCTTTGCATGAGGTGGCCGAAGTACTGGAGTTTCAGCTTTAGCATCATTCCTTCCAAAGAAATCCCAGGGCTGATCTCCTTCAGAATGGACTGGATGGATCTCCTTGCAGTCCAAGGGACTCTCAAGAGTCTTCTCCAACACCACAATTGTGTCCAACTCTTGCGACCCCATGGACCGTAGCCTGCCAGGCTCCTCTGTCTATGGGATTCTCCAGGCAAGAATACTGGAGTGTGTTGCCATTTCCTTGTCCAGGGGATCTTCCTGACCCAGAAATTGAACCTAGGTCTCTTGCATTGCAGGCAGATTCTTTACCAACTGAGCTACAAGGAAACCCCCACCAGGGATCAAACCCACACCCCTCTGCATTGGAAGGTGAAGTCTTAACCACTGGACTGCCAGGGAAGTCCCGTACATACCTTCTTTTTACAGAATATAAATCATATTGTTTTATCTACTCATATGTGACAAATCACATGAATATAAAAGACGATGCACATACAGTGTTAGGATAGGAAAGAAGAAAGAACTTTCATTTATCAGGTTAAAAATAAAGCATTTGTCTTCTTTGGAGAAAAAAGAAATTAATAAACATAAGGTGAATATATTAACTCATTTTATTTTTATTGAACTATGGTGTTGGAGAAGACTCTTGAGAGTCCCTTGGACTGCAAGGAGATCCAACCAGTCCATCCTAAAGGAAATCTGTCCTGAATATTCATTGGAAAGACTGATGCTGAAGCTGAAACTCCAATATTTTGGCCACATAATGCGAAGAACTGACTCACTAGAAAAGACCCTGATGCTGGGAAAGGTTGAAGGAGGGAGAAGAAGGGGATGACAGAGGATGAGATGGTTGGATGGCATCACCAACTTAATGGACATGAGTTTGAGTCAACTCTGGGTGTTGGTTATGGACAGGGAGGCCTGGTGTGCTGCAGTCCATGGGGTCAAAAAGAGTTGGACACAATGAGTGACTGAACTGATTTATTTTTATCAATGATGGTAGCAAATTTCTAGGAATCAGCGAACTAAAATGGACTGGAAAGGGTGAATTTAACTCAGATGACCATTATATCTACTACTGCGGGCAGGAATCCCTCAGAAGAAATGGAATAGCCATCATGGTCAACAAAAGAGTCCAAAATGCAGTACTTGGATGCAATCTCAAAAACGACAGAGTGATCTCTGTTCGTTTCCAAGGCAAACCACTCGATATCACAGTAATCCAAGTCTATGCCCCAACCAGTAACACTGAAGAAGCTGAAGTTGAACGGTTCTATGAAGACCTACAAGACTTTTTAGAATTAACACCCCAAAAAGACGTCCTTTTCATTATAGGGGACTGGAATGCAAAAGTAGGAAGTCAAGAAACACCTGGAGTAACAAGCAAATTTGGCCTTGGAATATGGAATGAAGCAGGGCAAAGACTAATAGAGTTTTGCCAAGAAAATGCACTGGTCATAGCAAACACCCTCTTCCAACAACACAAGAGAAGACTCTACACATGGACATCACCAGATGGTCAACACTGAAATCAGACTGATTATATTCTTTGCAGCCAAAGATGGAGAAGCTCTATACAGTCAGCAAAAACAAGACCAGGAGCTGACTGTGGCTCAGACCATGAACTCCTTATTGCCAAATTCAGACTTAAATTGAAGAAAGTAGGGAAAACCACTAGACCATTCAGCTATGACCTAAATCAAATCCCTTATGATTATACAGTGGAAGTGAGAAATAGATTTAAGGGCCTAGATCTGATAGAGTGCCTGATGAACTATGGAGGGAGGTTTGTGACATTGTACGGGAGACAGGGATCAAGACCATCCCCATGGAAAAGAAATGCAAAAAAGCAAAATGGCTGTCTGAGGAGGCCTTACAAATAGCTGTGAAAAGAAGAGAAGTGAAAAGCAAAGGAGAAAAGGAAAGATATAAACATCTGAATGCAGAGTTCCAAAGTCTAGCAAGAATAAATAAGAAAGCCTTCCTCAGCGATCAATGCAAAGAAATAGAGGAAAACAACAGAATGGGAAAGACTAGAGATTTCTTCAAGAAAATTAGAGATACCAAAGGAACATTTCATACAAAGATGGGCTCGATAAAGGACAGAAATGGTATGGACCTAACAGAAGCAGAGATATTAAGAAGAGGTGGAAGGAATACACAGAAGAACTGTACAAAAAAGACCTTCACAACCCAGATAATCACGATGGTGTGATCACTGACCTAGAGCCAGACATCCTGGAATGTGAAGTCAAGTGGGCCTTAGAAAGCATCACTACGAACAAAGCTAGTGGAGGTGATGGAATTCCAGTGGAGCTATTTCAAATCCTGAAAGATGATGCTGTGAAAGTGCTGCACTCAATATGCCAGCACATTTGGAAAACTCATTAGTGGCCACAGGATGGAAAAAGGTCAGTTTTCATTCCAATCCTAAAGAAAGGCAATGCCAAAGAATGCTCAAACTACCACATAAGTGCACTCATCTCACACGCTAGTAAAGTATTGCTCAAAACTCTCCAAGCCAGGCTTCAGCAATACGTGAACCGTGAACTTCCAGATGTTCAAGCTGGTTTTAGAAAAGGAAGAGGAACCAGAGATCAAATTGCCAACATTCGCTGGATCATGGAAAAAGCAAGAGAGTTCCAGAAAAGCATCTATTTCTGCTTTATTGACTATGCCAAAGCCTTTGACTGTGTGGATCACAACAAACTGTGGAAAATTCTGAAAGAGATGGGAATAGCAGACCACCTGACCTGCCTCCTGAGAAATCTGTATGCAGGTCAGGAAGCAACAGTTAGAACTGGACTTGGAACAGCAGACTTGTTCCAAATAGGAAAAGGAGTACATGAAGGCTGTATATTGTCACCCTGTTTATTTAACTTATATGCAGAGTACCTCATGAGAAATGCTAGGGTGGAAGAATCACAAGCTGGGATCAAGATTGCCAGGAGAAATACCAATAATCTCAGATATGCAGATGACACCACCCTTATGGCAGAAAGTGAAGAGGAACTAAAAAGCCTCTTGATGAAAGTGAAAGTAGAGAATGAAAAAGTTGGCTTAAAGCTCAACATTCAGAAAATGAAGATCATGGCATCTGGTCCATCACTTCATGGCAAATAGATGGGGAAACAGTGAAAACAGTGTCAGACTTTATTTTTCTGGGCTCCAAAATCACTGCAGATGGTGACTGCAGCCATGAAATTAAAAGATGCTTACTCCTAGGAAGGAAAGTTATGACCAACCTAGATAGCATATTGAAAAGCAGACATTACTTTTCCAACAAAGATCCATCTAGTCAAGGCTATGGTTTTCCAGTGGTCATGTATGGATGTGAGAGTTGGACTGTGAAGAAGGCTGAGCACCGAAGAATTGATGCTTTTGAACTGTGGTATTGGAGAAGACTCTTCAGAGTCTCTTGGACTGCAAGCAGATCCAACCAATCCATCCCAAAGGAAATCAGTTATGACTATTCATTGGAAGGAGTGATGTTTAAGCTGAAATTCCAATACTTTGGCCACCTTATGTGAAGAACTTATTCATTGGAAAAGACCGTGATGCTGGGAAAGATTGAGGGCAGAAGGAGAAGCGGACAACAGAGGATGAGATGGTTGGATGGCATCACCGACTCAATGGACATGAGTTTGAGTCAACTCCAGGAGTCGGTGATGGACAGGGAGGCCTGGCGTGCTGCAGTCCATGGGGTCGCAATGAGTTGGGACACGACTGAGCGACTGAACTGAACTGAGGAGACCAATGCTGACTTAAAAAAAAATGCATAATGTGAGAGTTATGAGATAAATTTTATTTGGGGGCAAAATGAGGACTGCAGCCCAGGAGACACTACCTCAGAGAAACTGCTCCAAAGATGTAGCGGGAAAGGTCAGGATATATGTGATTTTGGGGAAGGGAGAGTATATGCAGTCAAGCATACATTTTCCCAGAAAGTTGCCTCAAGCCTCGTGAAGCTTTCTGCTAGTCACAAGAAACAATTGTCTCCATGAAAGATTTTAGTGCTTTTCTACAGATGAGGAGATACAAGAATTGGGTGTATAAAATCGGCTCCTGAAAATATCTAACTATCTGAAGACCTGACCTACCAGTTTCCCCCTCCCCACCAGCACAGAGTGCCTCCTTTCTCCACCCTGAACTCCTTTCAGCGGGTGTTGAAGGTCAGCAGCTACAGCAGCACAAGATTGAATCCTTGTAGAGGTAGATGGCAGGCTCCCATGGCAAGTGCCTATGTGTGGCTGACACTGAGGATTGGTGCTCATTTCACTTCATATTAGCACTATTATTAAAAACTCTGTCACAAGGGGCAAGTACTGTTTCAGTTTCTCACTTTCCTATTTTGGGAAAGCAGGGATAAAACACATACACACACGCACACACACACAAATTATCCTGTGTTAAAAAAATTTGACAAATGCTTGTTTGGGGAGCAAAACTTTGTAGCCATCCCAAAGTGTCTGGCATCAGGATTATTTCAAGCTGAAAACAATCAAGGCCCAAAAGACTCAAGAAGAAACTTTGCTCTTTCCCCTTACTGCCTAAAGGAAGTATAGGTAAGTCCTCCTACCCCTATCAGAGATTATCTGCAAAGAATGTGGGCTAGGTATGGCGGGGGAAACTCAGTGAGGGGCCTAGAGTTCAGAGAACCTTTATGTTCCATTGTCTCTGCATGGCCCAACAAATACTTGTCTACCAAGCATTTGCTTTTTTTATCTCCATGTGAATTGCCTTCATTTCTTTTGAAGTTCCAAACCCCTACCCCTGCATGTCCTCTTTAGCTGCTGAAGATGTTTCAGACACTTTGGCTAGTTACTCAGTTCTCTTGGGTCTCTCCCATGTATGTAAATTCGGATTTTCTCCTCTTTACCTGCCTCCTGTCAATTTAATTCTTAGATAAGCCAGAAGAATCTAAAAGGGTAGGGGAAGATTTCTAACTCCTTGACACTCGGATAAAAAAAGTTTCTTAGCATAGTATTTCTTAGAGCCTTTGAAAAATGAATATTCATTATAGTGATATATTTTCTAAACTTTTTGAACATATAAACATATTTTATGTTGCATACCTTGAGCAAGGGATTGTGTGGCAGAACAAGAAAAAAGATCTGACCACAAGGTCGCAGTAGCATACAAGGAGATTTATTTGGGCAGGGCTTTGCTAGGTTTGCAGGGAAGGGGGTTCCCATACAACAGAACTTCCAAAGGAGTGTGTGTATGAGTCTCAAAAAGGAAGTAAGGTAAGGGAACTCCCAGGAGACTGAGGAGGGAGGTTATTTGTCATCCCTTTCTAGGCCACATTAGAGTTGGTAAATTCAGTGTTTGAGTCATTATATGGATAGGAAAAGTGTGGGATTAAGCTTTCCTTGTGTCTATAGTCAGGGGCTTCCCCGGTGGTGTAGCAGTAAAGAATCTGCCTACAATTCAGGAGAACTGGGTTTGATCCCTGGGTCAAGAAGATCTCCTGGAGAAGGAAACAGCAACTCACTCCAGTAATCTATATCCAGTATCATATAATCATACCAGATAGGCATTTCTCTTTAATTTACCAGCTGATAATATATCTTTGGTTTCCAGTGATCTCAGTAATTATATAATTTATCTCAAAACTGTCTTTTTGCTTTAAAAATCAGACTAATCACTGCAACATATTTTCAATTCATATTCATTAGTCATTTCTATATTAATACAGGCACATTTAAGCATTTTAATATTGGTCTTGTACTCAAATTTTCAGTTTTTGGTTGTACCTTCTAAATATTTCATTACCTATAAGGTCTTTGATAATTGTTTTAAGCAGTTTGCCTAGGAGAAGCTTTTCTGGTTGACTGTGTATAGTCTGTTTTCACTTCTATTAAAAGTAGAGACAAAATGCCAAATTAACTATTTCCAAATTGTAACCAGAAAGATGATCAAGGTAAAGTTAACAAAAGTTGAGTTTATAATGTGTTAGGTAGTCAAGCTGATCTGAGACAAATACAACAGAACATTAAACCAGAATTATTCCAGTAAGGTTCTAGGGGACACTGTGGCTGCATGGGCGGAGGTATCAGCTACTTTCTCATTCCAAAATGAGATACCAGACCACTTGTACATGACTTGTAAATGCTTGGCTGAAAACTGATTTTGGAATCTTTGGTGCCTTATCCATTCAAAGATATAAAAGTGTAAAAATGGGAAGTGATGGAAAATTGGAAATTAAAGAAAGGATTTCTTTGAAGACAGTTGTGATTTGAGTTCTAGAAAGAGGGCTGCAGGTGCTTGCTCTTCCCTTCAAGCCTAGTGAGAGAGGGCTCCAAGGGGATCAGTTGGAGAATCTGATATGTCCCTTGGAGCTTGGGGAACACAATACACATCACAAACAGTACACATCAGACCTAAGAAAACTAAAAAGCAGGCTCTGTTAAGAGTCCATGTGGCCAAAGAGAGGACTGAAGCGGGGAAATATCTGCACTCTCACCATCTAAAGTATTGTGTTCCCTGTGGACAGATGTGGGCTAGCATGGGTTGCCTTGTATTTTGCTCATGAAAGGCAACCTAGATGGTCGAGGCAACCTCAACAGAAAGAAAATGAAGGTACGTTGCTAAAGGAATGAGGGCAGAGGAAGAAAACGCTTGCTACTAGCCAGGAGACACATTTGCTTGAATCAAGAGAACTGTAGATAGGAGATATACGCAGTGAGGAGGGGAGTGGCAGAAAGTGGACTCTGAGAAGCTCAACAGTGCCCCGCTTTTGTGAGAGTATGGATCAGGATCGGCTCACCCACTGAGCCCATGGTGCTGCCACTAGATCACAGCGGTAGTGCTCAAGGAAGACTTTTCTTTCCCTTACCTGCCCTCCTGCTCATTGCAGTCCGACCCTGCACTAACACTGCTGAGATCAGAAACCATGGTGGGTGAGTTAGGAAAGGAAGAGGAGAATCAGGAGGGAAAACAGGGAAACTAACAATGTTCCCTTAACACAGCAGCCTTTCCACCTACAGCAAACCTGAGCTAACTGGAGAAGTAAAAAGCTTTAATTTGAACTCGTTTGGAGTATTACATGAGAATGATAAGAAAAGTCAGTGGCACATGTTTGAGATTTTCACTTGGGTTTGGGAAAAATTAACTCCTGTAGAGCAAATTTGTAATTAATATAGTGAGAGGAAAATGGAGTCACTTTATGAATACCACTTTCTTGTTCAGTGTATTGATTAAACATACACATACCTCACTGAGTAGATTTACACACTTTTAGTTGGTATTCTGAGAAGACCTATTACCAAAAATGGCTGCAATTACATTTCACATATTGTGGCTCTTCCACCTTACAATAATGGCCTTCTTGTTAAAATATAATTTTCTGCTTTGTTTGATGATTAGAGAGCTTCTGCCTGCCTTCTCACAACCCTCAGAATAGTGTTCACATTAACTGATTCCCTGTACTCAGTCACATGAATTTTTCTGATTCTAAATTATTTTCTTAAAATTATGATTATTAATTTTTAATAGGTAAAATCATTCACATGGTACAAAATTCAAAAGGACAAAAGGATATATGGTGAAGGCTTTTTCCCACTCTTGTCTCTCCACAACCTTCCCCAGAGGTACCCACTGGTAATAGTTTCCAACTAAAGTTTTGGCGTTAGTGTTCTGAAAAATGTCTACCTAAAATAAGATTTTAGTCTTCATTACAGATGTCTTTGATAACCAAATATAACCCATTACAGGCTTAGTTTAGATTGGCAGTTCAAACAGAAAACGTGGAAGTTGTCAAAAGGACAGTAACTATTAAACTATAATTAGGAAAATAAGCTGGAAGGGCAGGGCATTAAGTACTGACTTACAAATGAGAACCAGGTTATATTGTGGTAGGGGACCCATGTGTAGGAATAATGTGAAAGAGGTGTCATGGCTCTTACACAAGCCAAAGGCTGTGACTAATTAAGTGAAGTACCACATCAGCCAAATGATTCTGAATCTCAATGGCTACATCTTGGTGTGATTACAGTTAACAGGTCATTTAGCATACTTGATAGATGTAATATTATAAACGACTACACAAAGCATCATGTTTAATATCATGACTACTACTACTGCCACCATCGTCCTTATCATCACAGTTAGCATTTATTGGGCCTTGGCCATCACCACCATCACCATCATTATCATGATTAACATTTACTGAGCCCTCAGTATGTGCTAGGCACCAAAAAATGTGTTGTTGTGATCAAGTTTATAAGGTAGGTACTGTCATTATACTCACCTTCAGATGAGGAAACTGAATAATGAAATGGGTTAAGTAATTTACTCAAGGTTACACAGTTATTAAAAGATGAAACCAAGATTTGAACCCAAGCAGCCTCATACTTACCCTGGTGGATCAGATGGTATAAAGAATCTGCCTGCAATGTAGGGCACCTGGGTTCAATCCCTGGGTTGGGAAGATCCCCTGAAGAAGGAGGGGCTTCCCTGGTGGCTCAGTAGTTAAGAATTCACCTGCAATGCACGGACTTCAGGAGACATGGGTTCGATCCCTGGGTTGGGAAGATCCCCTGGGGGAGGACATGGCAACCCACTCCAGTATTCTTGCCTGGAGAATTCCACAGACAGAGGAGCCTGGCGGGCTACAGTCCATGGGGTCGCAAAGAGTCAGACATGATTGCTCAACTAACACACACACACACAGCCTTATACTAACCTGTTATTAGAGGGCATCCATGGAAGAGTAATATACATATCTGAGGACAGCAAGTAAGGACAGCTTCTACAGCCTCGTCAGTCAGATTCACACAATGCCCCATATGAATCTCCTGTTTAAAAATAAAGAAAGTATAATCAAAAGAAAAAACGGGACAATAAGAACAGTGTGAAATGCTTGGGAAATACTGTACTCTGATAACAAAACCCCCAATACCTACTTGCAAGAAAAACTCTATAGGAAGGACCAGTGAAAGACTATAGTAATTTGGAAGGTATAGCAGCTTTAAAAGTTAAATGCCCAACCACTTTATAAGGCAATTTGGCAGTATCAGTATCCTCCAGAAGCCAGCAATTAATTCCAACTGCTATATAGACACCCACTATATAGAGAGAAATGCTTGTACATGTGTGTAAGGAAACAACTTATAAATATGTCAACTGAAATACTACTTGTAATAGTAAATAAATGGAGATTGGGTAAGTAAATGGTGGTTCATTAATATATTGTAATAAGATAAAACAGTTACAAACAAAAATATTTACTTGTATTAATAGACATAAATCTTAAACATAATGTTAGTTCAGACACTTTAGAAAACAGTGTTGTAGCATTTTATAAAGCTAAACATGTGCTTACTGTATGACACAGCAATTCCATTCTAGTTATTACCCCCCAAAATGAAACCATATGTCTACATAAAGACATATGCAAATGTCCACAGCAGTATTTATAATAGTCTAAAATTGGAACAACCTGAAAGGTGAATATATGAGCAAGCTGTGTTATACCCAGACTATGGAATACTACTCAGCCAAAAAAAGGGATGAAATATTAACATGTTTAACAACATGGATGAATATCAAAAATATTATGTCAAATGAAAGAAGTAAAGAAAACAGTAAAAAAACAAAAGATGATATACTGCATGATTTCATTCATATAAAATATTATAGAAAAAGCAAAACTATATTGATAAATGAGTGGTTGCTTGGGGGAAGGCCACAGCAGAGCACTGACTGAAAAGACATGAGAGAAAACCTCTTGGGGTGATGGAAATATTCTATACTTAATTGTAGTGGTTATAAGATTGTAAAACAATTACCAACATTCATCAAATTGTATGCTTAAAATAGGTGAATTTTATTGTATGTAAATAAAACTCCAATAAAGCTTGAAAAAAATTTTAAAACATGATTTTGAATAAAAAAATCAAATTGTAAAACAACACATATGATATGAAACTATTATGCACTATTTAAAAACACATGACTCATTTGAAAAGACCCTGATGCTGGAAAAGATTGAAGGCAGGAGGAGAAGGGGATGAGATGGTTGGATGGCATCACTGACTCAATGGACATGAGTTTAACTCCGGGAGTTGGTGATGGACAGGGAGGCCTAGCGTGCTGCAGTCCATGGGGTCGCAAAAAGTCAGACATGACTGAGTGACTGAACTGAACTGAAAAACACATAATATAATATCTTGTTTATGAACATATCACAATGAAGGCAGTGGAGAAGGGGACGACAGAGAATGAGATGGTTGGATGGTATCACCGACTCAATGGACACGAGTTTGAGTAAACTCCAGGAGTTAGTGATGACAGGGAGGCCTGGCATGCTGCAGTCCATGGGGTCGCAAAGAGCTGGACACGACTGGGCGACTGAACTGATCACAAATGATGAAGCACAAGCTGAAATCAAGATTGCCGGGAGAAATATCAATAACCTCAGATATGCAGATGACACCACCTTTAGGGCAGAAAACAAAGAGGAACTAAAAAGCCTCATGATGAAGGTAAAAGAGGAGAGTTAAAAAGCTGGCTTAAAACTCAACATTCAAAAAAGAAGATCATGGCATCTGGTTCCATCACTTCATGGCAAGTAGATGGAGAAACAATGGAAAAAGTGAGAGACTTTATTTTCTTGGGCTCCCAAATCACTGCAGATGGTGACTGCAGCCACAAAATTAAAGGACACTTGCTCTTTGGAAGAAAAACTATGCCAAAACAGTATATTAAAGACCAGATACATTACCTTGCCAACAAAGGTCTGTATAGTCAAAGCTATGGTTTTTCCAGGAGTCACGTATGGATGTGAGAGTTGGAGCATAAAGAAGGCTGAATGCCAAAGAACTGATGCTTTTGAACTATGGTGTTGGAGAAGACTCTTGAGAGTCCCTTGGACTGCAAGGAGATCAAACCAGTTGATTCTAAAAGTAATCAGTCCTGAATATTCATTAGAAGGACTGATGTTGAAGCTGAAGCTCCAATAGTTTGGCCACCAGATGTGACGAGATGACTCATTCTAGGTAAGACCCTGATGCTGGGAAAGATTGAGGGCAGGAGGAGAAGGGGACAATAGAGGATGAGATAGTTGGATGGCATCACTGACTCAATGGACATGAGTTTGATCAAGCTCTGGGAGATGGTGAAGGACAGGGAAGCCTGGCATGCTGCAGTCCATGTCTGCAGAGTCAGACATAACTGAGTGACTGAACAACAGTCACAGATACACACACACATACGTAGAAAGACAGATGAAATAGTCAAACATGGAAGGAAAGATACACAGGCATCTTCAGAAGAGCAGTTACCTCTGACAGAAGAAGGGGAATAAATGAGGGGAGGGAGCTTTAGATATCACATTTAATAATTTAAAAAAAATAACTCGCTGGAATAAATGCAGGCAATGTTAAAATTCACATTGTGGTTGGCTCAAAGGTCTCTGTTATAAAGATTTCTATACATTTTCATATATTTGAAATATTTTCTATCTTTTGTTTAATGTTCTAATTTGAAATACTTTCTCATTGCTAGTGAGAATGTACAAGGGTACAGTTGCTATGGAAACAGTATGGCAGTTCCTCAAAAAATTATATATAGAATTAGAATATTATCTAGCTATTTCACTTCTAGGATATACTCCAAAGAACTGCATGCAGGGATGTAAATAGATGTCTATACAGCTATGTTCATAGTAGAGATATTCACAGAAGGCAAAAGGTAGAACCATATCAGTGGATGAATGGTTTTTAAAAATGTCACTATAATGGTAAATTCATAAAGACAGAAGATAGAACAGAGGTTGTCAGAGGTTGGGGGAAAGGATAATGGGGAGTTATGGTTTAAAGGGTAAAGAGTTTCTATTTGGGATGAGGAAAACATTCTGGAGATAGTTAATGGTGATGGCTGCACAATGATGTGAATGTACTTAAATCCACTGAATTATACCCTAAAAATGGTTAAAATAGTAAATTTTATGTATATTTGCCAACATCAAAAACTTTTTAACAATTCTGAAAGTAAGATTCAGCTAATAATTGATATGTATACTTATGGTAGTAGTTTTTCTTTTCTATTGAAAAGTTGGTATTATGTTGGTGTATATATTATTATAATTAATCATGTCTTAAAGGAAACTTGAATATATTGAAAATTCTTGAACACTGAGGAGAAAGCATCATATTCTACATGGAAAAGGCATCCTATGATATGAATTGGCAAGGTGACAGACAATGAACCCTTTCATGGATCACAGCCTTGTTGTGGGGCAGGGGCTTGCATAACTCATTGAATCTATGAGCCATGCCATGCAGGGCCACCCAAGACAGACGGGTCATACTGAAGAGTTCTGACAAAATGTGGTCCACAGGAGGAGGGGTTGGCAACCCACTCCAATATTCTTGCCTGGAACCTGATGGACAGTATGAAAAGGCAAAAAGACATGACACCAGAAGATGAGCCCCGCCAGGTAGAAAGGTGTCCAATATGCTACTGGGGAAGAGTGGAGGGCAATTATGAATAGCTCCAGAAAGAATGAAGCAGCTGGGTCAAAGGGAGAACAACACTCACCTGTGGATGTATCTGGTGGTGAAAGTAAAGTCTGATGATGTAAAAAACAATGTTGCATAAGAACCTGGAATCATAAGGTCCATGAATCAAGGTAAATTAGATGTGGACAAGAAGGAGATGGCAAGAGTGAACATTGACATCTTAGGAATCAGTGAACTAAAATGGATGGGAATGGGCAAATTTAATTCAGATAACTATAATGTCTACTACTGTGGGCAAGACTTCCTTAGAAGAAGTGGAGTAGCTCTCACAGTCAATAAAAGAGTCCACAATGCAGTACCTGGGTGCATCCTCAAAAATGACAAAAAGATCCTGGTTCATTTCCAAGGCAAACCATTCAACATCAGAGTAAGCCAAGTCTATGCCCAAACACTGATGCTGAAGAAACTGAAGCTGATCGATTTTATGAAGACCTACAACACCTTCTAGAACTAACACCAAAAAAAGATGTCCTTTTCATCCTTGGGGATTGGAATACAAAAGTAGATAAGTCAAGAGATTCCAGGAATAACAGGCAAGTTTGGCCTTGGTGTACCAAATAAAGCAGGGCAAAGGTTAGCAGAGTTTTGTCAAGAGAACACACTGGTCATAGCAAACACCCTTTTCCAAAAACACAAGAGATGAGTCTACACATGGACATAACCAGATGGTCAATACCAAAGTTAGATTGATTATATTCTTTAAGCCGAGGATGGAGAACCTCTATACCTAGAGCCAGAGCTGAGTGTGGCTCATATCGTGAGCTCCTTCTTGCAAAATTCAGGCTTAAATTGAAGGAAATAGAGAAATCCACTAAGCCATTCAGGTATGACCTAAATAAAATCCCTTATGGTTATACAGTAGAGGTGATGAATAGATTCAAGAGATTAGATCTGATAGAGTGCCTCAAGAACTATGGACATTTATATGAGATTACTATTAAATGAGGTTTATAACATTGTACAGGAGGCAGTGACCAAAATCCATGCCAAAGAAAAAGAAATGCAAGAAGGCAAAGTGGTTATTTGAAGAAGCTTTACAAATAGCTGAGGATAGAAGAGAAACAAAAGGCAAGGGAAAAGGGGAAAGAAAGATACACGCACTGGATGCAGAGTTCCAGAGAATAGCAAAGAGAGATAAGAAAGCTTTCTTAAATGAACAATGCAAAGAAACAGAGGAAAACAATAGAATGAGAAAGACTAGAGATCTCTTCAAGAAAATGGGAGATATCAAGGGAACATTTCATGCAAGGATGGGCATGATAAAGGACAGAAATGGTAAGGACCTAACAGAAGCAGAAGGTATTAAGAAGAGGTGCAAAAATACACAGAACTATACAAGAAAGGCCTTAATGACCCAGATAACAATGATGGTGTGGTCACTCACCTAGTGTTGGACATCCTGGAGTGAGAAGTCAAGTGGGCCTTAGGAAGCATATTATGAACAAAGCAAGTTGAAGTGATGGAATTCTAGCTGAGTTATTTCAAATTCTAAAAGATGATGCTGTGAAAGTGCTGCACTCAATATGCCAGCAAATTTGGAAAACTCAGTAGTGACCACAGGCCTGGAAAAGTTCAGTTTTCATTTCAATCCCACAGAAGGGCAATGCTAAAGAATATTCCAACTACCATACAATTGCACTCATTTCACATACTATCAAGGTAGTGTTCAAAATTCTTCAAGCTAGGCTTCAGCAGTATGTGAACAAAGAAACTTTAGATGTACAGGCTGGGTTTAGAAAAGGCAGTGGAACCAGAGATCAAATTGGCAACATTCTTTGGATCATGGAGAAAGCAAGGGAGTTCCAAAAAACATCTGCTTCTGCCTCATCAACTATGCTAAAGCCTTTGACTGTGTGGATCACAACAAACTGTGGAAAATTATTAAAGAGATGAGAGTAGCAGATCGCCTTACCTGTCTCCTGAGAAACCTATATGCAGGTCAGAAACAACAATTAGAAATGGACATGGAATAATGGGTTGGTTCAAAATTAGGAAAGGAGTACAACAAGGCTGTATATTTGTCACCTTGTTTATTTTACTTATATGCAGAGTACATCATGCAAAGTGCCAGGCTGGATGAAGCACAAGCTGGAATACAAGACTGCTGGAGAAATATCAACAACCTCAGATATGTAGATGATACCACTCTAACGGCAGAAAATGAAGAGGAACTGAAGAGCCTCTTGATGAAGGTGAAAGAGGAGAGTGAAAAAGCTGCCTTGAAACTCAACATTCAAAAAACACAAGATCATGGCGTCTGGTGCCATCACTTAATGGCAAAAAGTGGAGGCAGTGACAGGAGGCAAAAAGTGGAAGAAGTGACAGGTTATATTTTCTTGGGCTCCAAAATCACTGTGAATGGTGACTGCACCCATGTAATGAAAAGATGCTTGCTGCTTGGAAGGAAAGTGATGACAAACCTAGATAGTGTATTAAAAAGCAGAGACTTCACTTTGCTGACAAAGATTCTTACAGTCAAAGCTATGGTTTTTCCAGTAGTCATGTACAGATGTGAGAGTTTTTTAAAAGGTCCTAAATTCACATTTGGAGAAGGCAATGGCACCCCACTCCAGTACTCTTGCCTGGAAAATCCCATGGACAGAGGAGCCTGGTAGGCTTCAGTCCATGGGGTCACTAAGAGTCGGACACGACTGAGTGACTTCACTTTCACTTTTCACTTTCATGTGCTGGAGAAGGAAATGGCAACCCACTCCAGTGTTCTTGCCTGGAGAATCCCAGGGACAGAGGAGCCTGGTGGGCTGCCATTTATGGCAGCCTACATCTATGTGCAACTCTATGCCGTTGCACAGAGTTGGACGTGACTGAAGCGACTTAGCAGCAGCAAATTCACATTGCTATGTTGTTTCCCATGAAGTTTATGTTGTGAATTTGAAATTTTTGCTAGGACCTGTATTTGCCAGAATTGAATATTTTCTTTTTTTAAATGCCTTAATATACTTTAAATGAAACCTGAGCTGAACACTGTTCCTTCCATCTGTTGTTCTCATTGTATGTTATTGTTGTTCAGTCGCTAAGTCGTGTCCAACACTTTTCAACCCCATTCTGTAGCACCCCAGGCTTCTCTGTCCTCACAACAAAGGCTGAGTGCTGAAGAATTGATGCTTTCAAACTGTGGTGTTGGAGAAGACTCATGACAGTCCCTTGAACTGCAAGATCAAACCAGTCCTTCCTAGAGGAAATCAACCCTGAATATTCTTTGGAAGGACAAATGCTGAAGCTGAAGCTCCAATACTTTGGCCACCTGATATGAAGAGTTGACTCATTGCAAAAGACTCTGGTTCTGGGGAAGATTGAAGGCAAAAGGAGAAGGGGGTAGCAGAGGACAAGATGGTTAGATAGTATCACCAACCCAATGGACATGAATTTGAACAAACTGTAGGGGATGGTGGAGGACAGAGGAGCCTGCTGTGCTATGGTATGGGGTCACAAAGAGTGGGACATGACTTAAGAGACTGAAGAACAACAATAGGCAATGACATAGAATTGATCCACTTGTGTTGTTTTAGGGACTTAATTACAGTAAAAGAAGAAAAGGTGATATGTCCCAACATATGATTATTTCCAATAGATAAAAGCTGTAAATAAGCTGAAGTACCAACATCAGAAAAT
Organism: Bos mutus; assembly: GCF_027580195.1. Lineage (NCBI taxonomy): Eukaryota > Metazoa > Chordata > Mammalia > Artiodactyla > Bovidae > Bos > Bos mutus. The sequence continues at coordinate 96,593,621 of NC_091621.1, forward strand.
CAATTCAGGAAAAGTGATACATAACATGGACAGATTTTGTTCTCTGATATGACAGTGCCTAGAACTTAGCAGATACCCAATAAATATTTGTTTAGTAAATGAATAATTCTTTCACAGCAAATTAAATTTTAACCATGAAGACTGTGGAAAACTATTAAAATGACTGTGATATAAAGTTTAAAATATGACAACATTTATTGAGGTACTACTGTGTGACTGGAACTGTAGTTAAACCTAGGTATAGAATGATGACCGAGTGAAGAACAAAATGATCCGCTCTCACTGAGAACTCAGACCAATAAAGATTTCAGAGTCAATACTGACATTCAATTAATGCTGTGTGTATGTGAAAGGCGCTCAGTCATGTCCAACTGTTTGCGACCCCATGGGCTGTAGACTGCCAGGTTCCTCTGTCCGTGGAATTCTCCAGGAAAGAATACTGGACTGGGTAGCCGTTTCCTTCGCCAGGGGATCTTCCCAACCCAGGGATCAAACCCAGGTCTCCCACATTGCAGGCAGATTCTTTACCATCTGAGCCACCAGGGAAGCCCATAAATGCTGTAACATATGTTTTTACTAAATGGCAATCTTTAAGAGAGGTTCTTAGACTTTTAATCAAATTTATTTTCAAATTATAAACTATTTAGCAACCTTGATATTTAACTTGCCAGAAAATGAAAGTGAAAGTCACTCAGTTGTGTTCAACTCTTTGAGACCCCACGGACTATGCGGTCTATGGAATTCTCCAGGCCAGAATGCTGGAGTGGGTAACCTTTTCCTTCTCCAAGGGATCTTCCTAACCCAGGGATCGAACCCAGGTCTCCCGCATTGCAGGTGGATTCTTAACCAGCTGAGCCACAAGAGAAGCCCAAGAATACTGGAGTGGGTAGCCTATCGCTTCTCCAGCGGATCTTCCTGATCCAGGAATTGAATCTAGGTCTCCTACATTGCAGGTGGATTCTTTACCAACTGAGCTATGAGGGAAGCCCCTAATTTCCAGGAACTGAACAAATTAAAAGCAACAGGTTAAAAATGGGGTATCTGAAAAATGTAGGTATATATATTACCCAAAAGAGAAGAATCAGTTAAAAAAAATGAAGATGTTTGCATTTCAATTTGTCAGAAATTGTGGTCACAAAGATGCAATGAGTCAAATGTTAAAATATGTTCCTTTGTTTAAGGAAGGAATTAAGTTCTAACAAATTTTAGAAAGATTTTCATTAAAATATTTTGATACTTACAGAAATAAGCTTTGGAAAACTGAAAAAATGACAAATTCAATAACATTACAATGACCAATGCACTGGTTATTGGATTTTTTCCTCAGTCTGCCTAGGTACTCTTTATTTTATAAAGCTGAAGTAAATATGTAGGTATATTCCCTACCACTGCACAACAACTAATTTCCTGGTGGTTTTATTAGGATGTGATAAACTAGGTTAAATGTTTGAGAGCTTTGATAAAATTGATGGTGATTATAGGATAATGTTGTAAAAATAAAATAATCTAATGAGGATAATTAGCATGGAGGATAGTATATTAAATACTCAACAAATGTTTCTATTTAAAACAGTAAAAGTCTTGGCAGTTTATTGCCCCTACAGTTAGAATGCAATTTGGAATTTGGAACTTCATTAAAAAAAAAAAAAAAATTTCTTAATGAAAAGATTCATTAAAATATATATGCTATTTTTATATATACACACATATATATATATATATATACATATAAGCAGGATGAAGATATATAAACATCACAAAAAAAATTCTTTGGGCAATAAATCAAGCAGAAATATTTTGGCAAAAACATGGCACCACCATTCTAATAGTGGTTACTAACATGTATAATTCATTTATAGGCTGCTTACTTCCAAAAAGGATTTGATGTGACTTTTTGTTGAAAAGGGCTTCCCTGGTGGCTCAGAGGTTAAAGCATCTGCCTGCAATGCGGGAGACCTGGGTTTGATCCCTGGGTTGGGAAGATCCCCTGGAGAAGGAAATGGCAACCCACTCCAATATTCTTGCCTAGAAAATCCCATGGACAGAGGAGCCTGGTGGGCTATACTCCACAGGGTAGCAAAGAGTCGGACACGACTGAGCGACTTCACTTCACTTTTGTTGAAAAGCACAGCTTTTAATTAAGAGTAAAAACAAACTAAAACACTGTAAACTGGGAAAGGAAAAAAAATCAAAATCTTGGGACAAAAGACTTCTTAATATTTAGAAACAGGTTATAGCTGCCACATCTATCATTGAATACAAAGCAGGAACACTAATTTAAGATCTTTTTAAACAGCTGCACAATGTGGCTTCTGGGGGAGGAAAAACCTTTTCTCTATCCGCTTATATTTGTCTTTGGAAGCCTTTAAATTAAACTGACAATAAGATTAACAAGAGGAAAGGCAAAATTTATTCACAAGCTCACAAAGGTCGTGGTTCAAAGAAATGGCTAGAATTTAGTTTATATATCATCTTAACAGGGGAAGAGGAGGGGGAGAAAGGATACTTAACAGTCATACAAATGACTTTTAGGGAAGGCAAAATGGACCTTTAGGAAAATAGATGGGAGTTATGATAATCTTGTGACAATGCCTGTTTAATGCAGTTTCTCATCTGAAAATCTTTCTTAAAAAGAATTTGAGGCATTTTAATTATTTTCGAAGTGTCTGCTTTTAGGCAAAGAGTGGGGATGGGAGGCGGTTCAGACGAAGTCTTTTTTTTTTAACCTCTGTTGTTTCTTAGACATCTTCAGTGCAAAATAATCTTTATGCCACAGTGGTATATTCTGGATACCTTCATAGATTTAGAAAAAGATGATCAAGAGAGAATAAATATGATGTCAAGAAAAATACACTGGCAAGAGCATAAGTAGTCCTGGTAAAAATATCAGTCAGACATGAAAATTCTAAAGGATGTCATTTTACATTGATAAATTTTCATTATCTTTATCCATAATAAGACTATCCTTAAATGTATTAGAAGTTAAAACCTCTGGAAAATAAGAATATTTATTGGAAGTAAAATGGGTTTTTTATAGAGCATACTTCATCTCCTAACTTTACCAGTTTTTTTTCACTCTGGAATAAAGAGGCGGAAGGGAAAAAAGTCCTTGGAAATACCTAACTGAGAATAAGGCACTGGTTGTCTTCTAGGTTTAATAAAGAATTTCTGAGGATAATATAAATTCAATTATCATCATCTTTATAGATATTTTTAAATTACCTCTAATTTCTTGGCACAAGGTCCACTAACAAGCGCAACCACACCATGGTCAGATACCTAAGCAAAGGGAAAAAGAACACAGCACATAAATGGAGATGATGGAAGCATATTTTTCTAAAAATTATTATTTAGATATTGTTTTATTTCCTCCCATTTAGCAAACATGTGTTTTAGCCACCACATACCTTCCACCCTTACTTAAAACAATTGAGGGGAGGGTGCCAAATTATATTGCAATTATTTAACTATCAAAATATGAAGTCAATAATTTCAGCAACAACAAAAAAATTGTGTTCTGATGAGTTATGGAAATATACTGGGCAAATAAATACATACAGTCTCTACATTTCAAGTTTTATTTCATTTACCTGAGTAGCTGAAAAATCAACACACTGCAAAAATGCGCAGTTTTCTCCTAATGCCTGCAAGGACACATCAGTAATACCTAAGCAGCCTCCTAAATCAATGATCTTTAACAGCCGGCAATTGAGTGCAAGAGCAAGGACTCCTTCATCAGTGAGATTGCAGCATCTTTTCAAAGAAGCTTCATGCAGGTAAGAACAAGATGAAGCCACAGCTTTTATTCCTGAGGGAAGATATAATTCCATATCAATGAGCTATAGATGTTTATCTATGAGAAATGTGACTGATTTTTATTTTAGTAATCACCAGTACTGATACATCCAATTAGCCTTTTCCAAAGCAGTTCATATGGGGAATATACTATTTTTCTAGTGATGCTGTCATTATTTAAAACTCTTTTAGAATGTTTCAAGAATTCTCTATACAATCTGTAGTATAGTCTTCAGAATAGCTGCAATTAATGACATGCCTTTTTATGATTAGATTTGCTTTTAAGAAATGACCAAATATCATTCAGAACCAAATTAGGTAATTAAATAGTAATGATTCTCCTTTTTGTTAAAAGTTTTAAAGTAATAAAGTTAATTTTCTTGTAGACTCTGAAAAAAAAATCAAAAGTTAAATGCCACAAATGTCTTAAGTAATAGCTTTCATGCTTATCCTTAGAAATCATACCCATGTTTCTGTGTTTTCCCCTCCCTCTTTGATTCTACCCTTTCCTACCACCATGCTCCTTCTCTGTTAGCCTGGACGAATCTTAAATTTTACCGAGGGTCAAGAAAAGAGAGGCCCTTAAATCCAATTAAACTGATGTAAAAGCACTTTGGTGACAGGTATGTGATGATGTGCCATATAAATAAAAAGAGTACTGAAGGAATCCTGGGCCCTTCAGCCATGGACAAACATTATAGCACTGTTAAAAGACACCTTTACGGGCAAAATACACAAAATGGAAGATGGTAAATTCGTGTGTAGGTCATTTTTATTGTTTACTATGTCTTAAGAAAGAACTCTTACTTTATTCATTAGTGTTCAGCATGAAAGTTCTTTTTAGAGAGTCAGTATTTGTGTAAACATTTTAAAACTTATGCTTCCTTGCAGTATTATGAATATCCTAACTTGCTAACCAAGCTAATTGTAAAATAGAGCCAACTACCTACAAAATTTTCCAGAAACCTAGGTAGCCAAATAACTCCCTCTTTCTTATATTGAAAAGAGTAAAAATTTTATATTTTTAAAAAATGGTAAAAATCCATTAATTCATGTAACAGTCACACTGATACATGCAGTCTGCCTGGTTATAAAACACTGTAACTGGACAAGGTCAGTACCAAACCCAGTTTCAGCTTCCTGCCACTCAGAAGGTCAAATCTCAAGAGACAAGTGTTGGTGGAAAACTTCAAGTTGCTTTAGTCAGGAAGGGGGCAAACTGGGGAGATGGTAGACTGACATCCTCAAGAGCATCTCCAAGTTGCCAGTTGGGAGATAAAGCTTCTAAAGCTTATGTGAGGGAGGGGGCTGCAAGGTACACAAGCAGTTCATACACAGTTCTCAGATTGGTTGGCATCAAGGTAAAGTTTCAAACATCACCAGTCTTCTGGTTTCAACTGGTCTGGGAGTTACATGCTTGCAGTCAGCAGTTTTCATCTGGTCTGCTTCCTGTGAAAACAACTTAGGAGTGTGTGTTAGACCTTTATATCTTTCAGAGAACTTGGTGATTTTGCTATGTGACTGGTTTATAGTCTAAATTGTTTCAGCTTCCCTGCCAATGTCCTTGAAGTTGGTATCTGGAATTAAGCAAGCAAGATTAGTTCTTTCTTAGTCAATTAGTCATTGTCTAAAACAGTTTTGAGGCATGCTTAGGTCAGCAGGAGTGGAAAATAAATGTTTCAAGTTTTGTGCAGCTCAAAATGGGGCAGTTCTGGCTACAAAACTATGTGTTATACAGGCTGATAGGAGAGAACCTAGTAAATATTTGCTTATGATTTAACTTTCTGTTGTAATATTACAACAAAAAAGTCTTAACAAAGTTATGAACTGGTCATTTCTTGTTTCACTATACTAGGCAAAATATTTAAAATATTTATCTAGCCATGTTTATTTTAAATATGTTTAAAATTTAAATAGTGACAATGTATTTCCTAACTTTCAGCACTGATTATAAGCAAGAATTCTAATTAGGATTCTCTAGCTTATTTTGAATATTTTTATTGATAAATATAGTTTCTATTTCTTTGACACCTTCATACTGTTCATGGGGTTCTTAGAACTGACTCATTGGAAAAGACCCTGATGCTGGGAAAGATTGAAGGCGGGAAGAGAAGGGGATGACAGAGGATGAGATGGTTGGATAGCATCACCAACTCAATGGACATGAGTTTGAGCAAGCTCTGGGAGTTGGTGATGGACAGAGAAGCCTGGCGTGCTGTAGTCCATGGGGTAGCAAAGAGCTGGACACAACTGAGCGACTGAACTGACTGACTGACATCTTCATACTATCTTTTAATATATCTTCCCCCTTCTCTGCTTCAAAACTATGGTGAATAGTTTCTACCAATTCATTCAGTGTTAATAAACATACCTTTTGAAGTTATGGAAATTCTGTTTTCTTTTGAGGAATTTAAATTTAATTTCTTCAGTTTTCTGCAGTTACATAGGTGCAGGAGAGCAGTATCTGAAATATCACAGCTTCGTAGATCTAGAGTTTGGACTTCAGGATGTAAAATCTATAATACATACATTATTTTGAAAAATTAAAATTTCCTATAAACATAAATATTTATTCCATATTTAGTGTTTTGATGGCCATAACAGAGAAATGGCTATAGCAAAGAATACAGAAATGCATTTGTGTGAAGACAGATACAAAAAGTAGAAAAAACCAAGTCTAATTCCAACTGAGGGTGCAGCTTATAGTGTCCCCAAAGTCTTGCTGGGACACAGAGCTCTACTGAGACAGCTGGTACAGAATAAGAACCCATTAGATATGGAAGCAGAACCAAGGTAGTGGGGTGCTTATCCTCTTCCAGTAGTTTCTGACTATCATGAGAGATTCTAACTATGTGCCTCTTTGTTCAGCAGGTACAAGTCTTTAATCTCTGTAGGCAGTGAGTGATGATAGTTGCAAACCCATTTTACAATTAAGAGAACTGAGGTTCAGTGTCAGAAAGAGTGGCAAAGCTGGTATTTTTATTCAGGCCAGAAGCTTTACTATACATTCTCCCTTACAGAATTGTTAATTTTAGCTTAATTAGGGAAAGGGCTTCCTGGGAAGCTCAGTTGGTAAAGAATCTGCCTATAATGTGGGAGACCTGGGTTCAATTCCTGGATATGAAAGATCGCCTGGAGAAGGGCATGGCAACCCACTCAGTATTCTTGCCTGGAGAATCCCACGGACAGAGGAGTCTAGTGGGCTACAGTCCATGGGGTCGCAAAGAGTCAGACACGACTGAGCAACTAACATATATATAGGGAAAGGGAGTAAGTATAAGTTAGATGGAGTGAGGTAGCCAGAAGAAGAATGAAAAGAGTTTAGAAGAATGATTTTTAACTGATTGTTATCCTTGAATGGATAAAATCAATCTAGTAGGCTATGAACAACATTTTTTAATTGAAATAAGACACACTAGAATAAAATAGAAAATATCCAAGTGTACTATACACTGTACTGTTACACGTAGGTGTGGTTTGTGTCCTAGAGTCACAATGTAACATTCATATTTCTTCTTGTGGGTCTTTTTTTTTTTTGCCATTTGTTTTTTCACTCTGCATTTTAATTTTTTCTAGATTTACTAAGGTATACTTAACCCAAAAGTTTAACATTTCTTGAAAATATGCAGTTCATGGATGTTGGTACCATGAAGACAAGGGGAATAACTGAAGGAACAGTGGGAGAAGATTTTTAATTTTTATTTTATTTGTTTTTTGGCTGCTCAGCATGTGGGATCTTAGTTCCCCAACCAGGAATGAAATCTGCACCCCCTGCATCGGAAGCGTTGAGTCTTAACCTCTGGACCCCCAGGGAAGTCAATGGGAGATTATTTTAGAAGCTATTACACAGGACATTATGGTTATCTGGAGAAAAAAATAACTTTAGTATATTCTAAAATTACTCATCCTAATATAAAACATTGTTCCAAAAATCTGAAACCATAGCTGACCAGTAAAATATAATAAGCTTGCTTTACAGTTGTATATTTTCTTACCTCACTTATGTTTGAATCTGTTATCTGCCCCTGCACGCTCATAATTTTGATGAGTCTATCTTTTATGTTGGGTGGCAAAGGCTTAATGTCTGTGATATATCTAGAAATATTCTTCATGAAGCACCAAAGGCATCTGAAATACAAATACAATACAGTAAATTACACTATACAGGTATTGACTTCTAACATTTGTTTAATGCATTTGTTAGCACTTAGTTCTTTCATAAGTAAGAAAGAAAAAATGGGTGCACATTTTATATGAATATTTACAACTTAAGCTTGGTAAGATTCAAAAGCCTCAGTTATGAACAAGTTGCCCTTTTCCTCTACAACTTTTTCTCAGCATCCATCACTTACTAAAATGCATTCTGAATGACAAAGAATTTTTCTTAAGTCAGTCTCTCCAATTCCTAAGACATACAGTTACTACCAAGCTTTTAGTCACATACATTCCTAAGTAAACATTAAACTAGGGCCTATTAATTGACAAATTTTATGTGTTAATCCAACAAACTCGCTTTCACTATTTTTCTTAAAAATTGTACAGGTATAAGAACCAAGAAAGAACTGTAACCACAAAGATTCCACAAATAGTACAAATCACAGAGATAATAAACTTAGTGCCAGTATTATATATTACAGAGTTATCAAGGCAGGCAACAACCAAGACCCATACAACCAACATATTTCATATTGATATGTGGCCTGAAATCCCAACTATCTGAGATACTTGTATGTTAAATAAATACAAATCTTTCTTAGTTTCTGCCTACAAATACTTTCACATATACACACTTGAATTTTTTTTAGTGCAGTCTTTTTCTTTCTCTTTTCTTCTTTTGGTTGCCTCTGCCTTTCTTTCTCCTATCTTTCCCCCTTCCATTAGTTTAGTTCCTCATGCTATTCCTTGTATATTCTTATTTTTCCTGTGCTTATACACACACACACATTCACTCACACATGTATCTATGTTCTCACACATACTTTTACAAGTTAGGGTGGGGGTGGGGAGAGATCACTGTTTCTTAGAATGGCATCAGTGTATACTCACTTTTCTACAAGCTCTTTCATTTAATAATAATTCTTTAAAGCATCAAGTATAGTTTTAATTCTCCTTTAGTGGCTAAATATTGTATTTCATAGTGTGGATGACTTAGTCATCCCCTATTGAGGAGCATTCCACTGTTTCTAGGATATAACATATGTTGTCAGATTATTTTCTTCATATTTCCATCGGAAGTGTTGGAGAGTTCCCTTTCCTCTACATCGCTAAGCAACAGATGTTATTGTTCATTTTATTTATTTTTCCATTTATTTTCATTATGTCCATTTCCCAATCTCATCCCCCAGCTCTAGGAAATCATTCTAATGTCTAATGTATATCCTTTTGTTGTATGTATCCTTTTAACATGATTGTTCTATGGATGTATTTCTAATTTATGCGTGAGGTATTTGTCATAGATTTGTTTGGTTTTTCACTGAGCACGATTTTTACCATCTGCTTACTCTTAAATGTTGACAGATCTCATGGGTGAAAACTAGTATCTCATTACTAATTTAATTCTTATTTCTCTAATTTCTAGTAAATTTAAAATCTTTTCATAAAGTTGCTGGCTATCTAGTCTTTCCTCAAAATAATCTATTCATATCTTCTATCTATTTTGCTTTTTACTTAAATCTATGAGCTATTTTTGTGGTCAAATACATAACTAATTTTGTATGTGCTCTATAAATATTCAGAAAATGTATATTTTCTATCTGAGAGTTGTAATGTTCTCTTTCTGTGTTTTATATATGTGTGTCTAAATATCTCTCTCTGTGTATGTACATGTATGTGCATATAAATATATTATGTGTGTTAGTGTTAATCTCTCAGTCATGTCCAACACTTTGCAACCCCATGGACCGTAGCCTACCAGACTCTTATGTCCATGGGATTTTTCAGGCAAGAATACATTTCCTTCTCCAAGGGATCTTCCCAATCCATGGATTGAACCCAGGCCTCTAGCATTGCAGACAGGTTCTTTACCATCTGAGCCACTGTGTATGTGATTATTCATTGATTAGTATCTTTTAATTCTTCTATGTTCTTATTCTTTCTACTAAATCTGTAGAATTCTTAGTTTGCAATACTTGTATTTTTAAAAAAATAGTTATTTATTTGGCTGTGCTGGGTCTTAGTTGCATCATGTGGGATCTTAGTTCCTTGACCAGGGATGGAAGCCATGCTGCTTGCAGTGAGAACGTGGAGTCTTAACCACTGGACCACAGGGAAGTCCCTTACCTTTCATTTTTTACTTAAAAACTCTCTTGTAATAGATTTTTGTAACTGTCAAGAGTCGCGCAGAATCTGAGAGTTGATCCTACTTACCAGTTTATGAGTTAGCTTTATTATCATTTTATGAATGCTGGCAGAAGAATGCTGGGTCAGTGAAAAATGACTTTATTACTCAGGATAAGAGCAGTAGCCAGGGATCTTCCCTGGTGGTCCAGTGGTTAAGAATCTGCCTGCCAATGCAGGGGACTGGGGTTCGAACCCTGGTCCAGGAATTAAGAACTGACATGCTGCTGAGCAACTTAACCCCATACTTCACAACCACGAGCCTGTGCATCCTAGAGCCTGTGCTCTGTAACAAGAGAAGCCACAGCAATGAGCAGAGTAGCCCCTGGTCGCTGCTACTAGCCCATGGGCAGCAACAAAGACCCAGCTCAGTCAAAAATAAATAAATTAAAAAAAAGAAAAAGAGTAGTAGCTGGAGCTTCATGTTTGTGTTGGTTATCCATGTCCCAGGTCCTACAGTATAATGTAGGAAGGTCGGTCCAGATAGATGTTTACTCATGTAGTGGGTTGTACAAGACAGAAACACTGAGCTTGAGGGGGTTCACCATTTTTATAGCAACCAGAAGCAAGACTGCTCTTTTTGGAAGGAGAAAAATACTTCATCTCTCAAGGCTGTTTACTACAAATGCAACCTTGAGAAATGGCCTAGGTAATCAAGGCCCTGCATTCTTGGTATACCCAGCAAGAATGTGCAGGTCCATGGTATTGCCTCTTCCAACAATCCACCCCAATAAGTTCTTGGCTTAATTCAAATATTCATGGAAGTATGCCACTCTTATCAGCTACTTTAATTTGACCAACAGAGGCTAAAACCTAACCTGTTCAATTTGTCTCTTAAAGCACTTAATTAAAGCTACTATCAATAGCCAACTCATTGGAAAAGACCCTGATCCAAGGAAATATTGAAAGCAAAGGAGAAAGGGGTGGCAGAGGATGAGGTAGTTAGATAGCATCACTGACTCAATGGACATGAAACTGAGCAAACTGTCGGAGACAGTGGAGGACAGAGGAGCCTGGTGTGCTACAGACCATAGGGTCACAAAGAGTTGGATATATGACTTAGTGAGTGAACAACTATCAATGTCGTGGTCTTTATAGACTGGGACCTGGGGACTGGAGACGACGAAAAGAGGGACGCAGGGGACCCAAGTCTCGAGTGAAACAAGGGTGCTTTATTTGTGGCAGAGTGTGCTTATATATCCCCATACAAGGAAGCTTTAGGCAGCAAAAATAAAGTTGAGTAAAAACAGAACCAGGTGAATAACAATCGTCACAGGGCCAAAAGACAATCCATATCTGAGTAACAGGGACATGACTGAATAGTTTACATTAAAGTAAAAGGTCACTGAAGGGAATCCATGTATGTGCTCTGCCTCATGACCTCAGACCTAAGAACTGTGTGCAGCTCTGTTCATTCCTGTTTTCCAGGAACTCATAAGGAACAGAGGGCCCTTGAGAAACAGCACACAAAGGAAGAAAACAACATGTTGGATTCCTTAAAGTTGAATGTCCCCTGACATATCAGTAGTACTCCAAGTAGCAGGATAAGGTCGACCTGCAGTAACGACCTCAAAAGTAAGGTCGTTTTGAGGCTGGGCCTCAGATTCAGCTAACTGTGAAAAAGTGTGGAGTGGGGGAAGGGAACCAGTAGGTGTTAATTTCAACACACAGGATGTGGTCAAAGTCCAGTCTATCACCTCTTACGAAAGATACAAGGGAATTTAGGTGGTTATTTCAATGACTACATTTTTCTTTCTTAGGGCTTTTAATTTTTTAAAATTTATCTGTTATTTTATCTATATTCATCTGTTAAGAATAACTGTTCCTTTGTTTTTGAACATTTCCAATATATTTGTTTTAAAATATCTTTCAAGTTATTCTACTGTCCAAAGTTAATAAAGTGTCAATTGTCCTATTTTCTGTTGAGTCTCTCTCATGCTATTTTGTTCTTTAGGTACTTTGTAAATTTTGACTGTTAACACTTCTTTGGCAGAAGTAGTTTTGCGTGAGAATCCTGTGTTCTTTGTGTTGTGAAAGCAAACCTCATGGTGAAAGTCTGAGTTTTCCTCCTCTTTAAGGACACTGTCTTTGTCTGGTTGAATTGCAATAACAAAATGCCATAGATTGGATAGATTTGCTAAACAAAAGAACTTTAATTTTCACAGTTCTGGATGCTAGAAGTCTAAGATCAAAGTGCCAGCATGGTTGAGTTAGGGCTCTCTTCCTGATCCACAGCTGGCACCTTCTCTATGTGTCCTCTTATGGTAGAAGGGGCTAGGGATTTCTCTGGAGCTTCTTTGTAAAGACACTAATCCAATTTGTAAGATTTTTGAAATGGAGCAGGACCCTATTGTCCTTATCCCTACCCCATGTCCTGTCTGCCTTTTGTCTGTGGAAAACTATAGTCAAAGAGAAAGTTTAATCAGAGAAGTGAGAAATGTGGAAAACAAAGAAAAACAGTCAAAAGAGACCAAATAATAATGTAGGCATTAAGCATAGTCAAGGACTTTTAGTTCTTTCTCAAGGGCTACAGATAATATTCTGAGCCATATCCTGTGAACTGTCTTATAGATATTAAAACATGGGGGTGAATAAGTTAACTACATAGTGACCAGACTGTACCCATGACATGAGCTGTCACAATTCCTAGAACTGGCCTCAAAGAAATGGTAACAAATGGATTTTGGAACTGAAGATTAACTGTACCTAAAACAACCAATTAAAACCAATTAAAAGACGCTTGCTCCCTGGAAGAAAAGCTATGACAAACCTGCTGCTGCTGCTGCTAAGTCGCTTCAGTCGTGTCCGACTCTGTGCAACCCCATAGACGGCAGCCCACCAGGCTCCCCCGTCCCTGGGATTCTCCAGGCAAGAACACTGGAGTGGGGTGCCATTTCCTTCTCCAATGCATGAAAGTGAAAAGTGAAAGTGAAGTCGCTCAGTTGTGTCCGACTCTTAGCGACCCCATGGACTGCAGCCTACCAGGCTCCTCGGTCCATGGGATTTTCCAGGCAAGAGTACTGGAGTGGGGTGCCATTGCCTTCTCTGATGACAAACCTAGACAACATATTAAAAAACAGAGATATTACTTTGCCAACTAAGGTCCATATAGTCAAAGCTATGGTTTTTTCAGGAGTCATGTATGGATGTGAGAATTGGACCATAAAGAAAGCTGAGTGCCAAAGAATTGACGCTTTTGAACTATGGTATTGGAGAAGACTCTTGAGAGTCCCTTGGACTATAAGGAGATCCAACCAGTTTATCCAAAAGGAAACTAGTCCTGAATATTCATTGGAAGGACTGATGCTGAGGCTGAAACTCCAGTACTTTGACCACCTGATGTAAAGAATTGACTCACCGGATAAGACCCTGATGCTGGGAAAGATTGAAGGCAGGAGGAGAAGGGGACCACAGAGGATGAGATGATTAGATGGCATCACCAACTCAATGGACATGAATTTGAACAAGCTTCGGGAGTTGGTGATCGACAGAGAAGCCTGGCATGCTGCAGTCCATGGGGTCACAAAGAGTCAGACGTGACTGAGCAACTGGACTGACTGAACTGAACTGAAAACAACCAAGATGACACTGGTCAGACCACTAATGACCAATTTGAGGATGACTGTCAGAGATTACTTCAGTTTCTCCATGTAGCAACCCCCACTCCCGACTCTCTGCTTGTTGGGATGGGGAGTTGGCCTTTGGGCATATGTTCACCCTCCCTACCAGTTGCTGGCATCTGAAATAAAGCAAACATTCCTTTCCACCAACCCGGCCTGTTTACTGGATTTTGGGCGGTGAGCAGCCAGACCCCACACTTTTCAGTAACAGCTCCACCCTCATGATTTAAACACCTCCCAAAGGCTCCAGTTACTAAAGGCATCACCTTTAGGGGTAGGATTGCAACATATGATACAAAAACATTTAGACCATAATAGGGCCTTATGAATATTCACAAATTCCAAAGCATAGTTAAATGGTATTTTTTCATCTGAGGAAAAAATACACTTGTACATAATAAAGGCATGAGACCCTAGGTTTTAAACAGGAATTCTAGTTTTGACTGGGATTTTATATCCTTGCCATCGATGTGGGCTGCTCCTGGAAGAGTGTGACTTGAAGTAAGGTGACTGCAGAGTCAGCAGAGGTAGATCCTGAAGGTGGGTAGAAAGTCCTTCCTTGAAGGGTGATCCGGGTAGCACATCTCCATGGATATTACTCTCATTTTTTAAGTGATTCATATTTAATAGACTGCAAGTAATAAGACTTATTGGAAAAGACTGATGCTGGGAGGGATTGGGGGCAGGAGGAGAAGGGGACAACAGAGGATGAGATGGCTGGATGGCATCACTGACTTGATAGACGTGAGTTTGAGTGAACTCCAGGAGTTGGTGATGGACAGGGAGGCCTGGCATGCTGCGATTCATGGGGTCGCAAAGAGTCGGACACGACTGAGCGACTGAACTGAACTGAACTGAAGGAATAAGAAGGGTGACAAGTTTAGACACTCTCAGCTCTCATTCTCTTCAACTCTGTTATGATGTTGAAATCAGATGCTCTACCATTAACAGAAATTTATGTCATTTATTCTAAAAGTTAAATGCTTAGCAAAAAAGGATCATTTGGGGAGTAACTGCTTTATTAAGATATAACTGACATAACAGTGGTTTTTAGTGAATCTACAGAGTTGTGCATCCATCATCAGTATCTAATTCCAGAAGATTTTCAATACACTAAAAATAATTTTATACCCATTAGCAGTCACGTCTCTATCCCCGCCACGTTCTATAGCCCAGGGAACTATCAGACGCTCCAGAGAAATCTCAAGCCCTTCTACATGTGAGGACACATAGAGACAGGGTGCCATATTCTGTCTCTCTGCTGCTGCTGCTCCTGCTAAGTCGCTTCAGTCATGTCCGACTCTGTGCAACCCCATATGGCAGCCCACCAGGCTCCCCCTTCCCTGGGATTCTCCAGGCAAGAACACTGGAGTAGGTTGCCATTTCCTTCTCCAATGCATGAAAGTGAAAAGGGAAAGTGAAGCCACTCAGTCGTGTCTGACTCTTTGCGACCCTAAGGACTGCAGCCTACCAGGCTCCTCCATCCATGGGATTTTCCAGGCAAGCGTACTGGAGTGGGGTGCCATCGCCTTCTCCGATATATTACTTGCTAGTGTTAAAATAAAATGGAAATTAAGCTTCAAAATCCTCCAAGAAAACAAAACCAGTTAGGCTATATAAGTGAAACTCCAGATTATTTCATGAACTTAAGCAAAAGTTAACTTAGACTATTTCTTATATATGCTTCTGATAACAATAGGCAAAACTTAAATCATCTTCCAAAATAGTATAAGATAAACATTTTTAACCAAATTCCTGTCATCCGTAAACTTCCACTGTAATAGACCATCATTGTAAATGTTAAATGACTTCCTCATTCTCACTTTATAAATCATCCTTTAACTACATAACTCTGAACGTCTAACCACTTTCAGTTTGAAGTCTCTGTTCATGAGTAGCTTCTTCCTCATTCAAAAAAATATTCATAACAAGCAAATCTCTCTTTATTTCCTTTTGACAGTTTTTGGTGTCAGAAGTGGGACCTATAGACAACCCCGATTAGTCAAGAGCCTGGTGAGTAAACAAGTGCCAGTACTAATAGAGTTCATTGTGCTGACTATTTTCTCACTGACCATGGAGTTTCATGGTAAATCTTTCTTGGATCCAAGCATCACTCCCTTTTGTGTTGAGCTCTCCAATTTTACTAAGAACTGTTACTGAAACTTTTTGGTAAGTACCCAACTCTATTCAAAAAGTAGGGGGTTGGGAGGAGTAATCCCCTGGTTTCATAACAGCTGTTCAAAACAGGACCCCTCAGAGTTAAGATGTCCTAGAGAATCTACGGTGAAGATGGGTTCTACCTGCTCCAAATCACAGGCCAAGATCTTGAGACTTTTTGAAAAAATGGGTGAACTTTATGAAGGATAACTGGATTTGCAGTAGCCACTTTGGGGAATCTTTAATTTAGATATGATAGTCCACCTTAGTGACACCCTTAAAAAAAGAATATCCCAAACTTCTCAGAGACAATGGTAGGCAAAAACTTCTAAAAGACAAAATGACACCAAAAATATCTTCCCTAAAAGAATTCTTATAGCACACAGACAGAAAAATTTTGGTAAAACAAACTCTGGCCATAAGCAGGTAACCTTAATTTATTCCATCTGTCAGAAACAATTTGGATTCAGCTATTTTATTTTTTTTTAAGCTTTATATTATTGTACCTGACGCATGGCTAAATTTTTAAAATGAAAGTTATATGATCTCTGTGTCTATTTATGCATATAGATACATGTATACACAAATTCATGTATGTTATGTGAAAATTTTTAAAGAGCTCTATTTAATCTACTTAAAGGAAAATAAGCATTTACATAAATTATAGAGACTGACCCACATGTTTTTCAAGTTTGTATTATCTGGAATAAACTTTTCTAAATAAAAGCCAACTTAAATGTGTCAGTTTAATAAAACAGGTTTGTCCTCAGGGTTGTCAATATTAAATATAATGTAAATACACAACCATTTCTACCCAGGTTTAATAGTCAAAGAAGTTTGTGCTATTTCTATGCTACAAAATTTGTCAGCAAGAAAAACAATATAAGATGATTATTAGCTGTTTAATGTTTAAGGCCAAGCATATTTATTAAAAACAAGTAGATTAAATAGATGTAAGATAAAAGTTTATACTAAGTTAAATTAAATGATGGATATTCATTACCTATCATAGCTTTTCTAGACTGCTTCTAAATATGATAATATACTGAAACATTAATTTTTACCTACTTTTGGCTTTTTAATTTTTACAATTGTTTATTTTTAAAAAATATTTATTATTATTATTTTTAGTTATGTTGGATCTTAGTTGCAATACTTGGGATCTTGCTTGTGGCACAACGGCTCTTCATTGCAGTGTGAGGGCTTCTCTCTAGTTGTGGTGTGCGGGCTCAATAGTTGTGGCGTGCAGGATTAATTGCCCTGCAGCATGTGGAATCTTAGTTTTCCAACCAGGGATTGAACTCGAGTCCCCTGAATTGGGAGGCAGATTCTTAACCACTGGACAACTGGAGAAGTCCCTACTGAGATTGAGTAATAAGCACGCCTCTTGCAGATTAAAAAAATTACACTATAGAAAATATGAACAGGCCAGTTATGAATTTGAATTAAACTGAATCAGTAATTTAAAAATCTCCCAACAAACAAAACTTCAGGACCAGATGGCTTTATAAGTGAATTCTACCAAAAATTTAGGAAAAAAGTTAACACCTGTTCCAAATAAATCCAAAAAAATTGCAGACCAAGGAACACTTCCAAACTCATTCTGTGAGTGAATATCATCAATCTGATACCCAAACCAGACAAAAATATCACAAAAAAGAAAATTACAGGCCAACATCACTGATGAACATAAATGTGAAAATCTTCATCAAACTATTAGCAAGCTGAATTCAATAGTACATTAAAAGAGTCATCAGGGATGGGATGAATCAGTCTCATCCTTGAATAGTTCAATATCCACAAAGAAATCAATGTGTTATACCACATTAACATATTGTAGAAAAATATCGTCTCAATAAATGTAGAAAAACTTTTGACAAAATTTAACATCTAGTTATGGTAAAAACTCTCAACAAAGTTGGTATAGAAGTAATGTACCATAACATAATAAAGGCCATATATGACAAGCCCACATCTAACATCATATTCAACAGTGAAAAGTTGAAGGCATTTCTTTTAAGATAAGGAACAAGACAAGGATACCACTCTTACCAAGTCTATTCAACGTAGTATTGTAAGTCTGAGCCACAGCAGTCAGAAAAGAAAAAGAAATAAAAGGAATCGATATAAGAAAGGAAGAATTAAAACCATCACTGTTTGCAGATGACATGATACTACACATAGAAAATCCCAAAGCCACCAATCTAAAAAACCATATTTGATCAGTGAATTCAGTAAACTTGCAAGATACAATGTACAGAAATCTGTTGCATTTCTGTATATTAACAATGAACTATCAGACAGAGGAATTAAAAAAAAAACACTCCCATGTTCAACTACATCAAAAAGAATAAAATACCTAGGAATAAATATAACTAAGGAGGTAAAAGATCTGTACTTAGAAAACTATAAAGCACTGATGAAAGAAATTGAGGATGATACAAATAGATGAAAAGATACACTGTGTTCATGAACTGAAAGAATTAATATTGTTGCAATGATCATACTACTCAAGGCCATCTACAGATTCTATGCAATTCCTATCAAAACACCACTGGCATTTTTCAGAGAACTAGAAAAAATAATCTGATAATCTGTATGGAAACACAAAAGACCCCTCAACAGCCAAAACAATCTTGAGTAAGAAGGACACAGATGGAAGTATCATGCTTCCTGATTTCACACTGTACTACAAAGCTACAGAAATCAAAACAGTATTGTACTGGCACAAAAACAGACACATTAGGTTAAATGAAGCAGAACAGAAAGTCCAGAAATACACATTTTGGTCAGTTAAACTATGACACAGGGTCAAGAATATACAATGAGGAAAAGACTGTCTCTTCAATAAGCATTGCTGGGAAAATTGAACAGTTACATTTAAAGAAATAAAAGTAGAACATTTTCTCATACCATATATAAAAATAAACTCAAACTGGGTTAAAGACTTCAACAAAAGGCCTGAAACCATTAAAAATCCTAGAATAAAACATAGGTAGTTAAGCTCTCTGACATTGGTCCTACCAATACTTGTAGGGTTATTTCTCCTCAGGCAAGGGAAACAAAAGCAAACATAAACAAATGAGACTAAATTAAACTAAAAAGGTTTTGCAGAGTGAAGGAAATTATCAACAAAACAAAAGGCCACCTAGTGAATTTAAAGATATTTGCAAATAATATTTCTGATAAGGGTTTAATATCCAAAATATACAAAGAATTCATACATCTCAACATTAAAAAACAAACAACTTAAAAAATGAGCAGAGGACTGGAATAGATACATTTCCAAAGAAGACTCACAGATGGCCAAGAGGCACCTGAAGAGATGATCATTTCACTCATCATCAAGGAAATATGAATCAAAACCACGAGATATCAACTCACACCTGTTAGAATGGACATTATCAAAAAAAGAAGTAACAAGTGCTGATAAGGATGTGAAGAAAAGGGAAGCCATGTGCACTGCTGGTGAGAATGTAAATTGGTGCAGCCACTATAGAAAACAGTACGGAGATTCCTCAAAATAGAACCACCATATGATCCAGCAATTCCACTCCTAAGTATTTATCTTTAGAAAACAAAAACTAATTTAAAAAGATAAATACTACACTACGTTCAATGCAGCATTACTTATAATAAAGATATGGATGCAACCTAAGCACCCACCAAGAGCTGAATGGATAAAAATGTGATATATATTGCAAAATGGAATATTACTCAGCCATTAAAAAGAATGAAATATAGCCATTTTCGACAATATGAATGGGCCTAGAAGGCATGATGGTTAAGTAAGATAAGTCAGACAAAGACAAATACTATGTAATTTCACTTATATGTGAAATCTAAAAAACAAAACTGAACATAACAAAACAGATATAGCTATAGATTTAGAGAACAAATAGATGGCTGCCAGAGGGGAGGGGATGAGGTGAGGAAAAAATAGATGAGGGGGATTAAGAGGTACAAACTTCTGGTTGAAAAATAAATGAGTCATGGGTATGAAATACACAGTGTATAGAATATAATCAATAACTATAAAATATCTTTATATGGTGAGATATTATAACTAGATTTATTGCAGTTATTACTTTGAAATGTGTAGAAATACTGAGTCACTATTTTGTGTAACAGGAACTAATATAGTGTTGTAGGACAATTATGGAGAAGGCAATGGCACCCCACTCCAGTACTTCTGCCTGGAAAATCCCATGAATGGAGGAGCCTGGTGGGCTGCAGCTCATGGGGTCGCTAAGAGTCGGATACGACTGAGTGACTTCACTTTCACTTTCCACTTTCACGCCTTGGAGAAGGAAATGGCAACCCACTCCAGTGTTCTTGCCTGGAGAATCCCAGGGACGGAGGAGCCTGGTGGGCTGCCATCTATGGGGTCGCACAGAGTCAGACACGACTGAAGTGACTTAGCAGCAGCAGCAGCAGGACAATTATACTTTTAAAACAAAAAACAAATTTATAGAAAGATATCAGATTTGTAATTACCAGAAGCAGGGGGAATTGGATGAAGGCATTAATCTTTAAGTTATAGGACTTATAGTTATAGTACAAATAGGTGCTAGGGATGGAATGCACAACACAGCAAATACAATTAACACTGTATGTCACATATAAAAGTTGTTATGAGAATAATTCCTAAGAGTTCTCATCATGAGAAAAATCTTTTTTCTCTGTTCTATTTTGTATCTATATAAGATGACAGATGTTCACTGAACTTACTGTATATGTCAGTCAAGTCATTATGCAATATATTTCAAACTTACACAGTGCTGCATGTCAATTATTTCTCAATGAAACTGTGAGAAAAAGTTGTACTGTAAAAAAAATGTCTCTAAAAATATGTTTTGTAATTATGTATTCATGAATTTGCTAATCTACTATAGGATGCTGCTATATGACAGATAGTTCAACAACTGCATGCTTCTGAGTTTCCACTGGAAAATAAATGTTAATAAAAGTTAAATTTAATAATCAATATATAAAAATAAACACTAGAAACAAAAATGAAAGAAAACAACTTTGTATACAAGGTATGAGAAATGGGATGTATTTCTATATGAAAGTGAAAGTCTATCAGTTGTGTCCAATTCTTTGAGACCCCACTGGTGGTGGCCTGCCAGGCTCCTCTGTCCATGGAATTCTCCAGGCCAGAAAACTGGAGTGGGTAGCTGCTTCCTTCTCCAGGGGATCTTCCTGACCAAGGAATCAAACTCAGGTCACCTGCCCTGCAGGCGGAATCTTTACCAATGGAGCCACCAGGGAAGCCCCAAAATACTGGAGTGGGTAGCCTATCCCTTCTCCAGGGGATCTTTCTGACCCAGGAATTGAACTGGGGTCTCCCCATCACAGGTGGATTCTTTACCAACTGAGCTATCTGGGAAGAATAGGCAGGAATATAGGTTGTGTTTCTGTTATGGAAAGAAAGGGAGTAATTTTATACAGTAACTTTGTAAAGTAAAATTACTGATTACTCCAAAATCAGAAAAAGGACTAATACAAAGTCTAAATGAATATAGAAAGTTGCTTGTTTATAAATTTCATGTTGAAAGGTGAAATTTAGCTAAACTTAAATAGATTTATTTATAAGAGTTTAAAAAATGAGCTCAGTAATAAACTGATACAAATTGGAGGTTCCCCGTCCCCCGTGTTAAAAAGTTTCTTAGATTACTGATCTGTTCTTAATGTTATAAAAGGTTTTACTTTACCTTTTGTGTAATCTATCTAGAAACTAAAGATTCTGTGTCTTAGCAAAATAATTTCCTATGCTTCATATTATCTTTATCAGGTCTGTAATTAGTTAGGAAAACTGAACCTTTGCGACAAGAGGTAAGGCTTTTTGGTTTTATAAAAAAAAATTATTTATTTACACTAATTTTTGTCTGAATTTTCATACTGTTCATGGGGTTCATGGGGTTCTCTAAAGAACCTCTTGATGAAAATAAAAGAGGAGAGTGAAAAACTTGGCTTAAAACTCAACATTCAAAAAACTAAGATCATGGCATCTGGTCCCATCACTTCATGGCAAGTAGATGGGGAAACACTGGAAACAGTGACAGATTTTATTTTCTTGGGTTCCAAAATCACTGCAGATGATGACTGCAGCCATAAAATTAAAAGACACTTGCTCCTTGGAAGAAAAGCTATGACCAACCTAGACAGCACAATCAAAAGCAGAGACATTACTTTGCCGCCGACAAAGGTCTGTCTATTCAAGCTATGGTTTTTCCAGTAGTCATGTATGGGATGTGAGAGTTGGACCATGAAGAAGGCTGAGCACAGAAGAATTGATGCTTTTGAACTGTGGTGTTGGAGAAGACTCTTGAGAATCCCTTGGACTGCAAGGAGATCAAACAAGTCAATCCTAAAGGAAACCAATACTGATTATTCATTTTAAGGACTGATGCTGAAGCTGAAGCTCCAATACTTTGGCCACCTGATGCAAAGAGCCAACTCATTGGAAAAGACCCTGATGCTGGGAAAGATTGAAGGTGGGAGGAGAAGGGGACAACAGAGGATGAGATGGTTGGATGGCATCACCGACTCGATGGACAAGAGTTTGAGCAAGTTCCGGGAATTGCTGATGGACAGGGAAGCCTGGTGTGCTACAGTCCATGGGTTGCAAACAGTCGGACACAACTGAGTGATTGAACAACAGCAAAATGTTATTAATATGTGTTCCAGAAATTACATGAAATTCTTAGAAATCTGACACATCCTAGTATAATGTTATCAGTCATCTTAAAATATTGTATGTCATAGAAATAACTGAATTTATCTGACAATTTTATCATTTTTTTAAATAGGGAACTCTCATCAGATCTTTAACCATGGCTATTTTTAACTCTTTTGTCATTCACAGAGGGTTATTGTTCTACTCTAATTCTTCTCATAAAGCATTTACAATCAACTATAGGCTGGAACAACAGAATGGTTCCAAATGGGAAAAGGAGTATGTCAAGGCTGTATATTGTCACCCTGCTTATTTAACTTATATGCAGAGTACATCATGAGAAACGCTGGGCTGGATGAAGCACAAGCTGGAATCAAGATTGCCAGGAAAAATATCAATAACCTCAGATATGCAGATGACACCACCCTTATGGCAGAAAGTGAAGAGGAACTAAAAAGCCTCTTGATGAAGGTGAAAGAGGAGAGTGAAAAAGTTGGCTTAAAGCTCAACATTCAGTAAACTAAGATCATGGCATCTGGTCCCATCACTTCATGGCAGATAGATGGGGAAACAGTGGAAACAGTGTCAGACTTTATCTTTTTGGGCTCCAAAATCACTGCAGATGGTGACTGCAGCCATGAAATTAAAAGACGCTTACTCCTTGGAAGGAAAGTTATGACCAACCTAGATAGTATATTCAAAAGCAGAGACACTTCTTTGCCAACAAAAGTTCGTCTAGTCAAGGCTATGGTTTTTCCTGTGGTCATGTATGGATATGAGGGTTGGACTGTGAAGAAAGCTTAGCGCTGAAGCTGAAGCTCCAATACTTTGGCCACCTGATGCAAAGAGCCAACTCATTGGAAAAGACCCTGATGCTGGGAAAGATTGAAGGTGGGAGGAGAAGGGGACGACAGAGAATGAGATGGCTGGATGGCATCACTGACTCGATGGACATGAGTTTGGGTAAACTGTGGGAGTTGGTGGTGGACGGGGAGGCCTGGCGTGCTGCAGTTCATGGGGTCGCAAAGAGTCGGATGCGAATGAACTGAACTGATACGCCAGAATGCTTTGTCTTTGTATAGATTCACAGAAAGGACCCTGACAAGTACTCTAGAATATAGCTTTCTGATAATTTTAAGATCACACCAGTAAACTAAGAATTTCTAGAACTCTAATGGAGAAACTGCTTAATTCATAAAACTGGTAACCCAAGATTAGGGAAAATAAAGATTAATTCCAAGAGCCCAAATGAACTGATGAAAATAACTAACTTTTATGACTTTTCTTGAAACATTGTTGGTTCTTTAATGCTTGTTTTCCAGATTTAAAATCTTTTTTTCCCTCTCCTTCTAAGTTATCTAAATCTACAACAATTTGGTATATTTGTAAACAAAAATGAAACATTTTTTTCTCCTTATCTGATTCCTTCAGAATTAAAACAAATTTTAAAAACCATGTTATTGACTATTCCTATTTTCATGGCAATAGATATTTGCATAAATTCAATTAGAATTTGTTTTCCCTGTAATAGGACATAACTGTAATAGGACATAACTGCTAAGTACTTGGCTTGGCTTCTTAGCATAAAGAGGCTTTTAAAGATGTAACCTGAGTTTCCTTGTTAAGTCAGTTTTAAGTATCTAAAGTTGACTTAAAAAAATATATATATATATATTTGTTTGTTTGTTTGTTTTTGGCTGTGATGGGTCTTAGTTGTCGCACAAGGGATCTTTTGTTGGCACGAGGGATCTTTTGTTGCCACACAGGCTCCAGAGATAGCGGGCTCCAAAGTTGTGGTACATAGGGGCTTATTTGCCCTAGGGCCTGTGGGATCTTAGTTCCTGACCAGGGATCGGATTTGGGTCCACAGTATTGGAAGGTGGATTCTTAACCACTGGACCACCAGAGAAATCCCTAAAGTTGACTCTATAGAGTCAATAAAGGACCTTGAATATTACCAAAGCTTTGATTGGAATATCATATTCGAGAATGCACATAAAATCTATTCTTGCTGTACTTATGTAAATAACAAGTCAAGTTTAAAGAGACTAGACTTATTTTACAAATTACTTACTATGATTATCTTTGGTAAAAATGACTATAGAGAGAAAAATTATGTTTAAACAGAAAACTTTGACATACCCATAATCAAATTCTAGTCCTGCTTATTTTCTTGGGTTTTTGTTTCTAACTGTAAACTGGACTGGATCCTGAACTCTTATGGTTTTCTCTAACATCTGGCTACAACTCTTCAAACTAATATTTTCAATTTTCTCCCACCCTTCTGACTTGAAATTAAAACTAAAACTGTTCTTTTCCTCAAACACTACAAGATAAAGCTATAGGTCTTGATATAGACTTCAGAGAATTCACCACAATGGATCATGTATAGACAAAAAATCAACCTTCATACTTACTTCTTCTATGTAGGCCACTCAGACCTCAGCAGAACACCTGATGACATCATCACTGACATTCAAACTGCAAACCAGGAAAATCTATCAGTTTAAAACTGCCATCTTCATTCCACCATCTAAAAATCTAAGCTCAGCTCCAAAAATTTTCTTGACTGGCTGCTCTCTAGACTCAGTAACTGCATTTATACTTTGTTCCAACTAATCTTTAATCTTTGCCTTTCTTTTGTTTCCATAGTAATACTTATTAAATAACTGATTGCTTATACCATATAGAAGATTACTTACATGGAAGCTTACCTATCACACCACCTCCTAAAATAAGGCATCTTCATGTTAATCCCATCCAAAGTAACCATGACATAGTTCAGTACTATAAGACACTAATACTGAAAGGCTTATTTCCACCAGGTCCATAAAGCTTTCTGTGGTCTGCTTCTAAAACAAGACAATGCCTCATATATTAAAACCTAGAGACTCAGTTTATTGGAAAAGACACCAACAAAAAACTGCACTTAAATCTCACTAGGAGAGACTTTATCCTCTGAAAAACTATAATCACAGTAAGAATCTAGAAATTCTTTAGCCAGAGTTATTTTAGACAACTGCATAGCCTTAGACACCCTAACTACCCAAGATGGAGGTGCATGTACTATTGTAAGAGAGCAAGATGAGCACAGCCCTTAGCAGGCAGCCATTGCTGTGCCTCACTACTCTGTACTCTGTTACTAGGCAACAGGTCTTGCTCAGTCATTGCTCAGTGCCCCAATAGGCCCTGCCCACAAGTAACTGTCAATGAAGGGCCGTTAGGGAAGTGATTTACCCAAGGGTCATTGGTGTGGTGGTCATTAGGTGGAAAGTGAAGTAAGAGGCAGATTTAGGTCTTCTCCTGAAGGCCCTCCAGCTCACTCAGCCTTGGGCCAGCAGGTGAGCTGGAGCGCCCAGGTAACACACTAAGAACTGTGTTAGAGCCCTTACTAAGGCCCTCCACTAGCCTTGGCCCAGGCCGTGAACCTGGTCTCCCCATCTGGGTGGTTTGAGGAGACTGAGGGCCAGTTGGGTTGAGTGCCTGGCTCCCTCAGAGATGACATCTGGGCAGGATGTGGGAACCTGGCCCTGAGAGATCTGCCAACTGAGATCTGCCTCCTATTAGCCAGAACTGGGCTCTTGGAGGGTGAAAGTTGTGCTTTGGGACCTTGCCCTTTCTTGTCAAGACACAGAATAACATTCATTTGGTAGAGATTTACAGGAATGTTGTTACCTGATCACGACCTGACCTCAAGAGCAAAGGATCTTACACAAGAAGTTTGTAACAACTAACCACGCCACTCCCTCACCTTTTACTTTTAAAGGAGCTTGCTGAAAGCTTTCAGTAACTTTGGGGTTCTTAGAGCATGAACCACCCATCTCCTTGTATGAATCTGTAATAAATCTCTGTTTCAAACTCTAATGTTTTATTATTGATGCGCCTCACTGGGCACACGGACTTGTGATTCGTTAACAGCATAACTGGTTAAAAAAAAAGTTTCTATGCTAATATACCAAAAAGATCTGAAAGACTAGATGCCAATCTTTCATCAAATAGGCAACACTTCTGAAATATGGGTTCAATCCCTGGATCAGGAAGATCTCCTGAAAAAGGATATGCCAACCCACTCCAGTATTCTTGTCTGGAGAATCCCATGTACAGTGGACCCTGGCAGGCTATAGTCCATAGGGTCGCAAAGAGTCAGACATGACTTAGGTGACTTAACACACACACACTTCTCTTGATTATTTAGTTGGAAATCTCTGCTCTGGAGAATCCTTTTCAATACTTGGCTGTTATTCTCCTGATAGTCATCATCTTAGCCTCCTTAATGCATTGGATCCTCTCTAGAGTTCTAAATGTCTTCAGCGGCTACTCACACATCAAATGTTACCCATTAGTGTTAGACAACTGGAAGAACACAAAGACCCTACTGCCAGTACCCACGGTGACTGTGCAACTACCAGTAAGGGCCATTACAAAACCATCCATCCCAACGCCTACACTGAAGGAGCAGTGAGAGTAACACTATATTGGTTCACTCTCAGCTTGCTGAGAGAATGACTGAAAGTTGGGGATTTTTTTAAATAAAATAAATAGAGACCAGGCTTGAAAAATCCCTCAGAGTGACCAAACCAGTTAAGTCACATAAGCAAAACCAAATCTAGTTTATATCATGAACATAAGTGAAACTTATTTCTTATAAATGCCTCTGACAATCAACTTAAATCATCTTCTTAAAATAGCCTAATCACTTTTAACCAATCTCCTACCATCTGTAAACTCCTAATGTCATAAACCATTGCAAAGGTTAAAGAACTTCCTTATGCTCACTTTATAAGCCATCCTACAATGACATGCTTATAAAATATTCATATCAAGTTAAGCTCTCTGAAATTTCTTTTAATACTAGGCAGTTACAGGCCATAGCGTTACAGGGAGGAGTAAATTTAACATACTTAGAAGACTGCCTAGTATTAAAAGAAATTTCAGAGAGCTTAACTTGATACGAATATTTTACAGGCATAGAAAATCCCCACGGACAGAGGAGCCTGGCTGGCTACAGTCCATGTGGTCGTAGAGTCAGACACGACTGAGCGACTAAGCACAGAACGCCATGAGATAGGTAACTGTTATTATACTAACTTTGTAAGGTTAAGCTACTCTCCATAGTCATACAGCTGGAGAATGGTAGACCTGGGAGCTGAACCCAGCAAGCGCAATCAGGGATTTAAGCGCTGTGTCAAAGAATCAATAATTATCCCCATTACAGTAACTGGGTGTAACTCTGCTGAAGGCTTTTGAGAGCCCCGTCCAGTGTTTTGTTTTATTTTACTAAGGCTTTTAGCTCCTGCCAGAGACAGGCCATTGCCAGGAATCGCCTGGGCGAGGAGCTGTCAAGGCTGAGTTCGGACACCTATCGGGGGACAGAGGGGCAAGCCTGCCGGGCAGCCCACTTGGCACGATTTTTCTCAGCCAGGATAGGAAAAATCACGGACCCAGGAGCAGAAACAGCCTGTGGACCTCCTCGATGGGAGGCAGGAAGGGGGCGGGGATGGGGTGCCGTGATGGGTGGCGGGCGCGGGCTGTGCCGGGGCGGGGCGAGAGGAAGGCGGGCCGGGGCGAACTCACAGATCCAGCAGCTGACTGACCCGCTGGGGGCTGGGCATCGCGGCCGCCCTTCGGAGCTTCTTCCGCGGTCCCGAGGCCGCGGAGATTCAGCCAGAGACCGTCTGTCAACTCCCGCCTCCAGCGCAACGCGTAGTCCCTCGTGACGTCACCCGCCTCTTCCGGTGACCAGGCGCCGGCGCTCTCGCCACTACAGAGGGAGAGCGTAGCCCCCTCGGGGCGGATCCCTGGATGCTGAGTCCGAGAGACAGTGTGATAAACTAGAGGGAAATCTTGGGCTCTGAGAAGGACTGCGTGAGCTGTCATTCTGCAGTCCCGCCGGCGCGGCTTGGGCGGTTTCCCTCGTGGGCTAGCCAGGTGCCGGACCTCTTCTAGTACCTCCTGGAACCTCGCGGCTCTGCGCGTGGCCGCTGTTACTACAGGGGTGCATTTCATGCTGGGCCCAGCGTTAGTGGATGCACACCGGAGACCCTCTTAGATACAGAAACCATGACCGTCAAAGGGCGTGTTTTAGAGGACTGGAGAGTGACGTTTATCGAGCACTTCCTGTAAGAAAGTGAGCACTAAACTACCTGTTTTCAATAAGTAACCATATTTTGGTCTTCCCTGATGGTACCGTGGATAAGAATCAGCCTGCCAATGCAGAGGGCATGGGTTTAATCCTTGGTCGGGGAGGATTCCACAGGCGTCAGAGTAACTAAGCCCGTGAGCCGCAACTACTGAAGCCTATTTTACTAGAGCCTGTGCTCCAGAAGAAGAGAAGCCACTACAAGGAAGAGTAGCCTCCTACCCGCTACTGCAACTAGTGAAAGCCTGCGTGCAGCAACAAAGACCCAGCATAACCAAAAATAATAAAAAGTTAACCATATTCTTTTAATCCTGTGAAATCGGAATTTGTTGTTGTTAGTCAAGTTGTGTCCAACTCTTTGCGACCCCATGGACTGCAGCTTGCCAGGCTTTCCTGTCCTTCATCTCCCAGAGCTTGCTCAAACTCATGTCCGTTGAATCGGTGATGCCATCCAATCATCTCATCCTCTCTCGCCCCCTTCTTCTCCTGCCTTTTATCTTTCCCAGCATCAAGGTCTTTTCCAATGAGTTGGCTCTTTGCATGAGGCGGCCAAAGTATTGGAGCTTCAGCTCAGCATCAGTCCTTCCAATGAATAATCAGGATTGATTTCCTTTAGGATTGACTGGTTTGATCTGCTGCTGTCCAAAGGACTCTCAAGAGTCTTTCCCAACACCACAGGTCGAAAGCATCAGCCTCGGTACTCAGCCTTCTTTATGGTCCAACTCTCACATCCATACATGACTACTGGAAAAACCATAGCTTTGACTGTATGGACACTTGTGGGCAAAGTGATGTCTTTGCTTATTAATACATTGTCTAGGTACGTCATTAGAGAAGGAAATAGCAACCCACTCCAGTGTTCTTGCCTGGAGAATCCCATGGATGGAGAAGCCTGGTAGGCTGCAGTCTATGGGGTCGCACAGAGCCAGACACGACTGAAGCGACTTAGCAGCAGCAGCAGCAGCAGGTATGTCATAACTTTTCTTCCAAGGAGCAAGTGTCTTTTCATTTCATGGCTGCCGTCACCATCCACAGTGATTTTGGAGCCCAAGAGAAATTAAACCAGTCAATCCTAAAGGAAATCAGTCCTGAACATTCATTGGAAGGACTGATGCTGAAGCTGAAACTCTAATATTTTGGCCACCTGAAGCAAAGAGCCAACTCATTGGAAAAGGCCTTGATGCTGGGAAAGATAAAAGGCAGGAGGAGAAGTGTGCAACAGAGGATGAGATGGTTGGAAGGCATCACCAACTTGATGGACATGAATTTGAGCAAGCTCTGGGAGTTGGTGATGGACAGGGAAGCCTGGCGTGCTGCAGTCCATGGGGTCGCAAAGAGTCAGATGTGACTGAGCCACTGAACTGAACTGAACTGAACTGTTTTCATTTTTTTCCCCATCTATTTGCCATAAAGTGATGGGGCCGGATGCCATGATCTTAGTTTTTTGAATGCTGAGTTTAAGCCAGCTTTTTCACTCTCCACTTTCACCTTCATCAAGAGTCTCTTTAGTTCCTCTTCCTTTTCTTCCATAAGGGTGGTGTCATTTCCATATCTGAGATTGTTGATATTTCTCCATGCAATTTTGATTCCAGCTTGTGGTTCACCCAGCCAGGCATTTCGCATGGTGTACTCTGCGTATAAGTTAAATAAGCAGGATGACAATATACAGCTTTGACATACTTCTTTCCCAATTTTGAACCAGTTGTTGTTCCATGTCCAGTTCTATCTGTTGATTCTTGACCTGCATACAGCTTTCTCAGGAGACAGGTAAGGTGGTCTGATATTCCCATCTCTTTAAGAGTTTTCCACAGTTTGTTGTGATCCACAGAGTTAAAGGCTTTAGCATAGTCAGTGAAGCAGAAGGGGATGTTTTCTTGGAAATCTCTTGCTTTTTCTATGATCCAACAGATGTTGGCAATTTGATCTCTGATTCCTCTGCCTTTTCTCAATCTAACTTGTACATCTGGAAGTTCTTGGTTCACATACTGTTGAAGCCTGGCTTGAAGGATTTTGAGCATGATCTTGCTAGCATTTGAAATGAGTGCAATTGTATAGTAGTTTGTACATTTTTGGCATTGCCCTTCTTTGGGATTGAAATGAAAACTGACCTTTTCCAGTCCTGTGGCCATTGCTCAGTTTTCCAAATTTGCTGGCATATTGAATGAAGCACTTTCACAGCATCATATTTTAGGATTTGAAATAGCTCAACTGGAATTCTATCACCTCTACTAGCTTTGTTTGTAGTGATGCTTCTTAAGGCCCACTTGACTTTGAACCCCAGGATGTCTGGCTCTAGCTGAGTCATCACACCATCATGGTTATCTGCATCACTAAGATCTTTTTTGTATAGTTCTTTGTATTCTTGCCATCTCTTCTTAATATGTTCTGCTTCTGTTAGCGTTTCTGTCCTTTATTGTGCCCATCTTTGTGGAAATGTTCCCTTGGTAATTGGAATTATTTAGCTTTATTTTACAGATGAGAACACTACATGACTACAAAAAGCTCAGTAAGAATTTCATCATAGAGGGGGCTTGTATTCAAATCAGAAAGAATTCTAAAGAAGGGGAAACTTTCACCTGGTGGAATTCTCTCTACTTGGTTATACTGCAGAGTACTTGCTACTTTTCAATTCTTTGTAAATTAATTTGTCATTTATATGTCTTCCTTTTGCAGACTTTTGAAAGTTGGAAGACAGTATTGTTCATTTCTTCAAGATGCTGCTTATTCAATCACCACACTTTTACCAGTGCTGAAGGAGGGCAAGAATTGTGCTGGGTGCTGAGGATTCAGTGGTGAACACTTGAACCAGACAAATAAAGGGCAATCGAAATAACTGTTAAATGCTAAAATGGAGTTAGTTCTATTGAAACACCATGGAGGGGTGGAGAGGAGAGCAGATCAGAGAGAAAAACATAGTCTGTTAGGGACTGCAAATAGTTTGGGGTTGCTACAATGGAGAGTGGTGAGAGGCAAGTATAAAAGAAGAAATAGGCAAATTTTTTGTATGAAGAGTAACATACTAATAGTATACATATTTTCGTTTTTGTGGGACATTCTTTGTCACTGAATTGAACTGGGCTCTTGCTCATCTTACCTGAAGCCAAGCCAATCTACCCACAGTGGACTGTGGTGAGAGAAAGTACAAGGCTCCAAGCAAGGGAAACAGGCAACTGATTTGCCAAACATCAGAATTTCCCTCATGGCTTTCAGGCAAGAGTTCTTAAAGACAACCCTGAGGGTGAGGGTGGGCTTCCCGGGTGGCTCAGTGATAAAGAATCTGCCGGCCAATGCCAAAGACATGAATTTGATCCCTGGGTTGAGGAGATCCCCTAGAGAAGGAAATGGCAACCCATCCCATTATTCTTGCCTGGGAAATCCCATGGACAGAGTAGCCTAGTGGGCTACAGTTCATGGGGTCGCAAAGAGTCAGACACAACTTGGCAACTAAACAACAATAAAGGATGAGGGCAGCAGGTGTGTAATCAGCTTGAGGACATTTTTTCTCATTGGTCAGTGGTGAGGTAACAGCATGACTGATGTTTGCTGCTGCTGCTGCTAAGTCGCTTCAGTCATGTCCGACTCTGTGCAACCCCAGAGACAGCAGCCCACCAGGCTCCCCCGTCCCTGGGATTCTCAAGGCAAGAATACTGGAGTGGGTTGCCATTTCCTTCTCCAATGCATGAAAGTGAAAAGTGAAAGTGAAAGTGAAGTTGCTCAGTCATGCCCGACTCTTCGAGACCCCATGGACTGCAGCCTACCAGGCTCCTCCATCCATGGGATTTGCCAGGCAAGAGTACTGGAATGGGTTGCCATTGCCTTCTCCAGACTGATGTTTGGGGAATCTTAATTATCAGCCTTCTGGCTTCTGCCCATTGTAGGGGAGGGATTGATTTTACTTTATTTAAACGACATTATAGGACTCTGTGGGAGAGGGAGAGGATGGGAAGATTTGGGAGGATGACATTGAACCATGTAAAATATCACGTAAGAAACGAGTTGCCAGTCCAGGTTCGATGCACGATACTGGATGCTTGGGGCTAGTGCACTGGGACGACCCAGAGGGATGGTATGGGGAGGGAGGAGAGAGGAGGGTTCAGGATGGGGAACACATGTATACCTGTGGCGGATTCATTTTGATATTTGGCAAAACTAATACAATTATGTAAAGTTTAAAAATAAAATAAAATTAAAAAAATAAATAAACAACATTATAATGTTATTTATTTGACCTTGTGAGTTATAAAACTTCTTAGACCCCGTGGCGTTGGCCAGACCTCCAGGGACTCAAGAGTTCCCAGACTCCTCCCTTTCTTATGTAAAATGCCTTCTGACTTGCTGAGCTTGCAGGCAGGCACAGAATCCCAGCAGTGTCCAGACAGGTCAGAGGCCTGCTCTCCTACTTCTGAAGCCTGAACACGACTTCCTCCATTTTAATTTCCTAACAGTCAGCCTCAAGATTGTTTAGGCTGTAGAGCACAAGAATAAAGCAAAATAAAATGAGCAGTCTTCTTAATTCTATAAATCAAATATTAATAGCAGTTCTAGATAGTCAATAGAAACAAAGTGATCAAAGAAACATGTATGGGTTAAACAATGCAGAAAACAATTTTTGAGCAGTAGGGGATTTAGTAAAGAAAAAAATCCCATGAACAAGAAGTTTGTACATCAACTCCTACATCTATTAACTTATTTGCAGAAATAGTAGTAATAACAGTAATAAGAGAATCAAGGTACAATTATGTTTATCTATGAAATTTTGTGACTCTTTGATTCCTTGCAAAATCTTACTTAAGGGGAAGCTAATATTGGGAACAGAAAGAGTAGGGAATAACATTTGAGTCCACAATACTGGAATTCTCATGGGGGAGTAAGAGAAAATAAATAGGTGATACCCTTCCAATATAAGGGCTTCCCTGGTAGCTGAGATGGTAAAGAATCCACCTGCAATGCAGGAGACCTGGGTTTGATCCCTGACTCAAGAAGATTCCCTGGAGAAGGGATTGGCTACCCACTCCAGTATTCTTACATGAGAAATCTCAGACAGAGGAGTGTGGAGGGCTATAGTCCATGGGGGTCACGAAGAGTTGAACATGACTGAGCGACTAACACTTTCACACTACTATCACTTCCAATATAAATGATCAATATGTGTTAGGCATCTGAGAAAAGGGGTTCCTAAAATGACAGAATGATCATTGTTCATTTCCAAGACAAACCATTCAATATCACAGTAATCCAAGTCTATGCCCCAACCAGTAATGCTGAAGAAGCTGAAGTTGAAGCTAAGTCTATGAAGACCTCCAAGACCTTTTAGAACTAGCATCCAAAAAAGATGTCCTTTTTATTATAGGGGACTGGAATGCAAAAGTAGGAAGTCAAGAAACACCTGGAGTAACAGGCAAATTTGGCCTTGGAATACAGGATGAAGCAGGGCAAAGGCTAATAGAGTTTTGCCAAGAGAACACACTGGTCACAGCAAACATCCTCTTCCAACAACACAAGAGAAGACTACACATGGACATCACCAGATGGTCAACACCGAAATCAGATTGATTATATTCTTTGCAGCCAAAGATGGAGAAGCTCTATACAGTCAACAAAAACAAGACTGGGAGCTGACTGTGGCTCAGATCATGAACTCCTTATTGCCAAATTCAGACTTAAATTGAAGATAATAGGGAAAACCACTAGACCATTCAGGTATGACCTGAATCAAATCCCTTATGATTATACAGTGGAAGTGAGAAATAGATTTAAGGGCCTAGATCTGATAGAGTGCCTGATGAACTATGGACTGAGGTTCGTGGCATTGTGCAGGAGACAGGGATCAAGACCATCCCCATGGAAAAGAAATGCAAAAAAGCAAAATGGCTGTCTGGGGAGGCCTTACAAATAGCTGTGAAAAGAAGAGAAGTGAAAAGCAAAGGAGAAAAGGAAAGACAAAAGCATCTGAATGCAGAGTTCCAAAAAATAGCAAGGAGAAATAAGAAAGCCTTCCTCAGTGATCAATGCAAAGAAATAGACAAAAACAACAGAATGGGAAAGACTAGAGATCTCTTCAAGAAAATTAGAGATACCAAGGGAACATTTCATGCAAAGATGGGCTCGATAAAGGACAGAAATTATATGGACCTAACAGAAGCAGAAGATATTAAGAAGGGGTGGCAAGAATACACAGAAGAACTGTACAAAAAAGATCTTCATGACCAAGATAATCATGATGGTGTGATCATTCACCTAGAGCTAGACATCCTGAAATGTGAAGTCAAGTGGGCCTTAGAAAGCATCACTATGAACAAAGCTAGTGGAGGTGATGGAATTCCAGTGGAGCTATTTCAAATCCTGAAAGATGATGCTGTGAAAGTGCTGCACTCAATATGCCAGCACATTTGGAAAAATCAGCAGTGGCCACAGGACTGGAAAAGGTCAGTTTTCATTCCAATCCCAAAGAAAGTCAATGCCAAAGAATGCTCAAACTACCACACAGTTGCACTCATCTCACATGCTAGTAAAGTAATGCTCAAAATTCTCCAAGCCAGGCTTCAGCAATACGTGAACCGTGAACTTTCAGATGTTCAAGCTGGTTTTAGAAAAGGCAGAGGAACCAGAGATCAAATTGCCAACATCCTTGGATCATCAAAAAAGCAAGAGAGTTCCAGAAAAACATCTATTTCTGCTTTATTGACTATGCCAAAGCCTTTGACTGTGTGGATCACAATAAACTGTGGAAAATTCTGAAAGACATGGGAATACCAGACCACCTGACCTGCCTCTTGAGAAACCTATATGCAGGTCAGGAAGCAACAGTTAGAACTGGACATGGAACAACAGACTGGTTCCAAATAGGAAAAGGAGTACATCAAGGCTGTATATTGTCACCCTGCTTATTTAAATAATATGCAGAGTATATGATGAGAAACGCTGGGATGGAAGAAGCACAAGCTGGAATCAAGATTGCCAGGAGAAATATCAATAACCTCAGATATGCAGATGATACCACCCTTATGGCAGAAAGTGAAGAGGAACTCAAAAGCCTCTTGATGAAAGTGAAAGAGGAGAGTGAAAAAGTTGGCTTAAAGCTCAACGTTCAGAAAACGAAGATCATGGCATTTGGTCCCATCACTTCATGGGAAATAGATGGGGAAACAGTGGAAACAGTGGCAGACGTTATTTTTGGGAGGCTCCAAAATCACTGCAGATGGTGATTGCAGCTGTGAAATTAAAAGACCCTTACTCCTTGGAAGGAAAGTTATGACCAACCTAGATAGCATATTAAAATCAGAGACATTACTTTGCCAACAAAGGTTCATCTAGTCAAGGCTATGGTTTTTCCAGTGGTCATGTATGGATGTGAGAGTTGGACTGTGAAGAAGGCTGAGCACCGAAGAATTGATGCTTTTCAACTGTGGTGTTGGAGAAGATGCTTGAGAGTCCCTTGGACTGCAAGCAGATCCAACCAGTCCTGAGTGTTCTTTGGAAGGACTGATGCTAAAGCTGAAACTCCAATACTTTGGCCACCTCATGCGAAGAGTTGACTCACTGGAAAAACTCTGATGCTGGGAGGGCTTGAGGGCAGGAGGAGAAGGGGATCACAGAGGATGAGATGGCTGGATGGCGTCACCAACTTGAGGGACATGAGTTTGGGTGAACTCTGGGAGTTGATGATGGACAGGGAGGCCTGGCATGCTGCAATTTATGGGGTCACAAAGAGTCAGACACGACTGAGCAACTGAACTGAAGTGATATATAAAAGTATATTCTACGTCATTGGTACAATACATACAAATTGAGGGGCTATTTCTAAAACATAGGATTTAGGGAAGATAACCCATTCACAGTAGTTGATGGAGTTCTCCAATAGGCAGGGATCCCACATGTGAAAAGTTGGTCCACATAACAGTCCCTCAGTAGCCTTTTTACAGTTTATCAGTAAGTGAGTGCAATTATTAACATCCAAATAATTTCCAGTGAAATGAGGTAGCCAGTATTCTCCAAAAAGAATAGGTAAAATTGGCACATTAAACTCATATTGGCTATACAATAACAGTATAGAGCTCCTTGGTACCAGGTGCCAGTGCATTTGGTAATGCTTCAGAAATAAATACCCAGTGATTTTTAGGAAACATTCTCTAAATAATTTTTCCACTCGTATGCATTAGTAGACATTAAAATTCCTTGGGCCTTATCCTTTTGAGCAAGGTAATATAACAGCTGCATAGAACAATCCAATCAAACATGTCAGTTAAGGATTTAGTTTGGTATAGCTGAAATATTACTTTCAGCTTTTTTTTTTTTTTTAACATACCATAAAAGTCTTTATGGTATGTTAAAACTAAGTTCATGGGGTTTTAATATTGTAGGCATCCACTTAGCATTAATGGTCAAGGCTTGAGCTATGTCTTTACAAATGCTGTGTAATCTAGCAAACAGATAAATTTTGTCCTTAGAAAGTCAAAGTTAAGAAAAGACAATCTTATTTGCTCGGCAGGAAAAATTATCTTGGGTTCAGGTCCAGCTCATGTTTCTCCAGCTAAAGATCCTTGAAGGTTGAGGTGCAAATCACAATCTGCATTACAGTCAGGCTTTTAAGAAGAATCTATTTGTGAGAATTAACAGTGGGTTAATTCTCACAAATTAACCCATATTTCCATTTTTCCTGTCCAGGGATCATCACTAATACAGTGTTATCCTTTCCCTGTGTAATCACATCAGCAGGTATGGGAGAACTGTTAGACTGCTTCACCCAGACTTTAGCTCCAATTGCATATATTTCGTTTGTGGACCCAAACCCTCTATCACCTCTGTTAGTACGGTGGGAGAGTCTCCTTTTTGTACTTTTCCATTTACATTAGAAAAATCAGCAATTGGGCCATTTGATTATGGTTTATTAACAAATAGATCATCTTTTCCTTCATTTTGTAAAATTACTAAGATTTCTCCTTGGTAGTCTGGATCTGTAACTCCCCCATGGACACAGATCCCTCTTAACGCTACACTGGAACATTCTTTGATTAATCCTAAGTGTCTGAGAGGCATTTTAATTACAAGACCAGTTGAAATAGCACATGTCAATCTTTCAGTAAGTCTTTGTTCACATATAGAGTACAAATTCTGTCCTGTGGCCTCAGGAGTAGCTCGGAAAGGAGCTAATGCTCTTGGGCTAATTTTCCAATTTGTTATTGTTGTTTATTCTCTCAGTTTTAATGTCTGGCTCCTTTGCAATCCTGTGGACTGTAGCCTGCCAGGTTCCTCTGTTCATAGGATTTCTCAGACAAGAATACTGAAGTGGATTGTAATTTCCTTTTCCAAGTTTCCCAATACTTAGTTGTTTCAGGAAAAAAGTGTATTTTATGAATTTGTAAATTTGGAATAATCATCCTCATCAAAGGAATTTCTGATTCTCCTCATGCTCATGCTCAAAATGCTAAGTCATGTCTGACTCTTTTGCAACCTCATGGACAATAGCCTTCCAGGCTCCTCCTGTCCATGGAATTTCTGGAGTGGATAAGAATACTGGATTGGGTTGCCATTTCCTTCTCCAGGGAATCTTCCCGACCCAGGGACTGAACTCATGTCTTCTGCATTAGTAGGCAGGTTCTTTACCATTGAGCCACCTGTCCTCCAGTTTTTATAAAAGCCCTCTCCAAGTTTAATTAATCTCTGTTTAAGCAGACCATTCCTTCTTTAAATCAAACCGGCAGCTTGGAGATAGTAAGGAATATGAAAAATCCGTTGTATGTTATGTTCCTGGGCAAACTCTTGCATTAACTTACCTTTAAAATGTAACCCATTGTCACTCTCAGTTTGAAATGGAACACCATAATATAAATTATCTCCAATGTTTTAATAGTTTTAGCCTAATTGGCTTTCCTGAAGAGAATGACCACTAAATATCCAGAATAGGTGTCCACAGCAGTACACATGTGTTGACATCCTTTATCTCAAATTAATGGATCCAATATAATCAATTTGCCATATTTGCGCACATGCCAATTGTCCTTTGACTAGGTGTGCAAGCTTCTATGAATAATACATTGACAAATTGGACATTTTAAATCGGACAATTGGACATTTAAATCTGCATTGTAAAATCGCAAGAGTCTTCTCCAACACCACAGTTCAAAAGCATCAATTCTTCAGCGCTCAGCTTTCTTCACAGTCCAACTCACATCCATACATGACCACTGGAAAAACCATAGCCTTGATTAGACGGACCTTTGTTGGCAAAGTAATGACCTTCAACGTGGGATACCTCCTCTAGGCCCTCCTGCGCCTGTGCAGCCAGGGCTCTTTGGACGTGGGGTTGGTCCTCCCGGCCACCGCCCTTGGCCTCGGGTGAGGGGTCGTGGGGGCATGGGGTAGCTCCTCCCAGCCGCTGCCCCTGACCTCGGTCACGGGGTAACTCCTCTCGTCGTCACCCCTGACCTCGGATGCAGGGTAGCTCCTCTCGGCCGCCACCGCTGACCTTGGACGCGGAGTATCTCCTCTCGGCCGTTCCTGTGCTGTCGCAGCCTGGCACTCTCGGCCGCTGCCCCTGACCTCGGACATGGGGTAACTTCTCTTGGCCGCAATCTCAAAAATGACAGAATGATCTCTGTTCGTTTCCAAGGCAAACCATTCAATATCATGGTAATCCAAGTCTATGCTCTGGCCAGTAGGGCTGAAGAAGCTGAAGTTGAACGGTTCTATGAAGACCTACAAGACCTTTTAGAACTAACACCCCAAAAAGATGTCCTTTTCATTATAGGGGACTGGAATGCATAAGTAGGAAGTCAAGA
Source organism: Bos mutus (assembly GCF_027580195.1). Lineage (NCBI taxonomy): Eukaryota > Metazoa > Chordata > Mammalia > Artiodactyla > Bovidae > Bos > Bos mutus. Next base: position 96,633,128 of record NC_091621.1, read on the forward strand.
AACACCTGGAGTAACAGGCAAATTTGGCCTTGGAGTACAGAATGAAGCAGGGCAAAGGGTAATAGAGTTTTGCCAAGAGAACACACTGGTCATAGCAAACACCCTCTTCCAACAACACAAGAGAAGACTCTACACATGGACATCACCAGATGGTTGACACTGAAATCAGATTGATTATATTCTTTGCAGCCAAAGATGGAGAAGCTCTATACAGTCAGCAAAAACAAGACCGGGAGCTGACTGGCTCAGATCATGAACTCCTTATTGCCAAATTCACACTTATTGAAGAAAATGGGGAAAACCACTAGACCATTCAGGTATGACCTGGATCAAACCCCTTATGATTATACAGTGGAAGTGAGAAATAGATTTAAGGGGCTAGATCTGATAGAGTGCCTGATGAACTATGGACAGAGGTTCATGACATTGTACAAGAGACAGGGAGCAAGACATTCCCCAAGAAAAAGAAATGCAGAAAGGCAAAGTAGCTGTCTGAGTAGGCATTACAAATAGCTGTGAAAAGAAGAGAAGTGAACAGCAAAGGAGAAAAGGAAAGATATACCCATTTGAATGCAGAGTTCCAAAGAATAGTAAGGAGAGATAAGAAAGCCTTCCTCAGTGATCAATGCAAAGAAATAGACGAAAACAACAGAATGGGAAAGACTAGAGAGCTCTTCAAGAAAATTAGAGATACCAAGGGAACATTTCATGCAAAGATGGTCTCGATGAAGGACAGAAATGGTATGGACCTAAGAGAAGCAGAAGATATTAGGAAGAGGTGGCAAGAATACACAGAAGAACTGTACAAAAAAGATCTTCACGACCCAGATAATCATGATGGTGTCATCACTCACCTAGAACCAGGCATCCTGGATGTGAAGTCAAGTGGGCCTTAGGAAAAATCACTATGCACAAAGCTAGTGGAGGTGATGGAATTCCAGTTGAGCTATTCCAAATCCTAAAAGATGATGCTGTGAACGTGCTGCACTCAATGTGGCAGCAAATTTGGAAAACTCAGCAGTGGCCACAGGACTGGAAAAGGTCAGTTTTCATTCCAATCCCAAAGAAAGGCAATGCCAAAGAATGCTCAAACTACCGCACAATTGCACTCATCTCACATGCTAGTAAAGTAATGCTCAAAATTCTCCAAGCCAGGATTCAGCAATACATGAACCATGAACTTCCAGATGTTCAAGTTCATTTTGGAAAAGGCAGAGGAGCCAGAGATCAAATTGCCAAAATCCACTGGATCATGGAAAAAGCAAGAGAATTCTAGAAAAACATCTATTTCTGCTTTATTGACTATGCCAAAGCCTTTGATTGTGTGGATCACAATAAACTGTGGGAAATTCTGAAAGAGATGGGAATAGCAGACCACCTGACCTGCCTCTTGAGAAACCTATATGCAGGTCAGGAAGCAACAGTTAGAACTGGACATGGAACAACAGACTGGTTCCAAATAGGAAAAGGAGTACGTTAAGGCTGTATATTCGGAGAAGGCAATCGCACCCGACTCCAGTACTCTTGCCTGGAAAATCCCATGGAAGGAGAAGCTTAGTAGGCTGTGGTCCATGGGGTCGCTAAGAGTCAGATATGACTGAGCAACTTCACTTTCACTTTTCACTTTCTTGCATTGGAGAAGAAAATGGCAACCCACTCCAGCGTTCTTGCCTGGAGAATCCTATGGACAGAGGAGCCTGGTGGTCTGCTTTCTATGGGGTCACAGAGAGTCAGACATGACTGAAGTGACTTAGCAGCAGCAGCAGCAGCAAAGCTGTATATTGTCACCCTGCTTATTTAACTTTTATGTATAGTATATCATGAGAAATACTGGGTTAGAAGAAGCACAAGCTGGAATCAATTTGCCGGGAGAAATATCAATAACCTCAGATATGCAGATGATATCACCTTTATGGAAGAAAGTGAAGAAGAACTAAAGAGCTTCTTGATGAAAGTGAAAGAGGAGAGTGAAAAAGTTGGCTTAAAGCTCAACATTCAGAAAACTAAGATCATGGCATTGGTCCTATCACTTCATGGGAAATAGATGGGGAAACAGTGGCAACAGTGGCTGGCTTTATTTTTGGGGGCTCCAAAATCACTTCAGATTGTGACTGCTGCCATGAAATTAAAAGACGTTTACTCCTTGGAAGGAAAGTTATGGCCAACCTAGACAGCATATTAAAAAGCAGAGACATTACTCTGTCAACAAAGGTCCATCTAGTCAAGGCTATGGTTTTTCCAGTAGTCATGTATAGATGTGAGAGTTGGACTATAAAGAAAGCTGAGCACCAAAGAATTGATACTTTTGAACTGTGGTGTTGAAGAAGACTCTTGAGAGTCCCTTGGACTGCAAGGAGATCCAACCAATCCATCCTAACAGAGATCAGTCTGGATGTTCATTGGAAGGACTGATGTTCAAGCTGAAGCTCTAATACTTTGGCCACCTGATGTCAAGAGCTGACTCATTTGAAAAGACTCTGATGCTGGGAAAGATTGAGGGCAGGAGAAGGGGACAACAGAGGATGAGATGGTTATAAGGCATCACCGACTCAATGGATATGAGTTTAGGTAAACTCTGGGAACTGGTGATAGACAGGGAGGCATGGTGTGCTGCGGTTCATGGGGTCACAAAGAGTCAGACATGACTGAGCGACTGAACTGAACTGAACTGAACAGCATATTCATCACCAAATTGAGTCAACACCTATATCCAGACTTGAACAGCACTGGGAAGTTCCACATTAAGAGAAATCTGGAGTCTTAATTGAGAAAAGGTCCAAAGTAGTGTATCTACTCCATGGGTGAGATGTCAAATTGCAGTTTGGGGGCTCCCATTTATAATCCCAGACTACAAACTGATGTTATCATCAGTTTACATTAAAAAATGCAGCTATGGTTTTACTCAAACTTTTACAATGCTGTTTGTTACACTTGTGAGTCATAAGACTTCTTAGATCCCAGGAGGTTGGCTAGGCCTCCAGAGTATGAAGAATTCCAAGACACGTTCCCTTTTTTATCTAAAGAACTGCCTGACTTGCTACAATTGTAAACAGGCATAGAATGTGGGCAGTGTCCAGACAGGTCAGAGGCCTGCTCTTCTGCTTCTGAAAGCTGAACAATACTTCTTTTTGAATTTCATTAGCAATTGGTTGGAGTGTAGGGGAAAGATTTGAGTCAAGGCTAATTTCTAGAATTTAGGTTTGGAGAATTGAGTGACATATGGTGGTGCATTTAATGAGCTGAGAGGATTAGAGAGGTTTTTTGAAAAGACAGTGATGTTAAATTTTGGACATGTGAATTTTGTTGTTGTTCAGTCGCTCGGTCATGTCCAACTCTTTGCAACCCCATGGACTGCAGCACGCCAGGTTTCCATGTGCTTTGCCATCTTTTGGAGTTGGCTCAAACTTATGTCCATCGAGTTGGTGATGCCATCCAAACATCTCATCCTCTGCTGTCCCCTTCTCTTCCTGTCTTCAATCTTTCCCAGCTCAGGGTTTTTCCTAGTGAGTCAGCTCTTCCCATCTGGTGGCCAAAGTATTGGAGCTTCAGTTTCAGCATTAGTCCTTCCAATAAATCTTCAGGGTTGATTTCCTTTAAGATGGACTGGTTTGATCTCCATGCAGGCCAATGGACTCTAAAGAGTCTTCTTGAACACCACAGTTTGAAAGCATCAATTCTTTGGCACTCAGCTTTCTTTATGGTCCAAATCTCACATCTGTACCTGAGTGCTGGAAAAACCATGGCTTTGACAAGAGATGGACCTTTGTCAGAAAAGTAATGTCTCTGCTTTTTAATATGCTGTCTAGGTTGGTCATAGCTTTTCTTCCAAGGAGCGAGCATCTTTTACTTTCTGCAGTCACCATCCACAGTGATTTTGGAGCCCAAGAAAATAAAGTCTGTCACTGTTTCTATTGTTTCCCTATCTATATGCCATGAAGTGATGGGACCAGAGCCATGATCCTCATTTTTTGAGCGTCGAGTTTTAAGCCAGCTTTTTCACTCTTCACTTTCACATTCATCAAGAGACTCTTTAGTTCCTCTTCACTTTCTGCCATAAGGGTGGTGTAATCTGCATACGTGAGGTTTTGATATTTCTCCTGGCAATCTTGATTCCAGCTTGTGCTTCACTCTGCATAGAAGTTAAATAAGCAGGGTGACAATATACAGCCTTGATGTACTCCTTTCCCAATTTGGAACCAGTCTGTTGTTCCATATCTGGTTTTAACTGTTGCTTCTTGACCACATACAGGTTTCTCAGGAGACAGCTAAAGTGGTCTGGTATTCCCAACTCTTTAAGAATTTTCCACGGTTTGTTATGATCCACACAAAGACTTTGGTGTAGTCAATGAAGAAGATGTAGATGTTTTTCTTAAATTCTCTTGCTTTTTCTATGATCTAGTGCGTGTTGGCAGTTTGATCCCTGGTTCCTCTGCCTTTTCTAAATCCAGCTTGTACATCTGGAAGTTGTCTATTGAAGGATTTTGAGCATGACCTTGCTAGCACATGAAATGAGTGCAATGGTGCAGTAGTATGGACATTCTTCCTTTGGGACTGGAATGAAAACTGACCTTTTCCAGCCTCATGGCCACTGCTGAGTTTTCCAAATTTGTTGGCATATTGAGTGTAGCACTTTCACAACATCATCTTTTAGGATTTGAAATAGCTCAGCTGGAATTCCATCACTTCCTCTAGCTTTGTTTGTAGTCATGCTTCCTAAGGCCCACTTGACTTTGCAATCCATGGTGTCTGACTCAGGGTGAGTGATCACACTATCATGGTTGTCTGGGTCATTAAGATCTTTTTTGTACAGTTCTCTTTATTCTTGCCATCTCTTCTTAATATGGTCTGCTTCTGTTAGGTCCATTCCATTTCTGAATTTTGTAGGGCTATGGAAAATATAGGCTTGCAGCTATAGATCTGGGAAGTTATGCTGGTTTGCTTTTAGCGGAAATATTGAATACTAGCAATAGTACATGTATTTACTTATGAATTCAGTAATCTGGGGGAAGAATCCTCTGTTGCTCTGATCGTTTAGACCTTAGAAGACCTTGACAGATCAGATAAGAGCAGACTTCATGGTCCTTCCTGTCTGTTTGTTGAGGGATCCCCAGTTTGAGTGCTACACAGCTGTCCATCTAGGTCTTCCCGTTGATTACTTCATTCTTCAATACCGGAAAAATGCAGGTCACTGCTCCAGTCTTATGAGGTACTCAACTTTGGGTGCCTGCATTCTTCAAGATTAACTATATTCTTCTAAATAGTCAAAGAAGATGTCACAACTTTTTTGTTTTTTAAGGAAATGTCAATTATATAAAAAGGTGGGATAACAAAGTTCTAGTTATTTCTCGCCAATTATTTTAAATGTCAAAGATGTACAAATCCTCATGATATCACAATTCTTAGAACTAGAACATATTTTACAAAGATTTCCTACAGATTTTAGGGCCTACAATTTACAAACTAGCCTCTCAGATACTTACCACATCTGTACCAAGAATATGAATCTCTTGCTCCTGGATAAGATAGGTCTGATGTCTATTATAATTGCCTTAACATACTCATCTCATTCCTTCCTTATTTTATACCAGCAATGTGGTTTGGGGACTGACCCCATATTCAGAGATGGGTCTAGATTAAGGCTAATCAGTGATTACTGTAATTATTGATTCAAGGGTTAACAGGCTTAGACTAATCAAGAAATTACAATATTCCCTTAGCCATTCAAATGGATTCAAGAATGGTCACATGGGCATAAGATTCATTCATTGCCAATAAGAAGCAGGAAAATTTTTCTGGGGATTTCTGGGAAAGAGGGCTTCCCTGGTGGCTCAGCTAGTAAGGAATCTGCCTTAAATGTGGGAGACCTGGATTCAATCCTTGGGTTGGGAAGATCCCCTGAAGAAGGGAAAGTCTACCCACTCCAGTATTCTGGCCTGGAGAATTCCATGGAATGTATAGTCCATGGGGTCCCAAAGAGTCAGACACAACTGAGTGACTTTCACTTCACTTCATTCGTGTCTTACTTCAAGTTGGAAACAATAGTGCTCATGATCATAAGTTCTGCATTGTTAAAATTTTCATTAGCTTGATCCTTGATTTAATTTGTTTCTAGACTATAGATCCATGAATTTGTAATTCTCATGGATTTGAGGCATATAGTGTATGATTCTGGATCTAAGTCAGGAAACAGCTGGGCAAACTCAAACAAGAAAAGCAAAACCTTAATAAAGAGGCTGTTTACAAAGGTTTGGGTACAGGAATAATAATGTTTCAATACCTTAGGACTAGCAATAGCAGAAAGCCCTTACCTCTCCTAGCCCTGAAGGGATAGGGAGGGAGCAATTACCAGAATCTGAAGAGAATTAACATAGGTGTGAGTGATGTCGCTCAGTTATGTCCGACTCTTTGCCACCCTATGGACGGTAGCCTACCACACTCCTCCGTCCATGGGATTTTCCAGGCAAGAATACTGGAGTGGGGTGCCATTTCCTTCTCCAGAGGATCTTCCCAAACCAGGGATGGAACCCGTGTCTTCTGCATTGTAGGCAGATTCTTTACCGTCTGAGCTACCAGAGAAGCCACCTCACATAGGTGAGGCCACCAAAAAGGAGGTATGGCCTCTGGGTCAGTAAGGGAACACAGTCAGCAAGTGCAACCCAGACAGGAGAGAACTGGAAGAATAAACAGTCTAACTCATTCTCTATCTTCTCTTTTGATCTGCTGGTGCCATCATGCCTTCAACCCAACCAGAGGTTAGAGGTCAAGGGATCCCAGTTTACACAATCTATAAAGGTCAGCTTATTAGAGCCCAGAGTACAGAAGGATTGTTGTTGTCAGTCACTCAGTCATGTCCAACTCTGCAACCCAATGGACTGCAGCACGCCAGGCTTCCCTGTCTTTCACCATCTCCTGAGCAAACGTGGGTTTGGGTGGACTCCTGGAGTTGATGATGGACAGGGAGGCCTGGTGTGCTGCGGTCCATGGGGTTGAAAAGAGTCGGACACAACTGAGTGACTGAACTGAACTGAATTGAGCTAGCTCAAACTCATGTCCATTGAGTCGGTGATACCATCCAAGCATCTCATCCTCTGCCATCCCCTTCTCCTTCTGTCTTCAATCTTTCCCAGTCAGGGTCTTTTCCAACGAGTTGGCTCTTTGAATCAGGTGGCCAAATATTGGAGCTTCAGCATCAGTCCTTCCAATGAATATTCAGGACTGATTTCCTTTAGAATTGATTGGTTTGATCTCCTTGAAGTCCAAGGGATTCTCAAGAGTCTTCTCTAACACCACAGTTCAAAAGCATCAATTCTTCAGTGCTCAGCTTTCTTTATGGTTCAACTCTCACATCCATACTTGACTACTGGAAAAACCATAGCTTTGATTATATGAACATTTGTTGACAAAATAATGTCTCTGCTTTATAATAAGGCATCTAGGTTTCTCATAGCTTTTCTTCCAAGAAGTAAGCATCTTTTAATTTCACAGCTGCACTCACCATCTTCAGTGATTTTGGAGTCCAAGAAAATAAAGTCTGTTACTGTTTCCATTGTTTCCCCATCTATTTGCCATGAAGTGATGAGACCAGATGCTATGATCTTAGTGTTTTGAATGTTGAGTTCTAAGCCAGCTTTTTCACTCTCCTCTTTCACTTTCATCAAGAGGCTCTTTAGTTCCTCTTTGCTTTCTGCCATTAGGGTGAAATCATCTGCATATGTGAGGTTATTGATATTTCTCCCAGCAATCTTGATTCCACCTTGTGCTCCATCCAGGCCAGCATTTTGCATGATGTACTCTGCATATAAGTTAAATAAGCAGGGCGACAATGTACAGCCTTGATGTACTTCTTTCCCGGTTTTGATCCGGTCGTTTCTCTACCTTCGGTTCTACCTGTTGCTTCTTGACCTGCAAACATGTTTCTTAGGAGGTAGGTAATATGGTCTGGTATTCCCATTTCTCAGGAGGCAAGAAAGGTGGTCTGGTATTCCCATCTCTTAAAGAATTTTCCACAGTTTGTTGTGATCCACAGTCAAAGGCTTTAGTGTAGTCAATGAAATAGAAGTATATGTTCTACAATTCTCTTGCTTTTCCTATGATCCAACAGATGCTGGCAATTTGATCTCTGCTGAAAAGCCTTTTCTAAATCCCGCTTGAACATCTGGAAATTCTCGGTTCACATACTGTTGAAGCCTAGCTTGGAGAATTTTGGGCATTATTTTGCTTGCATGTGAAATGAGTGCAATCTGTGGTAGTTTGAACATTCTTTGATTATTGCCCTTTTTAGGATTAGAATGAAAACGGACTTTTTCCAGTCTTGTGGACACTGCTGAGTTTTCCAAATTTGCTGGCATATTGAGTACAGCATGTTCACAGCATCATCTTTTAGGATTTGAAATAGCTCAGCTGGAATTCTATCACCCCCTCTAACTTTGTTTGTAGTGGTGCTTCCTAAGGCCCGTTTGACTTCACACTCCAGAATGTTTGGCTCTTAGGTGAGTGATCATACCATCATGGTTTTCTGAGTTAGGAAGATCTTTTTTTGTATAGTTCTGTGTATTCTTGCCACCTCTTCTTAATATCTTCTTTTTCTGTTAGGTCCATACTGTTTCTGTCCTTTATTGTGCTCATCTTTGCTTGAAATTTTCCCTTGGTATCTCTAATTTTCTTGAAGAGATTTCTAGTTCTTCCCATTCTATTGTTTTCCTCTATTTCTTTGCATTGATAACTTAGGAAGGCTTTCTCATCTCTCCTTGATATTCTTTGGGACTCCACATTCAGATGGGTATATCTTTCCTTTCCTCCTTTGCCTTTAGCTTCTCTTCTTTTCTCAGCTATTTGTAAGACCTCCTCAGACAACCATTTTGCTTTTTGCATTTCTTTTTCTTGAGGATGGTTTTGATTATCACCTCACTAAACCACCAAGGAAGTTCCCACAGGACAGAGTGGAAAATATCCAATTCATAAATAAACCACTGATTTTTAGATAAAGTAATTAAATATTACTAACATTTTGAACACTAATAAGAATAATAGTTAAATAAAGCCAAAATGACAATGATCAGTTTTGCAACAGTGAGAAGATGGCAACTGGTTTCCTTCATCAGTATGCTGAGAGCCATTGCGAAGACAACCTTGTCTTTTTCTCGTTAGCTTCGTCTGTTATTTTTATTTTTACAGTATTACATGACTCCTAACTCATATTTATCAGTCACTTACAATGGAAGCAAATGCTTGATATTTCTGTCATACAGTCAGACTTTTTAAAATCCATCCATTACATTCATTCAAACAAATATTTAATGCTTTCTAGGTGCCAGGTAGCATATAGTAGTAAGCAAACATATCCTCTTGGAGTTTATATTTTAGTGTGGGAGATAGAAAACAAGCACACAAACAATGTGTGGAGATGAGGACGATGAAGAACAGGGTAGGATCAAGGAGAGAGAGGGTGTTGGGGGAAGGGGAGAGATGATAGAGGGATTACTTTTGCTGTGGGTAGTCATGGGAGGCATCTCTGAGACTGTGATATTTTTGCCAAAACCTATTAAAAGATAAAATGAAGCATATTAAAAATCTTGAGAGTTTATTTGAAAAAAATTTGATTAGAATTAGGCAGTGCTAAACCAGAAGTGGTTAGGAGTGTTCTGCTGATAGGATTTGGGAGGAGAGACTTACATAGAGAAAGAGCAGAACCAAAGAAAGAAATTATTTGATTGGCTATAGCTAAAAGCCTAGTTGGCTATTTGTGATTGGCTGTCTTCAGCATTTTGATATAATCTTAACATTTACATGCTTAGATTTTGGTTTGCTTAAATAGGCTGCCATGGCATTAACATGTGTGGGTGCTCAGTTACTAAGTCATGTCTGACTTTTTGTGATCCTATGAACTGTAACCCACCAGGCTCCTTTGTCCATGGAATTTTCCATGCAAAAATATTGGAGTGGGTTCCCATTTCTTACTCCAAGGGATCTTCCTGACCCAGGGATTGAACTTGTGTCTTTTGTGTCTCCTGCATTGGCAGGCAGATTCCATACCACTGAGCCACTTGGGAAGCCCCATGGCATTAGAGTCAATCACAATCTAATTGTTTCCCTATTTATTTGTTTTACACTTCATACTTGAGCTATAAAAAGGAGCTAACAATGCAGAGATCTGGGGACTGAGGGAGGAGACTCTTCTGAAAGGAAAATAAAAATAGAGTCAGTATGGCTAAGAGAGCTCTCTAAAATGGAACCAGGAAATCATTAAGAAAGTATGGCTTTTGCACATTTCAGCCTGGATGAAATCTGACCTTTTGACCTGATGAAGTAATCCAGAACACCTGCCAGAAACTGGAGATGTTTGTTGGATTCTTACTCTAAAACAATTCATGACAGTCTATTTACTGATTAGACCACTACTTTAAAACAACTTGTGATTCCTAAGGACAAATATTTTCTGACTCACATCCAAGTCAATCACAATTTTTGTTAGGCAACTTTTAACAGCCTGGAGTTTTGTCTTTATAAGCTTCTGACTCTCTTCCTTAGAACTCTCCTTTGGGTTTACCTAAATCTGTGTCTCATGAATTGCAATTCTTAAGACTCCAAATAAATTCTTTTCTTATTTGCAGCCTCCTGTATTATTTTTTCGGTTGACATTCTGAAGCAAAAAAATGTGCTTAGTAAAGTTTGAAGGACCAAAGGAGGTCAGTATGGAGGAGGGAATAATAGGAGATAAGATTGGAAAAGCCAGAAGCCAGGTGAGGCAAAATCTTCATGACCAAAGAACTGAATCTGAATATTATTCAAAAGGAAATGGAAACTAAACAAGTAGTTACATCAGTTTCACTTTTTAGGAGAAAGGTAGAAAACTACAGACTACTGAAACCAAAAGCATTAAAATTTAGATGCACTTCTACTTTTCAGCTTAAAGCTATAGACGATCCATGTTTTATGTTGTGTGTGACTAAAACATATTATTAAAAAGTATTTTTAAAGGGTATTTCAGTTATCACTGTGGCCAAACAAACATCAAAATTCCTTCACTCTATGTGCATGTCAGTTTTGAAAATGCAGGAGGAAAGATACTCTTCAGTTATTAAAGTCAAAATTTAAACATTTTCAAAGCCCAACTAGAACAACCAGTGCTTCCTACTACCTGCATTATGTGCTATTTTTGTGAGAGTTACCACAGAAGATTCACAGACACACTTTAGATCATATATGTAGCAGGTTGCCATTTACCCTTGTGGAGCTAGATGTCTGTGGAATACCTCTACCTATTACTAGCACTGACTGTACTGGAGGAAGAAAAAGCAATATTACTGCATACGGGCTCTCAGTCTCAATCAACTACTCTTCCCAGTGCATGCATCTGTCCTCATGGCTAACTTTTAACAAATATACTTTTACATTATATAACTTTTTAATCGGTCTATCTTGTTTAGATTGTATACATCATTATATCTGACATTCTTGCAACTACCATGTGATCAAAGGTATACAAGCAGAATCCTATACAAATTCTGCTTTTTAAAGACAAAAATACCAAGCTAAGAGGGGTGACTTATATCCCACATTAGTGGAAGTGCACATGTGTGCTCAGTCACACAGTTGTGTCTGACTCTTTTGTGATCCCATGGACTGTAGCCTGCCAGTCTCCTCTGCCCATGAAATTTTCCAGGCAAAAATAATGGAGTAGGTTGCCATTTCCTACTCCAGAGGATCTTCCCAACCCAGGGATCAAATCTGTGTCTCTTGCATTAGCAGACAGATTCTTTACCACTGAGTCACCTGGGAAGCACATTAGTGGGTACTCACTCTAATTACAGGACCTTTAAAACAAACACATTTTTTGGACTTCCCTAGTGGTCTGGTGGCTAAGACTCTGAGCTCCCAATGCAGAGGGCCTAGGTTTGATCCCTCATCAAGGAACTAGATCCCACATGCTGCAACTGAGAGTTCAAAAGCCGCAACTAAACATCCTGCATGCCACAACAAAAATCAAAAAGCCCACATGCCACAACTAAGACCCGGAGCAACCAAATAAATAAATTAAAATACTTTTTAAAGTACATTTTCAATGAACTAGGGTGAATAAAGGCAGAACTAACAACTTTCCTCCCTTCACACACACACACACACACACACACACACACACACACACACACACACACACACAAAAGAAATGGAAACCATTAAAGGTTTAAAGAAGGGAATTGGTATCACTTGGGCTGCAGTGTGAAGAACGGAGGAAGCTATGGGGAATGAATCACAGCATGTCTTGAACAGAGCTGAGTCTGGTGGTGGTTTCCCCAAAGGTTATACCTTTCCAGAGCCCCCACCTAGCACTCTCAGCTCCCTTGCAACCAAGTGGAAAGTGCCCTCCAGGGAGAAAGAAGAGTGGTGCTTCTGGTGGCAATAGTGCTGCTAGAGATGGTGGTGGTGGTGGTGTCACCAAGCACAAGTTTTGTGCCTGACGCAGGCCAAATAACACTGAAATGTCAAAGTTTGGTGCAGAGAAAGGTTTTTTGCAGGGCCATGCAAAGAGAAAGATGGCTCATGCATCAGAGAAAGCCTGAACTCCCCAAAGGCTTTCAGCAAAGCCTTTTTAAAGGCCAGGTGAGACAGGCACATGGTTAATTTTGCAGACTTCTTGTTGTTGGAGCCTTTGTTATGGCAGTTGTCCAGTAGGGCAGGTCACGATGTTCCTGTAAACCTCCAATGGGATAAACGTTATTCTCTGTTCTGCAACTTTTTATCTCTACATGAACCAATTCTTAAAAGTCAGAGCCTTGAGATAGGGTATATTGTATATTTCAGGCCATGGGCAACATTCTTTTACCAAAAAGTTGTAAAATTGTGTATAAGCTCCTGTGTCCTTGTCTTTTCAAGTAAAATGCTGACTTGAGTAAATGATTGGGAAGTATGAAAGATGTAGAAACAAAGAATAGCTGTTGGGCTAGGGAACTGGTAACAATTTAGACCACAATTCTGCCACATAGCAGAATCACTGAACTTCCAGTTTCCTGAAAGATATAGATAAAGCCCTGACACACATTCTTAAATTGCTTTTACAGGAAGCAGATCCCTTTCCGATGAAAACTGCTGACCACAAAATGATAGATCCTAGATGAAGACGCTCTATACAGTCAGCAAAAACAAGACCGGGAGCTGACTGTGGCTCAGATCATGAACTCCTTATTGCCAAATTCAGACTTAAATTGAAGAAAGTAGGGAAAACCACTAGACCATTCAGGTATGACCTCAATCAAATCCCTTATGATTATACAGTGGAAGTGAGAAATAGATTTAAGGGACTAGATCTAATAGACAGAATGCCTGATGCACTATGGATGGAGGTTCGTGACATTGTACAGGAGACAGGGATCACAACCATCCCCACAGAAAAGAAATGCAGAAAAGCAAAATGGCTGTCTAGGGAGGCCTTACAAATAGCTGTGAAAAGAAGAGAAGTGAACAGCAAAGGAGAAAAGGAAAGATAGAAGCTTCTGAATGCAGAGTTCCAAAGAATAGAAAGGAGAGATAAGAAAGCCTTCCTCAGCAATCAATGCAAAGAAATAGAGGAAAACAACAGAATGGGAAAGACTAGAGATCTCTTCAAAAATTAGAAACACCAAGGGAACATTCCATGCAAATGTTCCCTTTATCAATGGGCTCGATAAAGGACAGAAATGGTATGGACCTAACAGAAGCTGAAGATATTAAGAAGAGGTGGCAAGAATACACAGAAGAACTATACAAAAAAGATCTTCAAGAACCAGATAATCACAATCGTGTGATCACTCACCTAGAGCCAGACATCCTGGAATGTGAAGTCAAGTGGGCCTTAGAAAGCATCACTATGAACAAAGCTAGTGGAAGTGATGGAATTCCAGTTGAGCTATTTCAAATCCTGAAAGATGACGCTGTGAAAGTACTGCACTCAATATGCCAGCACATATGGAAAACTCAGCAGTGGCCACAGGACTGGAAAAGCTCAGTTTTCTTTCCAATCCCAAAGAAAGGCAATGCCAAAGAATGCTCAAACTACTGCACAATTGGACTCATCTCACATGCTAGTAAAGTAATGCTCAAAATTCTCCAAGCCAGGCTTCAGCAATACATGAACCGTGAACTTCCAGATGTTTAAGCTGGTTTTAGAAAAGGCAGAGGAACCAGAGATCAAATTGCCAAAATCCACTGGATCATGGAAAAAGCAAGAGAATTCTAGAAAAACATCTATTTCTGCTTTATTGACTATGCCAAAGCCTTTGACTATATAGATCACAATAAACTGTGGGAAATTCTGAAAGAGATGGGAATACCAGACCACCTGACTTGCCTCTTGAGAAATCTGCATGCAGGTCAGGAAGCAACAGTTAGAACTGGACATGGAACAACAGGCTGGTTCCAAATAGGAAAAGGAGTTCATCAAGGCTGTATATTGTCACCCTGCTTATTTAACTTCTATGCAGAGTACATCATGAGAAATGCTGGGCTGGAAGAAGCACAGGCTGGAATCAAGATTGCCGGGAGAAGTATCAATAACCTCAGATATGCAGATGACACCACCCTTATGGCAGAAAGTGAGGAGGAACTAAAAAGCCTCTTGATGAAGGTGAAAGAGGAGAGTGAAAAAGTTGGCTTAAAGCTCAACATTCAGAAAATGAAGATCATGGCATCTGGTCCCATCACTTCATGGGAAATAGATGGGGAAACAGTAGCTGACTTTTTTTTTTTTTTTTGGCTCCAAAATCACTGCAGATGGTGATTGCAGCTGTGAAATTAAAAGATGCTTACTCTTTGGAAGGAAAGTTATGACCAACCTAGATAGCATATTCAAAAGCAGAGACATTATTTTGCCAACAAAGGTCTGTCTAGTCAAGGCTATGGTTTCTCCAGTGGTCATGTATGGATGTGAGAGTTGGACTGTGAAGAAAGCTGAGCACTGAAGAATTGATGGTTTTGAACTGTGGTTTTGGAGAAGACTCTTGAGAGTCCCTTGGACTGCAAGGAGATCCAACCAGTCCATCCTAAAGGAGATCAGTCCTGGGTGTTCATTGGAAGGACTGATGCTAAAGCTGAAACTCCAATACTTTGGCCACCTGATATGAAGAATTGACTCATTGGGAAAGACCCTGATGCTAGGAAAGATTGAAGGCGAGACTAGAAGGGGACGACAGAGGATGAGATGGCTGGATGGCATCACCAACTCAGTGTACATGAGTTTGAGTAAACTCTGGGACTTGATGATGTATAGGGAGGCCTGGAGTGCTGCAGTCCATGGGGTCGCAAAAAGTCTGACACGATTTAGCAACTAAACTGAACTGAGGAATTGACTCTCTCAATAGTATTTGGACTTTGTTGCTGAAATGTCTCCAGAGGAAAATCTTGTGTAAATAGGAAAGAACAAATCTGACACCATATTCACTTTAACCTCACTTTAACCTTTTTGCTCTGTTGCTTGTGCTTAGTCATGCTGGCTCTGCACTTTCTGTAAAAGAATTTGCCTATAACCTGAAATATACTTGACAAACTGACCATGATCTGACCTGAACAGAGAATAACATTTGTCTTGTTGGAGGTTTACAGGTACATCATGACATGACCTATATGGACAGTTGCAAGAACAAAAAAACCAGCACCAAGAAGTTTGCAATAATCAGCCATGCCCCTCCCTCAACTTGCCTTTATAAGGGCTTTGCTGAAAGCCTTCAGGGAATTCCGGCTTTTAAGGCCAGAGCTACCTGTCTCCTTGCTTGGCCTTACAATAAATCTATCTTTGCTCCAAAATTCTATTGTTTTGGCCTCACTGTGATTTAGGCGCTGGGACTTGAGTTTGGTAACACTGATATTCATAACAAGCCCCTTTGGACTAACACTTGAGTTGATGTTAATGAACTGACTTTTAGAAAGCTCCTAAGGATGGTGGCTGGCTGCCAGGGGAACCAGCCATGAGATTAGATGGTTGCAACTTTCAGCCCACTGCCCCCCAACCTATGAGGAGCAGAGAGGGTGGGTGACATCAATCACCAATGGCAATGATTTAATCAATTGTGCCTATGTAATGAAGTGTTCATACAAATCCACCACCACACAGAGCACAGAGGAGAGGAGAGAGCACAGAGGAGACTTGCTTACCTAGTCTTCTGTGCAACTGGAGTAGGAAGTACAGTTCTCCACCCACCCAGACCACCACACTCACCTCTGCATTCCTCATTTCTCACACAGAAATGATCTATGTCACTATTCCTCTCCCACCTCCCCAGCTAGACTATGGGTTGTCAGAGTAAGATGGTTTCAGGGCTTACTCAGTGGCTCAATGACATTGTGACTCCATCCTCTCAGGCTTGTAAGATGGCTCTGTGGGTCTAAACAATACATTGTTGCACTAAGGAGTCTGCTGCTGCTGCTAAGTCACTTTAGTCGTGTCCGACTCTGTGGCAGCCCATTAGGCTCCTCTGTCCCTGGGATTCTCCAGGCAAGAACACTGGAGTGGGTTGCCATTTCCTTCTCCAATGCATGAAAGTAAAAAGTGAAAGTGAAGTCGCTCTGTCCTGTCTGACTTTGCGACCCCATGGACTGCAGCCTACCAGGCTCCTCTGTTCATGGATTTTCCAGGCAAGAGTACTGGAGTGGGGTGCCATTGCCTTCTCCGAGGTAAGGGAAATGGTCTTTTCTCCCCTCTCACATCTCCCTTTCTAAGAGCACAAAATAGATACCTAGAAGAATTCCCAGCAGTACCCTTGTATTATAGCAGTACCATGACTAAACCAATCAAGGGAAATGAGACATCACCTTTGGCTTAGGTTGGTTGTACTTTATGTCTTGGGATGGGGATGGGTCTGACTGCCCCTGTAGCATATGGCTACCTGATACCTGAACAAAATCAAAGTTCTGTTAAACACGAGAAGAGGAAGGGACAGGGCGTTACTGTAAGCAACAAACACTGTCATCCACAGAAAGTCAGGGAATAAAAGGAGAGGTAAGTTAGCTTTCCTGGAAATGGTAATGTTTCACTTGAGACTTGTCAAGAAGTTGTCAAGGGAGGAGGGTTCAGGATGGGGAACGCGGGTATACCTGTGGTGGATTCATTTCGATATTTGGCAAAACTAATACAACATTGTAAAGTTTAAAAATAAAATAAAATTTAAAAAAAAAAAAAAAAAAAAAAAAATAAAAAAAAAAAAAAAAAGAAGTTGTCAGTCTTATGAAACCTGGAGACTAGCATTCAGGCATAAAGAGCAAATGCATTGCTTATGGCTACAGGGTTTCTTTTGAGGGTGATAAAGATGTCCCAAAATTGATTGTATATTAGTTGCATAACTCTGAATATATTAAAATTTATTAAACTATATACTTTAAATGGATTAATTGCATGATATATGAATGATATCTCAAAGCTGGTATTTTTAAAAAGAACAATAAATACAAATGCTTTGAGACTAGACAAACTTGGTCACAAGAACTTTTTGTTTCACTGAGTCACATTGAGTGGAGAATTCTCATAGAAAGACCTTAATCATATTATATCTATTAATGAGGGGTATGTAACTCAATGTCAGAAATTCTAATAAAAGACAGAGAAACATTATACCCTATATTTTCAGGTGTGATATTCCCTGTTGGTGTTTCTTCCCAGGAATGCAACCTTCAAGTCACTCAGCAAGTGTGGCTTCCAATAGACCTGCAGCCAGTAGTAGGTTGGACTTTAACTCATCTGAAGGGCTTCCACTGTGATTTATATAATTCTCCTCATATGTAACATCTAGTCTACTACATAAGTTGAAATTTTTCCATTGGATACAAACATTAACAATAGACATTACTTGAGTAGTCTCTGTCTTCCTCTTTTGTTGTTGAGATTACTTTTGTTGTTTTTACCCTCTGGTTTTACAAAATTGCAAGAAAACATTTTTTATCAGTGCTAGTATTATGCACCTTGCAGCTCAGCCTATCTAACTTTCTGCAGAAGTGCAAGTGAGCATTTGCCAAGAATTGGCACTTATTCAAAGCTGAGCAAGAGAGGGAATTCACACACATACCTCACACATGCAATTAAGAAATAAGAAGAAAGCCAGTGTTGCTGGAGCTTAGGGAGGCAAGAGATTAGTAAAGACTGGATCATATAGGGCCTTGAGGATCATGAAAGTTTAGATTTTATAGCCAAATGCAGTTGGGAGCCACTAGAAGTCTTTGAACAAGCATGTGACCAGATCTGATTGGCATTTTTAACAGATCAGATCAATTTGGAGCCATAAATTTGGGAAAAGTATCTGCAAAACAAATAACTGAAGACTTTAGTATCTAGAGTATTAAAAGTACTTCTACAAATCAAAATAGTAAAAGACAAAGAACACAGAAAATTAACAAAATATCTGAGAAAGCTGTTCTCCAAAAGAGGAAATTCAGACGGTCAATAAAGACATGAAAAATGTTCATTATTAATTAACCAGGGAAATACATATTAAAACTGCAATAATAACTGTATCAGCCACTAGCTTGGTAAAAAGTAGAAAAAAACACATTATCAAAACACTGAAAATATCAATGCAAACTCACCCTCTACTAGTTGTCAGAGTATTAAATTGGTATAACTATTTTGGGAAAATGAGGATGCATAACTTCATGGTTATTAGCAGTCCAATATCTACAGCCACATTGATATAGATCTTAGAGAAACTTACACAAAAGTACCAGGAGACATGTATCAAAGTGTTTATTGTAGCACTGTTGATAACTGAAAACAGTCCATGACTCTGTGTGTGTGTGTGTGTGTGTGTGTGTTTTAGTTGCTCAGTTGTTTCTGAGTCTTTGCAACCCCATGGATTGTAGCTCACCAGGCTCCTTTGTCCACAGGTTTCTCCACTGGAGTGGGTAGCCATTACTTTCTCCAGGGAATCTTCCCAACCCAGGGATTGAACCTGGCTCTCCTGCATTGCAGGAAGTCTCTTTACCATCTGAGCCATCAGGGAAGCCCATTAATTATGGTATAAATATGCCCATAATTATGATATATACTATAAAATTTTATACAGCTATATCCATTAGGATGAATGAAGCTCATGAACATAATATTGAGAAAAAAGAAAGTCACAAAAGAACATATACAGTGGACTCCATTTATATAATTTCAAGATATACATATATATATGGTAAAACTGAAGTAAAGCAAGCGAATGATCCAAAAAAAGAGGAAAAAACCAAAGGGCTATGGTTATCTCAATAGGAGAGAGGAGATATAAGCAGAAGTAGCCTTATGAAATTCTGAAAGTGTTCCATTTTTATGAAGCACAAAAGCTTTTAATTTTGATGAAGTTTAACTTGTATATATTTTCCCCTTGGTTGCTTACAGTTTGGGTGTCATAAATGATACAAAGATTTATCCATATATTTTCTTCAAAGAGTTTTATAGTTTTAGCTCAAACATTCATATTTTTGGTCCATTTTAAGTTAAATTTTATATTTACTGTGAGGCAGAAAATCTGATATTTCTTTTGCATATAAGGTTCAACTTCTAAAGCTGTGTGTAGATACATGAACATTTGCTTTATCATATATACTCTTCTGTATATAAAGTATATTTCATAGATTTAAAAGTATAAACAGGAAATAATTGATTGGAAACTGTGTGTGGAGAGCAAATTGTAGTGGAATAAGAGACAAATCAGGAGCACAGTTTAGAAGGTCCCATGGGTTTTTGGTTGAAGTAAAGGTTCGGTGGTGGTCCCATAACTGAGATAGTAATGAATGCAGAAAGACCACGGTTTGGGGGGGAAGAAACAAAATTATCTTTAGGATATGTTAATTTTAAGTATCTATTTTCAATATCTAACCAGAGAATTCAAGTAATTGGATAAATTAATCTGTAGTTTGGTGAGGGAGACAGGGCTATAGGTACAAGTGATACAGGTAAAAGCCTGATTTGGTTTATACACACTGGGAAGATGAACAAGCTGCCAACCTTTGGTTTATTCACATTTTTTACAGTTTCCTTTAAATAAGATCAGAAGGCATATTATTGACCAACCATTTTTCTTTATAAAGCAATGCATGCACGCATTGCCCTTTAAGTGCAACTTTCATTGTTACATGTAGTTAGCTGGTGTAACGTTGAACTGAATCCAGCATACCCTTTCCAGTCTATGTTATGGCCTACAACATAGTGAAAATCTACATGAAAAAAAATTTCTCCAGAAGCACTGGATTTTTAGTAATGAGCAGAACAAAAAACACTTTACCACTTCTTCATATACCACACATGCCAAGAATTGATTCATTTTCTAGTGATTAGTGGCTTCATCCAACTCTAAACAAAATCTTCTCTTTCTAAAAAAATATAAATGTATCTATGTTTATTCTCAGTTGCACTAGGTCTTCATTGCTGCACCAGCTCCTCCCTAGCTGCTATCAGCCACAGGCTGCTCTCCAGTTGTGGTGCGTCGGCATCTCACTTTGGTGGCCTCTTCTGCCACAGGGCATGGGCTCTAGGGCAGCGGGCTCTAGACCACAGGTTCAAATAGTTGTGGTGCACAGGCCCAGTGGCTCTGCCATATAAGGGATTTTCCTGGACCAGGGGTTGAACACAGGCCTTTTGCATTAGCAGATGGACACTTTTAGTCACCAGGGAAGCCCCCAACAAAATATATTCTAGTATACATCAGTTCATTTCAGTTCAGTCGCTCAGTCGTATCTGACTATTTGAGACCCCATGAACCACAGCACACCAGGCCTCCCTGTTCATCACCAACTTCCGGAGTTCACCTAAACCCATGTCCATTAAGTCGGTGATGCCATCCAACCATCTCACACTCTGTCGTCCCCATCTCCTCCTGCCCTCAATCTTTCCCAGCATCAGGCTCTTTTTAAATGAGTCAGGTCTTTGCATCAGGTGGCCAAGATATTGGAGTTTCAGCTTCAACATCAGTCCTTCCAATGAACATCCAGGACTTATTTCCTTTAGGATGGACTGGTTGGATCTCCTTGAAGTCCAAGAGACTCTCAAGAGTCTTCTCCAACACCACAGTTCAAAAGCATCAATTCTTTGGCACTCAGCTTTCTTTATAGTCCAACTCTCACATCCATACATGACCACTGGAAAAACCATAGCCTTGACTAGACAGACCTTTGTTGACAAAGTAATGTCTCTGCTTTTTAATATGCTATCTAGGTTGGTCATAACTTTCCTTCCAAGGAGTAAGTGTCTTTTAATTTCATGGCAGCAGTCACCATCTGCAGTGATTTTGGAGCCCAAAAAAATAAATTCAGCCACTGTTTCCCCATCTATTTCTCATGAAGTGATGGGACCGGATGCCATGATCTTCGTTTTCTGAATGTTGAGCTTTAAGCCAACTTTTTTGCTCTCCTCTTTCACTTTCATCAAGAGGCTCTTTAGTTCTTCGCTTTCTGCCATAAGGGTGGTGTCACCTGCATATCTAAGGTTATTGATATTTCTCCCAGCAGTCTTGATTCCAGCTTGTGCTTCATCCAGCTCAGTGTTTCTCATGATGTACTCTGCATATAAGTTAAGTAAGTAGGGTGAAAATATCCACGCCTTGACATACTCCTATTCCTAGTATACATGCTGCTGCTGCTAAGTCGCTTCAGTCGTGTCCGACTCTGTGCGACCCCATAGACGGCAGCCCACCAGGCTCCTCTGTCCATAGGATTCTCCAGGCAAGAACACTGGAGTGGGTTGCCATTTCCTCCTCCAATGCATGAAAGTGAAAAGTCAAAGTGAAGTCGCTCAGTCGTGTCTGACTCTTAGCGACCCCATGGACTGCAGCCTACCAGGCTCCTCCATCCATGGGATTTTCCAGGCAAGAGTACTGGAGTGGGGTGCCATTGCCTCTTTCACAATGAACAGCATTGACTTAACGCAATGATATGTAATTTGACAATGGAATTTTGCCAGTAGTTTGTTTTGCTTTCTCTCAGGGGATTTTCAATAACTCTGCAGATGATTTTTACAAGTTTTTTAAGGACAGTAAGAGCTACCTGTTTTAGTGTAAAAGGAGTGCAACTTTGAATAAAATATCTTCAGTTTTGGCTTCCTTTTGACTTTAGCAAAAGAATTATTTAATTTTATACCCTATTTTTTAACAATAAAAAATGTTATTGGGTTACCATAAGGCACAGTGTGTTGAAATGAAAGTGTTAATTTCATGCCAAAACTCAATGAAGCTTCTTAGAAGATAACACAGTGAGAAAAAAATAGCTAGATTGCTAATTTTTAGATATCAGTCTTATACTTGTGTTTATATTTTCTTTTTCACTTTTTTCTATGAAATTATCACATTTGTATCTTCATTTACCTAGAAATGGAAATCCTGTTCTTTTTTTTTCATTTATGATATTCTTAACTTTAATATTTATATTACATCATTACGTCTTTGTAATAATGAAATAATATATTACATCATTTATATTTTCATCATTATGTCTTTGTTTTAGTAAAACACTTTTGAAGTCCTCAATAGCATTTTTTAAAAACACTAAAGATACAAGGCCACATAATAGTCACAACACAAAAAGTTAAAATAATGTGAAATTTTTTTTTTTTTTTTGTATCGAGAAGTTTATTTTTAAAAATAGCATGGCATCCTGGCAAATCAGTCACATCACATCCACAGCCTGGTGGAGGGAAAGTAACTTTTGTGGGCCAAGTTTCATCACTGCAGTGTACAGATAACATGGATTTTTATCAGTAGTTGTTTTACGTCAGGAATTTTGTTGACAAAGAACAATGCTAATTGCAATAAAACCACCACCTTGAAATATCACCATACATGACTCAAGCATTCCTGACAGTTGGTTCTTTGCATGTATGTACTTAAATCATATAGTCACCTATTAGGCAAATTATTTAATGACAGAACTCAAGAATTTCTTAAACCAAACTATTTTAAACCAAGGTGAGTTGCACCTGGTAGTTGAATGTTAGTGGTAACAAACTACCAGGCACAGTTTTTAAAGTGCATCTTGTACATTCAAAAATGAAAGTATCTCAAAAGATGTAGTGGGACATAAGATTTGAAAACAGTAGTGCAAAGTTAGAATTTTTCCTTTTTGGGGGAGTATCACTCAAAAGTGACAAGTAGAATGAGATGACAAGTAGAATGAGAAGAAGAAACTGAGGCAAATCCCTGAATTACAAATAAGCAGGAGGGCTGAGTATGGGAGGATGTTAAGAATGCATATTTTAGAAAGTTTTTGTTAGTTTTGGGGTTTGGGATTGGATACATGTCAGGGTTTGGATTAAGTAGCAAAATATACTGCTGGAAGGTTAAGGACATAACTTAAATCTCTAGTTAGAGACTAGATAAATAAATCTGAAATAAATCTTTTATTTCAGAAGCAGGAATGAGATTCACAGGCTGGTTGCTGGAGCTTCTCTAGACCCTTTACAGTTCCAAGAAGCAGAGAAAGTGTAGCAACCTACGTATGACATGGAAAAATTGCATTTACAGAAAATGGTCTGCATCTGTGACAGTCAGGGAGAAGAGACTTTACACCTTAAATATCCCTGTAATGATCTATTTCCATTGGCCGAGGTGAAGTCAAAGTCAAACAGACTGACGCACAAATTACAGGGTCATAAGCAAATCCCTGATGGCTTAAAAAAACGGTAGACAGCCAGGATAGCAGAAAGCTGCCTGAGTGAGCAGGAAACCAGAAAATACAGTGTTAGCCTGAAGAAGTATTCCTATAACAACACACTTTTTGGTACCAAACCTCGGAATGACAGTTGTTACGTATAAACTGAACCTGGATAAACTTTAAGCCAAAACTCCAAGAACTGACGGTCTTGGTTACTGACAGAAATAGAAACAAACCATGTCTGGACAAGAGCTCTCCAAGTTTGATTCGGAGAACTCGTACAGATTATGATCAAGCAATGAACTCACAAACAGTACTATCAAACATACAAGAAGGCAATAACCATAAATGAGAGTCAGCAGAAACAAGAAGCATCACATTTAAATTTCCCAAAGATTTCAAGTATTGGAGTTACAATTACACACATACAACATTAAAACACATATGTGGGAACTGTTTTAAGTAAAGCATGAAACTTAAAAAGTGAACATTCAACTAGAAACACTTAGGAATGAGTAGAAATATTTTGGAAACAATCCAAAAGAAATGAGAAATAAGAAATATAATTGTTGGCAGCAGAAAAATCTCAGTGGAGAGATTAACTAGATTAGATAACTCAAGTGAGAATATGTGAATCAAAAGTTATATCTGAAGAACTGACCCAGAATGCAGTAAAGAGAAACAACAAAAAATGGGAAATATGATTAAAGGATTAAAGGACATGGAAGACAGAATAAGATCCTACAATTTGATAACATTCCAAGTAGAAAGAATAAAGAGGAAGGGAGAGGTAATATATAAACAGATAATGGCTGTGAATTTGCGAGAACTGATGAAAAACATAAATCTACATCTTTAAAGCAAACAAGAAAAAAAAATAATGGAACAAGAAAAAAATTCAAGAAAAAATTGCAGAAATAAAAGGAGACTTAAGTCTGAAAGTGTAAAAGGACATACAGTAATCTAAAAATGATCCCACATGGTTAATGCCAATATATGTTCAAAAATAAAGCATTCTCTGAAAGTTAAAGAAAGTAAATTACTTATAATGAGAAAGACTTAGGCGGATTTTGTGTTGTATCACAATATTCATTTCTAGAAGACATTGTAGATATAGCAATACAGACAAAATCCTCAAGGAAAGAGATGTGACCCAGAAATTCTATAACCAGTTAAATTGTTTCTTGAGTAAAAAAAAAAAAAAAAAAAATTGAAAACACAAAGTTTTAGGGGTATTGTTTCCATAAACTCACTTGAACAATCTGCCAGTGGACACATTATATCAAAGAAATGACTAGAAAGCAAGCATAGGGGAGATAGCATAAAGAATGCACATAATTAAGACTAAAACTAAAACAAATGTGGGGATCATTAGTATTAAACAGAAAGATAAATATTAAGAAAGATAATATAGTTAAAATTGGAAAGTTGTGGAGAGAAAGGAGAGAAGGAAGAGGAAAGCTATTAATTTAATTATTCTTTAGAAGAGCACTTTTAATGTCTAAAGAAATAGAGATTAGACATTACAAAAAATTGCAAACATTCATAATCATTGGAAGACATGCATGTATAACCATGCAAAATCTCACATGGGAAATTATTTGTAAACCTTGAAAACATGAATCATAACATGGTATAACCATAACTAAACATGTCTTTCATATCAATAATTGTAATTGACTGGTTCAAAAATTGGGAAAGGAGTACAACAAGGCTTTATCTTGTCATCTTATTTAACTTCTATGCAGAGTACATCATGCGAAATGCTGGACTGGATGAATCATAGGTTGGACTCAAGACTGCTAGAAGTAGCAACAACCTCTGATATGTGGATGATAACACCCCAATGGCAGAAAGTGAAAAGTAACTAAAGAACCTCTTGATGAGGGTCAAAGAGGGGTGAAAAAACTGACTTAAAACTCAACATTCCAAAAACTAAGATCATGGCATCTGGCCCTATAACTTCATGGCAAATAGAAAGGGAAAATGTGGAAGCAGTGATAGATTTTCTTGGGCTCTAAAATCATGCAGAAAATTAAAAGACACCAGATCCTTGGAAGAACAGTTATAACAAATGTGTGACAAACTTGTGTATTAAAAAGCAGACATCACTTTGCCAACAAAGGTCTGTCTAGTCAAAGCTATAGTTTTTCCAGTTGTCATGTATGATGTGAGAGGTGGTCCATAAAGAAGGCTGAACACCAAAGAGTTGATGCTTTTGAATTGTGGTGCTGGAGAAGACTCTTGAGAGTCCCTTGGACTGCAAGGAGATCCAGCCAGTCAATACTAAAGGACTGATTCTTTGGAAGGACTGATCCTGAAGCTGAAGATGCTCAACCTGCTAATTATTCAGTTCAGTTCAGTTCAGCACACAGTCGTGTCCGACTCTTTGCGACCCCATGAATCGTAGCACGCCAGGACTCCCTGTCCATCACCAACTCCCGGAGTTTACTCAGACTCATGTCCATCGAGTCAGTGATGCCATCCAGCCATCTCATCCTCTGTCGTCCCCTTCTCCTCCTGCCCCCAGTCCCTCCCAGCATCAGTCTTTTCCAATGAGTCAACTCTTTGCATGAGGTGGCCAAAGTACTGGAGTTTCAGCTTTAGCATCATTCCCTCCAGAAATGCAAAATCAAAACAATAATAAAGTAACACTTCACACCTGTCTGAATGGCTATCATCAAAATATTTACAAATAACAAGAGTTGGAGAGGATATGGAGAAAAGGGAACCCTTATACATGGCAGGAATGAAATTGGTGCAGCCACTATGGAAAAGAGTATGGAGGTTCCTCAAAAAACGAAAAATAGAACTGCCATGAAAGTGTTAATCGCTCAGTTGTATCATACTCTTTGGGACCCCATAGACAGTAGTTTACTAGGCTCCTCTGTCCATGAAATTCTTCAGGCAAGAATACTGGAGTGGGTTGCCATTCCCTTCTCCAGGAGATCTTCCTGACCCAGGGATCAAACCCAGGTCTCCTACATTGCAGGCAGATTCTTTACCAACTGAGCCACCAGGGAAATCCTATAGTAGGGAAGAACTACCCTATAATCCAGCAAATGTACAAAAACACTAATTTAAAAAGACATATACACCTCAGTGTTCATAGCAGCACTGTTTACAGTAGCCAAGATATGGAAGGAAACCAAATGACCATAAGCAGATGATTGGATTGGGACTTCCTTAGTGGTCAGTGGTTAAGAATCCTTCCAGTGCAGGGGACATAAGTTCAATCCCTAGTCAGAGAATAAGATCCCACATGCTATGGGGCAACTAAGTTTGCCTGCCACAACTAGAGAAGCCCGAGTGCTGAAACAAAATACCAGCACAGCCAATCTTATTAACTGGATTAATAAGACGTACTATGTATATATGTATACAATGGAATATTACTCAGCCATAAAAAGGAATGAAATTTTGTCAATTGCCATATGGATGGAATTGGAGGGTATTATACCAAGTAAATAAGTCAGAGAGAGAAAGACAAACACTTTGTGATAGCACTAATATGTTGAATCTAAAAATTGGTACAAATAAATGTATATGCAAAGCAGAAACAGACTCATGATATAGAAAACAAACTGCTGTTGCTGCTGCTGCTAAGTCGCTTCAGTCGTGTCTGACTCTGTGCGACCCCATAGACGGCAGCCCACCAGGCTCCCCCGTCCCTGGGATTCTCCAGGCAAGAACACTGGAGTGGGCTGCCATTTCCTTCTCCAGTGCATGAAAGTGAAAAGTGAAAGTGAATTTGCTCAGTCATGTCTGACTCCTAGCAACCCCATGGACTGCAGCCCACCAGGCTCCTCCGTCCATGGGATTTTCCAGGCAAGAGTATTGGAGTGGGGTGCCATTGCCTTCTCCAGAAAACAAACTAGTGGTTACCAAAGGGGAGAAGTAAGGGAGGAAAGACATTAGGAGAATGAAATTAATAGATACAAATTACTATGCATAAAGTGATAAGGGAACAAGGATATATTTGTAGTATAGTACAGGGAATTATGGCTATTAGCTTGCAATAACTTTTAATGGAGTATAAACCAAAAAAATACTGAATCACTAGGATGTGTACCTGAAACTAATTTAGTATTGTAAACCAAATATACTTCAATTTTTTAAAAAGTCAATGTAATTTGAGGAATCAAAGTATTTTTCAAACTATTTTGATTTCAATGCAAAACTGTGAATCTGGACATTAGCAAGGCAACACTTCGTTAAAAGAGACTACTGCAATAGGGAGATAGTCAAACTTGAAGCCAGAAACATCTCTGAGAAGGAGTGCCCAAGCACAGCTTTATATGCAGAGACCATGGGACAGGTGGCTGTGAAAAGAGGAAGTGGTATATTAAAATTGGTAAGGAAAGTCCCGACCTTAATGAACTATGGCAAACATTGCAAAAACAGGAAGATCATGGGAGGAAATATTAGTCAGTGGTTAGGTATGTGGGGTGGAGTTTGGGTCTTAGGTGGAGTAAATTACAGCAAAGAAAGTTTGCATAAAGTTCAGGGTCTACTTCCTTTAACAGACAAAAGTTATGTCAAGCACTAAGTTTGACCAACCTTTTATCAGTGCCTGCTTAAATAATTTTGATTTTTAAGCAGGTATAAATTGCATATATTCCAAGTTGTTCTGACACAAATATATCCTAAAATCTAGCCCTACAAATATTCCAAGCTAGGTCTTATTCACAGGGGAATAAATCACAAAGCAGCTAGAAAATTTCACTATATTAACTAATAAGAAAGAATGAAAACAAATGAAATGGGTGTCCAAGTGAAATTAAAGAAAGATCAGCAAAATTAATCCCAAGAAAGCCGAAAGAAGGGATTAAAAAGATAAAAGAAACCAGTTAGTTAGAAAATAAAACCAAAAAACTGTAGAATTCAATAACCCAAAAGCTGGTTGCTTGAAAAAGCAAACTGTTGGCTAAGTTAATTAAGAATAAAAGCAAAAAGCTGGAAATTCTAGATAAAATGGATTCTTTTTAAAGAAAATATCATGTACAGACACTGATCTCAAAACAAATCTAAACAATTTAATTACCATAAAAGAACCATAAAATGAGGGACCTA
This sequence comes from Bos mutus, assembly GCF_027580195.1. Taxonomy (NCBI): domain Eukaryota; kingdom Metazoa; phylum Chordata; class Mammalia; order Artiodactyla; family Bovidae; genus Bos; species Bos mutus. The sequence goes on from NC_091621.1 coordinate 96,661,781, forward strand.
GTTTTCTCCCTCAACTCTCCTGCATAAACTATTACTCCTGACACATCCTGGAGGAAGGATGACCCCTACCTAATGAGACTGCACAGTTTGGGTATCCTTAGTGACCAGGCAAGGGCTTCCCAGGTGGCTCAGTGATAAAGAATCCACCTGCCAATGCAGAACACCTGGGTTTGATCCCTGGGTCAGAAAGATCCCCTAGAGAAGGAAATGGCAACCCACTGCAGTATGCTTGTCAGGAAAATCCCATGGACAGAGGAGCCTAGCAGGCTACAGTCCATGGGGTCCCAAAGGAGTCAACTTATCAACTAAACAACAACAACAATGATGACCAGGCAAATACCTTAAGTAAACAAACAAGAAATGTCTTAACTATACATCCTGAGTAAATACATTAGAGGATGTATTTATTAATACAATTATTTGTTAAATTGTAAAATGTATAAAATATGTACATATCCAAAGATACAGTCTGTATGTACATTTTCTGTAAAAAGTTTAGAGGCCACCACTATATGAATATAAATCTATTTCAAAATATATCGATATATTTCAATATATATTGATATATTTCAAAATATATCTATTTTGTCAGTAAAATGACTTCTGATAAATTATTTTTTTTAATTTAAAGAAGAAACTACAAAAAAAGCACCAGGTGCTTCTCATAGGTGGTTATGTTGCACCTTTCAGGAACACACAACACCAAAATAATTTAAGCTATCCCATCACATAAAGAAAGAAACTGTCCAAATTTGTTATACAAAGCAAGAATAATTTCAATACTAAATCTGACAAAGACTGGAGGGGGGAAAAAAACTAATTATTAATCTCACTTGTAGATATTGATGAAATAATACTAAGTAAAATATTAGGAAACAAATTCTGCCATATTAGAAAGCAATGACTTGACAAAGTGGGATTTATTTCAGGAATACAAGAATGATTAAATGTTATGACAGATATATTTTTTAATTCTTTATTCTTTCTTGCTCTGCTGGGTCTTTGTTCAAGGGCTCTTTGTTGCTCCTTAGGGGCTTTCTTTAGTTTCGGTGAGTGGGGGCTACTCTCTAGTTGCGGTGCACAGGCTTCTTATTGTAATGGCTTCTCTTGTTGCAAAGTATGGTCTCTAGTGTCCATGGGCTCAGTAGTTGCAGCATGTGAATAAATGCTAGTTCCCAGATTAGGGATTAGGGAACATGTGTTCCCTGAATTGGCAGGCAAATTCTTAACCACTGGACCACCAGGGAAGTTCCCAGGACATATATTTTGTGAATAGATCTGAGAAAAATCAATTCCACAGACTGAAAAGAATTTGATAAAACATGTAACATCTATTTTTGAATCAAAAATGTCATTAAAAGAATAAGAATATAGGACACTTCCTTAACATGAATTTATTTTAACCCCCAAACTAGCTTATGTTCAATAGGAAAATATTACAGTCATTGTCATTAACAAAAGTTTTAAAAAATGATGACTACTATTTCCACTAACATTTTCTAGCTAATACAATTATCTTTATAATTTCAGGAAAAATTAAAAATATAGAGTATACCTCCTCTTGTCAGTTCTATTCAACATTGTACTGAAGTTTCTAGCCAGGGCAATTATGCAAGAAAATGAAATAAATAACATTCTTGTTTTGCAGATAACAATCTTTTTTTAAAAAAAGTCTTTATTGAATTTGTACAATATTGCTTGGGGCTTCCCATGTGGCGCTAATGGTAAAGAACCCACCTGCCAAAGTGGGAGAAATAAGAGACACTAGTTTGATCCCTGGATGGAGAAGATCTCCTGGAGGAGGGCATGGCAACCCACTCAGGTATTCTTGCCTGGAGAATCCCCATGGACGGAGGCGCCCAAGCAGCATAGGCAAAAAATCTATGAGTCGGACATGACTAAAGCTACTTAGCACACACACATGCATAGTATTGCTTCTGTTATGTTTTAGCGTCTTTGCTGTAAGGCACATGGGATCTTAGCTCCCAGATCTTGGATCAAACCCACAACCCCTGCATTGGAAGGTGATGTCGAGTCCAGCTCAACAGCACAGGTTCCTGAAAGCGAGGTGTAGCGAAAGAATGAGAAACACTCAAGAAAGTTACAAAGAGGATTAGGGGACCAACACCACCATGAGGTGAAGGTGGCCAAACTGATCTCAAGTCTGCTTTATTATACTTTTTGAGACTTGCTTGTACGTGCTTACATGAGCATAGCAGGTCAGGTGGCCTTCAATGATAACCCTGGGCAGTTAACATTTAAATTTTTGTATCCCTGTTTTTCTGCCTCAAGGACAAGGACCTAGCTAATCTTTTTTTTTTTTTTTTTTTTTTTTTTGATGTCAAGTTCAAGCATTTAATTTTCCATTGCTGCTGCTGCTAAGTTGCTTCAGTAGTGTCTGACTCTGTGCGACCCCATAGATGGCAGCCCACCAGGCTCCCCCGTCCCTGGGATTCTCCAGGCAAGAACACTGGAGTGGGTTGCCATTTCCTTCTTCAATGCATGAAAGTGAAAGTCGCTCAGTTGTGTCTGACTCTTAGCGACCCCGTGGACTGCAGTCTACCAGGCTCCTCCATCCATGGATTTTCCAGGCAAGAGTACTGGAGTAGGGTGCCATCGCCTTCTTCAAATTTTCCATTGAAAGTTTACCAAAACAGCAAATCCAAAGGTTAAGGAAAATAGCTACATAAGAAGAGCTTAATTTACATTAAAAAATATGTTGAGGTAGATATACCCATACACAGTACAAACCCCAGGATGATTCAATAGAGACTATTATTGGATCTCATTCTTCAGGAGTGGAAAGAGCTTTTCTGGTACTGTTTGTTGCCAGAGGCTTCCTCCTTACTTAACCAAATTTTGCAAACTGAAAAGCATAAAGCAAGTCAGAATTTTCTATCATATTTTTAAAGGAAAATATCCTTTATGCAGTCAAAAAGGGAAAGAACTTGCAATTAACTCTACTAGCCACGTCTGAACCATGTTACCCTGTCTGCACACCACCCTTTGGCTGTATCATATCTTGACTGTACTAGTGTCAGCCCCTCTAGGTCTGCTTGCTGCCCTCTCACCCATTGCTCACAGGACAACCATAATGAGATTCTGAAAAAGAAAATTTGATCCTGTCATAGGCTTCCTCCTTTAAAATTCTTCAAGAGCTTTTCATTGTTGTTGGGATAAAAACAAATATCCTTCAGCAGGCTGATAAGGCTTTGCATCTCTGGTTTCTGGACACTATTACAAACTGCTACATGCCTTTATAGGGGCCTCACAGGGCCTTCATATAAGCCGTTGCCTCTATCAGCTTATTAACTCTTACTAATCTTTCAGACCACTGGTGAAACACTTCCACAGAAAGACCCTACCTGACCCCCAAACCGGGTCAGTTACCCGCTATATGTGTTTATTTCCCTATGTCCCTTTTATTCAGAATCCTTACTACAGTTATAATTTTAAATGCCTTAATGTGGTTATTTGAATATCCATCTATAACTAGATTATAAACTCCAAAGATACAGAATAGGTGTTTTTGCTTATTTCCAGCAGCGAGCATAATATTTTATAGTTATTTATTAAATGACTACTGTGGGAATTTTTTTGGGGGGGACTTGGAAATGGCAAACTTGAAAGAACAACACTTGGACAGTTTTTGTAAGGACTGACAACTTTATTTTTGTAGTCGAGCCTTTTTATAGGAGCAAGGAACAAAGAGTTCAGAGAATATGGTAAGCAGAGCACGTACAAGGTTAAGATATAATCAGTAAAAGATCTTTTAAGGACCAGCACGTTCTTAACGACCCATGTGTTTATCTCATACCCATTTTTTTTTAAGCATCGTCTTTAATGTTTTAATTGTTAAATCTTGGTGCCGAGCCTCGCCAAAGGCAGGAAATGTTTTTCAGCTATCAGTACACAATGCCTGGGTACTTCTGGCCCTTCGCCATTTTCCCAAGGACCTTTTCCTTCAAGGCTATTTTGCACTGTGCCTCTCAAATACTATGATAAGCTATTGAGCCACAGTGCTATATAAAGCAAAATAATGAGAAAACAGCATTCGGTGACTACTTGATGTTTTTATCATTCCTTTCATTACTATCCTGCTAAGTTCAGTTTACAACTGAAAAGGTAAAGATAAATATATATTATGCAGTTAACTTATTGAATATTACCTACAGAATATGTATGTACCTGTATTTCATGTAAGAAAAAAATGATTTCTTAGTATTCCTATGACAACTGCTCCATGTAGGAAAAATAGTTAATTAACAGAAGTAAAACTCTATTTTCAGGCCAATCATGCATCTTTAGATCACAGCATTCATGGGACATTGGCTCTTAATTCTTAAATTTGCAATCAGAATGTTTTCAAAAATTAATATTATGAAATTGATAAGAAGCCAAAATGAATTCTTAAGACAAATAGCTATGAAACCTGGACAGAAGACAGCAATAAGGCCTGCCTCTGATACTCAAGCTTTGATTCTGAATTAGTTAGCTTGGACTGGTCAGGAGGCAGTTCCTTCAAAATCTTTATGAGTGAATTTAAGCGAGTATGGGTTAACATCATCTTCTCTTTCAGCTCTGCAAACTTTTCTCATAGAGGGATGTTGTAGATATCCATCTCAGATGGATTTACTACGGCTTTTGTTTTTAAGAGGTACGGCAGAGGAACCAGAGATCAAATTGCCAACATCCGCTGGATCATCGAAAAAGCAAAGGAGTTCCAGAAAAACATCTATTTCAGCTTTATCAGTCATTTAGTGGTTCAGTCGTGTCTGTCTCTTTGTGACCCCGTGAACCACAGCACGCCAGGCCTTCCTGTACATCACCAACTCCCAGAGTTTACCCAAACTCATGTCCATTGAGTCAGTGATGCCATCCAACCATCTCATCCTCTGTCATCCCCTTCTCCTCCTGCCCTCAATCTTTCCCAGCATCAGGGTCTTTTCCAATGAGACAGCTCTTTGCATCAGGTGGCCAAAGTATTGGAGTTTTAGCTTCAACATCAGTCCTTCCAATGAACACCCAGGACTGATCTCCTTTAGGATGGACTGGTTGGATCTCCTTGCAGTTCAAGGAACTCGCAAGAGTCTTCTTCAACACCACAGTTCAAAAGCATCAAATCTTCGGTGCTCAGCTGTCTTTATAGTCCAACTCTTACATCCATATATGACTACTGGAAAAACCATAGCCTTGACTATACAGACCTTTGTTGACAAAGTAATGTCTCTGCTTTTTAATATGCTGTCTAGGTTGGTCACAGTGATTTTGGAGCCCCCCCAAATAAAGTCAGCCACTGTTTCCACTGTTTCCCATCTATTTCCCATGAAGTGATGGGAGCAGATGCCATCATCTTTTTTCTGAATGTTGAGCTTTAAGCCAACTTTTTCATGCTCCTTTTCCACTTTCATCAAGAGGCTCTTTAGTTCTTCATTTTCTGCCATAAGGATGGTGTCATCTGCATATCTGAGGCATTGATATTTCTCCCAGCAATCTTGATTCCAGCTTGCGCTTCTTCCAGCCCAATGGTTCTCATGATGTACTCAGCATATAACTTAAATAAGCACTCAATATGCCAGCAAATTGGAAAACTCAGCAGTGGCCACAGGACTGGAAAAGGTCAGTTTTCATTCAGCTTTATTGACTATGCCAAAGCCTTTGACTGTGTAGATCACAATAAACTGTGGAAAATTCTGAAAGAGATGGGAATTCCAGACCACCTGACCTGCCTCTTGAGAAACCTGTATGCAGGTCAGGAAGCAACAGTTAGAACTGGACATGGAACAACAGACTGGTTCCAAATAGGAAAAGGAGTCCATCAAGGCTGTATATTGTCACCCTGCTTATTTAACTTATATGAGTACATCATGAGAAATGCTGAGCTGGATGAAGCACAAGCTGGAATCAAGACTGCCAGGAGAAATATAAATAACCTCAGATATGCAGATGACACCATCCTTATGGCAGAAAATGAAGAACTAAAGAGCCTCTTGATGAAAGTCAAAGAGGAGTGTGAAAAAGTTGGCTTAAAGCTCAACATTCAGAAAACTAAGATCATGGCATCTGGTCCCATCACTTCATGGGAAATAGATGGGGAAACAGTGGAAACAGTGGCTGACTTTATTTGGGGGGGCTCCAAAAGCACTGCAGATGGTGATTGCAGCCATGAAATTAAAAGATGCTTACTCCTTGGAAGGAAAGCTATGACCAACCTAGACAGCATATTAAAAAGCAGAGACATTACTTTGTCAACAAAGGTCTGTATAGTCAAGGCTATGGTTTTTCCAGTAGTCATATATGGATGTGAGAGTTGGACTATAAAGACAGCTGAGCACCAAAGATTTGATGCTTTTGAACTGTGGTGTTGGAGAAGACTCTTGTGAGTTCCTTGAACTGCAAGGAGATTCAACCAGTCCATCCTAAAGGAGATCAGTCCTGGGTGTTCATTGGAAGGACTGATGTTGAAGCTGAAACTCCAGTACTTTGGCCACCTGATGCAAAGAGCTGTCTCATTGGAAAGACCCTGATGCTGGGAAAGATTGAGGGCAGGAGGAGAAGGGGATGACAGAGGATGAGATGGTTGAATGGCATCACTGACTCAATGGACATGAGTTTGGTTAAACTCTGGGAGTTGGTGATGTACAGGGAGGCCTGGCATGCTGCCATTCACAGAGTCACAAAGAGTCAGACAAGACTGAGCGACTGAACTGAACTAAGGCACTCCATTTTTTCACTGGAAAGGCAGAAGTGGCCTCTCAAGGCAGCCAGGGCAGCATGGGTAGAATACGGTGGAAACCAATGGGAATCTCACAGGAACTACAGAACAAAAGGTTAAGTGCTGCCTTTGAGTGACCTTCAATGCCTACTAGGAACGGAGCCTCCAAAACTACATTATTTGTGACTCTGGAGAAGACCATAGCCCCGAGGGACTGCAACAGGTCCCAGGCGAGGTGAACAGAGTCAATGAGCATGGCGTGGCTCTGCACGCACTGGAACACGACGCACCTCTCGGGCTGCAGTCATCGCGGGGGTCGGCAGCTCCTCCAGTCCCAGCCCTGCGGGTCCAAGCAGTGAAGACCCTTTCACCACCTGCGAAAAAGAAGGTTCATCAATCGTCTTAATAGCCCATCACAGAAGTCACCCCATGGCTGCTTTGCAGTTCCAGAGATATGCCTCCACGGCCAAGCAGCCATCTTCCAGCGGTCTTTGCTACCGTTCTAATTAATCTTTATGTGCCTCCCAGGCGCTCAAGATAGGAACAGTCTGTTAATGGCTTTCCACTCCCAGGCGTACATCCTGCTTTCAAGATGTCTTTTGTTCCTTCTTGGATTCCTTCAGGAGTTACATGCTGAGTCATGTCCTCTCAGCAAGATTGCTTAATTCTTTTGCCAGGCCTTTTAGTAGGCCTGTCTCCTACAAGGTTTAAGTCTTAGTCACTGGACCACCAGGGAAGTCCCAGCATATAACGATCTTAAATAGACAATTCTGAAGAAACTACAAATCTACTGGGACTAATAAATGAATTCAGCAATGTTGCAGAGATATAATATCAATATATAAAATAGTTGTATTTCTATAAGCTAGTAATACAATCCAAAAATGAAATTAAGTAAACAATTTCATTCACACAGCATCAAAAAGAGTAAAATACTGAAACTTAACCAAAAACAGTGGATGGTTTATAGTCAAAAAACAAAACACCACTGAAAGAAATTAAAAGAATTCTTTGCTAAAGACAGTTCTTTCTCCTATTGATTGCCTTGACACCTTTATTGAAAATGAATGGATCATAATTATATAGGTTATTTCTCAATTATTCTATTTATGCCAGTACCACACAGTCTGATTGCTGTAGTTTTGAAATAAGTTTTGAAATGGGGAAGTGTGAGTCCTCTAACTTTTCTTTTCCAAGATTGTTTTGGCTATTCAGGGCCCCCTGCAATTCTATATTAAAGAAAACTTGAAATTGAAAAGCTATCTGTTTATGAATTGATGATGTGCACTCAAATCAATCTATCAAAATTCCAGTAGCCTTTTTTTTTCAGAAGTGGAAAATATAGTCCTTAAATTTGAATATTCAGAAATCACTCCATTTCATAGATACAAACAACAATCAATTCAAAAATATCTAGTTACAACAGCAACACGAAAGATTGAATTCTTGGGGATAAGTTAGTAGAAAATGTGCAATACGCAAAGAAATCTTTTAACTCACTACCAAGGGAAACAAAAGCTTTGAATAAATGGAAAAGCATAGGATAGGATGACTTATTATCATAAAACTTAAATTCTTCTAAATTAATCTATAAAATCCACCATGATTCTAAGAAAAAATTTTAAGAGACAGACTAATTCTAAAATTTATAGAGAAAAAAATTTAAATGACAACATGTCTGATGAAGAAGAAAAATGACAGAGAACTAGTAAAACCAGAGACGACAACCTGCTTTAGAGCTGTAATTATAGCAGTATGGGCTAGTGTGTAAATAGACACATCAACAGAGCAGAATGGAATCCAAAATAGATGCCATTGCATGAATGAATTAGCATGTGATAAGGTAATATTTTAAAGTACTATGGGCTATTCAATGCATGTTTGAGGATCAGTTCAGTTCAATTCAGTTGCTCAGTTATGTCTGACTCTTTGCAACCCCATGGACTGCAGCATGCCAGGCCTCCCTGTACATCACCAACTCCCAGAGTTTACTCAAACTCATCTCCATTGAGTCAGTGATGCCATCCAACCACCTCATCCTCTGTTGTCCCCTTCTCTTTCTGCCTTCAATCTTTCCCAGCATCATGATCTTTTCAAATGAGTCAGCTCTTTGCATCAGGTGGCCGAAGTATTGGAGTTTCAGCTTCAACATCAGTCCTTCCAATGAATATTCAGGACTGATTTCCTTTAGGATCGACTGGTTGGACCTCCTTGCAGTCCAAGGGATTCTCAAGAGTCTTCTCCAACACCACAGTTCAAAAGCATCAATTCCTTGGTGTCCAGCTTTCTTTATAGTCCAACTCTCATATCCATATATGACTACTGGAAAAACCATAGCCTTGACTAGATGGAACTTTGTTGGCAAAGTAATGTCTCTGCTTTTGAATATGCTGTCTAGGTTGGTCATAACTTTTCTTCCAAGGAGTAAGAATCTTTTAATTTCATGGCTGGAGTCACCATCTGCAGCAATTTTGGAGCTCAAAAAAGTAAAGTCTACCACTATTTCCCCATCTATTTGCTGTGAAGTGATGGAACTGGATGCCATGATCTTAGTTTTCTGAATGTTGAATTTTAAGGCAACTTTTTCATGCTCCTCTTTCACTTTCATCAAGAGGCTCTTTAGTTCTTCTTCACTTTCTGACATAAGGGTGGTGTCATCTGCATATCTGAGGTTATTGATATTTCTCCTGGCAATCTTGATTCCAGCTTGTGCTTCTTCCAGCCCAACATTTCTCATGATGTACTCTGCATATAAGTTAAATAAGCAGGGTGACAATATACAGCCTTGACGAAATCCTTTCCCTATTTGGAACCAGTCTGTTGTTCCATGTCCAGTTCTATCTGTTGCTTCCTGACATGAATACAGATTTCTTAGGAGGCAGGTCAGGTGGTCTGGTATTTCCATGTCTTTCAGAATTTTCCACAGTTTATTGTGATCCACACAGTCGAAGGCTTTGGCATAGTCAATAAAGCAGAAATAGATGTTTCTCTGGAACTCTCTTTCTTTTCTGATGATCTAGCAGATGTTGGCAGTTGTTGGATGTTGGGTATTGTTTGAAGACAACTGGTGTGAAAAAAAAAAAAACAAAAACTTGGATCCATATCTTACATTCTAACTAAGATAGATCTCAGGTAATCAAAGATTAAAATGAAAACACTGCTTATCACCTATAATTTTTTAAATGTAAAAAAAAAATTAAGATGGAAAAAATGCAATTATCCAAATACTAGAATAAATCATCTGAGAAATTTAAATGTAGTTTCCTACATTGTTGTCCAAGGAGCTGTGGCTGCGCGAGTGTAGGAGGTCCTAGAGGAGCTATCCCACGTTGAAGGTCAGAAAGGGCGGCGGTGAGGAGATACCCCTCGTCCAAGGTAAGGAGCAATGGCTGCACATTGCTGGAGCAGCCGTGAAGAGATACCCCATGCCCAAGGTAAGAGAAACCCAAGGAAGACAGTAGATGTTGCAAGAGGGCACCAGAGGGCAAACACACTGAAACCATACTCACAGAAAACTAGTCAATCTAATCACACTAGGACCACAGCCTTGTCTAACTCAATGAAACTAAGCCATGCCCATGGGGCAACCCAAGATGGGTGGGTCATGGTGAAGAGATCTGACAGAATGTGGTCCACTGGAGATGCTAAGTCACTTCAGTCATGTCCAACTCTGTGCGACCCCATAGATGGCAGCCCACCAGGCTCCTCTGTCCCTGGGATTCTCCAGGCAAGAACACTGGAGTGGGTTGCCATTTCCTTCTCCAATGCATGAAAGTAAAAAGTGAAAGTGAAGTCGCTCAGTCGTGTCCGACTCTTAGTGACCCCATGGATTGTAGCCTAACAGGCTCCTCCATCCATGGATTTTCCAAGCAAGAGTACTGGAGTGGGGTGCCATTGCCTTCTCCAAAGGGAATGGCAAACCACTTCAGTATTCTTGCCTTGAGAACCTCATGAACAGTATAAAAAGGCAAAATGATAGGATACTGAAAGAGAAACTCCCCAGGTCAGTAGGTGCCCAATATGCTACTGGAGATCAGTGGAGATTTTAATAACTCCAGAAAGAATGAAGGGATGGAGCCATAGCAAAAAGAATACCCAGCTGTGGATGTGACTGGTGATAGAAGCAAGGTCCGATGCTGTAAAGAGCAGTATTGCATAGGAACCGGGAATGTCAGGTCCATGAATCAAGGCAAATTGGAAGTGGTCAAACAAGAGATGGCAAGAGTGAATGTCGACATTCTAGGAATCAGTGAACTGAAATGGACTGGAGTGGGTGAATTTAACTCAGATGACCATTATATCTACTACTGCGGGCAGGAATCCCTCAGAAGAAATGGAGTAGCCATCATGGTCAACAAAAGAGTCCGAAATGCAGTACTTGGATGCAATCTCAAAAACGACAGAATGATCTCTGTTCATTTCCAAGGCAAACCATTCAATATGACAGTAATCCAAGTCTGTGCCCCAACCAGTAATGCTGAAGAAGCTGAAGTGGAACGGTTCTATGAAGACCTACGAGACCTTTTAGAACTAACACCCAAAAAAGATGTCCTTTTCATTATAGGGGACTGGAATGCAAAAGTAGGAAGTAAAGAAACACCTGGAGTAACAGGCAAATTTGGCCTTGGAATACCGAATGAAGCAGGGCAAAGGCTAATAGAGTTTTGCCAAGAAAACGCACTGGTCATAACAAACACCCTCTTCCAATAACACAAGAGAAGACTCTACACATGGACATCACCAGATGGCCAACACCAAAATCAGATTGATTATATTCTTTGCAGCCAAAGATAGAGAAGCTCTATACAGTCAGCAAAAATAAGACCAGGAGCTGACTGTGGCTCAGACCATGAACTCCTTATTGCCAAGTTCAGACTTAAATTGAAGAAAGTAGGGAAAACCACTAGACCATTCAAGTATGACCTAAATCAAATCCCTTATAATTATACAGTGGAAGTGAGAAATAGATTTAAGGGCCTAGATCTGATAGATAGAGTGCCTGATGAACTATGGAATGAGGTTCATGACATTGTACAGGAGACAGGGATCAAGACCATTCCCATGGAAAAGAAATGCAGAAAAGCAAAATGGCTGTCTGGGGAGGCCTTACAAATATCTGTGAAAACAAGAGAAGTGAAAGGCAAAGGAGAAAAGGAAAGATATAAACATCGGGATGCAGCGTTCCAAAGAATAGCAAGAAGAGATAAGAAAGCCTTCTTCAGCAATCAATGCAAAGAAATAGAGGAAAACAGCAGAATGGGAAAGACTAGAGATCTCTTCAAGAAAATCAGAGATATCAAAGGAACATTTCATGCAAAGATGGGCTCGATAAAGGACAGAAACGGTATGGACCTAACAGAAGCAGAAGATATTAAGAAGAGATGGCAAGAATACACAGAAGAACTGTACAAAAAAGATCTTCACGACCCAGATAATCACGATGGTGTGATCAGTGACCTAGAGCCAGACATCCTGGAATGTGAAGTCAAGTGGGCCTTAGAAAGCATCACTATGAACAAAGCTAGTGGAGGTGATGGAATTCCAGTTGAGCTATTTCAAATCCTGAAAGATGATGCTGTGAAAGTGCTGCACTCAATATGCCAGCACATTTGGAAAACTCAGCAGTGGCCACAGGACTGGAAAAGGTCAGTTTTCATTCCAATCCCAAAGAAAGGCGATGCCAAAGAATGCTCATACTACTGCACAATTGGACTCATCTCACATGCTAGTAAAGTAATGCTCAAAATTCTCCAAGCCAGGCTTCAGCAATATGTGAACCGTGAACTTCCTGATGTTCAAGCTGGTTTTAGAAAAAGCAGAGGAACCAGAGATCAAATTGCCAACATCTGCTGGATCATGGAAAAAGCAAGAGAGTTCCAGAAAAGCATCTATTTCTGCTTTATTGACTATGCCAAAGCCTTTGACAGTGTGGATCACAATAAACTGTGGAAAATTCTGAAAGAGATGGGAATACCAGAACACCTGATCTGCCTCTTGAGAAATTTGTATGCAGGTCAGGAAGCAACAGTTAGAACTGGACATGGAACAACAGACTGGTTCCAAATAGGAAAAGGAGTTCGTCAAGGCTGTATATTGTCACCCTGTTTATTTAACTTATATGCAGAGTACATATTGAGAAACGCTGGACTAGAAGAAACACAAGCTGGAATCAAGATTGCTGGGAGAAATATCAATAACCTCAGTATGCAGATGACATCACCCTTATGGCAGAAAGTGAAGAGGAACTCAAAAGCCTCTTGATGAAAGTGAAAGTGGAGAGTGAGAAAGTTGGCTTAAAGCTCAGCATTCAGAAAACGAAGATCATGGCATCCGGTCCCATCACTTCATGGGAAATACATGGGGAAATAGTGGAAACAATGTCAGACTTTATTTTTCTGGGCTCCTAAATCACTGCAGATGGTGACTGCAGCCATGAAATTAAAAGATGCTTACTCCTTGGAAGGAAAGTTATGAGCAACCTAGATAGCATATTAAAAGCAGAGACATTACTTTGCCAACAAAGGTTCATCTAGTCAAGGCTATGGTTTTTCCAGTGGTCATGTATGGATGTGAGAGTTGGACTGTGAAGAAGGCTGAGCACCGAAGAATTGATACTTTTGAACTGTGGTGTTGCAGAAGACTCTTCAGAGTCCCTTGGACTGCAAGGAGATCCAACCAGTCCATTCTGAAGGAGATCAGCCCTGGGATTTCTTTGGAAGGAATGATGCTGAAGCTGAAACTCCAGTACTTTGGCCACCTCATGTGAAGAGTTGACTCATTGGAAAAGACTCTGATGCTGGGAGGGATTAGGGGCAAGAGGAGAAGGGGACGACAGAGGATGAGATGGCTGGATGGCATCACTGACTTGATGGATGTGAGTCTGAGTGAACTCCGGGAGTTGGTGATGGACAGGGAGGCCTGGTGTGCTGTGATTCATGGGGTCTCAAAGAGTTGGACACAACTGAGCAACTGATCTGATCTTTTCTGATCTGCCACCAAAATCTTGGCTTTCTCTGCCTACCAAAGCCAAATAAAAAACCATAGAGACAGAGTTTGGAAGAAATACAAAGGTGGCTTTAATCTTTAGCCAGTGGAGGCTCATGCCTCAAGAGCTGTGCCTCTCCCCTCTCCATGAGGGGTTGCAGGGGCTTATATAAGAAGATGGTTCTCAGACAGGGATAGCTAATGAGGAACAAAGGTGTAAGGATCTTGTATTCTTCCTCTTGCATTGTTTCACAAACAGTCATAGGTTGGTGTCAGGTAGCCCAGTAATTGGATCTGGCAATCTGGTAGCCAGATAGTTGGGCCCATTGTCTTTTGTTATTGTACTGTGGCCTTCTTTCTGTAATGCAAAAAGAGAAAAGGCTGCAAGGGGTGGTCTTCGAAGAAAAGTCCATAAAGTTGAGCACCAGATACAGGATGTAATTAGTATAGTGTCAAAAGATAATCGGAGAAGGCAATGCACCCCACTCCAGTACTCTTGCCTGGAAAATCCCATGGACGGAGGAGCCTGGTGGGCTGCAGTTCATGGGATCACTAAGAGTCGGACAGGACTGAGCGACCTCACTTTCACTTCTCACTTTCAAAAGATAATAGGTTCAAATAGGTTCAAAATGTAGCACATGCAGAGTTAGGGCACAGAAAAGCAAACTTAGTTACAGATTACAGATTATGAACAAAGTATAAACTAGGAGTGATCATGCCTGCCTCCTGTTATCTTCTTTGTTCTCAGGAAAGAAGAGAAAAACTCATTTCTCTTTAACCCTTTTCATTGCAACACAAGCTCAAAAGAAACTAAAAAAAGGTTTGAGAAATGCAATCACATATTTTTAAAAAATCTGCATAGGAAAAGTTATCATAACCTAAGTTAAAATGGAAACTTAAGGAAAATCATTTGATACTAGTGTCATAAAAAGCTAACTTTCAATGTAAAAGAACACCTAAAATAACTAAAGAAAAAAAAACAAAAAATAACCCAATAGAAAAATGGAAATCAGAGGACCAGGTAATTCACAGGAAAGTTAAAACCGATGGTTCAAACATGAAAAAACTGTTAACTTTACTCACAATAGAATGCAAGTTAATGTGCCACTGAGAGATCATTTTGAGCTAAGGAATTAGTGGGAAAAAAATCTTTGATAATGTGTTGCATATTCAAAAGCAGAGACATTACTTTGCCAACAAAGTTTCGTCTAGTCAAGGCTATGGTTTTTCCAGTGGTCATGTATGGATGTGAGAGTTGGACTGTGAAGAAGGCTGAGCACCGAAGAATTGATGCTTTTGAACTGTGGTGTTGCAGAAGACTCTTAAGAGTCCCTTGGACTGCAAGGAGATCCAACCAGTCCATTCTGAAGGAGATCAGCCCTGGGATTTCTTTGGAAGGAATGATGCCAAAGCTGAAACTCTAGTACTTTGGCCACCTCATGCAAAGAGTTGACTCATTGGAAAAGACTCTGATGCTGGGAGGGGTTGGGGGCAGGAGGAGAAGGGGACGACAGAGGATGAGATGGCTGGATGGCGTCACTGACTCGATGGACGTGAGTCTGAGTGAACTCCGGGAGTCAGTGATGGACAGGGAGGCCTGGCGTGCTGCGATTCATGGGGTCTCAAAGAGTCGGACACAACTGAGCAACTGATCTGATCTGTGTGGCTGAGCCTATGGGGAACCAGGCACTCTAATTCCCATGAGAGGATAAATTGCCCTCCATGGAAGGGCAAAATCCATTCAAAAATCATGAAAGATTTTGGCAGTAACTTTAAAATTACAAGTACAGTAACAAGCCGATAAATATTGGCTAGGATAAGATGCAATCATAGAGATCTGTTTATCCTTTGATCTTTTTCAATTTTGAATCATGTGAAAGTCCAACCTATTTTAAAATAATAAATTAAGAATATAAGAGGATTTCTATAAAAGTAGTGATTAATCTTAATTTTACATTTATTAACTATGTGTTAACAAAATTGTTTCTTTGCTTTTTGCTTTGAAATTGCTAAGCTTTTTTGACTACTTGATAGACCACCAGTTGACCACTCTTTGAACAATACTATACTAGAACTTTAAATATTCAGATTCCAGACAGCCTGCCACAGTTGGACCCAGGATCTCTATCTATATCCCCTTAGGACTAAGTATTATATTCTCACACCAGAGATTAAATGAGATCTTATTAAATTTAGTTCTTAATCCCACTCCATAAATACTTGTTGAAAACCTATTAGGTAATGTAATCTGTTGTGTAGACATGAATATATTATGACTATCATTCTCAAGAAGTTTACAACCATGCTAAAATACTAAATTATTTTCAAATATATAAAATATATTCCAAAGACCCTAGCAACACTATGGCAATTGGTTAAAACAGGCTTATTATTAACACCTTGTGCCTAAGTCTATACCTGAAAAAGTACACATAAAATTGTTATTAGCAATCACCTCTTGAGTGGGATTGGTAGGAAGTAGATCAGTGGAGACTTTATTTTTAAAAATTAATTTTTACTGGAGTATACACCAGGTGGCTCAGTGGTAAAGAATCCATCTGTCAATGCAGGAGACCCAGGCCCTGGATCAGGAAGATTACCTGGAATAGGAAATGGTAACACACTTCAGTATTCTTACCTGGAAACTTCCATGGACAGAGGAGCCTGGTGGGCTGCAGTCCATGGAGCTGAAAACAGTAGGACATGACTGAGCAAGCACGCACACACACATATACACATCATTGCTTTACAATGTTGTATGTTGGTTTCTACTGTACAGCACAGTGAATCAGCTATAGATATACATATAAGGACTTACTTTAAATATTTCAAAATAAAAATGTGGGATCATAAATGATTTTATTTTTAGGGTTTTTGTTTTTCAAACAAAGTGAAAGTCACTCAGTCATGCTCTTTGCAACCCCGTGGACCACACAGTCTATGGAATTTTCCTGTCCAGAATCCTGGAGTGGTTAGACTTTCCCTTCTCCAGGGGATCTTCCAACCCAGGGACTGAACCCAGGTCTCCCTCACTGCAGGCAGATTCTTTACCAGCTGAGACACCAGGGAAGCCCAAGAATACTGGAGTGGGTAGCCTATCCCTTCTCCAATGGATCTTCCCGAATCAGGATTTGAACTTGGGTCTCCTGGGCTACAGGAGGATTCTTTACCAAATCTAGAGTTCTAAACAACAAACATATAAATTATTTGTTCACATTATTACAACAAATTCTCATATACCACTTCCCACTTCCCTTCAGTTAATAGTAGTACTCTGTGTTTATCTTGACTCTTGTTAAAGAACAAGACTGTCTTTTCCTTAGACGAATGTACAATATATCAAAAGATGAAACCATCACCTAAAATCTGAAACCTAGAAACTGAATTTACCACTTAAGTAAGGGAAAGCTATGATGATAAAAGTCAAGTTGACTTGAAATTACAGGGTTTATGAAAATTATTGTTTGAGAAAGTACTTCTAAGAAGTAAAATTAGTTGAAAATCAGCCTTAGAAGTATGGGTTACAGAAAGTTGTTTCCTGTAACTGAGATGTGTTTATTGAAGCAAATTGTCACTGATTAAACAAGTTTAAAATCAGCTTTGGTGTTTGCTTCCCAGGTGGCGCTAGTGGTAAAGAACCCATCTGCCAATGCAGGAGACTTAAGAGATGTGGGTTTGACCCCAACCCACTCCAGTATTCTTGCCTGGAGAATCCCCATGGACAGAGGAGCCTGGCGGCCTGCAGTCCATAGAGTTTCACAGAGTCAGACATGACTGTAGTGAGTTAGCACACATGCATCATGGCTATAAAAAACTGTCATTCTTTTCCTAGGTTGGTGGGGATTTTTTTTTTCTTTAATTCTTAAAAAGTAAGTTATGTCTCTTTTTTCCCTGTACTTGACTTTAAAAAGGCTAGAGGAATCTTGCACTGAGAAGAAGCAATTTCCCTGGACTTACCATAATTTGTTAAGAAACCTTAATATAGTGCATTCATTTTCTATTGCTGCTGTAACAGATTACCAGAAATTTAGTGGCTTAACCCAAATTCATTATCTTACAGTTCAGTAGGTTAGAAGTCTGACATGGCTTCACTATGTTAAAATCAGGCTTTTAGAAATGTTATTTTCTTCTGGAGCCTCCGGGGGAAAATATTTCCTTTCTTCTTTCAGCTTCTAGGGGATGCCCACTGTGGGGAGAAAGCAAATTAGCCAAGATGGTGTGTTCAGGCTCTCTCAGCCCATGTTTTGTAAATAGTGACTAACAGCTGACGTCATTTGTAGCACTGTGCATGCATGTCACAAGGTACTCGCTTGTTACAAACTACTTTGTACTGTAGGAATATATGAGCTCCACCTAGAAAGCAGCAGCATTACTGCTGTTGTTGTGTCCATTAGGTCAGCCACAAGAGAGAATATAGCGAGTTTGCTGCTACAGCTGCTGCATCAGCCAGGAGATAATACTGTTATGGCCGCTGTGTCAGCCAGGAGAGAGGTTATATTGTGTTAGGGTATGCTATGGCTGCTGCTATGACTGCTGTGTCAGCCAGGAGAGAATAAATGTGTCTGCAGTTCCTGCAGCTCCTTGAGTCTTCTTCCAGACTCTTTAACTCATGCCTTGCCTACCCTGGGTTCAGTGAACTGAGTGAACAGTGAGACAATTGGCATCATGAACAGGATCAGTGAGACACCCACATTCTTTAGCTTATGGCCTTCTTCTACATTCAAAGCCAGCACATAGCATTTCTCTGACCTTTCTGTTGTCACATCTCTTTCTCAGATCTTCTTTCTGCCATCCTTTTGCACTTAAAAGGACTTTTATGATCACATTGGGTCCACCTGGAGAATCCAGGATGCTTTTCTCACCTGGAGATCCTTAACTTAACCCTGGCTGCAAAGTCCCTTTTGCCATGTAAGGTCATACGTTCACAAGTTCAAGAGATTAGGACATAGACATCTTTAGGGGACCATTATTCTGCCTACTGGAGAAGCCAATGGCACCACACTCCAGTACTCTTGCCTGGAAAATCCCATGGACAGAGGAGCCTGGTAGGCTTTAGTCCATGGGGTCGATAAGAGTCGGACAAGCCTGAGCGACTTCACTTTCACTTTTCACTTTCATGCATTGGAGAAGGAAATGACAACCCACTCTAATGTTCTTGCTTGGAGAATCCCAGGGATCGGGGAGCCTGGTGGGCTGCCGTCTATGGGGTCACACAAAGTCAGACACGACTGAAGTGACTTAGCAGCAGCAGCAGCAGCAGCAGATTCTGCCTACCATACACAGAAATGGAATGGATGAATGTATCAATTAAGACGGCACTTGACCGCCAAAAACAGTAAAGGATTTCTTTGTCTCACGTACCAGTAAATCCAGGAAAGGGGAAATTTAAGACAGTCGTGGTCGCTCAATAAGGCCATTAATGACACCAATCCCTTTTGTCTTGTGCTTTACCATACTTAGCAATGATTGCCAAGCCTCAGACATCACCCATGTGATGATATGAACTAGAAGGCGCTGTACCAGAAGAAAATCAGTTTTCATTTTATCTGCCAGAATTGAGTCTCACAGGAAATATGAGAAGGAAATTTTTTTTTAATTATTATCCTGCTTCTCTGAAAAAGGAAGGAAAGGACTTTCGTTTTGGTCCACTGGTTAAGTCTGCATGCTTCCACTGCAGAGGGCATGGGTTTGGTCCTTGGTACCCTGTGCAGGGAAGTTCCACATGTCACTCGATGTAGACAAAAAATTCTTTTAAATAAAAGTAAAAAAATTAAAAAGGAAGGAAAATTGAAATAAGGTTTGAAATGAGTGATAGATGGACTGCAAAAATCAAGTGAACTTAACAAAGACTTTATTTCGTTATTGTAGAGCAGGTACAAAGTATTAGAATTTTCCCGGACTACTTGCTGTGTTACTCAATATTGGTTGGTCTTATTGGCTCAAAATTGATAAAAAGTCAAGATGAAAAGAAAAATTTAAAACTTACACCCAGCTAGAAATAACTTCATACTCCCTTCTGATTCTGTAGCTCAGCTTACTCTTTGCAGTCAGGTAAGCGTCATAGTTTCGGGGAAATAGAAACTTAATGTTAGGAAATGAAACTTACCTCACTCACCCTTGTCAATTACCCAGCCCCTGTAATACCGCTTAACCATGATTGTGTAAAGGTCAGGCATCCTCCATGCTGTGTCCTAACAGCTGTTCTCAGGGGTGAGGAGAACCCCTAGTTTAAACTGGCCTATTAACAGTCGGCACTGCTCACTATAGTCTGATGTCATGCACTGCCTATAACAACTGTAACTGCTTTTTTGGGGCTCAGAGCTGGAAGTGTTAACTCCTCTGGGCCTGACGTCGTATCTCCAACTATCAGAGTGTGGTGCTTGGTTTCTTCACCCTCCGACTTCTGCAACAAAGACATGTTCCCCACCTCCACACCAGTTTTCCTAACTTTGAAAGATAAACTGTAATAATTCACAAAGCCAAATAGCAGAGGCCTCCTGACATCTGGCAACAAGTTAGGTTCAGCTTCCACTTTCTTCCATTCCCCAGGGTTCAGTCCCAAGAATGAGGTAGAGCTCAGTGCAGGCAACTTCACCTTGGGGCAGCCTCGCTTCCTATTCCCTGCCTGTGTATGTCCTACGCTTGCTGCCCAGTCTCTTTAGGAGTGTGTGCCAAGTCACATGCCTGCCTCCCAGTGAGCTGCAACTCATGAGAGAGATTTCACAGAGAATGCTCCGGGAACCAGGTGTAATCTGATCTGCTAACAGTCCACATTTATCTCATATCACTACACTCTGGAGAGTAGAATAGCAAGAAAGCAAATCTAAGGTCATACCTCCAGGGTCCCTGGGCCTGACCTAAGAGTTCACACCAGCTGAAAATCTTTTCCTTGCAAGTCAGTTCAGCTTAGTTGCTCAGTTGTGTCCGACTTTTTGCGACCCCATGAATTGTAGCACGCCAGGCCTCCCTGTCCATCACCAACTCCCAGAATTTACCCAAACTCATGTCCATCGAGTCGGTGATGCCATCCAGCCATCTCATCCTCTGTCGTCCCCTTCTCCTCCTGCCCCCAATCCCTCCCAGCATCAGGGTCTTTTCCAAAGAGTCAACTCTTTCGCATGAGGTGGCCAAAGTATTGGAGTTTCAGCTTTAGCATCAGTCTTTCCAATGAACACCCAGGACTGGTCTTTAATATGGACTAGTTGGACCTCCTTGCAGTCCAAGGGACTCTCAAGAGTCTTCTCCAACACCACAGTTCAAAAGCATCAATTCTTCGGCACTCAGCTTTCTTCACAGTCCAACTCTCACATCCATATGACCACTGGAAAAACCATAGCCTTGACTAGACAGACCTTTGTTGGCAAAGTAATGTCTCTGCTTTTGAATATGCTATCTAGGTTGGTCATAACTTTCCTTCCAAGGAGTAAGCGTCTTTTAATTTCATGGCTGCAATCACCATCTGCAGTGATTTTGGAGCCCCCCAAAATACCAGGTACCTAATAAGTACTGTCCCATTCTTCCTTCACAAGAGAAGACTCTATACATGGACATCACCAGATGGTCAACACCGAAATCAGATTGATTATATTCTTTGCAGCCAAAGATGGAGAAGTTCTATACAGTCAGCAAAAACAAGACCAGGAGCTGACTGTGGCTCAGACCATGAACTCCTTATTGCCAAGTTCAGACATAAATTGAAGAAAGTAGGGAAAACCACTAGACCATTCAGGTATGACCTAAATCAAATCCCTTATGATTATACAGTGGAAGTGAGAAATAGATTTAAGGGCCTAGATCTGATAGATAGAGTGCCTGATGAACTATGGAATGAGGTTCGTGACATTGTACATGAGACAGGGATCAAGACCATCCCCATGGAAAAGAAATGCAAAAAAGCAAAATGGCTGTCTGGGGAGGCCTTACAAATAGCTGTGAAAAGAAGAGAAGCGAAAAACAAAGGAGAAAAGGAAAGATATAAACATCTGAATGCAGAGTTCCAAAGAATAGCAAGAAGAGATAAGAAAGCCTTCTTCAGTGATCAATGCAAAGAAATAGAGGAAAACAACAGAGTGAGAAAGACTAGGGATCTCTTCAAGAAAATCAGAGATACCAAAGGAACATTTCATGCAAAGATGGGCTCGATAAAGGGAAGAAATGGTATGGACCTAACAGAAGCAGAAGATATTAAGAAGAGGTGGCAAAAATACACAGAAGAACTGTACATTACAGATCTTCACGACCCAGATAATCACGATGGTGTGATCACTGACCTAGAGCCAGACATCCTGGAATGTGAAGTCAAGTGGGCCTTAGAAAGCATCACTACGAACAAAGCTAGTGGAGGTGATGGAATTCCAGTGGAGCTATTCCAAATCTTGAAAGATGATGCTGTGAAAGTGCTGCACTCAATATGCCAGCACATTTGGAAAACTCAGCAGTGGCCACAGGACTGGAAAAGGTCAGTTTTCATTCCAATCCCAAAGAAAGGCAATGCCAAAGAATGCTCAAACTACCACATAAGTGCACTCATCTCACACACTAGTAAAGTAATGCTCAAAATTCTCCAAGCCAGGCTTCAGCAATATGTGAACCGTGAACTTCCTGATGTTCAAGCTGGTTTTAGAAAAAGCAGAGGAACCAGAGATCAAATTGCCAACATCCGCTGGATCATGGAAAAAGCAAGAGAGTTCCAGAAAAGCATCTATTTCTGCTTTACTGACTATGCCAAAGCCTTTGACTGTGTGGATCACAATAAACTGTGGAAAATTCTGAAAGAGATGGGAATACCAGACCACCTGATCTGCCTCTTGAGAAATTTGTATGCAGGTCAGGAAGCAACAGTTAGAACTGGACATGGAACAACAGACTGGTTCCAAATAGAAAAAGGAGTTCGTCAAGGCTGTATATTGTCACCCTGTTTATGTAACTTATATGCAGAGTACATCATGAGAAACGCGGGGCTGGAAGAAGCACAAGCTGGAATCAAGATTGCCGGGAGAATATCAATAACCTCAGATATGCAGATGACACCACCCTTATGGCAGAAAGTGAAGAGGAACTCAAAAGCCTCTTGATGAAAGTGAAAGTGGAGAGTGAAAAAGTTGGCTTAAAGCTCAACATTCAGAAAACTAAGATCATGGCATCCGGTCCCATCACTTCATGGGAAATAGATGGGGAAACAGTGGAAACAGTGTCAGACTTTATTTTTCTGGGCTCCAAAATCACTGCAGATGGTGATTTCAGCCATGAAATTAAAAGACGCTTACTCCTTGGAAGGAAAGTTATGACCAACCTAGATAGCATATTCAAAAGCAGAGACATTACTTTGCCACCGAAGGTCTGTCTAGTCAAGGCTATGGTTTTTCTAGTGGTCATGTATGGATGTGAGAGTTGGACTGTGAAGAAGGCTGAGCGCTGAAGAATTGATGCTTTTGAACTGTGGTGTTGGAGAAGACTCTTGAGAGTCCCTTGGACTGCAAGGAGATCCAACCAGTCCATTCTGAAGGAGATCAGCCCTGGGATTTCTTTGGAAGGAATGATGCTAAAGCTGAAACTCCAGGACTTTGGCCACCTCATGCGAAGAGTTGACTCATTGGAAAAGACTCTGATGCTGGGAGGGATTAGGGGCAAGAGGAGAAGGCGATGACAGAGGATGAGATGGCTGGATGGCATCACTGACTCAATGGACGTGAGTCTCAGTGAACTCCGGGAGCTGGTGATGGACAGGGAGGCCTGGCGTGCTGTGATTCATGGGATGGCAAAGAGTCGGACATGACTGAGCGATTGATCTGATCTGATTCTTCCTTCTGAATTCAGAATCAATTGAGATATGAGTCACACCGATGAATGTAAAAATATTATCTTAATAAAGCTGACTGGAAGGCGTGGCCAAGTGGACACACTTTTCCCAGACTTATGCGCTGGTCACTGGCATAGTTGAAAACCACAGGCTTCCCAATAGAACAATAGAGGCCCATGTGAGGAGATCAGACCCACTTTCTGCAAAACAGGCCTATTAATAGAAAGAGTGGGGACGGCTGAGCTGTTTATTCTCCCCAACTCACATGTCCAACTAGTTCTTCCTATTCCCCTGGGGAGGAGTACGAATGAACTGTTAGTATCAGTTGGAGATTAACCCTTTGTTGGTCACTTTATCTGTAAATGTTCTCTTCCATTTTGTGGAAGAAAATATTTTGGTTTTGGTTTCCTTTGCTATGCAAAAGCCTTTAAGTTTAATTAGGTCCCATTTGTTTATTTTTGTTTTTCAATACTTTGGGAGGTGGATCGAAAAAGATATTGCTTCAATTTACATGAGTGTTCTGACTATTTTTTCTCTAAGAGCTTTACAGTTGGGCTTCCCAGGTGGCACTGGTGGTAAAGAACCCACCTGCCAATGCAGGAGACAGAGGAGATGCAGGTTCAATCCCTGGATCTGGAAGATCTCCTGGAGAAGGGCATGTCAACCCACTCCAGTATTCTTGCCTGGAGAATCCCACAGACAGAGGAGACTGGCAGGCTATAGTCATAGGGCCATGAAGAGTCAGACACAACCGAAGCAACTTAGCACGCCTGCCTTACATTTAGGTCTTTGATCCATATTGAGTATATTTTTGTGTATGGTATTAGAGAATGTTCTAATTTCATTCTTTCAAGTGTAGCTGTCAAGTTTTCCAAGCACCACTTATTTGAAGAGACTCTTTTTTTCTCCAGTGTATATTCTTGCCTCCTTTGTCATAAATTTAATTGACCATAGGTGCATGTCCTGGGACTTCCCTGATAGCTCAGTTGGTAAAGAATCTACCTGCAATGCGGGAGACCTGGGTTTGATCCCTGGGTTGGGAAGTTCCTCTGGAGAAGGGAAAGGCTACCCACTTCAGTATTCTGGCCTAGAGAATTCCATGGATTGTATAGTCCATGGGGTCACAAAGAGTCAGACACCACTGAGCGACTTTCACTTCACATGTCCTCACAACTTTTGTATATAATCTACAGCAGTGTTAATTTAACAGAGTGATCCAAATACATTAAATGATTTACATAGGCAGCTATGTCCTAAAGAGTCAGCTTATCCATTTCAACTAGTGAGACCTATGAAAATGCTTTGGTTTCATCCTTTATATATTGGTTCATTAGCCAATATGTTTTGTCAGCTTTCAAACATCCTTTCAAAGAAATTTCTTTTACCTTATATTAGCCAGAGTAATTTTCTATTGTCCGCAACCACAAAACCCTAACTAGCTATGGAAGCTTGTATTAGTGACTTACATTCTGTATAATCAAGAAAATTATATTTACATATATGAATGTCATGAAGATTAAATGTGCAAACAAACTTAAAGGATCTGGCATGCAATCACCACAATCAATCTGTGATCTCTAAACTCAGGTGAACATCCAAAAGAACTTGGCAATGTTTTTATTGCTTTGAGCCATCTGCTTCTCCAAAATTCTTTCAGATTTTAACAAACATTTACAATTTTCTTCAGGCTGTCCATTCAGCCTCTTCCTCAGTCTGAACAGCCTGTCTCAGTTGCAACAGGAGACTGTCAAGGAGACAGAGGTACCAAGTTTGCAGAGTCTTGAAAGGTTTTATTGATCTTGTGATTCATGTCAGTATCATAGTTTCTTAGCCATGCTTGCAGGAATAACTTTTTGAAAAAACATATATAATTAAAGCCATCTCAAATTTATAACATTAACCAGGGTCTCCTTACCTTTGTCTACATCCTATAGTAAGTCTTTGTGATACTGACATGGTTCCTGTTGCACATAGGCACCACTCTAATAGGCACATATAACACTCTACCCAGTGTTAACTGGATAGATCAATGGAATGAGGTTTTAATGTGCTCTGCTGCTGAAATTCTTCCTCTTAATCTGATGATGGCAGATTTGAAGGTCAAATCTGGTAGTTTATCTTCTTTTTGTGGGCTTTTGGTATGCAGTGGAAGTCAGAACTATTCAGTCTTTGAACAACTGTTAAGATCAGAATGCTTCTGGTTTGTCCTGGCACTAGAGATACTATTTGAAAATTTTCTGTACCTTTTTCCCAGTCAATCATCAAAACATCAGGATTACATATGGATACAAATAATTTACGTAGTAAAAAATGTGAACTATTAAGTCTTAGTTATAAAAGAGTCCATGAAGCATTCTCAACAAAACAATCAAACATAATACAAAATACAAACGTACAGTATAAAACAACATCAGCCATAAATTTATGCAATCCCAGTGATAAAGAAGTAGTACTATGCTATGAAGGAATGTTAATTAACTGGAAAAGGTAGTTTCAGGGTATCTAGAACCAAGGCTTATAGCTTTCTCACTGATTTCTGTATAAAGAGGCTCCTTTTTTATATTTTTTCTTTCTTCTCCCTCCCTCCTTCCTTCCTTCTTTCCTCTCTATGTTTTTAAAACTCCATGAATAATCTAGGACTAGCATTAATTTTGTTAGACATAGTATTTTCTCAGTATATATATGTGTTTCAGGGTTTTTTTCTACTTGGAATTTCATTTTATTTTGAATCAAGTCCCCCACCCCACCCCCCCCCCACACACATGCACATTACTGAAGTTTTTCAATGTTTAGATATTTTTCTTGGATGAAACATGAGTTTCTTCTTGTTACTCCTGGTCAGTTTTAAACCTTGGGACCACAGTCACACTGCTGATTGGCTTCTGGGCAGTGTCTTTGACTAGTTGGGCTTGAAGTAGAGAGATGGCTTCATCGTCTTAGAATGAAAGCTCTGGAGTGTGCAGCACAAGAAGTTCTGAGTGCACAGTCTCAAGGCTAGTGATTACTCTGGCAAAAATAAGGATTATGGCTTGAATAAGAGGAAACACCTGTCCATTTGACATCTGATTTCTATCTAGAGGAATGGCACATATTGACATGGCAATCTTAAAATTTTCTGATCTTGTTTGTCAAGCTGCTGCCTGGTACCCTGTGACTGGGCATTACAGTATTAATGAGCATGGTGAACTCTCATTTGCAGCATGTTTATATGGTAGAAATGTAGGGACAGCGGGAGTAACTGCAGTAGTAACAGCTGCAGGATATGGACTCAATGTCTATGCTAACACAATGTAGGACATAACTCTTAGAATTGGTCTCATTACATTTGTTGAGAAGTTTAGGTCTGAAAACCTAATCATTCCAGGAAGAAGCTGGTCTTACTTGAGTTGTGTCTAGGAGGACTAAATGCAGCAAGGTTCTGAGAGTCTTGGGACAGCCACCAGAAAGTGTCTAAAGGAGGTGTTGGCACATAGGAGTTGATATGAAGCTAGTACAGTTTTTATTTTTACCATTCTCTGCAAGAACTAATTATTAGGATGAGCCTTCTAGTCTTCTTTATGTTGAACTAAAGCTATAAATAATGGCTTGGTGAACATATTGGTAACTTCTTTTGGGAAGAGGGGGAAATCCTTTGCTGGGTCCACATTCCATCCTTCCTTTACACTAGGGATTGTAGCAAATGGATAAAACAGTTTTTAGAAATAAAATTCCCTCTAGAATACTTTTTAAAAAGTACTCCTCCCAATCAGAAGTTCTCAGAAGTGGGACTTCTATGGCAGTCCAGTGGTTAAGACTCTGTACTTCCATTGCAGGGGGTGTGGGTTTGACCCCTGATCAGGGAACTAAGATCCTGCATGCTACTTGGTACAGCCAAAAATTTAAAAGATGAAGAAGAAATTCTCAGAAGTAATGGATCCCCTCAAATTGAGCCAACACATCCATCAGTTGAGAGATTTTCATAGATTTTAATAATAACAGAAGTTGTTATTGTTACTGAAAGTTATGCATGGGGAGTCCGGCTGCTTGTTGCTCAAAAGGCAATGAGCAGGCCAGGTTGGTGGAAAGGAAAGTTTGCTTTATTTCAGATGCCAGCAACTTGAGGGGAGGGTGGTGGCATCTGTCCAAAGGCCAACTCCCCCTACCCCACCCCTGCCGACAGGCAGCGGGTAAGAGACAGAGGTGGAGAGGGGATTACATGTAGAAAGAGAACAGTCATCTCTAAGAGTCGTCTTCAACTTGTCATGAGTTGCCTGACTAGCATCATCTTGGTTGTTTCAGGTACAGTTAATCTTCAGTTCTGGGGTGCACTTGTTCCCGTTTCTTTGCTCTCAATTCTTGGAACTGTGGCAGCTCAAGTCCTGGGTATATCCTGGTCATCATGTACTTAACTTCTCCACCTGGTGTTTTGGTATCTGTAAGACAGCTCACAGGATATGGCTCAGAATATTATCTATAGCCCTTGAGAAAGGACTAAATATCCTTGACTATGCTTAATGACTGGAGAAGGCAATGGCACCCCACTCCAGTACTCTTGCCTGGAAAATCTCATGGACGGAGGAGCCTGGTAGGCTCCAGCCCATGGGGTCGCTAAGAGTCGGGCATGACTCAGCGACTTCACTTTCACTTTTCACTTCTATGCATTGGAGAAGGAAATGGCAACCCACTCCAGTATTCTTGCCTGGAGAATCCCAGGGACAGAGGAGCCTAGTGGGCTGCCGTTTATGGGGTCGCACAGAATCAGACACGACTGAAGCAACTTAGCATGCTTAATGACTACACTATTATTATTTAGTCTCCTTTGACTATTTTCCTTTGTTTCAGCATTTCTCACTTCTCTGATTAAGCTTATTCATTGACTAAAGTTTTCCACAGGTAAAAGTCAGGCAGAGAACATGATTGGGGCAAGGACCATATGATCCTGCTCTGTTTCAATTTCCCCTTTGCTTTGATACTCCTTAATCTTGAGGAGGGACAGGTACAGAACAAGAGTGGCAATAAACTTTCATAGTACCTGGACAAACACTTGAAAATTATTAGACATATTACAATGAGGATAATAATCAAAATATACCTTTGCACTATTTTTTTGTCTTAATGATTAAAGCAGATGTACAATGTATGTTTAATAGGCCACGAACAGGCTGTTTTGGTTAGCCTAAAGTTTAAATTAAATCATATATAGGCCAGAATGACTTTCCCATACCTCAATATGTGAATATTTCTCTCATCATTTTCCATTTTAAGTTACAACTCTTTCCATAGAGAACATTAATAATCAATATATTTTTCCAAAGTTGCCAGAGTGGTTCATTTGCCTGCTCTGGGTCCATCTATGTTCCCTCAGTACTAGGTCTCCTTTTTATTTACATATTTGGCTAGTTGTCCACATTGGGGGAAAACTAATCAGATATCATGAACAGGCTCAGATGTACGTTAACAGGGAAATGCTTTATAGACCAAACATTTTATCATTCATATCCAATTGTCACACAAGCATTGTGCATGTGTTGTAAGCAGTACATTTAAAGTTAGCAGTATTACACATCATGAGCAGCTTTACTGAACAATTTTTCTTTCCTGAACATTGAGGTCAAAAGTTTGATTAGAAACAAAGCAATTATTTTTCATTAGAAGTCTCTGTTACCAAATCAGATCAATATTCCAGGAGAACTTTGCTTTCTTAACAGAGATAAAAAAAATAAATAAACTTCTGTCTTGTATCAGTTTACTGTTAATAAAATTCATATACCTAATTAAATTTAGTCTAATCTAATCCTGACAACATACCCAATTCTTTTTTAAAAATTCCTTTTTCACAAACCTTTTGTCAACTTCTAGATCCAAAATTTCTTCATGCAGAAACAAACAACTGTAGAACAAAATTATTATCATTTTTCCTCAACAAAAATCTCTTCTTTATTCTTTCTCTTTGTTGACATCATATATCCTACTTGCTTTACATACTGAAATGCTTTGCTTATCATTTTACATATGATAATTTTCAACTCGAAAGTTTTAACAAAACCAGGAAACAAGTGATGGAAATGTTACACTAGCATTTTCTGATTGGCAAACTTAACATATTTTGTAACCTCAAAAAACATACATTTTTATAGCATAATTTTTCTTCTGTGGTACAACATATATGTTTTATAAACCCAAACATCTTTAGTTTCCTGCTTGGTCTTACAAAAAGACAAAGGTAGGTAAATTTAGATTTGTTTGATTTATAAGTACTTTTTTAAGGCCAATTAAATAGTTTCTTTACAAATTAACCTCAGAGATACTAGCCAAAGACAAAACACACATTGAGACATACAAACATACAGACAAACAGAGACCACATTGTTTCATCTTTTTACATTTCATGAATTAGGTGTTGCAATTAAACATTGGTTTATGGATAATAATCAGAATAACCAAATTACACACTCAATTTTAAAAGACTTCCCCCCTTTTTCTTTCCTTAGCTTGAAGTTTTACAATTAACCAGAGGCTAGAGTTCCAGGCTATGTGGACTGTGGTTGTATTTCAAGGACATGAGAAGCATTAACTTCAAATTTTCTCCTAAACATATTTTTGTTTCTTCATGATCTGAAAAAAAAGTGTTTTAACAAGCTAGCTTTCCCTAACTGCATATGCAAAAAGACCTTAATTTTTTTTAATTTCAAGAGTGTCTTCTTAACCAATCTGGAATCTAAAGAATATTGTTGCCATACATTGATTAAAAAAAATTATAATTCCACAGCTTTTTTTCTTAGTCATAATTCCACAGCTAAAATGATTTTTAGTCATAGTTCCACAGATAAAATTTTTCTTAATGAATTGAACCTGAATTTCCCATTTTACATAGGGAATAAGGATACCAGTCATACAAATGGAATACACACTCACACACCAAATGACATATTTGTCATAAACCCTCTCCAAGGGTGATTGGTACAGAGTTCCAAACAAACATTTCCCTGACACAAATGGTCTTCAGTTCAGTTCAGTTCAGTTCAGTCGCTCAGTCGTGTCCGACTCTTTGCGACCCCATGAATCGCAGCACACCAGGCCTCCCTGTCCATCACCAACTCCCGGAGTTCACTCAAACTCAAGTCCATCGAGTCGGTGATGCCATCCAGCCATCTCATCCTCTGTCGTCCCCTTCTCCTCCTGCCCCCAATCCCTCCCAGCATCAGAGTCTTTTCCAGTGAGTCAACTCTTCTCATGAGGTGGCCAAAGTATTGGAGTTTCAGCTTTAGCATCATTCCTTCCAATGAATACCCAGGACTGATCTCCTTTAGGATGGACTGGTTGGATCTCCTTGCAGTCCAAGGGACTCTCAAGACTCTTCTCCAACCTCACAGTTCAAAAGCATCAATTCTTCGGCACTCAGCTTTCTTCACAGTCCAACTCTCACATCTATACATGACCACTGAAAAACCCATAGCCTTGACTAGACAGATCTTTGTTGGCAAAGTAATATCTCTGCTTTTTAATATGCTATCTAGATTGGTCATAACTTTCCTTCCAAGGAGTAAGCGTCTTTTAATTTCATGGCTGCAGTCACCATCTGCAGTGATTTTGGATCCCCCACCTCCAAAAAAGTCTGACACTGTTTCCCCATCTATTTCCCATGAAGTGACGGGACCAGATGCCATGATCTTAGTTTTCTGAATGTTGAGTTTTAAGCCAACTTTTTCACACTCCTCTTTCACTTTCATCAAGAGGCTTTTTAGTTCCTTTTCAATTTCTGCCATAAAGGTGGTGTCATCTGCATATCTGAGGTTATTGATATTTCTCCCGGCAATCTTGATTCCAGCTTGTGCTTCTTCCAGCCCAGCGCTTCTCATGATGTACTTTGCATATAAGTTAAATAATCAGGGTGACAATATACAGCCTTGACGTACTCCTTTTCCTATTTGGAACCAGTCTGTTGTTCCATGTCCAGTTCTAACTGTTGCTTCCTGACCTGCATATAGGCTTCTCAAAAATCAGATCAGGTGGTCTGGTATTCCCATCTCTTTCAGAATTTTCCACAGTTTATTGTGATCTACACAGTCAAAGGCTTTGGCATAGTCAATAAAGCAGAAATAGATGTTTCTCTGGAACTCTCTTGCTTTTTTGATGATCCAGCAGATGTTGGCAATTTGATCTCTGGTTCCTCTGCCTTTTCTAAAACCACCTTGAACATCTGGAGTTTCATGGTTCACGTATTGCTGAAGCCTGGCTTGGAGAATTTTGAGCATTACTTTACTAGCAGTGGTAGTCAAATGTCAGAACCAACTGGCAAAATACCTAAATGACACTTGGTCACAAAGGGTGCTCAACAGTAGTCAGATGTCAGAACCAATTGGCAAGAAAGCCCAAAAGCATTTATGCTCATAAACCATCCTCAATTGCAGACAGACATCAGAACCAATTGGCAAAAATGCCCAAATAATACTCAGTGTTCATAAATGATCTTCAACATCAGACACATGTCAGAAACAACTGGCAAGAATGACTAAATAGTCCTGGTGCTCACAAACAGTCCTCAACAGCAGGCAGAACCAATTGACAAGAATGCCCAAATGGCACTAGCCTCACAAACGGAAAAGTTGCCCATGTGCGTACCAGCGGACTTACCCAGTCTTGGAGCTCGTCAGCTCATCCCAAATGCAAGTTTCCATTCCACCAAGAAAAGTGTAATTTGGCAGCCAGTGCCGAGCAAGGGAGAAACAGGGAGGATCCTCAAAACAAACAGTTTCAGTAGCTGCTAGGAACGTCCTCCAAATCCCCTACCTGGGACGAGCTAGCTACAAGCTGCAGGCTAATATACTGTCATAGCCACAGCACGCCCCAGGAAGACCCAAGAGAGCCAGGTGTCATGAAAGCACAGGAGCCCAAAATCTGTTACCAAAAGGAGGAGTATGTTGGGGGCTCTGGCTTCTCACCACCCAAAAGGAAAGGAAATTTTGCTTTATTTCAGATGCCAGGAACTTGAGGGGAGGGTGGCAGACATCTGTCCAAAGGCCAACTTCCCCCATCCCTGACAAGCAGGGGATGAGAGCTTAAATAGACAGAGTTGGGGAAGGAGAGCAGGGGCGAAAGATGCAGAAGGAGAACGGTCATTTCTGGCAGTCATCTTCAACTGATAACGCATTGCCTGACTAGCATCCTCTTGGTTGTTTCAGGTATAGTTAATCTTCAATTCCAGGGTGCACTTGTTCCTGTTTCTTTGTGGTCAATTCTTGGAATTGTGGCAGCTCAAGGTCTGGGTACAGCCTGTCATCATGTAGTTAACTTCTCCACCTGGCGTTTTGGTATCTATCAGACAGCTCACAGGATATGGCTCAGAATATTATCTATAGCCCTTGAGAAAGAACTAAATATCCTTGACTATGCTTAATGACTACACTGTTATTATTTAGTCTCCTTTGACTGTTTTCCTTTGTTTCAGCATTTCTCACTTCTCTGATTAAACTTATTCGTTGACTAAAGTTTTCCAGAGGTAAAAGGCAGGCAGAGAACCTGTTTGGGGGCAAGGGCCATACAGTCCCACTCCACTTCTTTGTGATGGGGTGGAACTCAAGAACTAACTTGGGAATTTTGATTTGGCAGTTAGCAGCATCCAGAGAATAGGTAAAGAGAATGGTATAGAAGACATTATAAAGAAAAGTGTTTAGAATAATAAGAAAAAACCAGTGAGGTTTGAATTGTGGAGAATATCAATATGTAAAGAGAGGTAAAGGAAGGAGATCTGCAATGGAGGCTGAGAAGCAGTTATGAAAGGATTAGAACAAAAGCCAGGAAAGAATGGTGTCAGCACAGTCATGGGGAAATAGATTCATGGAAAACAAATGCTACAGAGATTAAGCAAGGACTGAAAAATGTATTGGGGTTTTCAACCAAGAAGTCCTTGCAATGTTCCGTGACCCTGGGACGTCAGTTCCATTGGAGAAGTTGGGGTGCAGGTCAAATCTCCATGGACCAAAAAAAAAGGGAAGTGAGGAAGTAAGAGATGTGTGTAGACTTCTCTTTCAGGAGCTCAGCCTTACAGATAGAGTGGTAACTAGAGCAGAACAGAAGGATTTTGGTTTCTTTTCTTTTTTTTCACAAGAAGGTATACAAGTGAAGCTTCAGGACTATAACTTCAGAGCATCTACAACCAAAATAGGGAAAGAGCTAATAAAGTGGAAGTACTCCAAGTTGTGAGAGCAGAAGTGTGATTGATGGAGGTGGAAGAAGTCTGGTGGTCTGACTCCAAGATGGCTTCCAACGTTCCCTGCTTGCTGGTACTCCCCTCTGTTGTCCCTCCCATCTTGTACCAGGGATGTGCTGCTTGGAATATGGCATCACTAATTTCTGTCTTAGTGCCGTTTCTTTTTCTCACTCTGTCTCTCATCACTTGCCTGAGGAAAACCAGCTGCCATTTCATAAGCAGCCCTATGGAGAGGCACAGATGGTGAAGAGGTGAGACTTTCTTGCCAACAACTATGTGACTGAGCTTGAACGTGAATCCTCCAGCTCAGCTAAGCCTTCAGATGACTACATCCTGGCTGACATTTTGGTTGTAACCACATGAGATGCACTGAACCAGAAACACTCAGTTAAGCTGTTCCCAGACCATACCATCTGAAATGGTGTGAGATATTAATAATAAAGTAATTTGCTGTACAAAGCAGGGGAGGAAAAAGATTTTCTCAGCCTTCTTAAGATCCTTGGCTGGGTCTGAAAATTCAACTGACAGAGACAGATTGTCAGGAGAAAAGCATAAACATTTATTTCATGGAAATTTTATGTGGCACAGGAGCCTTCATAAGGAAATGAAGACCCAAAGAGACAGACCTGTGTATTTTATGCTAGTTTTTTATTTTTTAATTTTTGATTATTTATTTTTTGGCTATGCTAGGTCTTCCTTGCTGTGCAGGGGCTTTCTCCAGTTGCAGCGAGTGGGGGCTACTCTCCAGTTGGGGACCTCAGGCTCTCATCACGGTGGCTTCTCTTGTCGCAGAGCAAAGGCTTTAGGTGTATGGGCTCAGTAGTTGCAGCTCACAGGCTCTAGAGCATAGGCTCAGCTGTTGAGGTGCACAGACTTAGTTGCTCTGAGGCAAGTGGGACCTTCCTTGACCAAGGATGAAACCGGTGTCCTCTGCATTATGAGGTGAATTCTTAACCACTGGACCACCAAAGAAGCCCCCTTTATGCTGGGTTTGATGGACAGTGTGGGCATCCTATGAAACTATGGCAAGTTAAGGAGTATGAGTTATTTGTAGCAAACTGGGGGTGACTTAGAAAGGCCCGTTTGTTGGAATTCTTCTTGATGTCCTTTTGTCTTGAGATAAGGATCCTCCTTTCCTCTGGGTATAGGAAAGGCACTTTTCACATGAGGGTTTTATAACTTGTTACAATGGAAAATGGCAGAAGGAAGGTCAGAACAACCTTATTCCTACTCCCGTTTTCTCAAGCTTCTTCAGCTTAAAATATTCAACATACAAAGTTGTCATATTTGAGGGCTGCATGTCCTGAACTCTGTAAGCAGAAATAGATAAATAATACAGGAGGGATTGGCTTTGGGCAGGAGGATGGACTCTGCTTCCTCTGAGAAGCTATTGAAGCTGGTCATTTTTACAAGTTTTTGTTCTTTATGTCTACACTTTATTGCTGAGGCATGATTTCTTTCTCCCTTTCTTCCTTTCTCTCTCTCTTTCTTTTGTCTTTTGTCTGTGCCTTGAGACATGTAGGATCTTAGTTTCCTAACCAGGGATGGAAGCTGCACCCCCTGCTTTGGAAGTACAGAGTCTTAAACACTGGACCACCAGGGAAATGCCTAGGCATCATTTCTTAAAATGTTTCAAATTCTAACCTACAACTAGACTTAAACCATTTTTATTGCTCTTCAAATAATATTTAAAATGTTGGAAGCTCCTACTTTTTGTAATATCCACTCAAAGTTGACCATAATACTTCTTTTCTTAGCTGATATTCATTTCACTTAATCATTCATTCGATGAAGATGTATTATGTGACATTATTATAAACTTTAGAGAAAGCAGTGTTGCTTTTAAAGTGATTAGTAGAGTGACAGGTCAGCTATTTGCTAGGATATTCAAATTATCCAGCAATAAGGCTTTATTGAACAAAGTGGCAAGGGTGTTAGCATAAAAGCATGAACAAATACCCAGACAGCATACATGGGAATTATCCAGGCAGATAATAGATACACGAAAGCCCCACCATGTATGAAGTACAATCTGAGAATGTATCAAAATTGCGTTCAAAGAAAAAATCATGTTTTCATAACACACAGTAGAATACCAGTTAAGACAAATGAATACCCTTGATCATAGAACAAGGAGAAATTCTTCCACCAAGTGTGTGTAAGAAATGGGACCATACTAAAACAGTATGAAGGGAAAACTAATTTTGAGTATGTAACCAGGTGGAACTGAAGCTGATTCTTGATGTTCTGCTTCAGATTATCCAAGAGAGTTGTGCTCACCTTTTAACCATTTGTGATAAGTATAAGATTCAAGCATAAAAATTAAACAGTGAGAGACTTTATTTTGGGGGGCTCCAAAATCACAGCAGATTTTGGGCTGGTGACTGCAACTGTGAAATTAAAAGACACTTGCTCCTTGGAAGAAAAACTATGACCAACCTAGACAGCATATTAAAAAGCAGAGACATTACTTTGCCTACAAAGGTCCACCTAGTCAGAGCTATGGTTTTTCCATTAGTCACGTATGGATGTGAGAGTTGGACTATAAAGAAAGCTGAGCACCAAAGAAATGATGCTTTTGAACTGTGGTGTTGGAGAAGACTCTTGAGAGTCCCTTGGACTGCAAGGAGATCCAACCAATCCATCCTAAAGGAAATCAGTCCTGAATATTCATTGGAAGGACTGGTGCTGAAGCTGAAACTCCATTACTTTGGCCACCTGATGAGAACTGATTTGTTGGAAAAGGCCATGATGCTGGAAAAGATTGAAGGCCAGAGGAGAAGGGGAAAACAGAGGATGAAATGGTTGGATGGCATCATTGACTCTATGGACATAAGTTTGAGTAAGCTCTGGGAATCAGAGATGGACAGGAAAGCCTGGTGCACTGCAGTCCATGGGGTCACAAAGAGTCAGACACGACTGAGTGACTGAACTGAACTGAAATGTGACTTATTGCAGTAATAAACTTGTAAGTTTTTCAGCCATTTCCATTATTTATCTCAGACCTTTACTCTTGTATTCATTTTAGTACAAGCCATTGTGCCAATTTTTAAATGTCAAATATACCTTAAAAAAAAAAAGAAAGTGGGATTTTTCCTTAATGGAAGAGTTTTTAACCACTTTCTATTTTCCTTTATTGTATTTTGGATTTCACTAGGTTGGAGCAGGCTGGACCATGGTGAGAGCTTGGAGCTTGACCAGCTCGTAAGACCGGGCAAAGGTGGCAAGATTAACAGGCTCCACTGTCATTTCATAGAAAGGTCTAACCCAGTGAGCAAGCCATGGTTTTCTTGGTTTCCCATTCTTAATCTGTAGAAACAGTTATAGGTCTTGGAAATGGAAGAACTTGATTTGAAATCTGGGTTGGTTTGGGGTTTCTTTAGTCTTCTGGTTTTGTTAAATTTTTTTGGCTGAGTTGCTTGATTTGTGGAATTTTAGTTCCCTGACCAGGGATTGAACACTGGTCCTTGGCAATGATAGCATAAAGTCCTAACCACTGGACCAGCATGGAATTCCTTCCTCATTTTTTTAAAATACAATTTTTACATCTCGTTTTTCATTTACTTTTGGCTCTTTGTTGCTGCACTTGGGGGCTATTCTCTAGTTGTGGAGTGCAGACTTGTTGTTGTGGTGGCTTCTGTTGTTGTAGAGTATGGGCTGTAGGATGAAGGCGCTTCAGTAGTTGTGGCACATGGACTGAGTTCCCCGTGTATGTGGAATCTTCCTGGACCAGAGATCAAACCCATGTCCCCTGCACTGGCAGGCAAATTCTTAACCACTGAACCACCAGGAAAGTCACCACATTCTTAATTATAAGCAGTACCATAACATTATATAATCTTTCAAAACTCATTTTTTTTTGTTTGTAAAATCTAATTCCTTTTTAGATCTAAGATCTAAAAACCTTTCTAGAAAATATCTGAATTTGTTTCAAAGTTAAATATTTTTCCTCCAAGTATATTTCTAAGGACTCAAGTTCAAAACCTTGCACTACTCTGAACTCCTTCTCTTTTTTTCTTACGGGGAATTACCTGAATTGACTTGATTCTGGATCAAATCTGAATTCTATTAATTCTTTTCTTTCTATACCTATTCCCAGGCTCTTGTTTCCTCAACTCTAGATCATTGAAGGTGGTTTTTGACTGGTTTCCTTCTAATTTCTTTGCTGTATAATCTGTCTTATAAACCTCTTTAATGTATCATTACCCTGCTCAAAAATATTGACTGACTCTACATTCTATAGCAGAGGCCTCAAACTGGAGCCTCAAGGCTGCATATAATCTGCAAATTTGTTGTATTAAAACACTCCAGTATTCAGAACATTGTGTTTTTGTCTTGTTTTGTTTTAAATTTTATTTATTTATGGCCCTGCTGGGTCTTTGTTACTGCATATGGACTTGTTGTGCAAGTGGGGATACTCTCGTTGCAGTGTACAGGCTTCTCATTGCCGTGGCTTCTCTTGTTGTGGGACTTGGGCTCTAGGCGTTCAGGGTTCAGTAGTTGTGGCACGCAGCCTCAGTAGCTGCAGCCCATGGACTCTAAAGCCTGGGCTCAGTAGTTATGGCACACAGGCTTAGTTGCCCACAGCACGTGGAATCTTCCAAGACCAGGGATTGAACCCGTGTCCTCTGCACTGGTAAGCAGATTCTTAACACTGGACCACCAGGGAAGTCAGGAACGTTGTTTTTTAATTAGTTGGAATCCTTTAGATGCTTCACTGTCTTGTGTTACTTGCCTGGCCTCCAGGTTTCCAAGTATGACTGAGCAGACTGAATTGTCTAACTCCAGAGGGACAATGCACATACCACCTCCTAGAGTTGTACAATACACAAACTGCACAATCAGCACTACTCAGCCTGGTAGTCCAGCTAAAACCTATGGACTTTTGAGGCTCTACACACACACACACACACTATATATATATATATATATATATATATATATATGTATGTATATATATATATATTTTTTTTTTCCCCTGCTCAGCATGTGGGATCTGAGTCCCCTGACCAAGGATTGAACCCATGCCCCCTGCAATGGAAGAGCAGAATATTAACCATGGGACAGCCAGGGAAATCTGTCCAAACTCTAATCTCTACAATATGAGAAAGAAAACTGATATCTTGTCTAACCTTGCCTACCATAATAGCTAATGAAGCACATCATGTACCACAGCCTGGGAAAGGCTGACATTCCTAAAAACCTTGCATGCTAAGATAAGTCATGAAAAACAGGAATATTCTAAAAGCCTTGAATTCCAAGATAAGCCATAAAGTTGTTTTTTCTTCAAAAGACAGAAACATCTTTTTTTCTCTTTTTATCAAAATGGAACCAAAATTTACCCAATCAGAACTGCTCACTACCATATAACAATCTGAGTTATCACCTGACCTTGTGATTTTTTTTACACAAATGCTTCTTATGTTCTTGATTACGTCTCCTTTGCAAATATAAGTTAAAACTCTAGTCAGTTCTTTAATTTGTCTCTGAGTTTTGCAGAATAAAGTGTAAAAACCCTTAAATCCTAATTCCAAGTTCTTGTTATGTGGACCCTAAAGTTTTCTCCTTTGCCTAAACATTATACTTGAGACAAAATGACTTATTTCTCTCTTAAGATAATCTTCTCAATTCTTTGTTGTATTTCCCCTTCCCCTGATCCTTCTGCTCTCCTCTTAACCTACATCATTTCCATTCTTTAAGGCCCATTTGAGTTCCTCCTTCTTCATCAAGTCTTCTTAGCCCTTGTAGTTTTCATCCTTTTCCCCCTAATTCTTTCTGCCTTTATAGTCCACTTTATTATTTATTCGACACTGTGTACATCCTATGTGTATTTGTATTTTTCTTATTCTTTTTTAATTATTTTTTTCTTATAAAAGTAAAATTTTCCATTTAAAATACAAAAGTAGAAAGAAACAAAATGAAATATTGAAATACTTGTAGTAAAACAATAAATACCAAAGAAAGCTAGTTGAATATTTGTATTATCTTGAGATAGATAAGGGGCCTCTAGACTGATGCCAAAATGTATAGATTTTAAATTTAGGAAAAATTTGACTTCGTAGAAGTGTTGCATTTATATAAATATTTGTTCTATGGAATAAAACATGAAGTATCTTTCTTGTTAGGTTACTTTTCAACTTTTAGAAATGTGCCTGTGCTGGTTCTGTTGATTTCAGAAGGGGCTGATTTCCTTGTTGATAACATGGGAAAAAATGGCCAGCTTCTCTGGGCATTGATTAATAGCAACACTTATCTCTACAAAGCACTGTTACTGTTGTGAAAGTGAAAGTCGCTCAGTCGTGTCCAACTCTTTGCGACCTCATGGGAATAGTCCATGGAATTCTCTAGGCCAGAATACTGGAGTGGGTAGCCTTTCCCTTCTCCAGGGATCTCCAGGGGATCTTTCCAAACCAGTGATCGAACCCAGGTCTCCCACATTGCAGGTGGATTCTTGGATTGAACCCAGGTCTTCCACATTACAGGAAGATTCTTTACTAGCTGAACCACAAGGGAAGCCCAAGAATATTGGAGTGGGTAACCTATCGCTTCTCTAGGGGATTTTCCCACCCCAGAAATTGAACCCGGGTCTCCTGCATTGCAGGCAGATGCTTTACCAACTGAGCTATCTGGGAAATTACTATTGTAAAGAGAGAGAAAAATGTGTAGAACCTTGATACTTATGATAGAAACTGTCAGCATTACTATAGCCTTTGGATTTAGACAGAATCTGAACAGTTTCAGGAAGAATCTAATGGAAATTTTGTGAATGCAGGGAATGAAACTACTAAACAGTACGTGTGGTTAATCACTATTCGTTTAGTCTTAGGGCTAAAGAAAAGCTGTTGGAATAGTCATTAATACTTTAGACATCTGAAGAAATCTACCTTGTTTTCCAAAAGCCAAAAAAGGAAGATATTTCCAAAAAAAGGAAAACATAGTAAAATCTCTGCATAATTTGTAACAAATAAAGCACCTTCAAACTACCATGAATTACCACCCCAATCTGCTGGGTGGGTAAGGTCCAAATCCAGCTTGGAAGGTTCCTAGCCTCTGTAATCTCTGTGCACACTCTCCAGCCCCCACCCAGATGCCTCTTGGAGTTTTCATCCTCTGTCATAAACAATTTCCTCAAACTTATGTAAAGTGTAAACAAAAGTTTCTTTAGTATGCTGTTATATTTATTGATTTATAATATGTAATCCAAGTAGAAAATGGTGAATTTATTGTGCAAATACAACAGAGTGTTGAGAAAGTCCTGTTGCCTTCCCTATCAGATCAAGAACATTGATGTTTAGAAATGGGAGCTTGGTTGGCTTGAGATGAATGGTGAACAGTGCAGCATGATGGAAATTTGTGTTGGGCTAATACTTTGAGAAAAAAAATACTTTTTTGCCCACATCAAAGGATGTATGTGGGGTAGTTCATTAAATTTATGGAGGCACTAATGCCAGTTGAATCCCCCTCTTGTCACTGTCCCCCTTCCAAACAAATTGTCAGCCCCAAGCCCAACTACATAAAAATTCTGGGGATGGCACTGCTGTAAACCTCTTTGGCAAATATATCTTTACCCTCATTTCCATTCTATCCTCCTTCAGAAGGCAGAGGTAAGTGAAGAAAGAAAATAATAACATTTATTAAGCACTTAGTATGTGTCAGATGCTATTATATCTGCTTTTTATTTAACAACATATTTACTCTTCTCAACAATTTGGGAGATATGAACTATAATTGGTTTTATTTGCAGATGAGGAAACTGAGGTGCAGACAAGCTAAGTAGCCTCCTTAAGTCACTGTTAAAAAGCTATGTTAGGAATAACTGACATGGCAGTCAGCCTAGGACACTGAGACCTCCGTCTTTTTTTTTTCAATAAACATCTCACTCCATTAATCTAAAGCTATACTCTGTTCCAGTTTCCTGGCTTTCAGAAGAATGCCTCCCTGGTCTGGTAGGTCATAAAACATCCAGACACAAGACAGGACATCTATTAACTGCTGTCCAACTTATCAAGAAGAAAAATGCCAGGTGGACCATTAACTCTTAGCCCATACATTTGGTCCTTAAACAATGGCCTGGGGTCATGAGAAAGGGTCACAGGATGGCAACTAAATGTCTGAGGAGATTTAGAAACTGATGATCAAAAGAAGCCATAAAGATGTCAAGTTAAACACTGTAACTTTAAACTGATTGGTTAAAAATGATATATATTAAGAAAAGGGGCCAGCAAAATGTACAGCTCAAAACTAGAAAGCATATAAACTGCTGTAATTCCTACTTTTTTGGGCACTTCACCCTCTCTCAGTGTCTATGCTGAAAGCATTGTATTTTTCTTCTCTTCAGAATGAACTGTGAGTGTTTGCATGTTTGTGAAGTTCATTCTTTGGTTCTGCGAACAAGAACTTGGATTCCTGTTTCATGAGGACTTCCATGTTTACACATGGGCTGGACTTTTGCTGAACACTCTAAATTAAACTACTGAATAGTTGCCGAGTTGCCAAAAGGAAAGAATAATGCTGAGAACTGTACTTTGTCTGGACTAAGGATGAGATGTGTTCCATAACCCAATTGTATATGTAAAACAATTTTACTCTCCAATCCAAACTCTAGGTAAACAAATGTAGGCCTGCGTGAACTTCCCCCTTTTTTAGCACAAAATGCTCACCAACTTTCTTCAAATGGAAGAAACTATTCTGGGTTCCTCTGGAATCTGAGATCTTCAAACTGCTATTCTAAGACCCCAAATAACCTGCCTATTTGCCCTCTTTATAGCTTGGGGTCCCTTCTGCTAACAGTCACCAAGCTAAGTACTGGTAGAGCCAGGGTTCTAACCCAGGCAGTGTAGCCTCAGAATCCATACCCTTACCTGCTACACCAGGAACAAGGGGTGGGGGGGATTGGTGGTGGGGTGGAGGAGGAGGTTCAAAGAAATGACAACTGCCATTTACTGAACTGTCCTCAGAACCACCCTATGAATCTGTAAAATAGGCCTTGGAGAGGTTAACTAATGTAAGAGACCCTGAAGTCCTGAGTGTTTTCCTCATGGCTGCTGTGTTGTCTCTGCCTGAAGTTGCTCCTCCCATTTTTGTTTTGCATAGAAGCTTAGCCTCTAACTGTTCCTCCCAGTCATTTTGACGAATCTAAGTCATCCAAATATTGGCTGCTACTCTGCAACAATTCCTTTCCCTTCCAAGAAGTTTTTCTGACCAACTATTCCCCAGACTAGCTGAATTTTCATTGACAATCCCCTCCCTCACAGTAGCTAAACTTCTTTAAAATTTTTGCTCCTTCTTTCCCCAAGATAAATCATTCCTTAGCTCCTTCAGGAGTCTTCTCAAGCCTAACATTTTCTTGATAAAACTAAATGCAAAGCTTATGGTGCTCTAGCTGATTTTTTTCCACATTAATTTCCTCAAAACCACATGCCTGAAAAGTAATAGAACTGTGATTCAAACCCTGATTATTTTTATTTGCTATACTCTACTGATAATTTTCAGTTTTAAAAGTTACTTGTTGACTTATTTGTTTGCAGTTTGAAATGCTCTTTCTCAAAGAAGTGATTTCATGGTCCAAAGCCAGCTCTTTAGGCTGCTATAACCGCCCCAATCTACTATAAGTGGAGGAGACAAGGCAATAATGAAAGACTGGAAATGTGTGAATGAAAGCAGTCAGCTTTATTATGAATATATATAATTTATATATTAATAATATAATATATAATATATTATATATAATATATATAATATATATAATAAATAATATAATTTATATATTATAAATTATATAAAATTTATTATAATTTATTGTCAAATGAGGAGATTTTGGAGAGTGAAAGAGATGTTACTAATAATTATACTGGAACTACAGAAATAAACTGAGACTCTCTTGGACACACCAGGACATATATTTTCTCTAGACTTACTTTCAGTAATGTCTAGAATGACTTTCAGTAAGTCATAGTAACCTGCTTAAGCCTGTTTCTTCATTGTAAAACGGGAGAGTTGACACTAGCTCATGGAGTGGTTGTGAGAATTAGAGTGTATAGTGCACACTTGAATTTAAAAATATTATGGAAATACAACTATTTCATAATAATTATTGCTAATATGCTGACCTGAGGTCTTTGGCATGTTGAAGCACTATCAGATCAGATCAGATCAGATCAGTCGCTCAGTCGTGTCCGACTCTTTGCAACCCCATGAATCGCAGCACACCAGGCCTCCCTGTCCATCACCAACTCCCAGAGTTCACTCAGACTCACGTCCATCGAGTCAGTGATGCCATCCAGCCATCTCATCCTCTGTCGTCCCCTTCTCCTCTTGCCCCTAATCCCTCCCAGCATCAGAGTCTTTTCCAATGAGTCAACTCTTGACATGAGGTGGCCAAAGTACTGGAGTTTCAGCTTTAGCATCATTCCTTCCAAAGAAATCCCAGGGCTGATCTCCGTTAGAATGGATTGGTTGGATCTCCTTGCAGTCCAAGGGACTCTCAAGAGTCTTCTGCAACACCACAGTTCAAAAGCATCAATTCTTCGGCGCTCAGCCTTCTTCACAGTCCAACTCTCACATCCATACATGACCACAGGAAAAACCATAGCCTTGACTAGACGAACCTTTGTTGGCAAAGTAATGTCTCTGCTTTTGAATATGCTATCTAGGTTGGTCATAACTTTCCTTCCAAGGAGTAAGCGTCTTTTAATTTCATGGCTGCAGTCACCATCTACAGTGATTTTGGAGCCCAGAAAAATAAAGTCTGACACTGTTTCCACTGTTTCCCCATCTGTTTCCCATGAAGTGATGGGACCGGATGCCATGATCTTCGTTTT
The DNA here is from genome assembly GCF_027580195.1 of Bos mutus. Lineage (NCBI taxonomy): Eukaryota > Metazoa > Chordata > Mammalia > Artiodactyla > Bovidae > Bos > Bos mutus. Next base: position 96,706,288 of record NC_091621.1, read on the forward strand.
CTGAATGTTGAGCTTTAAGCCAACTTTTTCACTCTCCACTTTCACCTTCATCAAAAGGCTTTTGAGTTCCTCTTCACTTTCTGCCATAAGGGTGGTGTCATCTGCATATCTGAGGTTATTGATATTTCTCCTGGCAATCTTGATTCCAACTTGTATTTCTTCCAGTCCAGCGTTTCTCATGATGTACTCTGCATAGAAGTTAAATAAACAGGGTGACAACATACAGCCTTGACGTACTCCTTTTCCTATTTGGAACCAGTCTGTTGTTCCATGTCCAGTTCTAACTGTTGCTTCCTGACCTGCATACAGATTTCTCAAGAGGCAGGTCAGGTGGTCTGGTATTCCCATCTCTTGAAGAATTTTCCACAGTTTATAGTGATCCACACAGTCAAAGGCTTTGGCATAGTCAATAAAGCAGAAATAGATGTTTTTCTGGACCTCTCTTGCTTTTTCCATGATCCAGCGGATGTTGGCAATTTGATCTCTGGTTCCTCTACCTTTTCTAAAACCAGCTTGAACATCAGGAAGTTCACGGTTCACATATTGCTGAAGCTATCACACAGTATATTAATTGTGGATTCACATTGCTCTCCTCTTTGATACTGTATTTTCAACTGTGGTCAGAGAAAGCAAACCAAGCAGTAAGAGACCATAGGCACTCCATCCCCTCAGCAAGGCACACCAACAATCCAAAGAATAAATTCTATTTCCTTTCAGAAACCAAACCAAAACAAAACAAAAAACTACTTTTGAAACTGAATAGTAGATTCATTAAACTATAACTTAGTTGTCTAATAAATAGTAAGTAGTAACCTGCCTTCACTGATCAAGGTTGCTTTCATTGTTCTTGCAAACTGCATTTCCCTCAAGCTTCACTTACCTTAGACAATATTATCATAAGACTCCTTTAACCACCCCCTATAGATACCACCTCGACTTATGGGTCACGATGTCAACTTAGGTAACAATTGACTAGTTGTTTTTCAGGAACTTGGAGCTAATTCTTGCTAATTCGAGCTGATTGAGACCATGATCATTCAACTGGGCCTGCATGAGTGTCTAATGGGTGACATTTGATGTCAGAAGGTCAGAAATTCCACCCTGAGAACATGCTAATGCCAACATTTTCTGAATATACATCCTAAGATGAGCCATGAACTCAACTTCATTAGTGCAGACCACCAATCACCTCACTTTTATTTCCTCCAACTATCTTCCCCCAAGCCTCACCACCTTAAACCCCTCTTTCGATGGAGGTGGATCCGAGACTTGTTCTGCTGTGTTCTTGCTTGCTGCCTTATAAATAAACCTTTTCTCTGCTACAGACCTCAGCATCTCAGTATTCAGTTTGCTGCAAGCCAGTCAAATGAACCTGGTTTGGTGACAGTTTGCTTTTATCGAAGTACAAAATGAATCAATGTTGGTGAATGAAACATCAAATTTATAAACATAAACCCCAATCACCACATCAGTCAGATAAAGGTTTACAGATATTCAGTCCCCATGAAGTCCTTGAGCCCAAGTCTCCAGTGAGCCAAGTTGGCCTATCTTATCCTTTACTTATCTTATTCTTTGACCACTGCTCAAACATCTCCCCTGGATCGTTGTCCATGGTGGCACTAATTAGACCAATGTGCTTTTCAGCCTTTGTTGACTGTTCACTATTTCTCATGATATTATCTTCAGGAGGAAGCCCATTTCTACAGGAACCAGTACATGCCTGAGAATTCTGTTTTGTGGACTTCATACACCTCTTTGGTCAGCTTCCAATGTGTCTTTGACTTACTGGTGCTCTGGTAGACTCAAGTCTCAAGCTCTTAATTTGGTTTTCATTCTCTTATCTCATGTACCAGAGCCAGCTCTTCAACTTCCTCTTTCTGTGTTGCTGACCAGGGCAATTTTCCCATAGAACTGAAAATCCTTCAAATACCCACATCTACATGACCTTGTTCTTTATTTTTTCAAGGCTTTTAACTAAACACAATTATTATTTTCAATTTTATGTGTTTCTTGCATAAAATTATGATTCATTCATTCATATATTCAACAAATGTTCACTGAGCACCTCATATATGACAGACTATATGTCCAGGTCTAGAGATAGTGAATGAGAAACAAAGTTTTTGCTCTCAAGGAATTTATATTCAACTGGGGAAGACAAAGAACCTAAAAATTAATAGATAATATATTGAGTGGTAATAGGTGCTGTGGAGAAAAGATAGAGCCAGGGGAATAGGTAGTACAGAGCTGGGGGCAGTAATACAAAATAGTATACAGGGTGCTCAGGGAAGTCTTCACAAGGAAGGTGCCATCTGAATAAAGACCTCAAGGGAGTCAGGAAGGAAGCCATATGGAGAGGTGATCGAAGTGTTCCAAACAGCAAGATGGTTAAGTGCAAAGGTACTGAGGTGGAAGCATTCAAGGAACAGAAAGGAAGCCAGTATGGCTGGAGCTGAGGGTCTAAGGAGAAGAATATAAAGAAATGAGGTCAGGGAGATTAGGCCTGGGTTTTGTTTTTAAAATTATGAGTGAAATAGGATGCTACTGGAGGTTTTGAATCAGTATAAGATGATCAGACTTTCATTATAATAGTAGGAAGGATAGATGCAGAGAAGTATTGAGATGAAATGGGAGGTATTACAAAAATCTGGGCAAGAAATGATGATTGGGAGCAAAACGGCAACAGTGAAGTGGTACCAAATGGTCAGATTATGGATATATTGCATTTTTAATTTAGAGTGAATAAAGTTCATTAAAGGATTCATGTACAGTTTGAGAGAAAGAAAAACATCAAAGATGACTCCAAGATTTCTGCTCTAAACACGTAAGAGAAAATTTCTTCACCGAGGTGGGTATTGCTATAGAAGGAGTAGGTTTGGGAAGTAATCAGGAGTTGTGTTTAGATAAGTTGAGTTTTTGATGGGTGTCTGACATCCAAGTAGATATGTTGAATCAGCAGGAGTTCAGAGGAGAGGCCCAGGCATGGAGATATAAACTGGGGAATTAGCTTCCTTAGTTGACCTCTAAAGTTATGACAGCATATTAAAAAGCAGAGACATCACTTTGCCAACAAAGTTCTGTCTAGTCAAGGCTATGGTTTTTCCAGTAGTCATGTATGAATGTAAGAGCTGGACTATAAAGAAAGCTGAGTGCCAAAGAATTGATGCTTTTGGACTGTGGTGTTAGAAAAGACACTTGAGAGTCCCTTGGACTGGAAGGAGATCCAACCAGTCCATCCTAAAGGAGATCATTCCTGGGTGTTCATTGGAAGGACTGATGTTGAAGCTGAAACTCCAATACTTTGGCCACCTGATGAGAAGAACTGACTCATTTGAAAAGCCCCTGATGCTGGGAGAGATTGAAGGTGGGAGGAGAAGGGGAGGACAGAAAATGAGATGGTCGTATGGTATCACTGACTCAACGGACATGAGTTTGAGTAAATTCTGGGAGTTGGTGATGGACAGGGAAGCCTGATGTGCTGCAGTTCATGGGGTTTAAAGAGTCAGACGTGACTGAGCAACTGAACTAAACTGAACTGAAAGCTACACAATTAAATTCCCTCTAAGGGGCAAGAGAAAGTAGAGACAGGAAGAGTTTCAAAGCATGGATTTTGTGACACACAAGAATTTAGAAGTTTGAGATGTAGAGAAATTAGCAAAGGATACTGAGAAGAAGCAGTCACTGAGAAAGGAGAGGAATGTCACACAAGACAGGAGAGTGATATCACACAAGCTAAGTGAAGAAAACAGTCAAAATCATCCTCTAAAAGAGCAGTCTCCAACCTTTTTGGCACCAGGGACCAGTTTCATGGAAGACAATTTTTCCACGGGCCAGGGTGGAGAAGGTGGATTTGGTTTTGCCCACTGCTCACCTCCTGCTGTGCAGCCTGGTTCCTAAAAGGCCATGGACTGAAACCAATTCAGGGACCCCATGCTCTAAAATAATATATATTTTTTGTTTCATCACATGGTATAAATTTACTTGTTTATCTCCTTCACTAGAGTATCAGGAACATATTGCATCCATTACTCTCTCTCTCTTGACTTCCTACACTTGCATTTCAATCCCCTATGATGAAAATGACATTATTTTTTGGTGTTAGTACTAAAGGGTCTTATACTCTATCTCTAGGGCTATAGCTAGTTCAGTGCCTGCCATGCCTCATACTTTTTGCTGATGGGAATACTTTTTGTTCTATAAAGCCTTTTATTTTGGAAAAAAATTGCATCAGAGAGAAGTTGCAAGAATAGTATCATGAACTCTTGAAACCCCTTCACTATATCACCAATTATCAGTAAATATTATGCCATTTGCTTTTATCTCTCCATTTCAAACTGAGTTACAGACATCATGTCATCAGCTGATAATGAACCTGTCTGCAATGCAGGAGATACCAGTTTGATTCCTAGGTTATTCTGGTGTTGAGGATCGATCCCTGGAGAAGGGAAAGGCTACTCACTCCAGTGTTCTTGGGCTTCCCTAGTGGCTCAGTTGGTAAAGAAACTGCCTGCAATGCAGGAGATCTGGGTTCAATCCCTGGTTTGGGAAGATCCCCTGAAGGAGGGCATGGCAACCCACTCCATTACTTTTGCCTGGAGAATCTGCACAGACAGAGGAGCCTGGCAGGCTACAGTCCATGATGGGGTCCCAAAGAATCAGACACGACTGAGTTGACTAAGCACAGCACAGCACAAAAATCATTACCTCTCACATCTAATTAAATTAACATATATTATTTAAGAAAAGTGTTAGTCGCTCAGTCATGTTTGAATCTTGGCAACCACATGGACTCTAGCCCACGGGTCTCTTCTGTCCATGGAATTCTCCAAGTAAGAATACTGGAGGGTAGTCATTTCCTTCTCCAGGGGATATTCCTGACCCAGTGATTGAACCTGGGTCTCCTATACTGCAGGCAGATTCTTTATTGTCTTAGCCACCAGGGAAAAAGATACTATCTTACAAAATCACAGTGTAATTGCTAAATGCAGTAAATTTAACATCAACATCCTGTTATTATTAATACACAGTCCATATGCAAATCTTCGCAGTTGTTACGATAATCTCTGTAACAATCCTTTCCCCTTCACACAATTCATTTAGTTCCTGTCCCTGTGTCCCTTCTGTCTCCCTTCATCTGGAACAATTCCTCAGACTTCATCTTATATAGCACTGATGTTTCTGAAGCACACAAACAAATAGATTTTTAGGGTAGAAGTAGATTTTCTCAGTGTTTCCTCAGTTTCAGATTTCCTCCATTTTAGGCAGGAAAATACATAAGTGGTGTTGTATACAAATTAGAAACTCAATATTGATTGAATCACTATTAAAGAGAGTAATTCACTAATTTCTTAAAGGAAGATGTCAAGTCAGAAACTGTGAGGGGTCTGAGATAGTCCCATACTTACATTGGGAGGGAGAGAGAGAAAGAGAGGGAAGGAGATGGGGAGGAAAGTGAGGGAGGGAAAGAGAAACTAGTAGAAACAAGAGGTCTCTGGGTCAGAAATCAAAATATGATTTACCCATAGTGCCAGAATAACACTGCAGCCAGGCAGCCAAGCCTACATGCACAGAGGGATCAAACTGTAGTTGAGGGACACAAATAGGGATCTGGGAGTTTACGTGGGAAGACACAATCATTTTTGTCCTTGATGTAAACTGATTTTCCTTAGGAATAGAAGGGGAGGAGTCTTGGATTTATATCCTTGGGAAGCTAAATTATCTAAATGATCCCTATGGAGAAGATAAAACCAGCCTCTCGGAGATTACAACCAGGGCTGTCTCCTCTTTTGAGGTATACACAAGTGCTATGCCATGCTCAGTCACTTTAGTCGCGTTCAACCCTTTGCAACCCCATTGACCATAGTCTGCCAGACTACTGTCCATGAGATTCTTTAGGCAAAAATATTGGACTGAGTTGCCCTGCCCTTTTCCAGGGGATCTTCCCGACCCAGGGATCAAATTTATGTCCTGCATTGCAGGTGGATTCTTTACCACTGAGCCACCAGGTAAGTACACATGTAGGGAAATTCAGTTCAGTTCAGTCGCTCAGTTGTGTCCGACTCTTTGTGACCCCATTTTTCACTCTCCTCTTTAACTTTCATCAAGAGGCTCTTTAGTTTTTCTTCGCTTTATGCCATAAGGATGGTGTCATCTGCATATCTGAGTATCTGTGTGGATATTTAACACATCCATTTGGAAATCCCAGTGAACAGCATTACCATTCACCCAATTTCCTCTTTTCAGGAAACTGAAGATCTGCTTTTTCCTTTCCTTTTCCATATCTAATCAAACACCAAATCCAATCAATTTCAAATATCTCTCTAATCTGTTAGTTTCCTTTCATCTGTGTTGCTACCACCCTCCTTTAGCTACACTGAAGTCTCCCACTTGGATTAGTGCAACAGTCTTTTAAATTGCCTTTCTGCTTTCAATCCCTATTTCCTCTATTGCATTTATCACACTACACCAGAATAATCTTTTCAACATGTAAATGTAATGTCATTTCTGTCAATAAAAATTTGCAGTGGGCTTTCGATGAATTTCAAACAAAATTCAAATTTCTCATCCAGAACTTCAAGGCCACATGACCTGGACTTTGCCTACCTCTCCCATCTTGTTTCAAAACATTATCCCTCTGACTCCATCTGGGTTCCTTCCTCAATGCTAGGTCTTTATTGTCTAAGAGCATCTACTTTGGTTGTTTGACAGTTTTTAAGTTTTCTTTCTACTTTCATGTGTTTGATCTTTTCTCAGTGTTCAAGTCTCAGATGAAATGTCACTTCCTCAAAAAGCCTTCTCCAACCATGCCATCTAAAGTGCTCTCATGCTTATAGAAAACAAACATGGTTACTAGAAGGCAAGGAAGCGGAAGGTACACATTGGGAAGATTGGGATTGGTATACACACACTACTAGGCCTCCTGAATAGCACAGGGAACTCAGTACTCTGTAATGGCCTATATGGGGAATATAGAATCTTTGAAAAAATGAATATATGTATATGTATAGGGCTTCCCAGGTAGTATAGTGGTAAAGAATCCACCTACCAATGCAGGAGATGCAAGAGATGCAGATTCAATCCCTGGGTTGGGAAGAGCCCCTGGAGTAGGAAATAGCATCATGTTTCAGTATTCTTGCCTGGAGAATTCCATGGACAGAGGAGCCTGGGGGGCTATAGTCCATGAGGTCTCAGAGTCCAACACGACTGAGCATACACACATGTGTATGTGTAACTGATTCATTTTGCTGTACACCTGAAACTAACACAACATTGTAAATCAACCATACTCCAATACATTTTTTTTATTTTAAAAATAAAATACACTTTACTGTCTGAGCCACTAGGAAAGCCCTAATATATGCTTTATATCACAGAAGAAGATACATATTTTCTTTCTGGCACTTACCATCGTATGCAATTACACTCATCATTACATATATGTACAACATACAAAAGTGAAGTCACTTTTTGTCGGACTCTTTGCGACCCCATGGACTGTAACTTATCAGGCTTCTCTGACCATGGGACTTTCCAGGCAAAAATACTAGAGTGGGTTGCCATTTTTCTGAGCTCTCATTTCTTTTCCATTGATTTTCTTTTTTCCAGTCTTATAGCTAATACTGCATTTAAAATTTTTTTTATTTTAAATTATTTTAATTGGAGGCTAATTACTTTACAATATTGTAGTGGTTTTTGCCATACATTAACATGAGTCAGCCATGGGTGTACATGTGTTCCCCATCCTGAAGCCCCCTCCCACCTCCCTCCCCATCCCATCCCGCAGGGTCATCCCAGTGCACCAGCCCTAAGCACCCTGTCTCATGCATTGAACCTGGGCTGACGATCTGTTTCACATATGATAATATACATGTTTCAATGTTATTCTCTCAAATCATCGCACCCTCACCTTCTTCCACAGAGTCCAAAGGACTGACTGTTCTTTACATCTGTGTCTCTTTTGCTGTCTTGCATATAGGGTCATTGTTACCATCTTTCTAAATTCCAAATATATGCGATAGTATACTGTATTGGTGTTTTACTTTCTGACTTACTTTACTCTGTATAATAGGCTCCAGTTTCTCCCACCTCATTAGAACTGATTCAAATTCTTTTTAATGGCTGAGTAATATTCCATTACTCAGCCAAAGGTGGGCTGCAGTCCATGGGGTTGCAAAGAGTCAGACACGACTGAGCAACTTCCCATTCACTTTTCACTTTCATGCATTGGAGAAGGAAATGGCAACCCACTCCAGTGTTCTTGCCTGGAGAATCCCAGGGATGGGGGAGCCTGGTGTGCTGCCGTCTATGGGGTCACACAGAGTTGGACACGACTGAAGTGACTTAGCAGCAGCAATATTCCATTGTGTATATGTACCACAGCTTTCTCATCCATTTGTCTGCCAGTGGACATCTAGGTTGCTTCTGTGTCCTGGCTATTTTAAACAGTGCTGTGATGAACATTGGGGTACATGTGTCTCTTTCAATTCTGGTTCCTTCAGTGTATATGCCCAGCAATGGGATTGCTGGGTCATAAGGCAGTTCTATTTCCAGTTTTTTAAGGAATCTCCACACCGTTCTCCATAGTGGCTTTAGTAGTTTGCATTTCCACCAATAGTGTAAGAGGGTTCCCTTTTCTCCACACCTCTCCAGCATTTATTGTTTGTAGACTTTTTGATAGCAGCCATTGTGATTGGCATGAGATGGTACCTGATTGTGGTTTTGATTTGCATTTCTCTGATAATGAGTGATGTTGAGCATCTTTTCATGTGTTTGTTAGCCATCTATATGTCTTCTTTGGAGAAATGTCTGTTTAGTTCTTTGGTCCATTTTTTGATTGGGTCATTTATTTTTCTGGAATTAACCTGCAGGAGCTGCTTGTATATTTTTGAGATTAATTCTTTGTCAGGTGCTTCATTTGCTATTATTTTCTCCTATTCTGAAGGCTGTCTTTTCACCTTGCTTATAGTTTCCTTTGATGTGAAAAAGCTTTTATATTTAATTAGGTCCCATTTGTTTATTTTTGCTTTTATTTGCATTACTCTGGGAGGTGGGTCATAGAGGATCTCGCTGTGGTTTATGTCAGAGAGTGTTTTGCCTATGTTCTCCTCTAGGAGTTTTATAGTTTCTGGTCTTACATTTAGATCTTTAATCCATTTTGAGTTTATTTTTGTGTACGGTGTTAGAAAGTGTTCTAGTTTCATTCTTTGACAAGTGGTTGACCAGTTTTCCCAGCACCACTTGTTAAAGAGATTGTCTTTTCTCCATTGTATATTCTTGCCTCCTTTGTCAAAGATAAGGTGCCCATAGGTGTGTGGATTTATCTCTGGGCTTTCTATTTTGTTCCATTGATCTATATTTCTGTCTTTGTGCCAGTACCATACTGTCTTCATAACTATAGCTTTGTAATATAGTCTGAAGTCAGGCAGGTTGATTCCTCCAGTTCCGTCCTTCTTTCTCAAGATTGCTTTGGCTATTCGAGGTTTTTTGTATTTCCATACAAATTGTGAAATTATTTGTTCTGAAAAACACCATTGGTAGCCTGATGGAGATTACATTGAATTTATAGATTGCTTTGGGTAGTATACACATTTTCACTGTTTTGATTCTTCTGATCCATGAACATGGTATATTTCTCCATCTATTTGTGTCCTCTTTGATTTCTTTCATCAGTGTTTTATAGTTTTCTATATATAGGTATTTTGTTTCTAATACTGCATTTTTTTAAAAAGCAGAGTATTTTACTGTGGTTGGCCCTTTTTGTTCTTCAATAATAATTTTAGAACCAGTTTGTCAAGTTATAAGTTAATCTTAGAAGATTTTAGAGATAACTGATTAGTCCTTCTTATTCAAAATCATGGTACATCTCTATTTAGATTTTTTAAAATGTATTTCAATATGAGCTTATATTTTTTTCCCAAGAAAAAAAAGGTTGTATAACTTTTGTTAGATTTATTCCTAAGCCCTTGAAATTTTTTGTAAAATGTCTCTATGGATGTATTTCTCCCAACTTTTCATTAGCAAAAAAAAAAAAATCAAATACAGAGGAAAATTCAAATAATACAATAAATAACTATTCATATAGATTCATTCACTATTAATTTTATCCATATTGGTTTTAATGTCTCTGTACCTGTAATTTTTAAAAATATTTATTTATTTTGTCATTTTATTTGTTTGTTTATTTTTGGCTGTGCATGGTCTTTGTTGCTGCATGGGTTTTTCTCTAGTTGTGGCAAACAGAGGCTACTCTGTTATTGCAGAGCATGGGCTCTAGGGTGCACAGGCTTCAGTAGTTGTGGTTCCTAGGCTTTAGGGCACAGGCTCAATAGTTGTAATGCAAGGGTTTAGTTGCTCCATGGCACTGAACACATATCTCTTACTTTGGCAAGTGGACTCACTACCACTGAGCCACCAGGGAAGCCCTTTGTATGTAATTTTTTTGTTGTGCCATTTTCACAAACTTTTCAAGTGGTAGACTCTTCATTTTAAACTAGGACATTTAAAAATGACCTTAGAAAGTATTTTCCAATCAAATATTTGACAATTGTCCATTTCTTACCCTTTACTTTTGTCTTGACCAAACTTTAGTGAGACTTCATTTTTTTTTTTTCTATAGGATCCTGAATCCTTGCCCCAAGCTTGAGCAAGCATGTACAAGAGAAGCAGAATGTGGCCCTCTTATCAGCTTCTAATGGCAATCAGCTGACCACAGCTAGATCCTTTTCCTGTCACGTGTTACTGGTCTTTCCTCTTGCTTATCCAGCTTTCCCTTAAAAATTCAGCTTATCTCTGCTTCCCTTCCTTTACCCTACAGAAGAATAACCTTTTCTATGTTTGGTTTTAAAATATTTATTTATTATTTCTTAGGCTGCATTGGGTCTTAGCTGCAACATGCAGGATCTTCATGTGTCATGAGGGATCATTCGTTGTGGTGCATGGACTCTCTAGCTGTTGCATGCGGCTTCAAGAGTTGTGGTATGCGTGCTCTCTCTAGTTGCGGCCCAGGCTCCAGAGCTTGTGAGCTTCAGTAATTTCACTGCTTGGGCTTAGTTGCTCCATGACATGTGGGATCTTAGTTCCCTGACCAGGAATCAAATCTGCATCCCCTGTATTGCAAGTCAGATTCTTAACCACTAGACCACCAGGGAAGTCTCTCTGTTTCATTTTTAAATATTTACAGATTCCTGAGATCAGAGCGTTTTCCCCATTGCACTAGGTTTTCTTTATAATTGAAGTCTGTTCTTAAGTCCAGATTTGTTTTTATTTGGCATTTCCCTGCTCCAGACGTGGAATCAGCTGTTTTTTTTTTTTTTTTTTAAGAAAATGATTTCTTAAAAGGAAATGGTTCTTTTTACTTTATATGTTTCTATTGTCTTTGCATGTATTTATGCTTTTTTATCTAACCATTTGAAACTAAGTTGGACATACCAGGATACATCACCTCTAAATATCTCAAGCAACCATCTCTTAGGAATAAGGGGAGTCTCCCTTATAGATTGTGGGGTAACTACAATCTGTTACCCCACCAACAAACATTAATTATAATTTTACAATACCATTTTCCCCAAGGGTACCCAAAACTTTTTATTGATGATTTTTTGTTTGTTTCTCCTACCCAGAATCCAATCAATATTCATCCTTTATATTTGGTTTTCTGATTTTTTAGTCATTTTTAATCAAGAACATTAGCCCCACTTTGTTTGTTCTTTCTGACATTGACCTTTGAAAACTATACTTAACTATTTTTATGTATTATAGGATACAGCAAATAAGAAAGCACATTAAGAGTAAAATGTAAGAGAAATGAGATACAAACATAAAATAGGAGAAATTCATAATGTTAAATTTAAACTGACAGTATCAATATAAACTCTAGATTTGAAAACTATATCAGTTTCTAATTTTGTTCTCTGAAGTGGCCAAGAAGCAATGACTCTCCAGAACCATTGAGCAAACCTAGTGACCAGATTATATTTTCTAAATGTGACTCCTCACTAAAAGGAATCATTACCTTTTACTGGGAAAAAAGGGGTGTTTTCACATCTGAGGCATTGAAATATAATATAAATATAAAATGTCGTGTTGTGACCTTAAAATTATATTTCTAGTTTTAAATCATGGCTCTATCATTTGCAAGTTTTGCAAAAAATAGGCAGAAAACATTAACTTCTGTGTTTCACTGTCTTTATCTATAAAGTAGGTGAGAATAATAATAGTTAAAAAATTTTTTTTGCAGAAGATTGAGTAACAACACTTGCAAAATTTTTAGAATAGTAACTGAAACATAATAATAATCAAGAGGTATTAGTTGTTATTATCATTTCCATTTTTGTAAAATTCAGTTCAGTCACTAAGTCATGTTTGACTCTTTGCAACCCCAAGGACTGCAGCATGCCAGGCTTCCCTGTCCATCACCAACTTCCGGAGCTTGCTCAAACTCCTGCCCATTGAGTCGGTGATGGCATCCAACCATCTCATCCTCTGTCTTCCCCGTCTCCTCCTAACTTAAGTCTTTTCCAGCATCAGAATCTTTTCCAATGAGTCAGTTCTTCACTTCAGGTGGCCAAAGTGTTGGAGCTTCAGCTTCAGCATCAGTCCTTCCAATGAATATTCAGGACTGATTTCCTTTAGGATGGACTGGTTGGATCTCCTTGCAGTCCAAGGGACTCTCAAGAGTGTTCTCCAACACCACAGTTCAAAAGTATCAATTCTTCAGTGCTCAGCTTTCTTTATAGTCCAACTCTCACATCCATACATGACCACTGGAAAAACTGTAGCTTTGGCTAGACGGAGCTTTGCTGGCAAAGTAATGTCTCTGCTTTTTAATATGCTGTCTAGGTTGGTCATAACTTTTTGTAAAATTAACCAACAGAAACGTCAGTTAAATAGAGTTAGAATGCCAGAAGGGGGAGTTCCCAGGCCTATTGACAATAGCAGAGCCTGACAGGAGGAGTAAAGACTCCTTTCCTGACAAGGACTCAGCCAATGAAAAATTGTGGACTCTTTGTTTACTACAGCCCTCCCAACATCCTTTTCTCCTGATCAAAAGAGTTTTCCTTCCCTTGCCATTTGGAACTTGAATGTGGTTCACCATAGCTTGTTGTTATTGCTGTTTAGTTGCTAAGTCATGTCTGACTCTTTTACGACCCCATGGACTATAGCCCCCTCTGTCCATGGGATTCTCCAGGCAAGAACACTGGAGTAGGTTGCCATTTCCTTCTCCAGGGGATCTTCCTGACCCAGTGATTGACCCTTTGTCTCCTACGTTGGCAGGCAGATGCTTTACCACTGAGCCTCACTATAGTTGCTGACCCCAAATTGCAATTCTCTACTGATTAAGAAAAATCCATTCTTCTGGAGAAATATCTGGCAGTCTACTTATTTTAGGTCAACATTTTCATTAAAACCATTTAGATATCCTATTGTTCTTAGTATAAAGCCCAAAAGCTTTAACAAGGTTTACAAGACACTGCCTGATCGTCCCCTTTCTACCTTACTGTATTCACTGCCTACATACCATTCTTCCTTTTGCTTTCCACTTTTGCACCACATTTATGAATGTGCCATCTTCTCATCCACTTCAGAGCTTTGGCACATAACGTTTTTCTTTTTTAAATGTTCTCCTTTGTCTTTTTGACTAGCCCTTCAGAGCTCACTTTAATGTAACTTCTCTAAAGGAATTCTTCAGACTATGTCCCTTGTTTTATGAACCTTGCAACACCTTATAACTCTTAGCAGCACTTCCATCAATTATGATAGACTAGGTTATGTTGCAGGGCAAACAATCCCAATATCTCAGTGGCTTAAAACAACAGAGGTTTTCACATTCTATTTACCTGCTTTCCAAGGTTCTGCAAGAGCCTTTGTTCATCTTAGACACATAACCATTTGTCTAAATACTTAGATAAATGGAGTACTTACTATCTTGAACATTGGCAGTTGCTATATTAGGGAGGAAAATTCTTTAGTTTCTCATACTCAACAATTAAATGCTTATCCTGGATATGATACATATTTTTTAAAAATTGAAGTGAAATCACATAATAAAACTAGCCCTTTTAAAGTGAAGAATTCAATGGCATTTAATACATCTTGTTTTTGTTGTTCAGTCACTAACTCATGTCCAGTTCTTCGCAAGTCCATGGACTGTAGCATGCCAGGCTCTTCTGTCCTCCACTATCGCCCAGTTTGCTCTAACTCATGTCCATTGAGTCAGTGATGCCATCCAACCATCTCATTCTCTGTCACCCTCTTCTCCTTTTGCCTTCAATCTTTCCCAGCTGCAGAGTCTTTTCTAAAGAGTCAGCTCTTTGCATCTAGTTGACAAGTTTTGGAGCTTCAGTGTCAGCATCAGCCCTTCTAATGAAAATTCAGGATTAATTTCCTTTAGGGTTGACAGGTTTGCTCTACTTGCTGTCCAAAGAATTCCCAAGAGTCTTCTCCAGTACCACAGTTCAAAAGCATCAGCTGTTCCAGGCTCAACCTTCTTTATGATCCAACTCTCACCAGTAGTCATGTACAGATGTGAAAATTTTGACTATATAGACCGTGGTCAGGAAAGTGATGGCTCTGCTTTTGAATACACTGTCTAGGTTTGTCACAGCTTTCCTTCCAAGGAGCAAGCACTAATTTCATAGCCGAAGTTAGCATCCACAGTGATTTTGGAGTCTAAGGAAAAAAAATCTGTCACCTTTTCCACATTCCTCTTCTGTTTGCCATGAAGTGATGGGGCCAGATGCCATGATCTTAGTTTTTTGAATGTTGAGTTTTAAACCAGCTTTTTCACTCTCCTCTTTTACCCTCATTAAGAGGGTCTTTACTTCCTCTTCACTTTCTGCCACTAGAGTAGTATCATCTGCATATCTGAGGTTGTTGATATTTCTCCCAGCAACTGGTCCATCCTAAAGGAAATCAGTCCTGAATATTCATTGGAAGGACTGATGTTGAAGCTGAAACTCCAGTATTTCGGCCGCCTGATGCGAAGAGCTGACTCATTGGAAAAGACCCTGATGCTGGGAGGGATTAGGGGCAGTAGGAGAAAGAGACAACAGAGGAAGAGATGGCTGGATGGCATCACCAACTTGATGCACATGAATTTGGGTGAACTCTGGGAGTTGGTGATGGACAGGGAGACCTGGTGTGCTGTGGTCCATGGGGTCTCAAAGAGTTGGACATGACTGAGCAACTGAACTGAGCTGAACTGAATCTTGATTCCAGCTTGTGCTTTATCCAGCCCAGCATTTCGCATGATGTACTCTTCATATAAGTTAAATAACCAGGGTGACAATATACAGCCTTGATGTACTCCTTTCCCAATTTTGAACCACTCAGTTGCTCCATGTCCAGTTCTAACTATTGTTCTTGACCTGTATACAGGTTTCTCAGGAGACAAGTAAGGTGGTCCTGTAGTCTCATCTATTTAAGAACTTTCCAGTTTGTTGTGACCCACACAGTCAATGGCTTTAGCATAGTCAATGAAGCAAAGGTTGATGTTTTTCTGGAACTCCTTTACCTTCCCCATGATCCAACGATTGTTGGCAATTTGACCTCTGGTTCCTTTGCTTCTTAGAAACCCAGCTTGTACATCTGTAAGTTCTTGGTTCATGTACTGCTGAAACCTAGCTTTGAAAGATTTTGAACATAACCTTGTTTGCATATGAAATGAACACAATTGTACAGTACAAACAATTGTACAGACAATTGGCATTGTCCTTCTTTGGGACTGAAATGAAAACTGAACTTTTCCAGTCCTGTGGTCATGGCTGAGGTTTTAAAATTTGCTGAAATATTGAGTACTGGACTCTAATAGCATCTTTTAGGATTTGAAATAGCTCAGCTGGAATTCCATCACCTCCACTAGCTTTGTTCATAGTAATGCAGTCCTAAGTCTCATTTGACTTCACATTCCAGAATGTCTGGCTCTAGGTAAGTGTATCTACATCATCATGTTTATCTGGGTCATTAGGATCTTTCTTGTATATTTCTTCTGTGTATTTTGGCCACCTTTTCTTAATCTCTTCTGTTTCTGTTTCATCCTTAGTCTTTCTGTCCTTTATCATGCCCATCCTTGCATGAAATGTTTTCTTAGTCTCTAATTTTCTTTCCCATTCTATTGTTTTCCTGTATTTCTTTGCATTGTCCATTTATGAAGGCCTTCTTATCTTTCCTTGTTATTCTCTGGAACTCTTCATTCAGTTGGTATATCTTTAATATATTTACAATGTCACAATTTACCACAAGCTCTATCTAGTTCAAAAATATTAAAAAAATTTAATCACCCCAAAATAAAACCCTGTGCTCATCAAGCAGTTTCTCTGAATTCCCTGCCATTTTCCACATACTGGCAACCACCAATCTGCTCTCTGTCTCTGTGGACTTACATATTCAGAATATTTCCTAGAAATGGAATACGGCCATATGTGACCTATGGTTGTCTCTTTTTAAATATTTTATGAATTTACTTATTTATTTATTTGGGTGCACTGGGTCTTAGTTGTGGCATGGGAACTTTTAATTGCAGTATGTGGGATATATTCCCTAAACAGGGATCAAACCCAGGTCCCTCTCAGTGGGAGTGCAGAGTCTTAGTCATTGGACCACCAAGGAAGTCCCCACATGTGAACAAGTGTGTCTGGCTTCTTTCAGTTAGCATGAGGTTTTCAAGGCTCATTCACATTGTAACATGTAATAGTGCTTCATTCCTATTTATGGCTGAGTAATATTCCACTGCAGATAGTGACTGCAACCATGAAATTAAAAGGCGCTTACTCCTTGGAAGGAAAGTTATGACCAACCTAGATAGCATATTGAAAAACAGAGACATTACTTTGCCAACAAAGGTCCGTCTAGTCAAGGCTATGGTTTTTCCAGTGGTCATGTATGGATGTGAGAGTTGGACTGTGAAGAAAGCTGAGCACCGAAGAATTGATGCTTTTGAACTGTGGTGTTGGAGAAGATTCTTGAGAGTCCCTTGGACTACAAGGAGATCCAACCAGTCCATCCTAAAGGAGACCAGTCCTGGCTGTGCATTGGAAGGACTGATGCTGAGGCTGAAACTCCAATACTTTGGCCACCTTATGCAAAGAGTTGCCTCATTGAAAAAGACTCTGATGCTGGGAGGGATTGGGAGCAGGAGGAGAAGGGGACAACAGAGGATGAGATGGCTGGATGGCATCATGGACTCGATGCACATGAGTTTTGGTTAACTCCGGGAGTTGGTGAGGGACAGGGAAGCCTGGTGTGCTGAGATTCATGGTGTCGCAAAGAGTCAGACACGACTGAGCGACTGAACTGAACTGAACTGAATGACTAATAAGATTGAGCATCTTTCCCTGTGCTTGCAAGCCATTTGGATATCTTGTTAGAATGTTTACTCAATTATTTCACTCATTTTAAAGTTGTTTGTCTTTTTGTAGTTGAGTTGTAATAGTTCTTTATTTGGGGAATAAGACTATTTGTTGAGTCCAGCTCAGCAACACAGGGCAAGAGATAGGTGCCGCAGAACAAAAGAAAACACAAAGAATAGAAAGAAAGATGGGACAGGGGGACTCAAGACCTCGAGGATCAACAGCCCTGACATCCAGTGCCGCATCTCTTTTATTGAGCGTCTTGGTGTCCAGGAAGTATCTGTTTTTTGAGATAACATAAGTTTTCCACGTTCCCAGTCATGTCCCCAGTTAATGTTTTTCTTTTGAACTTCTATGTTATTTTCTATACAAAGGGCACCATTTGGCTGGGAGAAAAAGATCCCGGCAGGAACATCACAGAAACAGTGTGTGCACAAGCAGCTTTCTAACTTCTGCTGACTCGACATTCCTAAGTCCACACTCCTCGCTCTCCATCTGCTAGAATAGGTCACTCTGACCCCAGCCAATCAGCCCATGTACTTTTGTTATTTTTTATTTCTGTTTCCTGTTATTTTTTCTCATGATTTTGCAAAGACATCTGGCAAATGTTTCCCCACAACTATTATCAGATACATGATTTACAATTATCTTCACCCATTCTGTATGTTGTCTTTTCACTTTTTTGATAATGTCCTTTGATGTACAAAAGTTTTTAATGTTGATGAAGCTCAAATTTTTTTTCTTTTGTTGCTTGTGCTTTTTGTGGATTGCCAATGTGAGGCCATGGAGATTTACCCTGTTTTCTTCTAAATTTTATAATTTTGACTCATATTCAGGTCAATAATCTGCTTTAGTTTTTGAATATGATGTGAGATAGAGATACAACTTCACTGTTTTTGCAAATGGATGTCTACTTGTCCCAGCATCATTTGTTGAATAGACTATTCTTTGCTCACTGAATGGCCTTGAGACTGATGTTAAAAGTCAACTGGCCATAAATGTATAGGTTATTTCTGGCTTCTCAACTCTATCTCATTGATCCATATGTCTATCTTTATGCCAGTATAATGCTGCTTTGATTACTGTTGTTTTGTAGTGAGTTTTGAAATTGGGAAGCATAATTTTTCTTTTCCTTATTCTATAAGTGGTCATGGGCAAATGACCTCATTTTATGTGCAGATTTAGACTAGATATCTTTGGTGAACTATATATAAGACATCAGTGTGTCATCTCAAAAATGTATGTGACTGTGCCTTTAACTTCTAATGAGTGGAACAGTCCTCAGAGTTTTCTGAAAAACTGTCTCCCAGGTTATAATCCTCATATTGGCTCAAATAAAATTCTCTATTTCTCCATTAGACTAATTATTGATTGATTTTTATCAGTAAATTTGTATAGAAGCATTAACTAATACTTCAGTATACTAGGCACATACTTAACAGACATATCTACCAAAGCTAGCACGGAAATCACTCTGTTGGAGTTGGGATAATATGAAGATAATAGAGAATGTGTCCCCATGAAAAAGTCTATCTGTATTGAGAGAGAACAGCATCAATTTACATAGGAAAGTGGGTTAGAGAAATGGCAGGGGAAAAATAAAAACAGAGTATTTGAAAGAGCAGTTTCAAACTGTAATACTGATTTAGTTCTTGATTTATGAAGTATCTGAAACTAGACCTACTCATGTAATTTCTAGTGTAATAAACCAATATATTGGTCTTCCCAGGTATCATGGTGGTAAAAAGCTTTCCTGCTAATGCAGGTGATGCTTGTTCAATCCCTGGGTCAGGAAGATCTCCTGGAGAAGGAAATGGCAACCCACTCCAGTACTCTTGCCTGGGAAATCCCATGGACAGAGGAGCCTGATGGGCTACAGCCCATGGGTTCACAAAGAGTGGGACACAGCTGAGCAACTGAGCAAGCATGTGCATACACAAACCAATATACTGCCCTTGTAATTAAACTACTCTGATTTTGATTTCTGTTGTTTGAAACTGAAAGAATCCCACTGAATACAGATTCATTTTCCATGTGGGAAGTTCTCTGAAGTGAGCCTGAAGGTATTTTAGCAACATGCCCAAGCAAGACATTTGCATTCAAGACAATGTTGGTAAAATGAGTAAAACGTAATTAATTATCCACAGATGTGATTATCTACAAATAAGAATGAGAGAGAGAATTTACAGAAGTGTTTTATTGAACCAGTGTTTTGGAGCAAACATCTTCTGTGTTATATTTCAGATATTCAAGAAGAAAAATTTAAATTATCTCTGGTATGCAGAAAGCTTAGATAGCTTCAGAGATTGGTCTTATCTCTTTACAAATGTCATTGAAAATTCTTAAAATATTTTTGAAAATTTCACAGTGGTTTTTACAACAACTTAGAGAGCACATAGCACATAGATCTTGCTGTTGTTCAGTCACTCATTCATGTTCAACTCTTTGCACCCCCATAGACTGCAGCATGCCAGGCTTCTCCATCCTTTACCACCTCTCAGAACTTGCTTGAACTCATGTCCATTAGTTCAGTGATGCCTTCCAAACATCTCATCTTCTGTCAACCCCTTCTCCTCCTACCCTCAATCTTTCCCAGCATCAGGGTCGTTTCCAATGAGTCCACTCTTCGCATCGTATGGCTAAAGTATTGAAGTATTCAGCTTCAGCATCAGTCCTTCCAATGAATATTCACAGTTGATTTCCTTTAGTACTGACTGGTTTGATCTCCTTGCCATCTAAGTGATTCTCAAGAGTCTTATCCAGCATCATAGTTCAAAAGCATCAGTTCTTCAGTGCTCAGCCTTCTTTGTGGTCCAACTCTCACATTCGTACATGGCTACTGGAAAAACAATAGCTTTAACCATACGGACCTTTGCTGGCAAAGTGATGTCTCTGCTTTTGAATACACAGTCTAGGTTTGTCATAGCTTTTCTTTCAAGGAGCAAGTGTCTTTTAATTTCATGGCTGGAGTCACTATCTGCAGTGATTTTGGAGCTCAAGAAAATAAAGTCTGCTACTGTTTCCATCTGTTTGCCATGAAGTGATGGGACCAGATGCCATAATCTTTGTCTTTTGAATGTTGAGTTTTAAGCCAGCTTTTCGCTCTCCTCTTTCACCTTCATCAAGAGGTTCTTTAGTTCCTCTTTGCTTTCTGCCACAAGGGTGATATCATTTGTATATCTGAGGTTATTGTTATTTCTCCCAGCAATCTTGATTCCAGCTTGTGCTTCATCCAGCCCAGAATTTTGCATGATGTACACTGCACAGAAGTTAAATAAGCAGAGTGACAATGTACAGCCTTGTCTTACTCCTTTCTCAATTTTGAACCAGTTCATTGTTCCATGTTCAGTTCTAACTGTTGCTTTACCTTGCTAGCATATGAAATGAGAGCAATTATCTGGTAGTTTGAACATTCTTTGGCATTGCCCTTCTTTCGGATTGGAGTGAAAATTGAACTTTTCCAGTCCTGTGGCCACTGCTGAGTTTTCCAAATTTGCTGCCATATTGAGTGTAGCACTGTAACAGAATCAGCTTTTAGGATTTGAAATAGCTCAGCTGGAATTCCATCACCTCCACTAGCTTTGTTGGTAGTAATGCTTCCTAAGGCCCATTTGACTTCACACTCCAGGATGTCTGGTTCTAGGTGAGTGACCACACCATTGTGGTTATCCACATCATTAAGACCTTTTTGTACAGTTCTTCTGTATATTTTTGCCACCTCTCCTTAATATCTTCTGCTTCTCTTGTGTCCTTACCATTTGTAGTTTAAAAAAAAATTTGAGTCATATTAAGGTATTAAAAATTAATTTGGAGCCCTGCTTAACTTATTTTTTCATTCCCTGGATCACTGATTAAAGATTGCCCTTTACAATCTAAATGATGTAAATAAAATTTAACTTTTATAAACAAGTAAACTTCTAAGCAATAGGACCTGATCCTTTCTCAAGTGAAAATTATTGAAACACAGTATATTTCTGTGATAAGAAAATGTGATTATGATAAAAAGCCTCTTTTTTCTTGAAATCTGCATTCTTATTACTCTTTTCAAGGTATTTTAGGTAAACTAACTGCACAGCAAATAGCCATAAGTAAAATGCAAGAGAAAGATGGATCATTCTCATTTAAATGTACAGTTCTTACAGTGAAATTATTAGTCTCTCGGTCATGTCTGACTCTTTGTAGCCCCATGGACTATAGCCCACCAGGCTCCTCTGTTGATGGCATTCTCCAGGCAAGAATACTGGAGTGGTAACCTTTCCCTTCTCCAGTGGATCTTTCCAACCCAGGGATCAAACTCATATCTCCTGCATCGCAGCCAGATTCTTTACTGTCTGAGCCACGGGAAGCCCAAGTCCTTAAAAACAATCCCCCCAAATATTAAAATCATCTTGGTAACTCATGGTTGAACTGGGAAGGTTTCCTTAGTGCACATGTCTTAATGAAGAGAGTTCACCAAGCTAGAGATATCCACAAGAGATCTGACATCAAATTTAAGATACCCCAGTTGTTACTGATTTCATTTACTGTTTACATGGTATACCTTTATTTAGATGTTTACTTTCAACTTGCCTATATTGTTATATTTATATTGGGTGTCTTTGGACAAGATAAAGTTAGATTGTGTATCTCTTCTGATAAGCTCTGTCTTTTAATTGATGTGTTTAATGGATTTGTATTTAAAGAAAATACTGGTATGCTTGAATTTTAGTCTGCCATTTAATTACATTTTCTGTTTGTGCCCCCCTTTTCATTCCTTTGTCCCCCTTTCCTGCTTTGTTTTGGATTATTTGAATATTTTTTGTATTCCATTTGAGCTCATTTATGATTTTTATCACTATGTCTCTTGGTAGTTTTGTTTTAGTTGAAGCTACAGAGATTACAATATTCATATATATATTTTTCAGAGTCTACTTAGAATACATATTTTAACATTTCAAATGAAATGTAGCCACTTTATCAGTCTTCACATCGTTTCACTGTCTTTCCTTTGTCTTGTAGGTGCCTTATGTATTATATCTTCATACATTGAAAACCCATCAAATGATAGTATGGTTTTCAGTTTCAATCAAGTATTTTTAAAAGAGTTAAGGGGAATGATAGTCTACTATGTTTATGCAAATATTTACCATTTCTGTTGCTCTTCCTTTATTTTTTTTTTTTTTTCAAATAAACCATACCAGTTCCTGTGTAGTGCAAGTACCTGTAATACCAAAATGGTCTTGACTCCTTCCTCCCTCCTCTTGTACTATTATAGTCATTATTTCAATTATATATAAACATAGATCTATAGATACCCCATGGACAATAGGCTCTTCTGTCCATGGAATTTTCCAAGCAAGAATACTGGAGTGAGTTACCATTTCCTCCTCCAGGGGATCTTCCTGACCCAGGGATTGAACCCACATGTCTTGTATCTTCTGCACTGGCAGTCGTGTTCTTTTACCACTGTGCCACCTGGGAAGGTCTATAGATACAGATAGATAGATACAGATAATCAATCAATTATTGTTATTGGACATTCCTGTGATACAATTGATAAGAATTCTCCTGCCAAGCAGGGAATATGGGTTTGAGTCCTAGTCGGGGAAGATTCCACATGCCATGGAGCAACTAAGCCTGTGCGCCACAACTGCTGAGCCAGTGCACTGCACCTACTGAAGCCTGTGCACCTGGAGCCTGGGCTCTGCAACAAGAGAAGCCAGCTCAATCAGAAGGCTGTTTACTGCAACAAAGAGTAGCCCCTGCTCACCATAGCTAGAGAAAGCCCCGTGAGCAGCAACTAAGACCCAGTGAATCCAAAAAACCAAAATTACAATTATTAAACACATACTGCCTGCCTGCTGCTGCTGCTGCCAAGTTGCTTCAGTCGTGTCCGACTCTGTGCGACCCCATGGACTGAAGCCTACCAGGCTTCTCTGTACATGGGATTCTCCAGGCAAGAACACTGGAGTGGGTTGCCATTTCCTTCTCCAATGCATGAAAGTGGAAAGTGAAAGTGAAATCACTCAGTCGTGTCTGACTCTTAGCGACCCCATGGACTGCAGCCCACCAGGCTCCTCCATCCATGGGATTTTCCGGGCAAGAGTACTGGGTGGGGTGCCATTGCCTTCTCCCAAAACACACACACACACACACACACAAATCTCAGAGGTGTATCTATAGGGCTTATGATCACCCAGAAGGAAAAGAATTCCATCTTCTCCTAAATACTATATTTTAGGATATGAAGAGGAGATTAAAAATGGTCCACACTGTTAAACATATGCAACTTTACCTATGATGTGTATTATGAAAACTCTTGACCACCCAGCACTTAGTATATAACTGGGACATGGCTGACTTACAACCACCTGGAGAGCTCAGATCTCTTCCTCCCTCCCACCACCTCCTATTTGCCTAACTCTTAGTTATTATTACTACCACCCCCACTCCCAAAGAAAGACCCTGCTCCTTGGTCTACCAAGCCTCCTTACCCTTCAGATCTCTAATGAAAGTGAAAGAAAGTGAAGTCACTCAGTCGTGTCTGACTCTTTGTGACCCCATGGACTGTAGCCTACCAGGCTCCCCAGTCCATGGAATTTTGCAGGCAAGAGTACTGGAGTGGGTTGCCATTTCCTTCTCCAGGGGATCTTCCCAACCCAGGGATTAAACCCAGGTCTCCCGCATTGCAGGCAGACGCTTTACCGTCTGAGCCACCAGGGAAGCTCAAATTGGAGGTCTTGCCTTTCACAAGCCTCAGGATACTAAGTCATTTTCCATGAACTGATTGTGTGCAGCACCCTTTGAGAATACCTGGGTGAGACAGATCACATTAGTAAGGTAAATACTTTTGACCTTTACCTCCACTTTAACCTCTAGCATCCACACTAGCTAATTCATGTTTTAATTGAAATAAACATCAAGAGAAGCCCTGGAGGAATTTTCCAGCACTCCAGTAGTTAAGACTCTGTGCTTCCACTGCAGAGGGCATGGGTTCAATCTCTGCTCAGGAAACTAAGATCCCACATGCCACACAGCACAGCCCTATTCTCTGCCCACACCCACCCCACCCCACCCCACAAAAAACAAACAGAGCAGTCTTGGAAAGCAAACAAAGAAAAGAGTAAATGCAGGAAAGGTTTTGTCAAGTGAGTATATGAGTTTATGCCTCAGTGATTTTTGCTGGCAGCTGCCTTCATCTCCTTGTTTCACTCCCCCAGAACCAGTATGGCATTCTAGTCACTCTCTGGGTGTTTTAAAAAGTCCACTTTTTCCTTCTATAGGTGTTTACCTTTTGAATTTGTGAAATAAATACCCACTGTGGGCAGGGATCATAAAATTTACTTTTTAAATTGGGGACTATAATTTTTACTTTTATGTCACCTTATGGGAACACAAACTATCCTCCCACATTTCTACCTTCACTTCCAAGAGTCCTATTATTCTTAAACTAGGAGAGTCACTGTCACTCTAGGAGGGGGACAGACACCCCAGTTTATTCAAATGACACTTAGGTATTCACTCTTTCCTGACTCTTCTTTTCCTAACATCTTCTTAAGGTAGAAACTGTGAAGGGTGTGATATTTTAAACTGCTTGCAAGCCAGCAAGTTACCCTACTGCAGGTTTTTATATACACACTGGCGAAAAACAGGAGAGGTCTTTGTCAAAAATAAAAATGTGAACTAACAGCAAAGACAGCAGCCACAGTAACTTCCTAGCTCCAGTTTCCTTAGCTCCAACCTCCAGACGGTGACACAGGGAGGACCAGAAGTTGCCCTACACATGCTTTCGAGGTGCAATATGCAAGATGAAGCCCACCTTGAGGAGACTATGATCTTACATGCTGGCAAATCTACACATTGTTCATTGTTCATCTGAATGTAAGCAAATGTTTCTGGGGAAAAACATATGTAAATCGTTTGAAGGGAGTCACTCTTTTGATCTGTACTTATCTGGAAATGCAAATATGTCTGCTGTAGAGGGAGGCCCCATCTCTATCCTCCGAGGGCTGCCTGCTTGCATTCCTGGACAGATAGTTCTGGAGCACATGGACTAAACATACAGGAGTGCAGCAGATCCATGGAAAATGGTCTTTTAACGTCTCTTAAATTGGTCCCCATGCTCACCAAGTTCTGCTTTTGGACATGTCATTACATTTGTCTTTTTAAAAAGTCTCATATTTTCCAATAATTTCAATTGTTGAAGCCTCAAACTAAGTGTAGCTAATTTCCTCAATGTAAACAAACTCTTGGCAACAAACTTAAAGTGTTCAATCAGAGTATTTTGGCAGAATTTACAGCAACATGGATGAATCTAGAGATTATCGTACTAAGTGAAGTTAATCAGAAAGACAAATATGATATGATATAATTTATATGTGCAATCTAAAATGTGATGCAAAGGAACTTACCTATGAAACAGAAACAGACTCGTAGACATAGAGAAACAGACTTGAGGTTGCCAGGGGGGAGACTGGGAAGGGATGGATCGGGAGTTTGGATGCAAAGTGTTATGTATAGAATGGATAAACAGCGAGATCCTACTGTAGAGCATAGGAAACTATATTCTATATCTTGTAATAAACCATAATGGAAAAAACTTATTTATATAACTGAATCACTTTGTACAGTAGAAATTAACTTAACATTGGAAATCAACTATGCTCAGTGGCTTCAGTCATGTCTGATTTCATGTGACCCCATGAACTGTAGCCCACAAGTCTCCTTTGTCCATGGGATCTCCCAGGCAAGAATACTGGACTTGGTTGCCATTCCCTTCTTCAGGGAATCTTCCTGACCCAGGGATTGAAACTGCGTTTCCTGCGTCTCCTGTATTGCAGGTGATTTGTTTACTGCTGAGCCACTGGGGAAGCCCCCAAATCAGTTATACTTCAATAAAATATATTAAAAAGAAAAAGAATATTTTGGCAGAAGACAATAATAGATGGTGTATTATACAGTGATCTTGTGCTGAAGTGATATGAAAAATTCAAATCTCTCATAATTTATTTTAAAGATGGCCTATTCTACTAGCTATTAAGAATTTGTCTTGAATATTTCTGTCTGTGTAAAAAAGGGAGTAAGAATATATGTGTAATTTCTTGTGTCTGGATATCAAGGTACGTATAACAAAAACACCAGTAACATTAGTTGTCTAAGGAAATGCTATTTAGTGACTGACAGATTGGTACAATACTTTGGATTATTATGCAGAAAATATTCATTTCCTTCCCCATTCTATTGTAGATAGATTATACTTTTTAGGCTTACCCATGTGATTTGCTTTGGCTAATGAAACATTGGTATTCCTTGAATGCAAATTAATGTGTCTTACACAGGATGAGGCTAAACAAAGCAAAATGTCAGAGTTTGGAGCAGGGAAAGGTTTACTGCAGGACCAAAGAAGAAGGCAGTCTGTGCTCAAAAAATTCAAACTCCCATATGGGTTTTCATGAAAGAGTTTTTATAGGTGAAATTTGAAGTGAGGATTGATGGGCATGTAATTTTCTTCTAATTGGTGGATGGTGAGTTAACAGGGTGGTATTCCAGGAATCTTGTGCTCACCCACCTGGGTGAGGGCCTTAGTTCCTACAGAAGAACTCAGATTTATTGTTATGTATACCCCTTGAGGAGGAACCAGGACCATGCTTTATCACTGTAGTACTGTTGTCTTTTA
Organism: Bos mutus; assembly: GCF_027580195.1. Lineage (NCBI taxonomy): Eukaryota > Metazoa > Chordata > Mammalia > Artiodactyla > Bovidae > Bos > Bos mutus. The sequence goes on from NC_091621.1 coordinate 96,733,288, forward strand.
AAACAAAAATTTTTTTTTTTCTCTTTGGTTGTGCTGAGTCTTCATTGCTGCATGGGCTTTTCTCTAATTGTGGTGAGTCAGGGCTACTTTCTAGTTGGGGTGCCTGGGCTTTGCATGGGCTTCTCATTACAGTGGCTTCTTTTGTTGCAGAGAACGGGCTCTAGGGCTCACAGGCTTCAGTAGTTGTGCCTCCCAGGCTCTAGAGCACAATGCTCAAAAGTTGCAGCACACAGGTTGAATTGCTCTGAGGCATGTGGGATCGTCCCAGACTAGGGATTGAACCTGTGTCCCCTGCACCTGCCAGCAGATTCTTTATCACTGAGCCACCAGGGAAGCCCTGCAGCATTGTTTCCGAACTGCCCCTCTGTTTCTGCATTCTTTCCCTTCCTTAATTAGGGAATCTGTTTGAATCTGCCCTTTGGAACTCAGGGAATGTTTTAGAAGCTAAATAGTCTTTTTTCTTCCAAAGAAGAAATGGGGACACAGAAAGGCTTTGGGTCCTATTCAGTTTCACTAGCAAACAGACAAGAGCAGAGGTCTGAAATATATTTGACTTGGTTCTTATTCTACCGTTTGCCTAAAGAACATGCACCAACAGCAACTTCTTCTTCAGCCTGAGTTCTAAGGCAAGACATGGAAACAGACATGTTCCTAGCTTGAATCCTGGAGCCCAAGCAGCTAAGCCCCAGCATGAGGCAGAGTTATCCACTGACCCACAGAGAAACAAGTAAGAAAAACAAGTCATTGTTGTAAGCCATTGGGTGTTGGTGGTTTTTTAATACAGCATTATTTTGGCACTAGCTGGCTCAGCATTGGGAAGAAAATTTTTCACTCAGCATTCTTTTGTAATTTTTGCATTTTGAACCATATAAATACACTATTTCAAAAAAAAATTTAAATGTATCCTGTTATGCATATATGCCAAAATGACTCAGGAGATAGATAAGGGTAATCTTCCGAATACTAAATAGTTTCTTCGTGTCCATGTCTTTCCATTTCCTTATCTTGGACCCAAGATGATGTTTGTGAGAAAACAAGTATAAAAAGAATATTTTTAAAGAATCTGGGCAATATCTTTAAAATTCTGAGGGAATTTCATTTTCAACATAAAATTCTGTACCTAGCTGAATGATCAATCCAGTGTGAAGGTAGGACAATTAGTCATTTTTCACTAGTTGTACCAGTTAGTGCTACAGAATGAGTTTACAACTTTTTAAAAATTATTATTCAAAATGACTTTAACCACTTCACACGTACTTTGATGGCTATAATTTTTCTTTTTTTTGAAAAAAAGGAAAATAACAAATGTTAATGAAAATGTGGAGAAACTACTATACATTATTGACAGTACTGCCAACACACACACAAAAAATGTTTGGCACTTCCTCAAAAAGCTAAACATAGAATTACTGTATTCCTCAGTAATTTCATTAGTAAGCATATACCTGAAGGAACTGAAAGCAGAAACTTAACCAGATGCTTGTATACCAATATTCATTGTCTCATTATTCATATTAGCCAAAAGGTGGAAACAATTCAAATGTCCATCAACAAATGCGTGGATAAACAAACTATGGTATATATGGTCAATGGAATATTATTTGATCATAAAAGGAATCTTAAAAGGAATGAAGTTCTGACACATGCTACAACATTGCATGAACCTTGAAAACATAATGCTAAGTGAAATAAACCAGATGTGTGTGTGTTAGTTGCTCAGTCATGTTCAGCTCTTTGCAACCCTATGGACAGTAGCCCACCGGACACCTTGCTCTTCTGTATATGAAATTTTCTAGGCAAGAATACTGGAAAGAGTTGCCCTTCCCTTCTCCAGGGGATCTTCCTGACCCAGGGATCAAACTTGAGTCTCTGGCATTGCAGGCAGATTCTTTACCATTGAAGCCACTGCTGCTGCTGCCAAATCACTTCATTCGTGTCCTACTCTGTGCAACCCCAGAGACAGCAGCCCACCAGGCTCCCCCGCCCCTGGGATTCTCCAGGCAAGAACACTGGAGTGGGTTGCCTTTTCTTTCTCCAATGCATGAAAGTGAAAAGTGAAAGTGAAGTAGCTCAGTCGTGTCCGACTCTTAGCAACCCCGTGGACTAGGGAAGTTCAAACCAGCTACAAATAGAAAAGTATTATATGATTCTATTTACATGAAACATCTAGAATGGGTACATTGATACAGACAGAAAGAAGATAGAGGTTATCAGATGCTGGAGGGAGTGTTGGGAGAGTTATTGCTTAGAGTATTTCTTTGAGATGAAAAAGTTATGGAACTAGGTAGGGGTAATGGTAGAACGTTGAGAATGTTATTAATACCACTGAATTATATGCTAAAAATGGTTAAAATGGTACATTTTATGGTGTGTGTGTATATATATATATATATACACATATTAACATATGGTATATATATATGTAATATATACATATTAACATATGGTATATATATGTAATATATACATATTATGTATGGTGTGTATATATATATTAACTACAACCTTTAAAAGTAATAATGTAATACCCTGGAAACCAGTGATGATACACTTTAGGTAAATTGTATAGTATATGAATTATATTTCAGCAGTAAAACTACTTAGAAAGAAAAGACATTCACAATTTCAACCTTGCTGAAACAGAGACAACACTGTGTGTGCTAGTAAGAATGGTTAGAACCCAGGGTAAGTATGACATATAATTATTAAGTACATGCAAGTTAGCCCATCTTGAAATCTAAAAAACAATAAAAGAAATACAAAACCAGAAATTGAGGATGGAGCTGTTGTTCCTCAGGTCAACTGACTGCTAGAAAAAGCTATTAATGATGCAAACCTTTATTTGCTAGACTTTCTGCAGTGAGGAAGAATACCACTTTAGTAATGTTTCAGAAGAGTCCAGTCAGAGGAAGACGTTTATAGGGTTTTTGGAGCCTTGAGTTCAAGTGGCTTAGACTGATCTTTCAAGAAGGAAAATTGACTGGGATTGGACGAATTTTGAGACATAATAGCTTAGGATTGGTGGATACAGTGAGATGAGGACCTCAAAGTGAGAACTGATAAGTCAACTATTACTTGGTAAGTAAGTTTTTGTCCAGATGGGTGATCTATTGTCCTAATAGAAGAGCTGTTGGAGTAAATGAACAAATTGCTTACTTCAATAAAATTAGCTTTGCAAAAATGTCCCAAAATAGATAGTTAGTTATTTATTGATTTATCATTTTTCTAGAAAAAAATTCCTGAGGAAAATGTTCTCTGTCCCAAAAGTTAAGCTATGTGGATGAGGTGGCTAGGAAGAGTGAACAAACCTTACACAGAGAGGCCTAGTCACCCACTTTATCTCACTTCTTTCTTAGTCTACATCAATGACTAGCAAACTATAGCCTGTGAACCAAATCTGATCCTCTGAATATTTTTGTACAACCCATTAGCTAAAAATGGTTTTTGCACTTTTTAATCATTGGAAAATTAAAAGGAGAAGAATAAATGAAAATTATAAGAAAATCAAATTTTCTACAAATAAATCAAATGTCTACAAATAAAGTTTTATTGGGAAATTGCCACACCATTCATTTATGCATTGTCTATGGCTGCTTTTAAGCTACAACGACAGAGCTGAGTAGTTAACAACAGAGGCTGTATGGCCTGCGAAGCACTACCTGGGTATTTTAGAAATAACTTGCTGACCCTGGTTGAAGAACAGGAGGCATGTTACCAGAGGGTTAGCTAGCTATTTTAAAAAGGAAAGAAGAGAGAAATGTACATGTTGAAAAGTAGGAAGAAAAAAGGTTAAAGAAATTCATCCAGTTCTGATGAGGCAACTAAATCAAAGGTAACTGGACCAGAGATACTCTACTCATTTATGAGCACCTTAAAGAAAAAGTGGGTTGATGGGAGGTGGGGAGGAGAGAGAGATTCAAGAGGGAGGAGATATATACATTCAAGAGGGAGGTGAAGGAGATATATATATTCAAGAGGGAGGTGATATATATATATATAACTGTGACTGATTTGTATTGTTGTACAGCAGAAGCCAACACAACATTGTGAAGCAATTTTCCTCCAATTAAAAAATGTGTGCTCAGTCGCTTCAGTCGTGTCCAACTCTTTGCGACCTTATGTACTGTAGCCGGACATGCTCCTCTGTCCATGGGATTTTCCAGGCAACAAAAAAAAATCTTGGGACTTCCCTGGTGGTCTAGCAGTTAGGAATCTGCCTTGCAATGGCAGAGAACAAGAGTTCGATCCATGGTTAGAGAATTAAAATCCCACGTTCAGTGGGGCCACTAAGCCCGCACCTCAGCTACTGAGCCTGCTCACTCTAGAGCCCGTGCTCCATAACTAGAAAGAAGCCTGTGCACTGCAACCAAGAGCCCACACGCTACAGTGAAAGACCCTGCAAGATCCCACGTGCTGCAATTAAGACCTGACACAGCCAAATAAAATTTAAAAATAAATAAATAAATATTTAAAGAAGAAAGAAAAATGTTCTTTCGGGAGTTCCCTGGCAGTCCAGTGTTTAAGACTCTGTGCTCCTGATGCAGGGGGCACAGATTCATTCCCCGACTGGTACACAGTGAGGCTAAAAAAGAAAAGGTTTTTTCAATGACAAAAGTTAACAAAGCAATTCAGTAGTTCTCTGCTTTGATAGGCAGAAGCATAACAAATGTAAACATTTGTTTCTTCTGGATAGGAAGAATTATTAATAGAAATATTTTCCAATTTATTTTCACTGCATATACACATGTACCCACTTGCACAGATTCACATCACCAAAAAATGTTCCCTCTCCAAACAAAATTGGAAATCATAAGAAAATAATCCCTTAAGCCATATCTACATATTGTATTTAAGCAAACAAATATCCTAGAAGTAATTGCAAAATGTAAAGTAAAAAAAAACAACAACAAACAAATGTTATTAAATACAAAATATTTATATTACATAAGTGTTAGTAGATGATGTTCCCTGCTTCTTGCCAATTTTGGAGTCAAATCACTGACTTGTTAAATCTACTCCATGTGAACTCCAAGAATCAGAAAATATTTTATTGTCATTCTTTGATGTCACACTAAAAATTTCTGGGATATCTACTGAAAGACTGTATATACAAATAGACATAGCCAGACTACACACGTCAAAATAGAACTCTGACCCACAATCTACAGCAATCAACCCAGGAAGTCAGGCTAAGATATACAAGTCAGACATGTAGGAAATCAGACTACTATCTCTAACAAGCAGTCCAAGAAGCCAAACAAAAACCTCAATAACAATTGGCCCAAAATGTCTAAAACTTGACTAATATCTGATAGTGTTCCAAGTTTTTGCCCCTGCTTTCAACTTAGAACCAAGTAGAGAAAGCCAAATATGCACCCTAATCAAGGATGCTTCACTTCTAGTTAGTCCACCTGTTGTTTTCCTACACCAGCAACCTCCAATCACAGCACACCTAGAGCCTTTACTTTTCTCCACTATAAAGCTTTCCAGGCATGCTGCAGCCCATGGGATCACAATGAGTCGGACATGACTGAGCAAATGAACTGAACTGAACTGAACTCCTCTTTCTACCTCTGAGTTTTTGTCAGAACACAATGGTGCTGGCTGACTTTTTTTGCTATAGCCAGCTCAGAATAAATAGCCCTAGCTTGTTCACATTTGAGTGGTCTTTGTTTATTTCTGTAAAACCATTATCACCTTCCTCAGCAGTTCAGTTCAGTTAAGTTCAGTCGCTCAGTCATGTCCGACACTTTGTGACCCCATGGACTGCAGCACACCAGGATTCCCTCTTCATCACCAACTCCCAAAGCTTGCTCAAATTCATGTCCATCATGCTGGTGATGCCACCCAACCATCTCATCTTCTGTTGTCTCCTTCTCCTCCCACCTTCAATCTTTGACAACATCAGAGTCTTTTCCAATGAGTCAGGTCTTTACATCAGGTGGCCAAAATATTGGAGTTTTGGCTTCAGCATCAGTCTTTCCAATGAACACTCATGACTGATTTCCTTCAGGATTGACTAGTTTGATTTCCTTGCAGTCCAAGGGACTCTCAAGAGTCTTCTCCAATACCACAGTTCAAAAGCAACAATTCTTCGGCACTCAGCTTTCTTTATAATCCAACTCTCACATCCATACATGACTACTGCAAAAACCATAGCTTTGACTATCCAGTACTTTGTTGGCAAAGTAATGTCTCTGCTTTTTAATATGCTGTCTAAGTTGGTCATAGCTTTTCTAACAAGGGGCAAGCTTCTTTTCATTTCATGGCTGAACTCATCATCTGCAGTGATTTTGGAGCCCAAGAAAATAAGTCTTTCACTGTTTCCATCGTTTCCCCATCTGTTTGCCATGAAGTGATGGGACCGGATGCCATGATCTTAGTTTTCTGAATGTTGAGTTTTAAGCCAACCTTTTCACTCTCCTCTTTCACTTTCATCACGAGGCTCTTTAGTTCTTCTTTGCTTTCTGCCATAAGGGTGATGTCATCTGTGTAAATGAGGTTATTGATATTTCTCCTGGCAATCTTGATTCCAGCTTGTGTTTCATTCAGCCCAGCATTTTGCATGATGTACTCTGCATATAAGTTAAATAAGCAGAGTGACAATAAACAGCCTTGACATACTCCATTCCCAACTTGGAACCAGTCTGTTGTTCCATGTCTGGTTCTAACTTCTGCTTCTTGACCTTGCATATAAATTTCTCAGGAGGCAGGTAAGATGGTCTGGTATTCCCATCTCTTTAAGAATTTCCCACAGTTTGTTCTGATCCACACAGTCAAAGGCTTTGGCGTAGTCAATAAAACAGAAATAGATGTTTTTCTGGAACTCTCTTGCTTTTTCCATGATCCAACAGATGTTGGCAATTTGATCTCTGATTCCTCTGCCTTTTCTAAATCCAGCTTGAACATCTGGAAGTTCACAGTTCACGTATTGTTGAAGCCTTGCTTGGAAAATTTTGAGCATTACTTTGCTAGCATGTAAGATGAATGCAATTGTGAAGTACTTTGAACATTCTTTGGCATTGCCCTTCTTTGGGATTTGAATGAAAACTGACCTTTTCTAGTCTTGTGGCCACTGCTAAGTTTTCCAGATTTGCTGGCATATTGAGTGGAGCACTGTCACAGCATCATCTTTTAGGATTCGAAATAGCTCAACTGGAATTCTATCACCTCCACTAGCTTTGTTTGTAGTGATGCTTCCTAAGGCCCATTTGACTGTATTTCAGGATGTCTGGCTTTAGGTGAGTGATCACACCATCGTGGCTATCTGGGTGATTAAGATCTTTTTTGTATAGTTCTTTTGTGTATTCTTGCCACCTCTTCTTAATATCTTCTGCTTCTGTTAAGTCCATACTGTTTCTGTCCTTACTGTGCCGATCTTTGCATGAAATGTTCCCTTGGTACCTCTAATTTTCTTGGAGAGATCTCTAGTCTTTCCCATTCTATTGTTTTCCTCTATTTCTTTGCACTGATCACTGAGGAAGGCTTTCTTATCTCTCCTTGCTATTCTTCGGAACTTTGCATTCAAATGGGTATATGTTTCCTCTAGTCCTTTGTCTTCAGCTTTTTTTTCTTTTCTCAGCTATTTGTAAGGCCTCCTCAGACAACCATTTTGTTTTTGCATTTCTTTTTCTTGGGGATGATCTTGATTCCTGCCTCCTGTACAATGTCACGAACCTCTATCTATAATTCTTCAGGCACTCTGTCCATCAGATCTAGTCCCTTGAATGTGTTTGTCACTTCCACTGTATAATTGTAAGGGATTTTATTTAGGTCATACCTGAATGGTCTAGTGGTTTTCCCTACTTTCTTCAATTTAAGTCTGAATTTGGCAATAAGGTGTTCGTGATCCGAGCCGCAGTCAGCTCCTGGTCTTGTTTTTGCTGACTGTATACAGCTTCTCCATCTTTGGCTGCAAAGAATATAATGAATCTGATTTCAGTATTGACCATCTGTGATGTCCATGTGTAGAGTCTTCTCTTATGTTGTTGGAGGAGGGTGTTTGCTATGACCAGTGTGTTCTCTTGGCAAAACTCTGTTAGCCTTTGCCTTGCTTCATTTTGTACTCCAAGTCAAATTTGCCTGTTACTCCAGGTATCTCAGCAGTATCTTCTAGTTTTCATTGTTTCCTATTCACCACTTGCTTTGGGAAAAAGCTGTTTTGTTAACAATGTTCTAGAACAGGAGACATTGTCAGTACCTAGCTAACTTTACTTTCCAGGGAACATTTTTGAGACTACTCTGCTCATTACATGAAGAGTAATTATAAAGATTTTAGAGAAGAAATCCTGTAGCCTGCGATTTCCCCTTCATTTTTTTTTTTTTCTTTTTGGCTGCCTTACGTAGCATGTGGGATCCTAGTTCTTGGACCAGGGCTGGAAAATGTGGTCCCTTCATCAGAAGCATAGAGTCTCAATCACTGTGCCACAAGAGAAGTTCTTCCTTTTTCATCTTTAATTAGGTTTCTCTCTTCCACTCCTGTAACATTCCTTATAGCTACTTTAAAAGGAAAACTCTGGGACTTCTCTGGCGGTCCAGTGGTTAAGAATCCACCTACCAGTGCAGGGGACATGGGATTGATCCTTGGTCTGGGAAGATTCCACATGCTGTGGGCCGACTAAGTCTTGTACACCACAACTACTGAAGCCCTTGGGCTCTAGAGCCCATGCTCTGCAACAAGAGAACCCATTGTAACTAGAGGGTAGTCTCTGCTTGCTGCAACTAGAGAAAACCTGTGTGCAGCAAAAAGTTAATTAGTTTATTTTTTAAGAAAGAAATTGGGACTCGGACTTTTCTAACCTTCCAGTTGTTAAGACTCTGAGTTTCTAGTGCAAGGCACACAGGTTCCTGGTCAGGAAACTAAGATCCCACATGCTACGGGATGCAAACAAAAAAGCATTAAGGAAAAAAAACAAAAACAAAACTGAGGCTTCTGTCATCAGCTGTTACCATTCTATATACCACCTTCTTTCTGCAATGTAAGGTCTACTGGCTCTATTCTATTAATAGATCTGTGCAGGAAGCCTGTTCACTTTTTCTGGATTTGTATTGTCAGTCAACCTGAAGCAAGAGGCTCTTTAAATATTAGTATGTGGCAAGAGCAAAACGATTGCTTTAAAGGAGAGAAAAAGGAAGCAACTGGCAGTTTGTTTTAAGAAAATGAGCTTCCATATCTTTAACTTCTGTATATCAGATCCGATGTTGGTTGAAAACGCAGATGTGGAGTGCCAACTGTAAAAGATTTGAGCTCCTGAGGATTTTGGTATCTGCAGGGGCCCCAGAATCAATTCCCCATGGATACTGAAGAATGTCCATACTTTTCCTTAAACTAGATCTGCTTGAGAACTTACCTGTAGTCAAGACATCATGCTGGTTCTCAGATGTTAAACATGTCCCACTTTTCCAGCTTCCCACTTTTCCACTCTCCTCCCAATTCATGAACCTATTACAGATATTGCTTGTAGAAGAGGAAGACTCCAGGGTTCCAGGAAGGATTAACTTGAAACACAGCTTTGGCTATTGAGAAAGTGACGGACTCTAATGATAGAGCAATGCACCCTTTGCAAGTCAGGTGTTTCTAAATTCTTTGCTTTCAATAAAATTGAAGGAGGATATGAAGAAGTTGACAACCAAAATTACATTCAAAACTCAACATTTGGGGAACTTCCCTGGTGGCCCAGTGGCTAAGAATCCACCTTGCAATGCAGGGGACTCTGGTTCAATCCTTGGTCAGGAAACTACGATCTCACATGCCATGAAGCAACTAAGGCCGTGTGGTGCAACTAGAGAGTGACAGTGAGACAACTACGGAGCAGAAGCACTCTAGAGCTGGTTCTCCACAACAAGAGAAGCCTGCGCGCCGCAACAGAGACCCAGTGCAGCCAAATATAGAAAAATAAAACAAAATAAATTTTTTTAAGTTATCTCACACTCTCAAAGAAATCAACATTTGGGAACTGTCCGGTGGTCCAGTAGTTAGGATTCCATGCTTTCACTGCCAAGGGTGTAGGTTCAATCCCTAGTGGGGCAACTAAGATCCTGCAAGCTGCTTGGCACGGCCAAAAAAAGAAAAGAAAAGAAATCAACATTTTCTGATGGATAATTATTGTCATATATTTCAGAAAGACTTTAAATAAACTAATGACATCACTATAATAAAATCTCTTTCATTTCCATTTCCTCATTTAAACTACAAGGCATCAAAAACAAATCCAGAGTAGGTAAGGAGAAACTTTTTTCAGAAAGACTGCTGTATTGGGATACTCTGTTGGAGTAAACAAGGTCAGAAGGAACAGGGTGTGGGTGAATGGCATCAGCAGATAGCACCCTGAGCAGAGGGCATAACTGGATAGTTTTTCCTTGCAATCACCAATCTTGGTAATGCCATTAAGGAGATTGTTCCACCTTCCAGGGCTTGTTTAAGCACAAGGGTCCAGGAAAGATTAGGAGTCCTGAGGAAGGAGAGAAGTCCAATTAAAGCTTTGTCAAGTCAGATTGTTACTGTACTCAATGGGTCCGTCACTCGAGGTTCACGGCCAACAGACACGCTATTGCAGGAGTGGGAATCCCTCCCAGGACCTGAAAGTGGGCTCTTGTCTAATGCTCAGAAATGAATTATCTGAGGAGATACATAGGCTGACAAAGCAAGAGATTTTATTGGGAAGGGGCACCCAGGTGGAGAGCAGTAGAGTAAGGGAACCCAGGAAGACTGCTCTGCAAGTTTAGGGTTTTACAGTGATGGGATTAGCTTCTGGGTTGTCTTTAGCCAATCGTTCTGACTCAAAGCCCTTCCTGGTGGTGCACACCTTGTTCAGCCAAGATGGACGCCAGCGAGAAGGATTCTGGGAAGTGCTCAGACATGTGGTGTCTCCTTTTGACCTTTCCTGAACTCTTCCGGTTGGTGGTGGCTTAATAGTTCTGTGTTCCTTACCAGGACTTCCTGTCATAAAACAACTCATGCAAGTGGTTACTATGGTGCCTGGCCAGGGTGAGTGGTTTCAGTCAGTGTGCTTCCCCTAACAACTCACCCTGTGAAAGACTTCTACTCAAGATACTTCTTGGGAATTGGGGAGGAAGTCTCTTTCTTCTGTAACTTTTTCCTGCTGTGTATGGGTGTAGGCCTGCATAGCAGAGCAGAAGTCTCTCTCTACCTGATCTAAGTAAAGGTATTCTGTGCCTGAAACCAGCATTCAACCTTTTAAGAACAGCAATTTAGCTTAAAACTGCTGACCCCTGTCAGAGATGAAATAGACAGGACCAAACAGGAGGCCTAAAGGGATGGTCATCACTGGGTCCCAGAAACAGAAGGCAACATTTGGGGTGAGGGCTGCAGGGTATATGACTTTGTCCTGATTGATTAGTGGTGAGGCAACAGAGCAGTGCTCCAGAAATCTTGTGCTCAGCCTGAAGTTACATCCTCCACCGGGGTGGGGGCCCCAGTTCTGCAGATGAGCTCAAACATATTGTTATGCATATTTCTTGAGTAGGAACCAGGACCCTGCCTCAAGGCTGTACCACCATTTGATTGTTCTTTCTCGGTTTCTGTATCCTCTCCCTTTCTTGATTAGCAACTGCTTGAATCTACTCTTTGGAACTCGGGGAAGGTCAAGGAGGCTGAATGAAACCTATAACCTACAGACAAGAAATGGACAACACAGAACAGATTGGTACTCCAGAGCCCCATGGAGTTCTGCACAGTTTTAATTTAGGGAACCTGGCAACTATGACTGTGATAACTTTCTGTCAAAATGGGACATAGGACTGCCTCAGCTTGGAGAATAGACCCTAAATTGCAAGTCCTATATCTGTGTCTTGTATGAACAAAATCTCAGTCCCTTGATCTGCCATTTTGGTGTAACAGACCAGTTAGAAGTACTGGGAGTGACAACTGGAATTTTAATAGACAAAATAAATCTCATTTCTTTTCAGAAGAATAGGCCTGAAACCCAAGCTGGACATGGCACTCTGGGGAGACTTGTAGCCAGTTGCCTAGTTTTATAAAAAGTAAGGTTATTAGTTGCCAGCAGACACTGTTTTGAGAATGGTGGCATCCAAACCTGACATGACTCAAAAAACTCAAGTATTTAGCAATACAAGGTCTAGTCTGAAATTACACCCATAGAATCACCTAGTTATTTCCTTGGATGTTTGAACCATAGTGACTCTATTTGGACTTTTAATTGTAAAATTTTCTTTAATAGCCAAAGCAGATGTCACCATTAACGATGTCAGTGTTTCTCTGGGTATGAGAAGATGCAAGAACTGGGACTCATAAAAATCTTCTTCTAAAAAGATCTAACTGCCTGAAGGCCTGTTCTGTCAGGTTTTCCCAGAGCACAGAATGCCTCATTCCTGATTTCTACCCTGAACTCCTTTCAAGGGTGTTGAAGATCAGCAGCTGCAGTGGCTATGATTTAATCTTTGTAGAGGTATATGGCAAGCATCAGTTTTTAGTTGGCAGAGCCCTTTCTTGGTCATAAACTTGACCATGATTTTGAGGGGGGCATTTCATGACCATTTTATCCCATGGTGCTGAGAATGTCCATTCTCAGGTTATGGTAAAGATTTTGTTGACAGGCCACTCAATGTGCTGTTACTGCACTAGGCCAAAACACAGTATTCAAAATTCTCTGGACCACCTGTCTTACTAGCCTCTTGGTCCAGGAAAACATACCTTCTTGTTGTTTCTTCCCATATCTAGAGTTACACTGTTACCATCATCAATCTCATATGGAACTATATGTTATTTTATCAGAGGCCTCAGTCAAACATTTGGCAGTGTAAGAAACAACAATTTTGTAAAACAGGTGAAATACCAATAACATAGCCAGCAGTATTAGTAAAGTCATAAGTAAGACTTAAGCTAAGAATTTCCACTAGATGCAGCCCAGTATATCCCAGGTTATCTGACCTAGTCTACTCTGTACAAATCTTTATCTTCCAGGAAAATTATATATTGGCATTGTCTATAAGGCACATAGCTCAGTTTTTTAGTGTTACTGGGTTGATTATCCTTCAGTCAGTTCAGTTCACTTCAGTCCCTCAGTTGTGTCCGACTCTTTGCAACCCCATGAATTGCAGCACACCAGGCCTCCCTGTACATCACCACCTCCAGAGTTCACCCAAATTCATGTGTATCGAGTCCGTGATGCCATCCAGCCATCTCATCCTCTGTTGTCCCCTTCTCCTCCTGCCCTCAATCCCTCCCAGCATCAAGGTCTTTTCCAATGAGTCAACTCTTCGCATGAGGTGGCCAAAGTACTGGAGTTTCAGCTTTAGCATAATTCCTTCCAAAGAAATCCCAGGGCTGATCTCCTTCAGAATGGACTTGCAGTCTGTTGGGACTCTCCTTGCAGTCCAAGGGACTCTCGAGAGTCTTCTCCAACACCACAGTTCAAAGCATCAATGTTACCAGGTATTAATTTAATATTGAATACTTCCCAGTTCACATGAACCTGGAATTCATTGTTTAATTTAGAATTATTTGATTTGTAAGCGCTTACTTTTCTTTAAGCCAATTAAATAGAGCTCATTTACAAATTAATCTCAAAAATATTATCCAGAGACAAAGACATATGGAGACATACACATATTCAGATATAGCTCAAGATCTAGCTTCATTTTCTAAGCTTAGTCATGAATTAAATATTATGATATAAAATGCACTAGTTTTTAAATAACAGTTGGAATCAGTAAGAATTTAAAGGCTTCTTCCTATTTTTCCTCTGTCTCAGGAGTTAGAGATGGTCTAGATAAGAGTTCCTGAGAGCCCTGGTCTCAAGGCACAGGGAATGAAAATCAAATTCTAACAAAATAGCAGCAGGTCGAAACCAAATGGTGGCCACACAAGGCAAAATGGCCATCACAAATCACAATGCAGAACACAGAGTATAAAACACACACATAGGCCTGGCAGTCCTAATCAGACCCTTCCTGAAATACAAGATTACAGTCTCTCAGAAAACTTCCTATAGGCCCAGAACTTCAGATCCAAGTACTAACAGAATAAATGAAAATGTCTCAGGTCTTCAAAGATTTCAAAGGGAGGAAAAGAAGCCAGGTTGAAAGAAGAGGCAGGAGGTGGGAAAGGAGGGCAAAAAGGGTGGCCTGCCACCTGCAGATACCTAGGCATTACAGGACTTTACCCTGAGCCTCCAGAGAAGGGAGGATTGAAACTTAGCCCTACCAGAAACCAGACCAGAACAGAACCAGAATTCGAGTTCTCTGCCAAGAGGAGGTGATCAGTCTCCAATCCTCAGCTCAGGTTGAGGCCCTTCAACCAGATTCCTGTGTCCAAGATGGGGGGACTAGAAAAAACTGTAGGATAGGATAGGAAGGGTTAAGGAGAGGAAAAAAGAGAGAGAAGGGGAGAGAGGTCAATAAAGTCTCTTGTTCCTTACTGGGTCAGGGCACTCTAGCCAGTTGTCCACATCAGGAGGAGACCAGGGACAAAAGGGTCCCTGTTGTGGCTTCTGGGTCTGGTCCATCGGCAGGCAAGCTGCTCCCTGAGCACCCCAAGTGGTCAGGATGTCAGTCGTAGCAGAGAAGAGTCCCCACCAGAGTCACCATTTGTTGCAGGAAGGGGGACCACTTCCAGGGCCCGAAGGTGGACTCTTGTCTAACACTCAGAAATGAATTGTCCGAGGAGACACGTGGGCTGACAAAGCAAGCGATTTTATTGGGAAGGGGCACCCAGGTGGAGAGCAGTAGGGTAAGGGAACCTACCCTACTCACAGTCTTGGTTTTTATAGTGATGGGATTAGTTGTCTTTAGCTAGGCTTTTAGCTAGGCTCAAAGTCCTTCAAGTGGTACACGCCTTCTTCAGCCAAGATGGATGCCAGTGAGAAGGATTCTGGGCGGTGCTCAGACATATGGTGTCTCCTTTTGACCTTTTGAACTCTTCCAGTTGGTGGTGACTTATTAGCTCCATGTTCCTTACCAGGACCTCCTGTAGTAAAACAACTCATGCAAATAGTTACTATGGTGCTTGGCCAGGGTGGGCAGTTTCAGTCAGTGTGCTTCCCCTAACAATGCCAGGTACTTTCCATCAAAGTGGAAGCATTTATTACTTGTGGCAAGTAAAGTCTTAGTCTCTCAGTCATGTTCCACTCTTTGCAACCCTATGGACTGTAGCCCACCATGAAAGTGCCATGGATGACTATAGTTCCTCTATCCATGGAATTCTCTAGACAATAATACTGGAGTAGGTAGCCATTCCCTTCTCCAGGGGATCTTCCCAATCTAGGGATCGAACCCTGGTTTCCTGCATCACAGGCAGATTCTTTATCAACTGAGCCAAGTAAAAAGGTGAAGAAACATCTCTTAAAGAACTGTCTATCCAAACAACAAGATCAGGGAATTCCAAAAGAGCTTCCTTGGTGGTTCAGACAGTAAAGAATCTGCCTGAAAACATGAAAAATTACAGTACCATATATAAAATAGATAGCCAATGGGAATGTGCTGTGTGGCTCAGGAAACTCAAACAGGGGCTCTGTATCAACCTAGAGGGGTGAGGTTGTTGAAGGAGATGGACACTGGGAGGTGGCCTCTGGGAGGGGATATATATGTGCCAGTGGCTGATTCATTGATTGATATTTGACAGAAAACAACAAAATTTTAAAGCAATTATCCTTCAATAAAAAATTAATTAATTAAAAAAAAAAAGAATCCCCCTGCAGTTTTCAGGAGACCCAGGTTCAACTGCTAAGGGTTCAGTCAAGATCCCCTGGAGAAGGGAATTAGATGGCAGCCTCCAGTATCCCCATGCCTGGGATTCTCCATGAACAGAGGAACCTGGTGGGCTATAGTCCTCAAGTCCAAAGAGTTGGACACAACTGAGTGACTAACACTTTCACTTTCAAGCTAAGGGCGGCTGCATATTTATGAAAGAACAAGTGCAATCTTTGACATAGAGGTGAAGTTCTAGAGGTGCTTGGGCAGTGGGACAATAGACTCAGACAGATGTCACTGTACAAAACACAGCAGCTATCCCCGCCCCTGGGGTGGAGATTTTAGCATTAAAATGAGGCGAGGTTACTCTAGGTTGACAAAATCCAGGCATCTAATTGAATGAAGTCAAGAGGGTCAACAAAGGTCAGCATCATCAATTCTTACACTCCAGTTACTCTTGAGGTTGAATTCTCCAGGGGGTTTGGATCCTGCAAAACAGCTCAAGAATGTACTTCAGGGTGATCTGTACCATTATGGTCTGGGCACATGTTGGAAAAGAATTTCCAGTCATGAGACAGAATGAGAGGGAAATAAAGTTTATTAGAATGGCTCAAGGAAGAACCAACATTGAACAGGGGTCCCAGATCCACTTTTATAGCCAGGATACAAGGAGTGGGATAGGGATATTGTGGGTCATTTGCTGATTGGATGAGGCATGTATACTGGGTAGGGGGAAGAATGAGGCAAATGCCTTCTCTTTATGGAGTAGGAGGGGAGACAGGTTATACTGCTCTGAAATCCATTAATAGTTAGAACATGGGGGAGGGAAGGACAATAAAGGCTTGGTTTTTCCGTTCCTGTATTGCAAACCCTCCTGGGTTTTATCTGCTCTTTAGTCCTTGGATCACCACATTCCTCTCCTCTTTTAGGGCCAATTCTTTGGCCCCTGTTGATACCCTGCTCATGTTTAACTATCTACGTATTTCCCTTCTCAGGCATTTGGGAACACAGTCTCAAAGGAAAAGGGGCAATGACCGCTCTGACTTCTTCAGGCTGTACAGGGGCATTGTGGGGCTCTGGGTTCCCTTTGCTGGCTCTCTCTCAGGGTGCATTTACAGAGGGAGATGACAGTCCATGGACTAATAAGGTGACTTGTTTCAGCATTGTCTAGATGTTGGTCAGGGAATATTCTTGTCATACTACAACTTTTTTTTTTTTTTCATACTACAGCTTTAGATTTGTTGTATTCTAGAAGAAACAAACTTAACAAAAAAGTTAAAGGTACATGGCCCAAAGATTAATAGAAATAGAAAAGCTGATCAGGAGCTAGCCAGGAGAACCAGGACCTGACATTGGTTCGTGACATTAGTATTTCTCTAGGTATGAGAAGATGCAAGAATTTGGGCTCATAAATTCTTTACCTGAAAACATCTGACTATCTGAAGGCTGATTCTTCTGGGTTTTCCCCAGAGCACAGAATGCCTTATTTCTGATCTCCACCCTGAACTCCTTTCAGGGGGTGTTGAAGGTCAGCAGCTTGCAGTGGTCATGATGTAATCTTTGTAGAGGCAGCTGGCCAGTGCCAACTTCCAGTCAGCAAGGCCTCTTCATAGCCCCATGTTCAACCATGCTTTGGGGCATTTCATGGCCATCGTGTCCCATGGTGCTGGGAAGGCTCATTCCCAGATCTACCAAAGATTCCATTGACAAGCCACTCAGTGTGTTGTTACTAGACCAGGCCTTGCAAGTGGCAAAAGTGTCCGGACCATACCTGTCTTACTAGCCTCTTGGTCCAGGAAAACATTCCCTCTTATTGCTTCATCACATATCTAGAGTTCAGTTCAGTTCAGTCGCTCAGTCGTGTCTGACTCTTTGTGACCTCATGGACTGCAGCACGCCAGGCCTTCCTGTCCATCACCAACTCGTGGAGTTTGCTCAAACTCATGTCCATTGAGTCGGTGATGCCATTCAACCATCTCATCCTCTGTCGTCCCCTTCTGCTCCCGCCTTCAATCTTTCCAGCATCAGGGTCTTTTCAAGCAAGTCAGTTCTTCACATCAGGTGGACAAAGTATTGGAGATTCAGCTTCAACACGAGTCCTTCCAGTGAAAATTCAGGACTGATATCCTTATCTAGAGTTACACTAGTACAAACATTGATCACATATGGAACTTCATATCAACATTTTATCACAGGCTCAGTCACACATTTAGTAACATAAGAAACAATCTTCTGAAACAAGCAACATAGAAAACAATATAACTAGCAGTTATTAGTAAGGTCATAAGTAAGAATTATAAGTCAAGAACTTTCATTAGGTAGAGCCCAGTATACCCCCAGTCATCTGACTTCATTTGTTAAATGACTGGTGTTAATCTCCTGGTTGTATATCATGGAGCATCTGATCTTTATCTGAAGACTGCTTACTGAGATAAGCTTTAGAAACAAACTTAGAGTGTCCTTTTTAGTAACGTAATTAAATCTTTCAGCAATATAACACAACAACAAGGAACTATCTCAGAACTGAGTCTTAGTAAACACTAGACCTTAATTAACAAAACTAGAAACTTAGTTTTACAATTAACAAAAACTTAATATTCAGTGAAACATAATTTTTTCCCAAGAAGATTGGAAAATGTACCTTTAAAACAGAACTAGGAGTCTTTGTAACTGATTTATTGCATTTACTATCGTTAATGTTCTTACTTGATAATAGTGCATTTGTTCCTGAATTCTTTCCTCTTTCAGAAGTCTGATGGGACAGAGTAACTGCTAGATCTAAAGCTGATCAGCTTTGTTTTTTTCAAAATCATTGATTACTGAAACCTATTCTTTGATCCGTATGAAAACCTAGAAGACCATAATTTACCTTTCCCCAAATCATCAGTAAAGAGAAAAAAGGTGAATTTTTAAGCTCACTCTGAAATAAGGTTTGTCCAGTGTGTTACAGTTTCTCTGATTGCCTGGTATTCTACTTCTGAAAGATATGACATACTGATGTAAACACATCCCTTCCTTATTACTGTCTTGTTAACAAGATTAGTGGCATTTTGTTTAGACTGGTCAGTGAAGACTGTTCAGCTAATCATTTATGGGACAAAGAATGGAAATTTAGAGGATCCGAGTCTGGCTTTGTCATAGCGATGTGACATAGACCTTGAATTAAAAGGCAGTTGAAGACAGTATTATGATAGGAGTGGAGGCTGAACTCTGTAACATTTGCAAGTTTTCTTCTCCACAAAATGTTAGAGATAGTAACCTAACTGGTCCTGTGAAGTTAATAAAAATAAACCCCACAAAATCAGATGCCAAATGTGTTTTTGTGTTTAACTGATGTATCCCTGGTACATAGCTGGTACATGCTAAGGATCCTCAATAGATATTTACTGATTCAAAGATCTCATAAGGCAGAAGGACTCCTGCTTCTCCAACATACATAAACCCTAAAGAGTGATGACTCAAGGGTCTTGGAAAGGTGTTTCTGTTGTGATGATGTGGCATGTATAGATCTTATGCTATTAATTTATTTTCAGTGTGTATCATCATCCTGCTACTGAGTCCAAGCTGACTCTGCTTAATGCACAACAGACCAATGAATCTGAGAGACAAGTTGCTGAGGCAAGGAGTATGACTTTATTCAGAAAATTGGCTGATCAAGAAGATTGGACTAACATCTCAGAGTAACCATTTTGTTGGGTCCTAGATGCCAGTTTTTTTAATAGAGTCAGAGAGAGAGGCAAAGAGGAGCTTAAAGTCAAAAGGCAGAACAGAGAGGGAGAGGCAGTGAGGAAGTAAAGTAAAAAAGGGTCTTCAGTCATGCAAAACATCCGGAAGGGTCAGCCTTTAGAGGGATGTGTTAATTTCTACTACTTACAGGTGGCCAGGGTCAGATTATCTCTCTATGAGCTGAACAAAGGCACTTCAGTTTATAGGCAGGCAGAGGACAGGAACTGAAGAACTATGGACAGAGATTCCTAACATTGTACAGGAGGCAGTGACCAAAACCATCCCAAGAAAAAGAAATTCAACAAGGGAAAATGGTTGTCTGAGGAGGCCTTACAAATAGCTGAGAAAAGAAGAGAAGTGAAAGGCAAAGGAGAAAAGGAAAGATATACCCATCTGAATACAGGTTTCAAAGAATAGCAAGAAGAGCTTTTAAAAAGCATTCTTAAGTGAACAGTACAAAGAAAAAGAGGAAGAAAATAGAATGAGAAAGACTAGCAATCTTTTCAAGAAACTCAGAGATACAAAGGGAACATTTCATGCAAAGATGGGCACAATAAAGGACAGAAATGGTATGGAACTAACAGAAGCAGAAGATAATAAGAAGAGGTGGCAAGAATACACAGAAGAACTATCCAAGAAAGATATTAATAATCCAAATAACTAAGATGGTGTGTTCATTCACCTAGAGCCAGATATCCTAGAGTGTGAAGTCAAGTGGGCCTTAGGAAGCATCACTATAAACAAAGCTAGTGGAGGTGATGGAATTCCAGTGGAACTATTCCAAATCCTGAAAGATGATGCTGTGAAAGTGTTGCACTCAATATGCCGGTAAATTTAGAAAACTCAGCAGTGGCCACAGGACTGGAAAAGGTCAGTTTTCATTCCAATCCCAAAGAAAGGCAATACCAAAGACTGCTCAAATTACTGAACAATTGTACTCATTTCACATGCTAGCAAGGTCGTGCTCAAAATCCCTCAAACTAGGCTTCAGTAATACATGAACCAAGAGCTACCAAGTGTACAAGTTGGATGTAGAAAAGGCAGAGAAACCAGAGATCAAACTGCCAACATAAACTGGGTCATAGAAAAAGCAAGCGAATTCCAGAAAAACATCTGCTTCATTGACTGTGCTAAAGCCTTTGACTGCCTGGATCACAACAAACTGTGGAAAATACTTCAAGAAATGGAATATCAGACCACCTTACCTGCCTCCTGAGAAATCTGTATGCAGGTCAAGAAGCAACAGTTACAACCCAAACAGAGTACAGGGGAGTGGTTCCAAATTGAGAAAGGAGTACATCAAGGCTGTACATTGTCACCTTGCTTATTTAACTTATATGCAGAGTACACCATGTGAAATGCCAGGCTGGCTGAAGCACAAGCTGAAATCAAGATTGCCGGGAGAAGTATCAATAACCTCAGATATGCAGATGACACCACCCAAATGGCAGAAAATGAAGAAGAACTAAAGAGCCTCCTGATGAAACTGAAAGAGGAGCATGAAAAAGCTGGCTTAAAACTCAACATTAAAAAAACGAAGATCTTGGCATCCAGTCCCATCATTTCATGGCAAAGAGATGGGGAAGAAAAGGAAACAGTGACAGACTTTTTATTCTCTTGGGTTCCAAAATCACTGCAGATGGGGACCTGAGCCATGAAATTAAAAGATGCTTGCTCCTTGGAAGAAAAGCTATGATCAACCTAGACAGCATATTAAGAAGCAGAGACATCACTTTTCTGACAAAGGTCCGTATAATCAAAGCTATGGTTTTT
This sequence comes from Bos mutus, assembly GCF_027580195.1. Lineage (NCBI taxonomy): Eukaryota > Metazoa > Chordata > Mammalia > Artiodactyla > Bovidae > Bos > Bos mutus. Next base: position 96,754,456 of record NC_091621.1, read on the forward strand.
CCAGTAGTCATGTGTGTATATGAGAGTTGGACCATAAAGAAGGTTGAGCACCAAAGAATTGATGCTTTTGAACGGTGGTGTTGAAAAGTCTCTTGAAAGTCCCTTGGACTGCAAGATCAAACCAGTCACTCCTAAAGGAAATCAACCCTGAATATTCATTGGAAAGACTGATGTGAAGCTGAAGCTCCTATACTTTGGCCACCTGATGTGAAAAGTCAACTCATTGGAAAAGACTCTGATGTGGGGAAAGATTGAGGGCAGGAGAAGGGGGTGACAGAGGATGAGATGGTTGGATGGAATCACCAACTCAATGGACATGAGTTTGAGCAAACTTGGGGAGATAGTGAAGCACAGGGAAGCCTGACATGCTGCAGTCCATGGGGTTGCAAAGAGTTGGACAGGACTGAGAGACTAAACACCAACAACTACAAGAAACTGTTGATATAAGAAGGACACCTTGACCTCTTCTCTGTCTTCCTGAAAGAAGGAAATGAATCCTCAATGTGAAAGGTGCCCTCCCTGCACTGAGAGGTAGAAAGACATCCTTACCACCAAAGACAAGGAGTTCAGATGGAGAAGCCTATGTAGACAAACTCACCACTTCTTTACTCATATACTCAGTTTAAATTCCTTACTAATTAGGCACACAAACCTAAGTTTTTTTGTCCTGTCAAATCCTCACAAATGTATTGTTTCTTTATATGTGTGTGTATTTAGTCGCTCAGCCATGTCCTACCCTTTGAGGCCCCATGAATTTTAGACCACTAGGGTCCTCTGTTCATGGAATTTTCCAGGCAAGAATACTGGAATGGGTAGCCATTTCCTTCTCCAGGGTATCTTCCCAATCCACGGATCAAATCCCAGTCTCTTACATCGCCTGCACTGGCAGTTGGACTGTTTACCACTAGAGCCACCTGGAAAGCCCTATTGTTCCCTTATATGACAAGATATAAGAGCTCCCTGCTTTTGGTCACTCTCTGAGTATCATTTTATAATCTCCTGTGGATGTGAAATTTAAATGGCTTTTCTTCTGTTATTCTGTCTTGTGTCAGTTTTATTATTTGTCTAGCCACAAGTGCTCAAGATGGGTAGAGGAGGAAATTTCGTCCTCTCCAACAAGGAACTGCCAGGCTGTTATCCAAAACAAATGCACCATTTTATAGTCTCAACTGCAACATGGCAGAGTTCCAATGTCTACATCTTTACCACATTTTCTGTCTTTTTGATTATGACCATTCTAGGAGCTGGAGTCGGAAATGGCAACCCACTCCAGTATTCTTGCCTGGAAAATTCCATGGACAGTGGAGCCTAAGGGGCTACAGTCCAGGGGGTCACAAAGAGTCAAACACGACTGAGCACACACACACACACACACACACACACTGTAGGGAGCATGAAGTATAGGTATCTCATTGTAGTTTTGATTTGCATTGCCTTGATGGTTAATGATATTGATTATCTTTTCGTGTGCATATTGGCCATTTATATATCTTCTCTAGAGAAGTATCTGGAGAAGGCAATGGCACCCCACTCCAGTATTCTTGCCTGGAAAATCCCATGGATGGAGGAGCCTGGAAGGCTGCAGTCCATGGGGTCGCTGAGGGTCAGACACGACTGAGCAACTCCACTTTCACTTTTCACTTTCATGCATTGGAGAAGGAAATGGCAACCCACTCCAGTGTTCTTGCCTGGAGAATCCCAGGGACGGGGGAGCCTGGTGGGCTGCCGTCTATAGGGTCGCACAGAGTCAACACAACTGAAGCGACTTAGCAGCAGCAGCAGCAGCAGAGAAGTAACTATTCGGATACTTTGTCTATTTTTAAGTGGGCTATTCATCTTTCTATTGTTGTGCTTTAAGATTCTTTAAAATATATTCTGGATATTAATCACTGGATATGATTTTCCCAAATTCTGTAAGTTGTCCCTTTACTTTCTTGATCATGTCCTTTGAAGCACAAACTTTTTAATTTTGATGAAAACAGAAATTCTTTTCTTGATTGCACTTTCAATGTCATGTCTAAGAAATGACATTGCCTAACCCAAAGATTTATGCTTAAGTTTACTTCTAAGAGTTTTAGCTCTTACTTATACATCTTTGATCCATTTTGAGTTAATTTTTGTGTGAAGGATATTAAGTGTTGGAAGGAAGAAGCTTGAAGTGGAGCCCAACATCATTATTTTGTATGTAGATTCAATTGTCCCAGCACCATTTGTTGAAAACACTAGTCTTTCCCCCACTGAACTGTCTTACATCCTTGTTGAAAATCAAGTGACCTATATTTTTCTTAAACTCTTTTCAATGTCTCTACTTAAATGTGCAGTTTCCTACTGGATCTTGACCACCAGAAGTGGTCCCAGGAAATAGCCCTTCAAAAAGTGACACTGAGATTAGGTTGCTAACATACTTGAGAAGCAGTGGCTACCCACCTTGCTGAAGGAAAGTGAACACTGATAATCCACAGAGTAGTGGCATCATGATTACTCAAGTATCAGTTGTAGCCTAGGTTGATGTGCAGGTTGAAGGCCCTGGGAGATCAAATCACTTATGGCATGTAGCTGCTGTGGTGACATTAGAGATTATAAGGATTTGGGATATTTCTGGTGGCCCTACAAAAGGCAAAGGACAAATTGATTCAGAAACTGAGTAAAACATTAAAAAGCCTTCATAGCAGCTTTGAGGTTGCAAAGCCAATGTAGGCAAACATCAAGCACAGGGCCTAAATGTAATTATTAGTGTTGTAACAAAACATACTCAACCCTATCAGGATCTCTTTTATAAAAGTAAAGGTACTTGTGGGTGAGAGGTAGACCCTAAGACATAGGATAGACTCATAGGCAGATGTGAATGAGGTGAAGAATTTTAAAATCCTGAATACTCACTGGTTCCCACCCACCACCAAACCATTTTCCTGACAGAAAGCAGATCCTCCTTAGCTATTTGAGGAAACTGGTCTTCCCCTGAATAAAATTCCTTTGATGAATGTACCTTCACTTCCCAAGACCATGATAATTCTCTGAACCCCCTGTACTATTTTCATTCTTTGTAGTCCCACAGTAAGGGTTATATCCAACATAAATGTCTTTGTTTGCTTTGGTTGCTGTAACAAAGTACCACAAATTGGGTGACATAAACAACAGAATTTATTATCTCACAGTTCCGAAGACTAGACTCCAAGATCAAGGTATCAGCAAGATTGGTTACTTCCAAGGACTGTGAGAGAGACTGCTCATCTGTGCTGCTGGTTTGTTGACACTCTGGTATTTCTTTCTGGTAGAAATATAGTTTCACCTGCTTTTGTGTTTACTTGGTGTTCTCCCTGTGTGCATGTTCTGTGTTTGTAAGGACAAAAGTCATATTGGATTAGAGTGTACCTAATGCCTTCATTTTGACTTGGTTACCTCTATAGAGACCCTATTTCCAAATAAGGCCATGTTCTGAGGCAGCGAGCATTAGGACTCAACATATAAAATTTGGAAGAGACACAATTCAACCTATAATGATAACACAGGTACAGGACCTTCAGTTCAGTTCAGTTCAGTCACTCAGTCATTTCTGACTCTTTGAGATCCTATGGACTCCAGCATACCAGGCTTCCCTGTCCATTACCAACACCCGGAGCTTGCTCAAACTCATGTCCATTGAGTCAGTGATGCCATCCAACCATATCATCCTCTGTCATACCCTTCTCCTCCTGCCTTCAACCTTTCCAGCATCAGTGTCTTTTCTAATGAGTCAGTTTTTCGCATCACGTGGCCAAAGTATTGGAGCTTCAGCTTTAGCGTCAGTCCTGCCAATGAATATTTAGGATTGATTTCCTTAAGGATTGATTGGTTTGATCTCCTTGCAGTCCAAAGGACTCTCAAGAGTCTTCTCTAGCACCACAAGTCAAAAGAATCAATTCTTTGGCACTCAGCCTTTTTTATGGTCCAACTCTCACATCTATACCTGACTACTGGAAAAACCATAACTTTGACTATAGGGACCTTTGTCGGCAAAGTGATGTCTCTGCTTTTTCATATACTGTCTAGATTTATCATTGCTTTTCTTCCAAGGAGCAAGTGTCTTTTAATTTCAAAGCTGCAGTCACAATCTGCACTGATTTTGGAGCCCAAGTAAAGAAAATGGGTCACTACTTCCACTTTTTCCTTTTCTATTTGCTATGATGTGATGGGACTGGATGCCATGATCTTTGTTTTTTGAATGTTGAGTTTCAAGTCAGCATTTTCACTCTCCTCTTTCACCCTCAAAATTTTCTGCCATTAGAGTGGTATCATCTGTATATCTAAGGCTGTTGATATTTCTCCCAGCAGTCTTGATTCCAGCTTGTGATTCATCCAGCATGGCATTTCCCATGATGTACTCTGCATAGAAGTTAAAAAACGAGGGTAACAATATACAGCCTTGTTGTATTCCTTTCCCAATTGTGAACTAATCAGTTGTTCCATGTCCAGTTCTAACTATTGCTTCTTGACCTGCATATAGGCTTCTCGGGAGACAAGTAAGATCTCTTTAAGAATTTTTCATTGCTTGTTGTGATCCACACAGTCAAAGGCTTTAGCATAGTCAATGAAGCAGAAGTAGATGGTTTTCTGGATTTCTGTTGCTTTTTCTATGACCCAATGTATGTTGACAATTTAATCTCTGCTTCCTGTGCCTCTTCAAAACCAAGCTTGAACATCTGGAAGTTCTTGTTTCAGGTACTGCTGAAGCCTAGCTCAAAGGATTTTGAGTATTACCTTGCTAGCATGTGAAATGAGTACAATTGTGCAATAGTTTGAAAATTATTTGGCATTGTCTTTCTTTACAATTAGAATGAAAGCTGATGTTTTCTAGTCCTGTGGTCACTCATATAGTCACCTGGAACAGACAAATTCACAGAGACAGAAAGTAAAATACGTTACCAGGGGCTGGGGAGAGAGGAGAATGGGTAGTTATTGTTTAATGGGTAAGGAGTTTCAATTTAGGGCGATAAAAATGTTCCAGAAAAGAATAGTGGTTGTACAACATTGTGAGTGCAATTAATGCTACTGATTCTACACTTAAAAATGGCAAATTTTATGTTATGTATATTTTATCACAATAAAAATGTAGACAAACATTACTAGCTCTATAAATTTACATATAATGTAAGCTTTTCCTTCATTTTGTGGTAGAAACATTAAAGCAATGATTCTTAAATAATTGAAATTAAAAGAATTTCAAATATCACTTATATTAGAGAAGAAAACACCAAAAAAGAGAAAAGCCCACCATGCTTTTAAAAATAATTAACAAAATGTACTCCATAACATGTGCATATTTTTTATTTATGTTCATAAGTTATACATATGAACATAAATGTTATAAAATTTTTAACTATATATGTAATATATATTTGTGGGAAATGACATGTATCATGAGAAAGAAAAGTTATGTGACAAAAAATAAATAGCTTTCAGGGAAGAATACAAACTATCTTAAACAATTTACAAAATTCACAGTTTCCTGAACTTTAACAGCATCAACAAGGACCATTTACTGAGAGGATGTGGCTAGAGGTTTTCTAATGAACTCTGTTCATTTCCAAAGCAAACCATTCAATATCACAGTAATCCAAGTCTATGCCCTAACCAGTAACGCTGAAGAAACTGAAGTTGAACGGTTCTGTGAAGACTTACAAGACTTTTTAGAACTAACACCCAAAAGAAGATATCCTTTTCATTATAGGGGACTGGAATGCAAAGTAGGAAGTCAAGAAACACCTGGAGTAACAGGCAGATTTGGCCTTGGAGTATGGAATGAAGCAGGCAAAGGCTAATAGAGTTTTGCCAAGAGAATGCACTGGTCATAACAAACACCCTCTTCCAACAACACAAGAGAAGACTCTACACATGGACATCACCAGATGGTCAACACCAAAATCAGATTGATTATATTCTTTGCAGCCAAAGAAGGAAAAGCTCTATACAGTCAACAAAAACAAGACCGGAGCTGACTGTGGCTTAGATCATGAACTCCTTTTTGCCAAATTCAGATTTAAATTGAAGAAAGTGGGGAAAACCACTAGACCATTCAGGCATGACCTAAATCAAATTTCTTATGATTATACAGTGGAAGTGAGAAATAGATTTAAGGGCCTAGATCTGTCAGATAGAGTGCCTGACGAACTATGGAATAAGGTTCGTGACATTGTACAGGAGACAGGGACCATCCCCATGGAAAAGAAATGCAAAAAAGCAAAATGGCTGTCTGAGGAGGCCTTACAAATAGCTGTGAAAAGAAGAGAAGCAAAAAGCAAAGGAGAAAAGGAAAGATATAAGCTTCTGAATGCAGAGTTCCAAAGAATAGCAAGGAGAGATAAGAAAGCCTTCCTCAGCGATCAACGCAAAGAAATAGAGGAAAACAACAGAATGGGAAAGACTAGAGATCTCTTCAAGAAAATTAGAGATAGCAAGGGAACATTTCATGCAAAGATGGGCTCGATAAAGGACAGAAATGGTATGGAGCTAACAGAAGCAGAAGATATTAAGAAGAGGTGACAAGAATACACAGAAGAACTGTACAAAAAAGATCTTCATGACCCAGATAATCACAATGGTGTGATCACTGACCTAGAGCCAGACATCCTGGAATGTGAAGTCAAGTGGGCCTTAGAAAGCATCACTACGAACAAAGCTAGTGGAGGTGATGGAATTCCAGTGGAGCTATTCCAAATCCTGAGAGATGATGCTGTGAAAGTGCTGCACTCAATATGCCAGCAAATTTGGAAAACTCAGCAGTGGCCACAGGACTGGAAAAGGTCAGTTTTCATTCCAATCCCAAAGAAAGGCAATGCCAAAGAATGCTCAAACTACTGCACAATTGCACTCATCTCACATGCTAGTAAAGTAATGCTCAAAATTCTCCAAGCGGCTTCAGCAGTATGTGAACTGTGAACTTCCAGATGTTCAAGCTGGTTTTAGAAAAGGCAGAGGAACCAGAGGTCAAATTGCCAACATCCGCTGGATCATGGGAAAAGCAAGAGAGTTCCAGAAAAACATCTACTTCTGCTTTATTGACTATGCCAAAACCTTTGCCTGTGTGGATCACAATAAACTGTGGAAAATTCTGAAAGAGATGGGAACACCAGACCACCTGACCTGCCTCTTGAGAAACCTGTATGCAGGTCAGGAAACAACAGTTAGAACTGGACATGGAACAATAGACTGGTTCCAAATAGGAAAAGGAGTACGTCAAGGCTGTATCCTGTCACCCTGTTTATTTAATTTCTATGCAGAGTACATCATGAAAAACGCTGGGCTGGAAGAAGCACAAGCTGGAATCAAGATTGCCAGGAGAAATATCAATAACCTCAGATATGCAGATGACACCACCCTTATGGCAGAAAGTGAAGAGGAACTCAAAAGCCTCTTGATGAAAGTGAAAGAGGAGAGTGAAAAAGTTGACTTAAAGCTCAACATTCAGAAAAGGAAGATCATTGCATCCGGTCCCATCACTTCATGGCAAATAGATGGGGAAACAGTGTCAGACTTTATTTTTTTGGGCTCCAAAATTACTGGAGTTGGTGACTGCAGCCATGAAATTAAAAGACGCTTACTCCTTGGAAGGAAAGTTATGACCAACCTAGATAGTATATTCAAAAGCAGAGACATTACTTTGCCAACAAAGGTCCGTCTAGTCAAGGCTATGGTTTTTCCAGTAGTCATGTATGGATCTGAGAGTTGGAATGTCAAGAAAGCTGAGCACTGAAGAATTGATGCTTTTGAACTGTGGTGTTGGAGAAGACTCTTCAGAGTCCCTTGGACTGCAAGGAGATCCAATCAGTCCATTCTCAAGGAGATCAGTTCTGGGTGTTCTTTGGAAGGACTGATGCTAAAGCTGAAACTCCAATACTTTGGCCACTTCATGCCAAGAGTTGACTCATTGGAAAAGACTCTGATGCTGGGAGGGATTGGGGGCAAGAGGAGAAGGGGACAACTGAGGATGAGATGGCTGGATGGCAGCACTGACTCAATGGATGTGAGTTTGAGTAAGCTCCGGAAGTTGCTGATGGACAGGGAGGCCTGGCGTGCTGCGATTCATGGGGTCTCAAAGAGTCAGACACGATTGAGTGACTGAACTGAACTGAACTGATTTTTAGGTAAGCATGTCAGGTAACACTAAAACAATTACTGTTAAAAGATACATAGCAACTGTCTTATAATTCTTCACATTGTTCTATAGATGAGTTGAAATAGTCCAAAAGAAGTGTAATTTCATATTTCAGAGTATTTTCAAAAGTCTTAAGTGCTTTATGTAATGTGAAAATGAAGAGTATGATGTGAATGCCTGACCCAATGACAATAAGCTTCATTTTGGCCATGAACTATCAAACAAACCTCTTTATTCAACAAACCCCATGTGAGTGCTTACATGGCATAAGCTCTGGAATCCGACAGACAATGGGGTCTTCTAGAGGCTCCATTTGAAGCTGTGTAGAATACACAGAAGAACTGTACAAAAAGGATATTCATGACCCAGATAATCACAATGGTGTGATCACTCACCTAGAGACAGACATCCTGGAAAGTGAAGTCAAGTGGGCCTTAGAAAGCATCACTACGAACAAAGCTAGTGGAGGTGATGGAATTCCAGTGGAGCTATTCCAAATCCTGAGAGATGATGCTGTGAAAGTGCTGCACTCAATATGTCAGCACATTTGGAAAACTTAGCAGTGGCCACAGGACTGGAAAAGGTCAGTTTTCATTCCAATCCCAAAGAAAGGCAATGCCAAAGAATGCTCAAACTACTGCACAATTGCACTCATCTCACACACTAGTAAAATAATGCTCAAAATTCTTCAAGCCAGGCTTCAGCAATATGTGAACCGTGAACTTCCAGATGTTCAAGCTGGTTTTAGAAAAGGCAGAGGAACCAGAGATCAAATTGCCAACATCCGCTGGATCATGGAAAAAGCAAGAGAGTTCCAGAAAAACATCTATTTCTGCTTTATTGACTATGCCAAAGCCTTTGACTGTGTGGATCGCAATAAATTGTGGAAAATTCTGAAAGAGATGGGAATACCAGACCACCTGATCTGCCTCTTGAGAAATTTGTATGCAGGTCAGGAAGCAACAGTTAGAACTGGACATGGAACAATAGACTGGTTCCAAATAGGAAAAGGAGTTCGTCAAGGCTGTATATTGTCACCCTGTTTATTTAACTTCTATGCAGAGTACATCATGAGAAACGCTGGACTGGAAGAAACACAAGTTGGAATCAAGATTGCCGGGAGAAATATCGATAACCTCAGATATGCAGATGACACCACCCTTATGGCAGAAAGTGAAGAGGAACTCAAAAGCCTCTTGATGAAAGTGAAAGTGGAGAGTGAAAAAGTTGACTTAAAGCTCAACATTCAGAAAAGGAAGATCATAGCATCCGGTCCCATCACTTCATGGGAAATAAATGGGGAAACAGTGGAAAGAGTGTCAGACTTTATTTTTCTGGACTCCAAAATCACTACAGATGGTGACTGCAGCCATGAAATTAAAAGATGCTTACTCCTTGGAAGGAAAGTTATGACCAACCTAGATAGCATATCAAAAAGCAGAGACATTACTTTGCCAACAAAGGTTCGTCTAGTCAAGGCTATGGTTTTTCCTGTGGTCATGTATGGATGTGAGAGTTGGACTGTAAAGAAGGCTGAGAGCCGAAGAATTGATGCTTTTTAACTGTAGTGCTGGAGAAGACTCTTAAGAATCCCTTGGACTGCAAGGAGATCCAACCAGTCCATTCTGAAGGAGATCAGCCTTGGGATTTCTTTGGAAGGAATGATGCTAAAGCTGAAACTCCAGTACTTTGGCCACCTCATGGGAAGTGTTGACTCACTGGAGAAGAATCTGATGCTGGGAGGGATTGGGGGCAAGAGGGAAAGGGGATGACAGAGGATGAGATGGCTGGATGGCATCACTGACTGGATGGATGTAAGTCTCAGTGAACTCCGGGAGTTGGTGATGGACAGGGAGGCCTGACGTGCTGCAATTCATGGGGTTGAAGACAGTCGGACATGACTGAGCGACTGATCTGATCTGATCTGATCTGAACTTGGGAACAGTTACTTAATTTTTCACTGCTTCAATTTCCTGTCCACAAAATGGCAGTTAATAATAATCTTGTTTGAATGACTAATAAGATAATGTATATAAGATTCTTATATCTCAGATGGTAAAGAATCTGCCTATAGTGCAGCAGACCTGGGGTTTATCCCTGGGTTGGGAAGATCCCCTGGAGAAGGATATGGCTACTTGAGTATTCTTGCCTGGAGAATCCCATGGACAGAGGAGCCTGGCAAGCTACAGTCCATGGGGTAGCAAAGAGTTCGACATGATGAAGTGACTAAGGCTTTCATTTTCACTTCACATATAAGATTTTTAGTACTATGCCTGGCACAAATGAATGACATGGTATTACAAGTGATGGACTGTGTAACGGGCTGAAAATGACTTACATGGCACAAGGTGCAGTTTGAGCCTGTGGTCTGCTCACTCTAGGTTCGGACAATGTGGTGGGTGTGCTAGACTGGTGGCCAGATTTAAGAGGAAGAGAAGAATCTCCTGAAAACCTCTCTTTCCTCCAAGAGGAAGACAGGGTTAAGAAGAAAAAGTTTAGTTCAAGGAAAAGAGGCTAAAGTAAGAAAGGAGAATAGCAATGCAATACTCAGTGTAATCTACTGGTCACAATCTCTGTCTACAGTGCAATTCAATTAAAAATTTATTGTAAAAATAGAGTGAAATGTATTTGGTAATTTAAAACACACCACTAAATAACCCATGGAACCAAGCAGAAATCTTAATAAAAATTAAGAAATCTTAAACTGAGTGATAATGAAAAGTACCAAATATCAAAATTGGGGTGCATCTGAAGCAACAAGAAGTGAGTGGTTCTCCCCTGCTGGTCTAACAGCTAAGATTCCATGCTCCCAATACAGGGGGCTCCCACTTTATCCCTGGTCAGGGATCTAGAGCCTGCATGCTGAAATGAAGACCGAGTATAACCAAAATAAATTAAAAAAAAAAAAAAAAAAACCACCATGTAGAGAATTTTTTCTTTCTCTCTCTCTCTTTTTTTTTTTTTTGGTTTTATGTCTATAAAATGTCTATATCAAGAAATAGGAAAGGCTGGAAATTAAGCTTAAGGAGTTTTTTTTGTGTGTGTTTGTTTTATGTCTGTAAAATGTCTTTATCAGGAAATAGGAAAGGCTGGAAATTAAGTTTAAGGAGTTTTTAAAAAATGAGCAATTGAATAAATAAAAGTTCAGTTCAGTTCAGTTCAATCATTCAGTCGTGTCCGACTCTTTGTGACTCCATGAATTGCAGCACACCAGGCCTCCCTGTCCATCACCAACTCCCAGAGTTCACTCAGACTCACATTCATCGAGTCAGTGATGCCATCCAGCCATCTCATCCTCTGTCGTCCCCTTCTCCTCCTGCCCCCAATCCCTCCCAGCATCAGAATCTTTTCTAATGAGTCAACTCTTTGCATGAGTTGGCCAAAGTCCTGGAGTTCCAGCTTTAGCAACATTCCTTCCAAAGAAATCCCAGGGATGATCTCCTTCAGAATGGACTGGTTGGATCTCCTTGCAGTCCAAGGGACTCTCAAGAGTCTTCTCCAACACTACAGTTAAAAAGCATCAATTCTTCGGTGCTCTCACATCCATACATGACCACAGGAAAAACCATAGCCTTGACTAGATGGATCTTTGTTGGCAAAGTAATATCTCTGCTTTTGAATATGCTATCTAGGTTGGTCATAACTTTTCTCCAAGGAGTAAGTGTCTTTTAATTTCATGGCTGCAGTCACCATCTGTAGTGATTTTGGAGCCCAAAAAAATAGTCTGACACTGTTTCCACTGTTTCCCCATCTATTTCCCATGAAGTGATGGGACCAGATGCCATGATCTTTGTTTTCTGAATGTTGAGTTTTAAGCCAACTTTTTCACTCTCCTCTTTCACCTTCACCAAGAAGCTTTTTAGTTCCTCTTCATTTCTGCCATAAGGGTGGTGTCATCTGCATATCTGAGGTTACTGATATTTCTCCCAGCAATCTTGATTCTAGCTTGTGCTTCTTCCAGCCCAGCGTTTCTCATGATGTACTCTGTGTAGAAGTTAAATAAGCAGGGTGACAGTATACAGCCTTGATGTACTCCTTTTCCTATTTGGAACCAGTCTGTTGTTCCATGTCCAGTTCTAACTGTTGCTTCCTGACCTGCATACAGGTTTCCCAAGAGGCAGGTCAGGTGGTCTGGTATTCCCATCTCTTGAAGAATTTTCCACAGTTTATTGTGATGCACATAGTCAAAGGCTTTGGCATAGTCAATAAAGCAGAAGTAGATGTTTTTCTGGAACTCTCTTGCTTTTTCCATGATCCAGCGGATGTTGGCCATTTGATCTCTGGTTCCTCTGCCTTTTCTAAAACCAGCTTGAACATCTGGAAGTTCACAGTTCACATACTGCTGAAGCCTGGCTTGGAGAATTTTGAGCATTACTTTACTAGCATGTGAGATGAGTGCAATTGTGCGGTAGTTTCTGCTTTCTTTGGCATTGCCTTTCTTTGGGATTGGGATGAAAACTGACCTTTTCCAGTCCTGTGGCCACTGCTAGTTTTCCAAATTTGCTGGCATATTGAGTGCAGCACTTTCACAGCCTCATCTCTCAGGATTTGAAATAGTGCAACTGGATTTCCATCACCTCCACTAGCTTTGTTCGTAGTGATGCTTTCTAAGGCCCACTTGACTTCACATTCCAGGATGTCTGGCTCTAGGTCAGTGATCACACCATCGTGATTATCTGGGTCATGAAGATTTTTTTTGTACAGTTCTTCTGTGTATTCTTGCCACCTCTTCTTAATATCTTCAGCTTCTGTTAGGTCCATACCATTTCTGTCCTTTATCGAGCCCATCTTTGCATGAAATGTTCCCTTGCTATCTCTAATTTTCTTGAAGAGATCTCTAGTCTTTCTCATTCTATTGTTTTCCTCTATTTCTTTGCATTGATCGCTGAGGAAGGCTTTCTTATCTCTCCTTGCTATTCTTTGGAACTCTGCATTCAGAAGCTTATATCTTTCCTTTTCTCCTTTGCTTTTCGCTTCTCTTCTTTTCACAGCTATTTGTAAGGCCTCCTCAGACAGCCATTTTGCTTTTTTGCATTTCTTTTCCATGGGGATGGTCTTGATCCCTGTCTCCTGTACAATGTCACGAACCTCATTCCATAGTTCATCAGGCACTCTATCTATCAGATCTAGTCCCTTAAATCTATTTCTCACTTCCACTGTATAATCATAAGGAATTTGATTTAGGTCATGCCTGAATGATCTAGTGGTTTTCCCTACTTTCTTCCATTTAAGTCTGAATTTGGCAATAAGGAGTTCATGATCTGAGCCACAGTCAGCTCCTGGTCTTGTTTTTGTTGACTGTATAGATCTTCTCCATCTTTGGCTGCAAAGAATATAATCAGTCTGATTTTGGTGTTGACCATCTGGTGATGTCCATGTGTAGAGTCTTCTCTTGTGTTGTTGGAAGAGGGTGTTTGCTCTGAAAAGTGTGTTCTGTTGGCAAAACTCTATTAGCCTTTGCCCTGCTTCATTCCGTATTCCAAGGCCAAATTTGCCTGTTATTCCAGGTGTTACTTGACTTCCTACTTTTGCGTTCCAGTCCCCTATAATGAAAAGGACATCTTTTTTGTGTGTTATACAAATAAATGTATGCAAATTAATTTGAAAATTTAGATCAAAAATTCAAAATTTTAGACTTACTTGATGGTCCAGTCGTTAAGATTCTGCACTTCCACCGCAAGCAGTGAGTGTTCCATCCCTGGGCAGGGAAATTAAACATGACTTGAGGCATGCCTCCACCCACCAAAAAAAAGAGAGAGAAAAATTTTTAATTTTAGAAAAAAGATAACTTACCAAAACTTATTGAAGAAGAAATAGAAGCTTAAGTAGTTCCATCACTAGTAAAGTACTTCAAATACAGTAGCCTTTCCTTCCTTCAGGAGATCATCCAAACCCAGGGATCAAACCCAGGTCTCCCGCATTACAGGTTGATTATTTACCAGTTGAGCTACAAGGGAAGTCCAGAAAAATATATGAGACCCTTTAGATTTTAAATGCATTGTATTAGACCTTTAAGAAATAGATCATTGTGATCATATGACTCTTCCAAGTAGTAGGAAAAGAGACAAAGCTCTTGGTAGGAAAGCTGTCAATTGTACACTTAAAATCTTTTTCCCCTTCTTCCAAAGGCAAGAAGGCTACAGTGGACATGTATCACCTAGCCAGAGACTCTGTTTCTCCCTCTGTTGCACTTAGATGCGGTTATGTGAATAAGTTCTCCTCAACTGAATGTGAGCAGACATAAGTACAATGTCCTTCCCTTAATACAGTTTGTGTCCCCACAGCACACATTTCTTACCTTTTCCTGCTGGATGAAACATGGATGTAGCTGCAGCTCTTGTTTCAACCATGCAAAGGGAACATAATCCTAAAATCTGGCTTATCCTCAAATTCGAAGAAATCTGGGTTCCTGAATGACAAGGACTGGATCCACCTGGCAAGTTGGGACCCCTGTCCTTGACTTTAATATATTAAATGGAAAACTATATTAAAATGAAAAAGAGTCAGTTTTTTAAAAATGGAAAAGATATGTCATAAATTAAGAGAAGATATTTACTATACATATTATCCCTGAAAGATTAGTATTCAAAATATATTTTAAATATCTGACAAATCAGTCAGAAAAAGACATCTTTTAAGATGGGCAAAAGCTATAAACAGTCATTGATATTGATGGTGTTCAGAACATGGTACCACTAAATATAGCAAGTTGGCATTCTAAATATCATAAGCTGAAAGAGTCTGAGAGAACAGCAGAAGCAGAAAGATCACTTTGATTTCCTTCCTTGCCCTTCTTCCCCTAAAACAGGTCATAAAATCCTTCTGTGAAAGGTCTCTCCCTATACCCCTAGGAAACAAGCATCTTTATCTCCAAAGAGGAAGGCACACTGAGAATGTAAACAAACAAGACTTGCTAAGTTTTTCCTAGTTTACTGCACTTCCCTCATACTCCTTAACCTGTCATATTCCCCCACACCTATCCACTCTTCATTAAACCTACTGTAAAAATACTGTTTCTCTGGGTCTTCATTTTCTTATCAAGGCTTCCCTGTGCATAAAACTTATACTAAATAAATTTGTATGCTTTTCTTCTGTTAATTTATTTTTGTAAGTTTTATTTTTAGACCCAACTGGGGACACTAAAAAGGTTGAGGAAAACTTTTTCCTCCTCTACACTGTTCAGTCAACTTATATATCTTTGTTAACCAAATATTCAACTAAATATGTATTGAATATCCACAATGTTTTAGGCATTACTCTTCGTACTGGGGCTACAAAGTTCTTGAACTCCTGAACTTAAATCCTTGTAGATATGTAATTCACAAAAGTGAAGGGCACAAATAGCCAATAAACATGAAAAGATTCTCATTGCTCATCAAAGCAGCAATCAGATACAATTTTAAACCCATCATGGTTGCAAAATTTAAGTTAGACAATACCAAATTTGGGGAAATTTTTGAAGCAGAAGACATCTTATATACTACTAGGGGTGGGGCACATGATGGGGATTGTAAGTTGCTAAAGCAACACTGGAAGATATGTTGATAATATTTAGTAAACTTGAAGATGTGCCTACATTGTATCTGTATTGTATTATTTTCATCTCTAGGTATGTGCTGTTCATCCAAAATAAAAAGCTGTGATAGAATGAATATAGTATAATACCACTATGTAAAATAAAAACCACACAAAATGATTCTATGTTTTATTTAATAATACATACATATATTGTGAATAATATAACATGTAATGGAATGATGAAACAACAAACTCAGGGTAATACTTAATTCTTAGAGAGAAAGGTGGGGATATATATAAACTAAGGATTTAAATGCATTGGTATAACTTTTTCCTTTGGCTGGGTAATGAGTATTTTTGTGTTTGCTGAGCTATTCTTTACATATTCCTTACATGTCTTAAATATCAGAAGAAAAAAAAAAATTGGGGAATTTCCTGATGGTCCAGTGGTTGGGACTCAGTGCTTCCATCATGGGGGTCCCAGGTTCAATCCCTAGTCAGGTAACTAAGATCCCACAAACCACACAGCATGGCAAAAAAAAAAAAGGTAAATAATAAGATTGGGACTATCCCAAGTTAAATCACAATCAGAAAGGCATGATTGAAATGTTACTGTAACTAAAAAACTGAGGCTTAATGAACAGTGCTTCATTCTCTCTATGGAAGGAATGTTTTTAACTGTCTTGAATTGATCTGTAAGGCATAATAAAAGGGACGTTGCAGACTAAGAAACTCTAACTAAGCTGGTAAAAAATCCACCTGCAATGCAAATCGAACCCAGTTCAATTCCTGGGTCAGAAAGATCCCCTGGAGGAGGGCATGACAACCCACTCCAGTATTGTTGCCTGGAAAATCCCTATGGACAGAGGTGCCTGGAAGGCTACAGTCAATGGGGTCGCAAAGAGTCAGACATGACTGAGCAACTAAGCACACAGAATCTGGGAAGGACGCTGGGGAGAGGATTCTATACCTGCTTGACTTGACTGAAAACCAGGTAATGTACTTTCAGAGTAACATCTGGCATGCTCATTGATAGTAATATTTATCACAGTAAAGTGACAAATATAAAAGCCAAAATCTCTATATGAGATTTTGAGCCTATGTACCATAATGGCTAGGATTATGTCTGTTTTGTTCACTTTGTATTCTCGACACATGGCACCAAGATAAACACATAATTATTTAATGAAAGAATGGTTAAATGAATCTCTTGAGTTGGTTCAATCAACTTTGGGTATATTTAACAATTTAGTTTGTAAACTAAAGAACAGACCTTGAACTGGATGGTCCTGGAACTATAGCATGAGGAGCCTGTGCACAAGTCTGCTTGTCCTTGAAGAATGGCAGAATTTGCCACCATAACATGTGCATTTTTGGCCATAAGGATTCTTTTGAGGTGAAGGTACTTGAAAAATAGCAAATGCAGGAATTCTCCTTATCTGCCTAAAGACAGATCCTCCAAAGGAAACTCAGTTGTCATAAATCTCTTCCCCAAGAGTTTCATCAGTCAGGTAACATTGACTCTTACCACAGGAGAGGAGTTTAGAAGTCAACATCACACCCTGATATACTTGTCATACTATCTCTTTTAAGGATTCATTCGATTTTTCTAAAAACAACTTACTTTCCATTAAGCCTAATCCTCCTTCCCTTACCTCCCTATGACCATATATAAACCCTTCAAATCTCACTGCTATTTGGGATACTCAGTTTTTTCCCCCCTGATGTCTTCATGCTGATACTGATTTCAGACATGTGCAGCAGTAAATGGTAGCAAGCAGTAGCTGGAAGTAAGGTCTTAGTTTCCAAGACCAGGAGTGCTAACCACTGGAGCACAGGGGCCAGCAGTTAGGGCTAGAGTCCCTAGTCCTTGTCTGTCTAGTCAAGAACAAATTTAGGTGAGGTGGCAGAAGGTAAAGCAAGAAGTTTACTGAAAAGTACATGTGGAAAGGCAAAAGGGCAAACTCGGAAAGAGTCGCCCCTTTGGGAAGTTTAAATCCTTTATAAGGGGGCAGTTTTCTGGGTCTTTGTCTCCTTTCAGGCCAATCATCTTGCTTTGTCTCCTCCCCACCTCCCCGGTTAATTTGTCTCAAGACCCTCTCCTGGGGTGCCCTTGCCCTCCTCAGCCAAGATGAATCTCGAAGTGAAGGCTTCCTTTGACTTTTGACTTCAAGGTGCCTTTTTGTAGTGTTTCCCTTGTCCTAAAAAGGGTGGGGAGAGAGAATCCCTTAATCCTTTACTCAAATAGAGTTTTGCCTCTCTGTCCTTGCCGTGACTTGAGATGTTTACAAGAGACAAAGACTGGCTGTCTGCCCTATTTCTGTTGCTACTTCCCTTTAAGAGGGTAAACAGGAATCCCTCAACTGGAGCCCATCTATCTCTTAGCTCAATACTACTAAAAATTAATGAATTGGTATGTCTTTTCTCCTGTTAATCTTCCTATTGTTGGTATTTCATAGATCCAGCTATCAAACATAAAAAGTGTATAAAGAAAGTCTTTCCTCCCATACTCTTTATTCAGGCATAATTTAATTCTTCTCACTCACCCTCCAACTTCTTTTACTCTCTTCCTCTCCTCTCTTTCCTCCTCTTCTTTCCCCTTCAAACCCAGTGTATGCTTTACATTATAATACATTTGACTTGTGATTCAGAAAATGCAAAGTAAGAGAATTTTGAAAGAGGAAGCTGTTGTTTCTGTTTCCTAATGATATACACATGAAAGACCTGAGTATTCTGAAGTTAAACCAGTTCATTGTTTACTCTTACGATTTGCTTAAAATGTTCTGAAAACAGATTTGCTATTGGTGAGTAAGCCTTTACAAAATGATAAACTCTACATATGCGTTTCCAGTGGAATGCCAATGGGAGGCCGCAAGGTTAATGAAAAAGCTTTAGAAGCATTCCAGCTTAAGATGGTGGATAGAACACATCAGTCTAATCGTTCCCTCCCGAAAACTACAATTTTTATGAGTCATGTCCTACTCTTTGCGACCCCATGGACTACATAGTCCATGGAATTCTCCAGGCCAGAACACTGGAATAGGTAGCCTTTCCCTTCTCCAGGGGATCTTCCAACGCAGGGATCAAACCCAGGTATCCCACATTGCAGGTGGGTTCTTTACCCACTGAGCCACAAAAGGGAAACCCAAAACTACAATAGTGATTTTTTTTTTTTTAAAAGAAAAGACTGGACTGCATGAAGAAGGGGACAACAACAATAAATTTCTGGAAAGCAAACACTGAAAACTAACTTAGAAAACCTGAGAAAGCTGAAATCTATAGCGATGGTATAGAAAATTGAAAATAGACATAATTTTATCAAAGAACTACCCACAAACTCAAATCCTCTCCCTAACTCCACGCTACTGAATGACCGTTTGTCCCTGACTCCAGGAGAAACTCCAGAGTCTCTAGAGAGGGTAAAGAGAAAAGTCTCTGGACAGGGAACAGCAGGCAGTCTGCCAACACGAGTTCATGTGCTTGATGCACAGTGAGGCCAAACAAACTGAAATGGTGGCCAGAGTTTTGAGCAGAGATAGGTCTACTACAGAGCCTAGCAAGCAGAAAAGCCCCAAACTTCCTGAAGGGGTTTCGCAAAGGACTTTTAAAAGTCAGGTGAGGGAGGAGGGTCTCAGTGTGTGTGATCTGCTCGTGCACAGTTCTCTGATTGGCTGATGATGAGGTAGCAGAGTGCTGTCAAAGGGTTTAGCATTATCAGTCCTTAGGCTCCAGAAGGCCTGGGGCTAGGGGCTCATGGTCATCAAGTAGTTAACATTTTCCATTTGTTAGAAAGGAGGAGGTTTTTAACATCTGCAAAACAATTCAGGTATTGTGCATCAGATACTATTATCTAGGCACTTCAGAGAGGAACTAAAGCAGAGGATATGGAGGAAAGTTTATCACCCTCTCTCATTCCCCTGCAAGGCCCCATGGGGTCTTGCTCTGTTACAAGTTAAGGGCATTGACACCATGAGAAAGTGAAGGTTTACATAGTCACATGTATCCTGCTTGCTAAGGCTCCACCTCCTTCTCCATAGTACTCAACTATAAGATCATGGCATCTGGTCCCATCACTTCAAGGGAAATAGATGGGGCAACAGTGGAAACAGTGTAAGACTTTATTTTGGGGGGCTCCGAAATCACTGCAGATGGTGAATTCAGCCATGAAATTAAAAGACGCTTACTCCTTGGAAGAAAAGTTATGACCAACCTAGATAGCATATTGAAAAACAGAGACATTACTTTGCCAACAAAGGTTCGTCTAATCAAGGCTATGGTTTTTCCAGTGGTCATGTATGGATGTGAGAGTTGGACTGTGAAGAAAGCTGAGTGCCAAAGAATTGATGCTTTTGAACTGTGGTGTTGGAGAAGACTCTTGAGAGTCCCTTGGACCGCAAGGAGATCCAACCAGTCCATCCTAAAGGAGATCAGTCTTGGGTGTTCATCGGAAGGACTGATGTTGAAGCTGAAACTCCAATACTTTGGCCACCTCATGCGAAGAGTTGCCTCATTGGAAAATACTCTGATGCTGGGAGGGATTGGGGGCAGGAGGAGAAGGGGACAACAGAGGATGAGATGGTTGGATGGCACCACCAACTCGATGGACATGAGTTTGAGAGAACTCCGGGAGTTGGTGATGGACAGGGAGGCGTGCTGTGATTCACAGGGTTGCAAAGAGTCGGACATGACTGAGTGACTGAACTGAACTGACTAATTCTGTCCCCAGACCAAGGCAGTCAGATGTTTACCCTTTAGGCCCAAGATTGGCACCCTTCCTTGGGGAAATGTGGGCAACCCAAAACAGACTAAGTAGAGAAACTGACATTTGGGATTATCCAAATGTGTGCACACTCAGTCGCTTAGTAGTATTCGACTCTTTGAGACACCATAGACTATAGCCCAACAAGCTCCTCTATCTATTGAAATTTTCAGACAAAAATACTAGAGCGGGTTGCCATTTCCTTCTTCAGGATCTTCCCAACTCAGGGATCGAACCCTTGTGTCTTGAGTCTCCTGTATTGGCAGGTGAGTTCTTTACTACTAGTGCCACCTGGGAAGCCCAACAAATAAATGGTCCTACGGTAAATTTAAGAAATAAATTCTTAAGCAAGTTCTCTTTGTATTCAGAATTTCCAGTCATCTCTTTAGTCCATCTCTCTCAGTCATCAGGACAAACACAAGATTACCAGAACTCTAGAGAAAGTCTCTTACTATGCAAGATGAAGCCCAAAGGAACAGAAACACACCTTGAAGGAAACAGACTGTGTAGATGAAAGAAAACTTTATAATATTTGTGTTCAGTCAAAGCTTTCCAGAAGAAAAGCATGAAAGTGAAAGTCACTCAGCAGTGTCCAACTCTGTGACTTCATGGACCATACAGTCCATGGAATTCTCCAGGCCAGAATACTGGATTGGGTAGCCTTTCCCTTCTCCAGGGGATCTTCCCGACCCAGGGATCAAACCAGTGTCTCCTGCATTGCAGGCAGATTCTTATCAGGGAAGCCCAAAGAGACCAAAAGAAATTTGTTTAGTTCAGTTCAGTTGCTCAGTCGTGTCTGACTCTTTGTGACCCCATGCACTGCAGCATGCCGGGTTTCCCTGTTCTTCACCAACTCCTGAAGCTTGCTCAAACTCATGTCCAGCAAGTCAGGGATGCCATCCAACCATCTTATCCTCTGTTGTCCCCGTTTCCTCCTGCCTTCAATCTTTTCCAGCATCAGGGTCTTTTCCAATGAGTCAGCTCTTCATATCAGGTAGCCAAAGTATTGGAGTTTCACCTTCAGCATCAGTCCTTCCAAAGAATATTCATGACTGATTTCCTTTAGGATTGACTGGTTTGATCTCATTGCTGTCCAAGGGACTCTCAAGAGTCTTCTCCAACACCACAGTTCAAAAGCATCAATTCTTCAGTGCTCAGCTTTCTTTATAGTCCAACTCTTACATCCATACATGACTACTGGAAAAACCATAGCTTTGACTATCCAGACCTTTGTTGGCAAAATAATGTCTCTGCTTTTTAATATGCTGCCTAAATTGATTATAACTTTTCTTCCAAGGGGCAAGCATCTTTTCATTTCATGGCTGAAGTCACCATCTGTAGTGATTTTGGAGCCCCCAAAAATAAAGTCTCTCACTGTTTCCATTGTTTCCCCATCTATTTGCCATGAAGTGATGGGACCAGATGCCATGATCTTAATTTGCTGAATGTTGAGTTTTAAGCCAACTTTTTCAGTCTCCTCTTTCACTTTCATCAAGAGGCTCTTTAGTTCTTCACCTTCTGCCATAAGGGTGATGTCATCTGCATATCTGAGGTTATTGATATTTCTCCTGGCAATCTTGATTCCAGCTTGTGCTTCATCCAGCCCAGAATTTCGCATAAATACTCTGCATATAAGTTAAATAAGCAAGGTGACAATATACAGCCTTGATGTATTTCTCTCCCAATTTTAAACCAGTCCATTATTCCATGTCCAGTTCTAACTGTTACTTCTTGACCTGCATACAGATTTCTCAGGAGGCAGGTAAGGTGGTCTGGTATTCCCATCTCTTGAAGAATTTTCCACAGTTTGTTGTGATCCACACAGTCAAAGGCTTTGGCATAGTCAGTAAAGCAGAAGTAGATGTTTTTCTGGATCTCTTTTGCTTTTTTGATGATCCAACAGATGTTGGCAATTTGATCTCTGATTCCTCTGCCTTTTCTAAATCCAGCTTGAACATCTGGAAGTTCTTGGTTCACATAATATTGTACAATAAACACCAAGCTTGGTTTGTTAGAAACGTGCCAGGCAAGGGAGACATTGGACAAATGAAACCAGTCAAATGAACTCTCTGAGACTTTATGTAGTTTTGTTGGGGAGGAGTTAATCAAAGGATGGAAGTTAGCAAGGGTGAGGGAGGGGCAGGAAGGAAGGTT
Source organism: Bos mutus (assembly GCF_027580195.1). Classification (NCBI taxonomy): domain Eukaryota; kingdom Metazoa; phylum Chordata; class Mammalia; order Artiodactyla; family Bovidae; genus Bos; species Bos mutus. Next base: position 96,777,018 of record NC_091621.1, read on the forward strand.
AGGCTAAGACAGGAAAGAAGTAGTCAGATTGCAAGTGAGTTGAGTCTCTGACTGCTTTGATAGGCTAGGCAAGGCTGTTTGTGAACAAGCCTGTGGTTTTATCTTTCTTGAACACATGTGTTTAAGCTGAGCTCTTGCTGAAACAATTTGTTTTGCAAGTTGTGGAACTAAGATCTCACAAGCTGCAAGGCACAGACAAAAAAAAAAAAAAAAGAAAGAAAAAATTTGAAGAAAATGCCCAGAACTGAAGGATCCAAATTTTCAAATTGAGAGTCATCATAACAGATTAAAACTGCTCTACACCAAAGCATATGATTGTAAAATTTAAACATTTAGAACAAAAGAAGAGATTCCCAAGCTTCCAGAAAAGTAGGTGAAAGCGAACAAGGAACAAAAAAAGAGAAAAAGAAATTAGAATACCTTTGGACTTCTCAACAACGAAGTGGTGAGAAGAGCAACATGTTTCTCATGACCCTCTAAACATCCCTGACTGGGTCTGAAAATTGAACTGACAAAGACAGATTTACAGGAGAAAAGCATACAAATTTTATAGGGATTTTACATGTCCATGGGAGCCTTCACAGGAGAATAAAGAACTGAAGAAGTGAATGGAGCCAAAGGCTTTTATACTTTTTAGACAAAGAAACAATACCTTTTGAAGAATTGACAAGACAAAGGTTTTGGAGTATGGGTGGTAAAAAGCGAAGAAGTAACAAGGTTTGTTTATACAGACTTCCAGGCCCTGGACTCCTGTCTCTGCTAATAAGTTTTTCTCCTGATACAGGAAGGGTACCTAGAAGATTTATCTCCTGCTTTTGGGGAAGTGTATGCCAAGGTGCCATATTTTGGGGGTAGCACATCCTGGTATACTGCAATGCTTTAAAAATCCCGAAGAACAATTTATTCCAGCAGACAACTCTATTCAACCAAATTATCAAACAAGTGCTGGTTTATACAAAAACTTGCAAAGAGTAAAAAGAATACTTTCATATGCTCTTCTTAATGAAAATGCTAAAGGAAATGTGCCACAAAAAAATGATAAAACAGAGAAAAGAAGGTATGAAATATAAGAAACGAGATAGAGGCAAAGGGATGCCTGAGATGATGGTGACAGAAAATCACAGGGTGAAAACTGATATCGGGTGGCCTTGACGTGCAATGGCTTAGAACAGGACTTGGGTTCCCAGCTGGAAATTGGGCTGTGTCACAGCAGTGAAAGCACCAGATCCTAACCACAGAACAGTGGTCAGTGACAAGGGCCCTGGCCCTTCGGCTTTGCAGAAAAGAATTTCCACAAAGACGGAAAGTAGTGAAGCAAGTAAAGTATTTATTAAGGGGGAAAAAGTACAGTACGCCACAGGCGTACTCAGAAAGAGAGAGAGTCAGAGTTGCACCCTCATGGCAGTTTGAATTACTTTTATGGGGTACTTATTCCAGGTTTCCTTTGGCCAATCATTTTGATTCGCTTGGCTCACAGTCTGTATTGGTATATCTCTGGATCCTCCCATATGTGCGCACGTATCTCTCAGCCAAGGTGGATTTCACCGAAAAGGCGTCTGGATAGAGCATCCCTTGACATAACTACCCCTTTGACCCTCAAGGAGCCTTTTCTGAGGGAAGTCTCCTGACTTTGGGAACGAGAACTATGTGGTCTGAACAGGGTCCATCCTCCCCCTTTAACTGCCCTGCTATTCTTGTCTTCGAGTTTCAATCCACAGGGAATGGATCTCCAATCACTTTATGCTGGGTAGGGGTCCATATACTTCCTGCCTCAAAAACTAGGTACCAAGTGTAGAAGGCAACTGACCCAGATCGGGAGCAATGTAGCTCAGGAGACAGACGCATTGAGAATCATCCCAATGATGCTTACTGCCCTATTTGACCTGAGCTCAGAATCTTGTCTCATTTGGCTTGTTTGTATTGCTTGTGCTTCTCCCTCACTGCCTGATCATATAAGAATCCTTTTATCCCATAAGTGTTCTGCTTTGGTCTATTCCTGAGATCTAGATGTAGGCCACAGTTAGCTAGAAATAGAAAATATAGAGCATTGCATGCTCCCTTACCATATTCCTGCTGGATGTCCATTCCTGAGCCTACACCACACCCTTGCATTTTTCAGGATTCATGACCCTGCCCTCATATTGCCCCAGATGGGGTTCTTACAAACTCTCAGAAGACATTCAGCTCTGCCTGAGAATTTTTCACTAAACAGTGGCAATGCTACATTTTCTTATCCAGATAATTTTGTTCTTGCTATACAGTGTTTTACAACCAAAAGTACAGCAAATTATTTCTTAATGAATGATGAATGGTCACCCAAAATTGAATTGCAAAATGTTTAGGGTCATTTCAGCATAATAAAATGATCAGGTGCATCTGCACAGTTAGCTTGCTGAGAATTCCAAGGAACAGAGAATTGTCTTTCTTCCTAAAAGACCACCAAAAAGATCCAATGATCAAACAAAGCTAAGTTTATTGGGCTTACTGCTGAAAGAAAAGACACCACTTTGACACAGTCTCAGTAGTATCTCAAAAGCACAAAGTCTCAAAACAATATTTTTAGGGTTTTAGGGCCAGTGCAGGGGGGTTTATGATGGGTCTCACAAAGCAGAGAGTTTAATGCGATTAGACAAAGCTACTCTATAATGGTTTTGAATTGTGTAGGAGGGCCAGATGAGTGCCTTGATGTAAGTACTGACTAGCAAGCTTGATGAATAAACTATTTTATTTGGTTCCTAGTTTCATGTCATACTATGAAGTATTTCTATGAAAGAGTAACTATGTTATTTTTGTTTATCCTAGCATTGTTTAGCACAAAGGCAGGAAAGAATCCTTCATCTCAGAGTTACTTAACACAAAGATAGGGAAATATGTTGATTTTGCTACTGAACTCCAGTTCATGTGCCTGACACAGTGAGGTCAAACAAACTGAACCACGGAAGATTGGAGCAGAGAAAGGTTTATTGCAGGGCCAAGCAAGGGGAACAAGTGGCTCCTGCTCAAAAGCCCTGAACTCCCTAATGGTTTTCAGGGAGAAGCTTTTATAGGTAAAAATTGGGGTGAGAATGAAGCCAAATCCAGCCTTTGTACCCCAACATTGCAATTAAATCACAGAGTTTTTGGTGAACTAGAAAAGAATAGCTTTTAACAAGGTCTTACTGTATACCACAGGGAATTATATTCAATATCCTGTGATAAACCATAATGGAAAAGAATCTTTAAAAAGGACATGTATATGTGTATAACTGAGTCAATTTGCTATACAGCACATTGTAAATCTACATCAATTTGGAAAAAAAAAATAGCTTTGTTGCAGGGAAAAGCCAATTTTGACTGTATGGTAGAACTGTTTCCTTGACTTGCTTTTTGTTGTTTTTGTTATTATAATCATACATAATGGCCTGCCTCAGAGAACACTCTGTCTCACTGTTACCAAGTGGCTTTGTTCAGAACCCTGTCCATCTATAGATGACAGGAAGGAAAGAATTAACACATCCTCTGCCTGAGACTTTGCATTCTAGGAGATATTTATAAGATTACTGGCTTTTTCACTTTGTTTCCTTACCTCCCCCGTCTCTGATCTATAAAAGAACCTGGCTTCCAAACCCCGACAAGATGGCTATTTTGAGACATTATTCTGCCGTCTTCTCTATCAGCCAGCTCTCCAAATAAAGTTGTATCTTTGATTCAGCACTTTGTCTCAGATTCACTTGCCTGTCATGTGGCAAGCAGAGCGAGTTTGGATTCCTTAACAGCTTTGTGGCTTTGGCAGGCAAAGAGAGGTACAGCAGACTAATGCCCTCAAAACTGTGTGTCCCCACTTGCAAGGGGGAGTGAGGAGTTTTATAGTAATAGTTCAAAGAGGGCATGATCAGCTTGTGAGCATTCTTCTGATTGGCTGATGGTGAGGTAAGTGGAGTTAGCATCATCAACCTTCTGGTTCCAGCTGGCCTGGGGTCTCTGTGTTTACCTGCCCATGGGCAGCATAAAGATAACTTCTCCCACCTAGAAGTGAAGTGAACTTGCACAGTCGTGTCTGACTCTTTGTGACCCCGTGGACTGTAGCCCTCCAGGCTCCTCCGTCCTTGGAATTTTCCAGGCAAGAGTACTGGAGAGGATTGCCATTTCCTTCTCCAGGGGATCTTCCTGATCCAGGGATCGAACTCAGGTCTCCTGCATTGCAGGCAGATGCTTTACTGTCTGAGCCACCAGGAAAGCACCTCCCACCTAGGAGGGATTTTAGTATCTACAAAACAACTAAAAGATATTGTTATGTATATCCTTTGAGGGGGAACCAAGACTCTGTCCCAAGGCTTCACTATTGTTTCTTGACTGCTCCTCCCTTTGTCACCACACCTTCTCCCTTCCCAAATTAGCAAATGTTTGAACTTTCCCCTTGGAACTCAGGGAAAGTCCTGGCAGCTGAAAGGACAGGGAAAGAATTTGTACCCAGGAGAGCCACTCAGAGGCCTGATCAGTTTCAGTTATCATAACTATTATCTAAGATCCAAATAAGGTAAGAGACTGAAGAATGTTGGGATATTTTTATTGAATTTGTAAATCCCACTGGCATTATGGGAGAAGACTGTGCCAATCTCAAGTAACTGGAAATATTTACAAGTATTTTTCTAAATGAATCGTGACATCTACAATAGCATCAATTCCCCACAGTTAAGGCACTAAGTCCTTACCATTGGACCGCCAGGTAATTTACTATATTCTATTTTGAAATCATCAAACCTCAATTGTGTTTAAGAGTGGAACCCTTTTGGGTAGGATGTCATGAAGGAGTAAGAAAGGCAAAATCTACATGGGACATTATCATATTGGATATTATCTTCAATCAAAGAGCAAGATGAGAAAATCATAATTTGCTCGTATTTGACATTCAAGCATCTTTCATATATGTTTCCTCAAGTAAATTTGCATCTCATGAAAATGTTGCAGGAAGGGGGACCCCTTCCAGGGCCCAAGAGTGGGCTCTTGTCTAATGCTCAGAAATGAATTGTCTGCAGAGATATGTGTGCTGACAAAGCAAGAGATTTTATTGGGAAGGGGTGCCCAGGTGGAGAGCAGTAGGGTAAGGGAACCCAGGAGAACTTCTCTGCTTTGTGGCTCGCAGTCTCAGGTTTTATGGTAGTGGGATTAGTTTCTGGGTTGTCTTTGGCCAATCATTCTGACTCAGAGTCCTTCCTGGTGCACACACATTGTTCAGCCAAGAAGGATGCCAGCGAGAAGGCTTCTGGGAGATGGTAGGACACGTGGCGTCTGCTTTTGACCTTTCTCAAACTCTTTTGGTTGGTGGTAGCGTATTAGTTCCATGTTCCTTACTAGAACCTCCTGTCATAAAATAATTCACACAAATGTTTACTATGGTGCCTGGCCAGGCTGGGTGGTTTCAGTCAGTGTCATCCTCTAACAAAAAGAGCTTTGTGTGCTGTTTTCAAGGACTGAGGGAGTAGGTACAGAATAGTATAGACTTCTGTCTCACATCTAACTTGAGACAGAAAAAAATGAGTGGTAGGTGTTTGGGTGACTTTCCTTCCAATATCATGTGAAATATTTTCTTCAAATGTTATTTGAATTGTTTGGCATTATTTCACAGTGTTATTGAACATGGCTTCTGAAGTTAGAAAGACTGGTTTAATTCTTGTTTTGCCATTTAGTTGCTGACTGGTCTTGGCACAGTTACTTAATCATTCTGAGCCTTAGCTCTTGCATCTGATAAATGGGGATAAATAATAATATCTATGCACTGTATCACTGAGAACATTAAATAACATAAAGATTGTCAAACACTTAGTACCATGCTCAATAAATATTAGTGGAGGTTTTAATAACTTTCCAGTATTGTCCTAAAAATCTTAAAAATAAAACTCAAGATGGCATTTTTTAAAAAGACTTTCCTAATCTGGCTCTTGCCAATCTCTCCAGCTTCACCAAACTTCAGATAGTTTCCTCCACAAACTATAGAGTTCCTTGAGTCCCAGCCTTCTTTAAGCCTTCACATTCTCTACTCCCAGAAATATCCTTCTCTTCTTAATTCATTATCCTCACCTTGGCATTACTTCCTCTCTGAAGTCTCCATTGACTGAATTAAGGTGCTTGTTTTTTGCACTTATCATAACTCCTGTTCATACCTTTCTATAGCTTTGTACTGATGACTTGGTTAGTTTAAATTCTGTGAGCTCCTTGGGAGTACAGATTATGTCTAATTCATGTTTTGAACTCCAGACGCTAGTGCAGTGGTTTGTAAATGGTAGACATTCAAAGAGCCCTAGATAATTAAATAACGAATGAATAAACTAATTACCTCCAAGTTCTAATCTGGTGTTTTGCAGGTCCTGGACCTCTTTTGCTTGAACATTCAGGAACACACAAGCTTAAGGGAACTGAATCACACTAAATAGACTCTCGATGTAGTGTGTAAAACAGAATGCAGCCTATTGAAAAATAACTCCTGTCAATGTGATGGAAGAAACATTCCCCTATTGAGTTTTGAGAAAGCTATTCTGGCTCATACATGAACTCGATCTCTACCAGAACAGCCTATATTATAGCCTGTCAAACATGCATTGTACTTCTACTTTAACCATTAAAAAAAAAAAGATTATCCAGAGGTTAATAGTGTCCGTTTTGAAGAGAGGAATAAATATCCCTTCCTCTCTATGATACCAATGCTAGTACTCCTTCAAAGATAAGACTCCCTTTTCAGACACCAAGGTCATACTGACTTACTGTGTATGCTAATCTGTCTTTCTTTTTTTCCCCAAAGTACAGCATGTGGGATGCTGTGAAAGTGCTGCACTCAATATGCCAGCAAATTTGGAAAACTCAGCAGTGGCCACAGGACTGGAAAAGGTCAGTTTTCATTCCAATGCCTAAGAAAGGCAATGCCAAAGAATGCTCAAATTACCGCACAATTGCACTCATCTCACATGCTAGTAAAGTAATGCTCAAAATTCTCCAAGCCAGGCTTCAGCAATAGGTGAACTGTGAGCTTCCAGATGTTCAAGCTGGTTTTAGAAAAGGCGGAGGAACCAGAGATCAAATTGCCAACATCTGTTGGATCATTGAAAAGCAAGAGAGATCCAGAAAAACATCTACTTCTGCTTTATTGACTATGCCAAAGCCTTTGACTGTGTAGATCATTGTAAACTGTGGAAAATTCTGGAAGATAGGAATGCCAGGCCACCTGACCTGCCTCTTGAGAAATCTGTATGCAGGTCAGGAAGCAACAGTTAGAACTGGACATGAAACAACAGACTGGTTCCACATAGGAAAAGAAGTATGTCAAGGCTGTATATTGTCACTCTGCTTATTTAACTTATATGCAGAGTACATCATGCGAAATGCTGGGCTGAAAGAAGCACAAGCTGGAATCAAGATTGCCAGAAGAAATATCAATAACCTCAGATATGTAGATAATACCACCATTATGGCATAAAGTGAAGAAGAACTAAAGAGCTTCTTGAGGAAAGAGGACAGTGATAAAGTTGGCTTAAAACTCAACATTTAGAAAACTAAGATCATGGCATCTGGTCCCATCACTTCATGGCAAATAGATGGGGGAAGAGTGGAAATAGTGTCAGACTTTATTTTTTTGGGCTCCAAAATCACTGAAGATGGTGACTGTAGCCATGAAATTAAAAGACACATACTCCTTGGAAGGAAGATTATGACCAACCTAGACAGCATATTAAAAAGCAAAGACATTACTTTGCCAACAAAGGTCTATCTAGTCGAGGCTATGTTTTTTCCAGTGGTCATGTATGGATGTGAGAGTTGAACTATAAAGAAAGCTGAGGGCCAAAGAATTGATGCTTTTGAACTGTGGAGTTGGAGAAGACTCTTGAGAGTCCGTTGGACTGCAAGGAGATCCAACCAGTCCATCCTAAAGGAGATCAATTCTGAGTATTATTGGAAGGACTGATGTTGAAGCTGAAACTCCAATACTTGGGCCACCTGATGTGAGGAGCTGACTCATTTGAAAAGACCCTGATGCTGGCAAAGATTGAAGGCAGGAGAAGAAGGGGATGACAGAGGATGAGATGGTTGGATGGCATTACCGACCCAAAGGACATGAGTTTGAGTAAACTCCAGGAGTTGGTGATGGACAGGGAGGCCTGGCATGCTGCAGTCCATGGGGTCGCAGAGAGTTGGACACGACTGAGTGACTGAACTGAACTGAACTGAAAGTGTGTGGGGCTTCCCAGGTGGTGCTGGTTGTAAAGAACCCACCTGCCAATGCAGGAGATGCAGCTTTGATCCCTAGGTTGGGAAGATCCCCTGGAGAAGGAAGTGGCAACTCACTTCAGTTTTCTTGCCTGGGATATCCCATGGACAGAGGAACCTGGTGGGCTACAGTATTTAGAGTCACAAAGAGTTGGACACAACTGAAGTGACTTAACACACATGCATAGTGTGTAGATTTATTTAGCTTCCTCCAAGTTACATCTGTGATGCAGGCAATGAGAAGAGAGATAGGATGCTATCGAGAGCAGACATGCAGGTGGTGGAGACCATGGTGCCTGGACCTCCTCCATACTCGCTCAGCTTGACTAAGGGCTCCTGCCTCTCGGCCCAGGACACAGACACTCAAAACTGTTAACGGATATAGGAACAGTTGACAAGGACCCTCCACTGGGGGCCTTGGCTCTTCATAAGAGCACAAAGAAGAATCTGAGGTCTTACCTGTGACAAAAACAAGTTTATTAAGCAAAGAACAGAAAGAACACCTCAAGGGAGAGGCAGGCCAAAGCAAGAGAGGCAGTATAGGGGTTTTCAAGACAGGGCTTTTATATAATCATTTAGGTGGGTGTGGTCTGACAATTTTGATTGACAGTTACAAGCTACAAAATAACAGGCTCTCTTGTGCATGTCTTTCCCATAATTCAGTTTGTTATAATCAGATGTGTGTATGTATAGAATATTTATGAACCCTTAACAGACTCTATGGAGAAGGCAATGGCACCCCACTCCAGTACTCTTGCCTGGAAAATCCCATGGATGGAGGAGCCTGGTGGGCTGCAGTCCATGGGGTTGCTGAGAGTCAGACACGATTGAGCTACTTCACTTTCACTTTTCACTTTCATGCATTGGAGAAGGAAATGGCAACCCACTCCAGTGTTCTTGCCTGGAGAATCCCGGGGATGGGGGAGCCTGGTAGGCTGCCGTCCATGGGGTTGCACAGAGTCGGACACAACTGAAGTGACTTAGCAGCAGCAGCAGCAGCAACAGCAACAGACTCTCAGATGCCTAAGGTCATTTGAGGACACAGCTGTGCACCAAGAAGGGTGTGCTAGAATTGGAGAACTCCCTGTGGTTAGTTTGTATCCACTGTACCCCTAGGGCACAGGAGCTGGATTTGGAAAAGTTGTCATTTTTGTAGCATATCTGTGAGCTCTCCTAGGCTGCAATGGAGTATGTCTGGAGGCGGAGTTTAGAAATCAGTTTGAACCTTTTTCAGCTAGGTCACCCCTTGTTCCTCCTGCTAAAGTTTCTACCAAACAAAACAATGGCATGGCTCAGGGTCACAACCACTCCCTGGTGATGCTGAGTTGGGGAGCTGGTCCTCCAGCCACTGGTGTTGGGGGAACTTAGCCACCTTCCATGCCTTGAGGGCCTGGACGGCAGCCACCCTTGTGGCCGCCTCGTGGCTGTGTAACTGCTGGGCTGTGAGAAAGGGCGATTCCAGGCAGCAGTGATTCTCCACCTGAATCTCCAGGCAGTGGACGTACACGAGCCTCAGCCTGGGTGCTTTCTGATGCACTGGCAGCCTGGATGCAGCATGGCACAGGAGCATGGTAGGAACACGGTGCCAGTCATACCTCAGATCTGCCCTCCGAAGCAATCTGTGTCTTTTGAAACTTTCAAGGAATGTTTCCCCATTATGTTTGATGTTTGTTCTTTGTTCCGACAAGATATAAAAATGTGCTGAAAACCATGCATCTCCAGACCACTTTCTTCCTTGGTGGAGACCACACTTTTGGGCAATAGTCCTCAGTTTCACTCAGATAAAACTCTTCGATTCTTATTATAGATTGTTGATTATTTGCATCAAAAATGCATTATCTCTCCCAGAGGAAAATGTTTAGTGATAATGTAATTTTTCAGGAGCCTGATGTGTTCTGGGTACTGCCCTGTACTCACCAAAAGCAAGTCCATCCCCCTAATATATAGCACAGGGAATTCTGCTCAGTGTTATGTAGCAGCCTACATGGGTGGGAGGCTTGGAAGAGAATCAGTCAGTTCAGTTTAGTTGCTCAGTCGTGTCCAACTCTTTGCAAACCCAAGGGGGAAAATCAGTTCAGTTTAGTTCAGTCGCTCAGTCATGTCTGACTCTTTGTGACCCCATGAACTGCAGCACGCCAGGCCTCCCTGTCCATCACCAACTCCCGGAGTCCACCCAAACCCATATCCATCGAGTCGGTGATGCCATCCAACCACCTCATCCTCTGTTGTCCCCTTCTCCTCCTGCCTTCAATCTTTCCCAGCATCAGGGTCTTTTCAAATGAGTCAACTCTTCACATCAGGTGGCCAAAGTATTGGAGTTTGAGCTTCAATATCAGTCCTTCCAATGAACACCCAGGACTGACCTCCTTCAAAATGGACTGGTTGGATCTCCTTGCAGTCCAAGGGACTCTCAGGAGTCTTCTCCAACACCACAGTTCAAAAGCATCAATTCTTTGGTGCTCAACTTTCTTTACAGTCCAACTCTAACATCCATAAATGACTACTGGAAAAACCATAGCCTTGACTAGATGGACCTTTGTTGGCAAAGTAATGTCTTTGCTTTTTAATATGCTGTCTAGGTTGGTCATAACTTTCCTTCCAAGGAGTAAGCATCTTTTAATTTCATGGCTGCAGTCACCATCTGTAGTGATTTTGGAGCCCCAAAAAATAAAGTCTGACACTCTTTCCACTGTTTCCCCATCTATTTCCCATGAAGTGATGAGACCAGATGCCATGATCTTAGTTTCTGAATGTTGAGCTTTAAGCCAGCTTTTTCATTCTCCTCTTTCACTTTCATCAAGAGGCTTTTAAGTTCTTCTTCACTTTCTGCCATAAGGGTGGTGTCATCTGCATATCTGAGATTATTGATATTTCTCCCGGCAATCTTGATTCCATCCAGCTTGTGCTTCTTCCAGCCCAACATTTCTCACGATGTACTTTGCATATAAGTTAAATAAGCAGGGTGACAATATACAGCCTTGACATACTCCTTTCCCTATTTGGAACCAGTCAGTTGTTCTACTGTTCAGTTCTAACTGTTGCTTCCTGACCTGTATTCAGGTTTCTCAAGAGGCAGGTCAGGTGGTCTGGTATTCCCATCTCTTTCAGAATTTTCCACAGTTTATTGTGATCCACACAGGCAAAGGCTTTGGCATAGTCAATAAAGCAGAAGTAGATGTTTTTCTGGATCTCTCTTGCTTTTTTGATGACCCAACAGATGTTGGCAATTTGATCTCTGGTTCCTCTGCCTTTTCTAAAACCAACTTGAACATCTGGAAGTTCATGGTTCAAGTATTGCTGAATCCTGGCTTGGAGAATTTTAAGCATTACTTTACTAGCATGTGAGATGAGTACAATTGTGCGGTAGTTTGAACATTCTTTGGCATTGCCTTTCTTTGGGATTGGAATGAAAACTGACATTTTCCAGTCCTGTGGCCACTGCTGAGTTTTCCAAATTTGCTGGCATATTGAGTGCAGCACTTTCACAGCATCATCTTTCAGGATTTGAAATAGCTCAACTGGAATTCCATCACCTCCACTAGCTTTGTTCATAGTGATGCTTTCTAAGGCCCACTTGGCTTCACATTCCAGGATGTCTGGCTCTAGGTGAGTGGATACATGTATATGTATGGCTGAGTCCCTTTGCTGTCCAGCTAAAATTATCACGGCATTGTTAATTGGTTATACGCCAGTACAAATTAAAGGGTTTCTTTTTGTTCGTTTGCTTTTTTAAAAAGCAAGTCCATCTCTTGATAATGGACCAATGTTAAGTAGGCTGTTGAGATTGCTTTACAGATCTGTTATGCCACTGTGAAACCATTTACCTCAGATTGGGACTTGAACCCATGTTCTGGGATTTGAACCCAGCCAAAACATTGCTTGTGACTCAAACTCACGTGGCTGGGACTGGAACCCAGCCAAAACCCTGCTTGGGACATGAACCCAGCCAAAACCTAGTTTTAGGACTCAAACCCATGTGGCTGGGACTCAAACCCAGCTAAAACCATAAGACCTGGTTTCAAGACATAATGAAGCTCAGGTTCTTGATGTCACATCACAGAAAGAATTCAGTGAGAGACAAAGTGATAGGTAAGAAGTGAATTTATTCAGATTCAGAAAGAAGCACACTCCACAGAAAAGGGTGGGACATGGCAGAGGGTGAGTGCAGCCTTGAAATTTGGCACGATTAGTTTTTATAGGCTAGGTAACTTCATATGCTAAGGAGTGGGAGGATTATTCCAACTATTTTGGGGAAGGGCAGAGATTTTCAGGATTTGGTCCACTGCCCACTCCTTGGTCTTTTAACAGTGTCTTGGAACTGTCATGGCACCTCTGGGTATGTCATTTCACTTGATTATTGAGGATCAAGGTCTAGTCTTGTCTGCCAACTTGGTCCCATTTGATTCTAATCAATTTATGTTGTGTCCTTGGGCTACGTCCTTCTTTCAAAGGTTGTGACCTGCACCTTTCCCTCCCATTACAAATGTATTAATTTACAATTTCATTGAGCTCAGAATGTTCACTTCTATGTGAGGAGCATATTCTCACCCAGCACTCAAGCACTCAAGCTTCAACAGGAAGCTGTAACAGGAGGGAAAAATCCTCCCAGTCATTAGCATATGAATTCACCCAGCATTTAAAAACTGACTACCCTGCATTTCTTAGCTGAATTCACCCTCTGCAATGGTCCACATTCTGCCTGTGAAGTGTGAGCCTCTCTGAATCTGAATAAATCCACTTCTTACCAGTCAGTTTGTCTCTCACTGAATTCTTTCTGTGATGAGACATCAAGAACCTGAATTTCATTAGGTCCTGAAACCAAGTATCATGGGTTTTGGCTGGATTCGAGTTCCAGCCAAGCAGTTTGAGTCCAAGCAGGATTTTGACTAGGTTCAAGTCTTGGTCATGTGGATTTGAGTCCCAGTCTGAGGTAAACAATTTCAAAGCCAATGACAGTCATTAAATCACAAGGTAAAATCATTAATTCACAATGTAAAATCACTAAGACAAGAAAGAAAAATACCAGTTACCGATAGTTCACTGTTGCCAATAAATCCAAGAGACGAGTGTGGAGGCAAAGGATATTTTGCCTTTATTCAGAAAGCCGGTAGACCAATAAGATGGCAGACTAATGTCTCGAAATGCCAGCTTCTTTTATAGAGCAGAGATGGGGGAATGTGAAGAAATAAAGTAAAAAGGGCAGAATAGTTAAGGAAAGGTAGTGAGAAAGTAAAGTAAAAAGGGCCATCAGAATTACAAAATGTCTCTGTGAAGGGCCAGCCTGTGGAAGGGATTAAACTCTTCTTTCCTGTAGTCATTCACAAGTGGGCAGGGTCAGATTATCTCCCTGTGAGCTGAACAAATGCACTTTAGTTTAACAGTCAGGCAGAGGAGCAGGGTTTTCTGAGGTAGGCTATTACGTAGGATTATAATAACAAAAGCAACAAAAAGCCAGTCAAAGAAACAGTCCCAACATGAAGTCAGAATAGACTCTTTCCTGCAACATACTCAGCAACTTGATGATGAGAACATTGTCTCTACAGACTGAACTACCTACAAAGCCAAGTCAAAATTAGAATGAAAGAGCCTAGATGCTCCCATCATTTCATAGCGTATAGAAGGGGGAAAAGTGGAAACACTGACAGATTTTATTTTCTTGGGCTCCAAAATTGTTCCCCGAATCTTGGCTCTCTGCACCCAGTGCCAAACAGAAATACAGAGACAGAGTTATGGAGGAGAAGGAAAGACTGTCTTTATTACTTTGCCAGGCAAAGGGGAGCACAGTAGACTGGTGCCTCAAGAACTGTGCCCCCATCCCTAGTGAGTAGGAAAAGGTTATATAGTCAGGCAGGAGTATGTGATAAGGATCAAGGCAGTAGCAGTCTTGTGAATGAGTGAGTGAGTGGGTCGCACAATCGTGTCCGACTCTGCGACCTCATGGACTATAGCCTGCCAGGCTCCTCCGTCCATGGGATTTTCAGGCAAGAATACTGGAGTGGGTTGCCATTTCCTTCTCCAGGGGATCTTCCTCACCCAGGGATTGAACCTGGGTCTCCCACATTGCAGGCAGACTCCCTACCGTCTAAGCCACCAGGGAAGAACAGTCTTGTGATAGTGTCAGTCGCTCAGTCGTGTCCAAATCTTTGTGACCTCATGGACTGAACTGTAGCCCGCCAGACCTCAAATAGTCTTGTATTCTTCTGTAATGTTTCAAAAGGGTGGGGTTGCTGACTGGTTAGGGTGTGTGCTGGGTCTTAGGTGGTCCATCTCCTAATCTTGATGAGCCTTTCTTGTCCTTTAATCTTGCCTCAGGTGGTTTTGTTGCTGTTCTTCCTTTGATTAGCAACTGTTTTGCCATTTGGAACTGAGATAAGGTCATGGAGGCTAGAGTCTTGCCTATAAGAAATGGGGGACAAAAAGGCCTCCGTGCCTAGGAGTCCCATAGGGCCCTGCTAGGCATCAAAATCACTGCAGACACTGACTGCAGCCATGGAATTAAAAGACTCTTGCTCCTTGGAATGAAAGCTATGACAAATCTTGAGAGTCCCTTGGACTACAAAGAGGTCAAATCAGTCAATCCAAAAGGAAATCAACCCTTAATATTCACTGGAAGGCCTGATGCTGAAGCTGAAGCTCCAATACTTTGGCCAACTGATGTGAAGTGCCAACTCATTGGAAAAGACGCTGATGCTGGGGGAGATTGAGGGCAGGAGGAAAAGGGGGCAGGAAGAAGAGGATGAGATGGTTATGTCGGGAGAGTACATAATTTCTTTGGCTTAGTCTCACCAAATGAAGATTTGAAATGACAGGCCAGTGTTACAACTCTGTTACAGTTCAGAATTTTACTTGGTAAACAGAAACACCACCAACTTGTGAGGGTGGGCCGACTCTGAAGGAGAGGCCTCAATCCATCTTGACTCACTCTTTTTATACTTTTTGTCCTCTCTCTCCCCTCCCAACCCCCAGCCTGCCCTATGCAAATTAGGCCTGCTTCTGCTGCTGCTGCTGCTAAGTCGCTTCAGTCATGTCCGACTCTGTGCGACCCCATAGACGGCAGCCCACCAGGCTCCCCCGTCCCTGGGATTCTCCAGGCAAGAACACTGGAGTGGGTTGCCATTTCCTTCTCCAATGCAGGAAAGTGAAAAGTGAAAGTGAAGTCTCTCAGTCGTGTCCGACTCCTAGCAACCCCATGGACTGCAGCCTACCAGGCTCCTCCGTTCATGGGATTCTCCAGGCAAGATTACTGGAGTGGGGTGCCATTGCCTTCTCTGAAATTAGGCCTAGCACCCATCATTGATCAAGAAAGGGATGCATTTGTTTCATGTGAGGTTTTCACTCCAGTCCTTGGATTTTTCCTTTGTTCCCTTTTTGTGGGCTTTTCTTCTTTCTTTGTCTGTCTTTTAGCTGCCATGATTTTGGATTTTTCTATTCTAATTACCTAACAGTTAGCATCACCAACTCAGTCGACCTGAATTTAAGCAGACTCTGGAAGATAGTGAAGGACAGAGGAGCCTCATGTGCTACAGTCCATGGGCTTGCAAAGAGTCAGACAAGACTTAGCATCTGAACAGAGAATATAAGGCTAAAATAGAGACAATATGTTAAAGGGAACTGGATACTTAAAGTCTGTGGTTTAAAGCCTCTTCCTTACTGTAAAACCACCAAAGAAAACTTGTGAACTATATCTTTTATAACATTTACTTGGCTGACCTATCACCTTCACACTAAACCACTGTGGGTGGGTTAATCTAGTAGGCAAACTTTTTCCTTGAAGGTGCATGCATGCTCAGTCATGTCTGACTCTTTGCTACCCTATGGACTACAACCTTCCAGGCTCCTCTGTCCATTGGATTTACCAGGTACGAACACTGGAGTAGATTGCCATTTCCTCCTCTAGAGGGTCTTCCTACTCAGGAAGAGAACCTACGTCTCCCTCATCTCTTGCATTGGCAGGCAGATTC
Organism: Bos mutus; assembly: GCF_027580195.1. NCBI lineage: Eukaryota > Metazoa > Chordata > Mammalia > Artiodactyla > Bovidae > Bos > Bos mutus. The sequence continues at coordinate 96,793,214 of NC_091621.1, forward strand.
TTTACCACTGAGCCACCTGGGTAGCCCCTTTCTTAAAGGACCAAGTAATAAATATTTTCAATTCTGTGGGCCATGTGGTATCTGTTATAAGTACTCAACTGCCGTCTTAGCTCAAAACCAACTACATGTACTACTTAAGTAAGGAAATTCTCTGGCAGTCTAGTGGTTGAGACTGCACCTTCACTCCAAGGATGCAGGTTTAACACTGGTCAGGGAACTGAGATACCTCCATCCTCAAAGTGCACACGCACACCAAAAAAATAACCCAAAACAAAACAACAAAAAGCCCAAAACTAACAACAACAACTTAAGTGAATGAGCTTGGCTATACTCAAATAAAATCATTTATGGGATGTCCCTGGTGGTCCAGTGGCTAAGATGCCACACCTTCAATGCAGAGGGCCTGGGTTCAGTCCCTGGCTAGGGAACTAGAATTCCATATGCTGCAACTGTTTGCATGCCACAACTAAGACTTGGCAAAGCCAAATAAATAAGTATATTAAAAACAATTTTTTGGACACTGAAATTTGAACTTTCATTTAAAAATAAATCTTTCCTTTTCTATAGCTCTTTGGAATTCCTTCCTATTTGCTAGGTGAGATGCAGCCCAATTTATAAATTGTTGAATAAAAACAATTCAATTTTCAACTTATACAGTTGAATTTTGTTTTTTAATAAAGAACTTAAAAAATGTTTTTTTCCTATTAGTGATATAAAGGATTAAAGTGGAATCTGGTTGTAAAGTAAAATCCTACTATTTTCATTTATATTACACACAATAATCTGAATATTCACTGCATGCCAGTATCTAGGACTCTTCACTGAATGGTTCTGATGTGGGTTTTCCACATGTTGAGCTGAAATAGTCTACCAGATATTTCTCCAGCAGAGATGGGTTCATTTGGGATCAGTAGAGAATTGCAATTTGGGGTCTGCAACTATGAGGAGCCATGTGCAGGTCTCCACACACAAAGAAAAGGACAAAACTTTAATGAAAAGGAAAGGGAGTTGGGAGAGCTATAGTGAGCAAAAAGCCCATGGCTCTTCCTTGGCTGAAAAACTGCCAGGAAAGAAGAGGGGTCTTTCCTCTTTCTCTTGGGCTCTGCTATCATCTCAGGATAGGAGAGTTTCTCCGTCTTGTCTCTCAACTCTTTTTAACTGAAGTTTCTGGGTATTACTTTTTTACATTTTACCTTTAAAAAACGCAATAACTTTTTACTTTGTATTGGAGTATAGCCAATTAACTACATTGTGATAGTTTCAGGTGAATGGTGAAGGGACTCATAACCATTCAACCCCAAACTTCCCTCCCATTCAGCCTGCCCCATAACATTGAGCAGAGTTCCATGTGCTATACAGTAGGCCCTTATTGATTATCCATTTTAAATATAGTGATGTGTACTTGTCCACCCACAACTCCCTAACAATCCTTTCCCTCCATGCTCCTCCCTTCCCCTACTCTGGTGACCATAAGTTCATTCTCTAAGTCTATGAGTCTCTTAATATTTTACCTTATTGATCAAGGTCTTCCTCTGAAGGCATCCCAGATCAAGAGTCAGGTTTTCTAGTTTTAGCAGCTTTTTGTATCTCTGTCTAGAGGAAAGACCTTTCTTGGGTGTAGTGCTTCACATCAGAGGGAAAGTACACGAATTGGAAACCTACTGAGGTCACATTCAAGTAACAAGAGTAGAGAAGGAGGCAGGATGGAGAACTCTCAGGCACATTTTATCTAAAGTTCACATGTAACCAAGATCATAAACTTTGGATAGTCTCTGAATCATTTTGTCATCATTGTAAGTTTGCTCAACAAACGTTCGTAAAGCCTAGCCTAGGTGTCTTGGGAAACTTGTCTCATCAGATGTCATTTGCTTCATTTCTGGGAAATCTTCACATTCAGGTGACCAGATGATGTACTGGTCCAGTAGGGATTCCATGTTTTCTTTAGATGTGTCATATGCGGACATGACTGAGCAACTGATCTGATCTGATCTGATGAATCCAAGAGTCTATTTCTGGAGTTTGGTGACACAAAGGTTGGTTATCACTGCCTGATAAGGGCCTCTCCAGTGAGGTTGAAGAATATTCTTCTGTAAGTGTCTTTTCCAATAGACAAAATCTCCAGATTGCAAGTTGTGATGCTTAAGGTCTTCATCTCTCAAGGGTGAAAAGATTGCTCTACAAACTGTGGTTATTTTTAATAGAAGCAATTAGGCCTTTGCAAAATTGGAACATCTCTCCATTTATCAATTGTGAGTCAAAAGAAGCAGGAGCCAAGTGGATTGAATGTCCTGTGGCCATCTCAAAGAGTGAGAGTGTGAGTTTCTAAAGGGGTAGATCTGAGATTAGAAGCACCCACAGCAATGGTTTGGCCAAGTTAGTCTTAATAAAGCCATTAGTGTGTTCAACTAAACCAGAAGATGGAGGATGGTAAAAGAGGAACCTTTGTTCTTCCTGTTGACCTCTATCATCCAAGGGCTCCTCCTTCTGGTCTCCCAATTCTGTTTACTTGAGGTTTCTATTCATTAATTTTTTATCCATGCTCTCAGCAATTCTGTGACACCAGCTGGGTATCCTACAACATAATTCTGACAGTATCTACCTGGAGATAGCATTAGAACCTTTAAGAGCTTAGTCTTACAAGACTCTTCCCTCACCTCCACTTCAGAGTCCAACTGCTAGTCCAGGTGGTAACCTGTGCTTCTGACAAGCCAGCTGTAAATTAAAGTTTCTCATCACCTCCTCCTTGGGTTTGATTAATTTGCTAGAGCAGCTCATAGAACTCAGAAAAACACTTTACCAGTTTATTACAAAGAATATTAAAGGATATGGATAAACAGTTAGATGAACAGATACACAGGGCAAGGTTGGGGAGAAAGGTGGGAAAGTGTGTAGAGTTTCTATGCACTCTTAGGTATGTCAGTCTGTCAGCATTTCCATACATCCAGCCTGGAAGCTCTCCCAACCCTGTAGTTCATGCTTTATTACTTTGACATGACTGGTTAAATCACTGGTCACTGATGACTGATTCAACATGCAGTCCCTCTTCCCTCCCCAGAGATGGGTGGTGGGATGAGACTGAAAGATCCAACAGTGTAAATCACCAGCTAGTTTCCCTGGCCACCAGCTCCACTTTAGGAGTTTACCAAAAGTTGTCTTATTAACATAAACTCCTGCTTGATTGAGAGAGGATTGCAATATGAATAACAAAAGACACCCATTTTACCTTAATTCCTCTAGAATGATTTCAGGACCTGGGAACATAACTAAATATTAAAACAATTGAACATCTTACATTGGAAATTACAAGGGTTTTGCCAGGAACAATGCACGAAGACTGAAAACTAATCAAAGGAAACCTCAAATAAAGTTAGAGTTGGGGAGCCCTGTAAAGAGGGCTCTCACACCCTACCACTCATCCCCAGTGACATGACAGATATGAAGGAGAGAGGCCTAGAGCCTGGGCTTCCATTCTGAATGCTTAACTTGTGTTTTTCTTAATTTTCTAACACATAGAGGAGATTTTCTAGTTATCATTTTATTTTTTTTTAATTTGTGGCACAGCAGGTGGGATCTTAGTTCCCTAACCAGAAATCAAACCTATGCCCCTGCAGTGGAAGCTCAGAGTCTTAACAATTAAACCACCAGGAAAGTCCCTAGTTATCATGTTAACTTATGTTATATATATGCTTTTAATCTTGTGAGTTTTGTTAAGATTTGTATTATGGCCAAATAAATGGTGTCATTTGTGCTTAAGGAGATATTTATTTATTTATTTGCAGTGCAATACAGTGTTCTATGTTTCCATTACATCAAATTTTGTAAATCATAGAAATCAAATTATCTACATTCTTTTTTTGATAATATGAATATTTTATTGATTCACTGATTGATTAACTGAGGTATTATTGATCAACAACATCAGTTTCTGGGACTTCCCTTGTGGCCTAGTAGGTAAGAATCCTTGCTTCCCATGCAGGGGATGTAGGTTCAGTCCTTGGTGTGTGAATCCTACATGCCACACTGTGTAGCCACAAAAAAAAAAAAAAAAAATTATACTTTATTAAAAAATGGCTGTATTTCCCAGTGCTGTACAAAAATCTTCTGTGTTCTTGCTAAACATTTTTTGTCAATTACTAAACTTTTCCATGGTGATTATAGACTTGTTTCTTCTGTTAATTATGTTAGTCTTTCTTCTATATATATGTGTGTGTGTGTGTGCGTGTGTGTGTATTTTAAGGCTATGGTTTTATTTTCTTGGGTTCCAAAATCACTGTGGACCATGACTACAGCCATGAAATTAAAAGACATGTGCTTCTTGGAAGAAAAAAATATGACAAACCTAGACAGTGTGTTAAAAAGCAGACAGTCACTTGGCTGACAAACCATGGATTTTCCAGTAGTCATGTACAGATGTAAGAGTTGGACCATGAAGAAGATTGAGTGCCAAAGAACTGATGCTTTTGAACTGTAGTGCCAAAGAATGAGGGTCCATGGAATTGTAAGGAGATCAAACCAGTCAATCCTCAAGGAAATCAACGCTGAATATTCAATGAAAGGGCTGAAGCTGAAGTTCCAAAACTTTGGTCACCTGATTCTAAGAGCCAATTCATTAGTAAAGACCCTGATGTAGGGAAAGATTGAGGGAAAGAGGAGAAGGGAATGACAGAGGATGAGATGGATGGATGGCATCACCACTCAGTGGACATGAGTCTGAAACTCTGGGAGATAGTAAAGGTAAAAAATATATATCAACATTGGATAAATCTAAACAAATGTCAACTACAAAATAATAATAGACTAATAATCAAATTTAAAAGAAAAAATCCAAAATAAAATTAAAATATACAGTAGGTTCATCTTTTGGAAGAGACAAAGATATTGATTAACTTTAGACATTGTAATTTAAGTAAACATACTGCAATGTATAGAATAAATACCATCAGAGAACAAAACCACATTCTAAATACAAATATGATGTAAAACTTTCAAAGTAATAGGAAAATAATAAAATTCTGCTAAAAGAAGGCAAAAGGGAATAGGAAGTAAAAGAGCATAAACTAGTATAGGAGATTTTTAGGTGACTAATTTCCTAAAAGATGAATGAACTTGATTCTTTAATAGTTAAAAATCAGTTCAGTTCAGTTCAGTCGCTGTCATGTCTAACTCTTTGCAAACCCATGGACTACAGCGCAGAGGCTTCCCTGTCCATCACCAACTCCCAAAGCCTACTCAAAGTCATGTCAATCGAGTCAGTGATGTTATCCAATCATCTCATCCTCTGTCGACCCCTTCTCCTCCTGCCTTCAATCTTTCCCAGCATCAGAGTCTTTTCCAATGAGTCAGTTCTTCACATCAGGTGGCCAAAGTATTGGAGTTTCAGCCTCAGCATAAGTCCTTCCAATGAATATTCAGGACTGATTTCCTTTAAGAGTGACTGGTTGGATCTCCTTGCAGTCAAAGAGACTCTCAAGAGTCTTCTCCAACACCACAGTTCAAAAACATCAATTCTTCAGCCCTCAGCTTTCTTTATAGTCCAACTTTCACATCCATAAATGCTGCTGCTGCTGCTACTGCTAAGTCGCTTCAGTCGTGTCCAACTCTGTGCAACCCCATAGACGGCAGCCCACCAGGCTCTGCCATCCCTGGGATTCTCCAGGCAAGAACACTGGAGTGGGTTGCCATTTCCTTCTCCAATGCATTAAAGTGAAAAGTGAAAGGGAAATCGCTCAGTCGTGTCCTACTCTTAGAGATCCCATGGACTGCAGCCTACCAGGCTCTTCCGTCCATGGGATTTTCCAGACAAGAGTACTGGAGTGGGTGCCATTGCCTTACATGACTACTAGAAAAATCATAGCTTTGACTAGACAGAACTTCGTTGGCAAAGTAATGTTTCTGCTTTTTCATATGCTGTCTAGGTTGGTTATAGCTTTTCTTCCAAGTAGCAAGTGTCTTTTAATTTCATGGCTGCAGTCACCATCTTCAATGATTCTGGAGCCCCCCAAAATAAAGTCAGGACTGGAAAAGGTCAGTTTTCATTCCAGTCCCAAAAAAAGGTAATGCCAAAGAATGTTCAAACTACCCCATGATTGCATTCATCACACACATTAGCAAAGTAATGCTCAAAATTCTCCAAGCCAGGCTTCAGCAGTACATGAACCATGAACTTCCAGATGTTCAGGCTGGATCTAGAAAAGGCAGAGGAACCAGAGATCAAATTGCCAACATCTGTTGGATCAGCAAAAAAGCAAGAGAGTTCCAGAAAAACATCTACTTCTGCTTTATTGACTATGCCAAAGCCTTTGACTATGTGGATTAGAACAAACTGTGGAAAATTCTGAAAGAGATGGGAATACCAGACCACCTGACCTGCCTCTTGAGAAATCTGTATGCAGGTCAAGAAGCAACAGTTACAACCGACATGTAACAACAGACTGATACTAAATCAGGAAAGGAGTACATCAAGGCTGTATATTGTCACCCTGCTTATTTCGCTTATATGCAGAGTACATCACAAGAAATGCTGGGCTGGATAAAGCACAAGCTGGAATCAAGATTGCCGGGAGAAATATCAATAACCTCAGACATGCAGATGATACCACCCTTATGGCAGAAAGCAAAGAAGAACTAAAAAGCCTCTTGATCAAAGTGAGAAAGAGGAGAGTGAAAAAGTTGGCTTAAAAGTCAACATTCAGAAAACTAAGATCATGGCAACTGGTCCCATCACTTCATGGCAAATAGATGGGGAAAGAATGAAAACAGTGACAGCCTGTATTCTTGGGGGCTCCAAAATCACTGCAGATGGTGACTGCAGCCATGAAATAAAAAGATGCTTGCCCCTTGTAAGAAAAGTTATGAACAACCTAGGCAGCATATTAAAAAGCAGAGACATTACTTTGCTAATAAAAGTCCGTCTAGTCAAAGCTATGATTTTTCCAGTAGTTATATATGGATGTGAGAATTGGACTATAAAAAAAAGCTGATCACTGAAAAATTGATGCTTTTGAACTGTGGTGTTGGAGAAGACTCTTGAGAGTCTCTTTGACTGCAAGGAGAGCCAACCAGTCACTCCTAAAGGAAATCAGTTATGACTGTTCACTGGAAGGACTGATGCTGAAGCTGAAACTCCAGTATTTTGGCCACCTGATGTGAAGAACTGATTTATTGGAAAAGACTCTAATACTGGGAAAGATTGAAGGCAGGAGGAGAAGGGGTCGACAGAGGATGAGATGATTGGATAACATCACCGACTCGATTGACATGACTTTGAGTAAGCTCTCAGAGTTGGTGATGGACAGGGAAACCTGGTATGCTGCAGTCCATGGGGTCACAAAGAGTCAGGCATGACTAAATAAAGTCTCTCATTATTTCCATTGTTTCCACATATATTTGCCATGAAGTGATGGGACTGATTGTCATAATCTTGGTTTTTTGAATGTTGAGTTTTTAGCCAGCTTTTTCACTCTCTTCTTTCACTTTCATCAAGAGGCTCTTTAGTTCTTCTTCACTTTCTGCCATAAGGGTGGTGTCATCTGCATATCTGAGGTTATTGATATTTCTCCTGGCAATCTTGATTCCAGCTTGTGCTTCAACCAGCCAGGCATTTCACATGATGTACTTTGCATATGAGTTAAGTGAGCAGGATGACAATAAACAGCCTTGACGTACTCCTTTCCCAGTTTGTAACCACTCAGTTGTTCCATGTCCAGTTGTAACTGCTGCTTCTTGACCTGCATACAGATTTCTGAAGAGGCAAGTAAGGTGGTCTGGTATTCTCATCTCTTTCAGAATTTTACACAGTTTGTTGTGAGCTTCACAGTCAAAGGCTTTGTCGTAATCAATAGAGCAGAAGTAGATGTTTTTCTGGTTTTCTGTTGTTTTTTTGAGGATCCAATGCATGATAGCAATTTGATCTCTGGTTCCTCTGCCTTTTCTAAATCCAACTTGATCGATCATCTGAAAGTTCACAGTTCACATACTGTTGAACCCTGGTTTGGAGAATTTTGAGCATTACTTTGCTAATGTATGAGATGAGTGCAATTTTGCTGGGTTTTAAAATCCATTCTAGGGTCTGCCTGCATAACTTTAGAAATGTTGAAAGAAAATAGTAATAGGAAAGAATAGAATAGAAATAAATAGACGGAAAACTTTTACCAGGCAAAATAAAGCCAGTATATACACATTAAAATGAGAAAACAATACAGTTCAATACAAGTAGAATTATTAGAAACAAACGGGTGCTAACACTGACTGAGGTAAAAGCGTAAGGACTTCCCGGTGGTCCAGTGGTTAAGAATCTGCCTGCCAATCCAGGGGACACCGGTTTGACCCTTGGTTCTGGAGGACCTCACATACCTTGGGGCAACTAGGCCCATGTGTCACAACTATTGGTCTGAGCTCCTAGAGTCTGTGCTCTGCAACATGAGAAGCCACCGCAACGAGAAGCCTGAATACGGCACCTGGAGAGTAACTCCCACCTGCTGCAAAAAGCGAGTGCACAGCAATTAACAGTCAGCACAGCCAAAAATAAGTAAATACATTTTTTAAAAAGATAAAAACATCAAATTGTTATTGGCTCACTAATTCTTGTCATTTTATAATTTGATCCAACATGGTGGTATGTCATATTCCTCATTATCAAAACAAAGATTTGTTCATAAAACTTTGCCTTTCTTCTTCAAATATCTCATTCTCCCTCTCCCCCTCTGCCTTCTCTTCATGCTCCATCCACCCTCCTTATTTTTTATTTCGATAAACCACCAACATTAATCTTATAGGGAAAAAAGCATTTCAAGATTTTACTTTGAATTTCTACTATTACTTGTAAGGTTGAAAAAAAGTGACTGGGCCATTTTTTCTTTTTCTTTTTTAATATTTATTTTTATTTATTTGGCTTCTCTGATTTTCCCTCAGGATCCTAAATACTCACTGCAGTGTGTGAAAGCCCAGCAGTGGTGTGTGGGATCCAGCTCCCTGACCAGGGATCAAACCCATGCCCCCTGCATTGCAAACAGGGTGCCCTGGCCACTGGACCACCTGGGAAGTCCTGAACATATTATCTTTTTTTGGCATTTGAATTTACTCCTTTCTGTATTATTGTCTCACAGACTTTACATATATATCTAATGGCATAATTACACATTTATATGTAAATTATTCAAAAGGGGAGACTACCACTCTGTACCTGTAACTAAACAGATGAATTTATGACTTAAGAAAGACAGAACTGTTAAGAAACCACTGACCTAAACAGTTCGCTTTGGCCAGGCAGGATGACAACTACCTGTCTGAGTTTTCTCACAACAAGAGGTTCTGATAAAGATGGTGCAGCTGCCTCTGAAAGCTCACCTGGAGAATTCAGGAGGGACCAAAAGGAGGAAGGAGGCACCAGCCTATTGTATGTCTTATAAAACTAACCTAAAAATTTGGGAGGGGCCAGAAGGTGGAGGGACAAGACAATATGTCCTACCAACCTTTCAGAAGCCATGGAACTGGAATCCATCTTGGCTGAGAGAGGGAAGGACCCTGAGTTAGATCAAATAGAGGTAAAAGAAACATAATCGGCCAGAGGCAATCTGGAAACTAACCCCACTGTCATAAAAACTGAGACTGAGAGTCACGTGACAAAGTAGTTCTCCTGGGTTCTGTTACACTGAGGCTCTCTTCCTGAGCACCCCCTTCCCAATAAAGTCATTGGCGTTGTCAGTACATTTGTCTTTTCAGACAATTTATTTCAGAGTGTTAGACAAAGGTTAGAAAAAGGAATGCAAAAAGGCAAAATGGTTGTCTGAGGAGGCCTTACAAAGAGCTGAGAAAAGAAGTGAAAGGCAAAAGAGAAAAGGAAAGATATACTCATTTGAATGCAGAGTTTCAAAGAATAGCAAGGAGAAAAAAGAAAGCCTTCCTAAGTGAACAATGCAAAGAAATAGAGGAAAACAATAGAATGGGAAAGACCAGAGATCTCTTCAAGAAAATTACAAGAAAGGAACATTTCATGCAAAGATGGGCACAGTAAAGGACAGAAATGGTATGGACCTAACATAAGCCGAAGATATTAAGAAGAGGTGTCAAGACTACACAAAAGAACTATACAAAAAAGATCTTAATGACCCAGATAACCATGATGGGATGGTCACTCACCTAGAGCCATACATCCTGAAGCTAGTGGAGGTGGCGGAATTGCAGCTGAGCTATTTCAAATCCTAAAAGATGATGCTGTTAAATGTTGCACTCAATATGCCAGCAAGTTTGGAAAACTCAGCAGTGACCACAGGACTGGAAAAGATCAGTTTTCATTCCAATGCCTTAGAAAGACAATGCCAAAGAATAAACTACTGCACAATTGGACTCATTTCACATGCTAGCAAGGTAATGCTCAAAATCCTCCAAGCGAGGCTTCAACAATAGTGAACCAAGAATTCCAGATGTACAAGCTGGATTTCAGGAAGGCAAAACCAGAGATCAAATTGCCAACATATGTTGGATCATAGAAAAAGCAACAGAAATCCATAAAAACATCTGTTTCTGCTTCATTAACTACACTAAAGCCTTTGACTATATGGATCACAACAAACTGTGGAAAATTCTTAAAGAGACAGAAATACCAGACCACCTTACCTGCCTCCTCAGAAACCTGCATTCAAGTCAAGAAGCAACAGTTTGAACCAGACATGGAACAACAGACTGGTTCCAAATCAAGAAAGGAGTACGTCAAGTTTGTATATTGTTACCCTGCTTATTTAACTTCTTTGCAGAGCACATCATGTGAAATGCCAGGCTGAATGAAGCTCAAGCTTCAGTCAAGATTGCCCGGAGAAATATCAATAACCTCAGATACACAGATGACACCACCCTTATGGCAGAAAGCAAAGAGAAACTAATAAGCCTCTTGATGAAGGCAAAAGAGGAGAGTGAAAAAGCTGGATTAAATTCAACATTCTAAAACAAAGACCATTCCATCTGGTCCCATCACTTCATGGCAAATAGATGGAGGAACACTGCAAACAGTGACAGGCTATTTTCTTGGGCTCCAAGATCACTGCGGTCGGTGACTGCATCCGAGGGAAAGACACTTGTTGCTTGGAAGCTACAACAAACCTAGACAGGGTATTGAAAAGCAGAGACATTACTTTGCTGAATAATGTCAGGATAGTCAAAGCTATGTTTTTTCCAGTAGTCATGTTTAGATGTGAGAGTTGGAGCATAAAGAAAACTGAATATTGAAGAATGGATGCTTTTGAGCTGTGGTGTTGGAAAAGACTCTTGAGAGTCCTTTAGACTGTGAGGACATCAAACCAGTCAATCCTAAAGGAAATCAACGCTGAATATTCATTGGAAGGACTGATACTGAAGCTGAAGCTCCAGTACTTTGGCCACCTGGTGCAAAGGGTTCTCTCATTGGAAAAGACCCTGATGCTGGGAAAGACTGAAGGCAGGAGGAGAAAGGGATGCCAGAGGACGAGATGGTTGGATGGTATCACTGACTCAATGGACATGATTTTGAGCAAGCTCGGGGAGATGGTGAAGGACAGGGAAGCCTGGCATGCTGCAGTCCATGGAGTCGCAAAGAGTCAGACCAGACTGAGCAACTGAACAACAGACAAGGGCTCACTCTTGGGCCCTGGAAGAAGTACCCTTTCCTGCAACAAAACTACGCTATTGAGCACAATATCCTTGAGACAAGCTAACTTCCTGTCTTATGAGGGCTTTGGGAAGCAGAGTTCTAGTAGTTTTATTGACTATAGAGGTAAAAGTGGGTTTACACCAGTTGTAGAAATGTGACTTATGCTAGTTCCTGAGATGAGAGTTGGTCATTCTGGCAAGACTTGTTGAATAGCTGATTTCAGGAAAACTAGGCTGTCTCTGATTAGTCAACTTTCAAAGGCATTTCCAGGAAAGCAAATTGATTTAAGAGGGTTACTTTATACCATGGCTATGAAACTATTAGTCTATCCTAGGAGCATAAGGACTTTATAATATTCAGCTTGCCATATTAAAGAGATTAAGCTTTTGTCATGTTGTATAAATTTATGTTTACACTTTTTCTTTTAATTTAGAGACTCTTCAAATGTAAAAATCTATAGTTTGTCAAATGTTCTTTTTTTCACTTTTGGCCAAGACCTACCTGCACCTTTCAGGATCTTAGTTTCTAACCAGGGATTGGAACCAGTCTGTTGTTCCATGTCCAGTTCTAACTGTTGCTTCCTGACCTGCATACAAATTTCTCAAGAGGCAGATCAGGTGGTCTGGTATTGCCACCTCTTTCAGAATTTTCCAGTTTATTGTGATCCACACAGTCAAAGGCTTTGGCATAGTCAATAAAACAGAAATAGATGTTTTTCTGGAACTCTCTTGCTTTTTCCATGGTCCAGGGGATGCTGGCAATTTGATCTCTGGTTCCTCTCTACCAGTAAACAAGCCTTTTCCAAATGCAAATTTCTGAGCCCAGGTGAAATAAAGCCAGCTATTTAAGCCATTAGCCACTTCCTCCTCGGTAAACACTGAGGAGTTGGGGGGAGGTGGCCATCCCCCATATTCACCATCTTTTACAGTAAACAAGGAATTAGTATGTGAACAATAAGGAAAGCAGGATTGGCCCCAAATAGCTAGAGGCATATGAAAGAAATGATTTTGGCACACTTGGACACTTGCTTCTTCCCATACATAGAAGATAGCTAAATCTCTTCATGTGAGAGATTTAGTTTTCTCTTCATTAACAGTAATGTTTTAATGTTCAGATTAACTGCCCCTTGCTGCAAACTTGCATATAGCCTGGCTCCTCCTTAGTCTCCTTGGAGTCAGCTCTCTCCAGATCACCTGAGATACTGTCTCCCAGGCTCAAGTGTTAACATTCCCACTAAATAAAACCTAACTCCCAACATTTATGTTGCATGTATTTTTTAGTTGATATAAACTTGAGAGATAATAGACTATCAAGTGCGATAAGAGTTAGTAAGAACTGATGTAAAACAAGGATAAGTTGTGTTGCAGGAAGGGGGACCCCTTTCAGGGCCCGAAAGTGGCCTCTTGTCTATCACTCACAAATGAATTATCTGAGGAGACACATGTACTGACAAAGCAAGAGATTTTATTGGGAGGGAGTGCCCAGGTGGAGAGCAGTAGGGTAAGGGAACCCAGGAGAACTGCCCTGCCTTGTGGCTTGGGTTTTATGGTGATGGGATTAGTTTCTGGGTTGTCTTTGGCCAATCATTCTGACTCAGAGAACTTCCTGGTGGTGCACACATTGCTCAGCCAGGATGGATACCAGCAAGAAGGATTCTGGGAGGTGGTTGGATACATGGTGTCACCTTTTGACCTTTCCCGAACTCTTCTGGCTGGAGGTGGCTTATTAGTTCTGTGTTCCTTACCAAGACCTCCTGTCTTAAAGTAACTCACACAAATGGTTACTAAGGTGCCTGGCCAGGGTGGGCGATTTCAGTCAGTGTGCATCCCCTAACTGCTGGATGTGGGAAAAGATTCTGGAAGGGATAACTGAGGATTCAAACTTGATACAACTCAACTGGTCAACAAAACTTGTTCTTTTGGGCAACACAAATTTCAATCATATTTTTAAAAAAAATTCTGCCCTTTATTTGGCATTAGTTCAGTAGATTGCAAATAGTGGAGTCCTCTTGTGGGATTTTAGTAAGGGAAGATGATTAAGCATAAAGACTGGTCTTGTAAAAAGAGCCCCTAAAAACTGAACTTAATAAATCCTCAGGGAGGATTAGAAGACTGAGAACTCAGGTGGCAGCTTTATTTAAATGGCTATTCTAAACCTAGCCAACAAAACTAATCATGATTAGTGTGCTTACCCTGGGGTGGTTCTCAAAGGTGTATAAATCCCTAAGTCACACCTAGGACATCCCTACAGATAAGTAAAATGAAAAGTTACTTTCCATTCCCAAAAAAATTCTCAAAAAAATTTGTGAATATTGTATTATGTTAAAAGGCAGAAAGGCCTACATCTGGACCTCACATTACATGAGATAAAAAATTTCCACATGGTGATGAAAGAAAGGGGAAAAGAGTGGGGGAACGGAAAGGAGGCAGGGAGGGAAGAAAAGAAGAGAAAGGGAAAGAAGAAGGGAGAGAAAGGGGAAGGAAAGAAAGAGAAGCAAAAGGAAAACCAAGCAGCTTAGAAATGAAAACTCACATTCAATTAATTGGTAGATGTGAAGGAGAGAGGCCTAGAATCTGGGTTTCCTTAAGAAAAGTGCTACGCCTTTTATAGGCTAATTGTATACTACTGGTTTTTGACAGACAAAGATATCTGGAAGCAACCTAGTTCAACCTAGTTGAATTTTTTAAAGAAAAAAATCAAATGCCCAAAGGTTAAATTACTTATGAAAATTTAGTACCGGAGTTGGAGCTTTAACTGAGATCTTCTGATTTGTAAACTAATAGCAGGTACTTTCGGAGAAGGCAATGGCACCCCACGCCAGTACTCTTGCCTGGAAAATCCCATGGATGGAGAAGCCTGGTAGGATGAGGTCCATGGGGTCGCTAAGAGTTGGACACGACTAGCGACTTCACTTTTGCTTTTCACTTTCATGCGTTGGAGAAGGAAATGGCAACCTACTCCAGTGTTCTTGCCTGGAGAATCCGGGGGATGGAGGAGCCTGGTGGGCTGCCGTGTATGGGGTCGCACAGAGTTGGACACGACTGAAGTGATGCAGCAGCAGCAGCAACAGCAGGTACTTTACAATATGCTTTATTGCACCCCTCAACCTCAACAGCTAATGAGTAAGAGAGGAAAAACTCAGCTAAACAGAGATGTTCAGCTATATCTTAAAGATTCTGCATAAGATTATCCCTTTGGATGAATTCCCAAGAATGTAAATTAATATTTCCCAGGAGTACTAAAGTCAAATTTTTAATTTCTTATGTACCTCATATGACCAAATTTTCATCCCAATCCCAAAGAAAGGCAATGCCAAAAAATGCTCAAACTACCACACAATTGCACTCATCTCACACTCTAGTAAAGTAATGCTCAAAATTCTCCAAGCCAGGCTTCAGCAATATGTGAACTGTGAACTTCCAGATGTTCAAGCTGGTTTTAGAAAAGGCAGAGGAACCAGAGATCAAATTGCCAACATCAGCTGGATCATGGAAAAAGCAAGAGAGTTCCAGAAAAGCATCTATTTCTGTTTTATTGACTATGCCAAAGCCTTTGACTGTGTGGATCACAATAAACTGTGGAAAATTCTGAAAGAGATGGGAATACCAGACCACCTGATCTGCCTCTTGGGAAACCTATATGCAGGTCAGGAAGCAACAGTTAGAACTGGACATGGAACAACAGACTGGTTCCAAATAGGAAAAGGAATATGTCAAGGCTGTATATCGTCACCCTGATTATTTAACTTATGTGCAGAGTACATCATGAGAAATGCTGGGCTGGAAGAAGCACAAGCTGGAATCAAGATTGCCGGGAGAAATATCAATAACCTCAGATATGCAGATGACACCTCCCTTATGGCAGAAAGTGAAGAGGAACTCAAAAGCCTCTTGATGAAAGTGAAAGAGGAGAGTGAAAAAGTTGGCTTAAAGCTCAACATTCAGAAAACTAAGGTCATGGCATCTGGTCCCATCACTTCATGGGAAATAGATGGGGAAACAGTGGAAACAGTGTCAGACTTTATTTTTTGGGGCTCCAAAATCACTGCAGATGGTGATTGCAGCCATGAAATTAAAAGACGCTTACTCCTTGGAAGAAAAGTTATGACCAACCTAGATAGCATATTCAAAAGCAGAGACATTACTTTGTCAACAAAGGTCCATCTAGTCAAGGCTGTGGTTTTTCCAGTGGTCATGTATGGATGTGAGAGTTGGACTGTGAAGAAAGCTGAGCACTGAAGAATTGATGCTTTTGAACTGTGGAGTTGGAGAAGACTCTTGAGAGTCCCTTGGACTGCAAGGAGATCCAACCAGTCCATTCTGAAGGAGATCAGCCCTGGGATTTCTTTGGAAGGAATAATGCTAAAGCTGAAACTCCTGTACTTTGGCCACCTCATGCAAAGAGTTGACTCATTGGAAAGGACTCTGATGCTGGGAGGGATTGGGGGCAGGAGGAGAAGGGGACGACAGAGGATGAGACGGCTGGATGACATCACTGACTCGATGGACATGAGTCTGAGTGAACTCTGGGAGTTGGTGATGGACAGGGAGGCCTGGTGTGCTGTGATTCATGGTGTCGCAAAGAGTCGGACACGACTGAGCGACTGAACTGAACTGAACTGAGGAAGAAGATAAATCACTTATGATGACTCTAACAAATGTAGCCTTTCTCCCTAAAACTTGAAAAACAATGAATTCAGTTCAGTTCAGTTCAGTTCAGTCACTCAGTCGTGTCTGACTCTTTGCGACCCCATGAACCGTAGCACCCCAGGCCTCCCTGTCCATCACCAACTCCCAGAGTTCACCCAAATCCATGTCCATTGAGTCAGTGATGCCATCTAACCATTTCATCCTCTGTCGTCCTTAAGAACCCCATGAACAGTATGAAAAGCCAAAATAATGAATAGGGATAGCATACAACAATCCAAGAAATGACTCTACACATGGACATCACCAAATGGTAATATAGAAATCAGATTGATTATGTTCTTTGCAGCCAAAGATGGAGAAGCTCTATATAGTCAGCAAAAATAGGATCTAGACCTGATTGTGGCTCAGATCATGAACTCCTTATACAAAATTTAGGTTTAAATTGAAGAAAGTAGGGAAAACCACTAGGCCATTCAGGTGTGACCTACCCTTATGATTATACAGTGAAAATGACAAACAGATTTAAGAGATTAGATCTGATAGACATAGTACCTGAAGAACTATGGATGGAGGTTCATAACATCATACAGGAGGCAATGACCAAAACTTTCTCCAAGGAAAAGAAATGCAAGAAGGCAAAGTGGTTGTCTGAGGAGGCATTACAAATAGCTGAGGAAAGAAGAGAAGCAAAAGGCAAAGGAGAAAGGGGAAAGATATACCCAACTGAATGCAGAGTTCCAGAGCATAGCAAGAAGAGAATAGAAGGCCTTCTCAAATGAACAATGCAAAGAAATAGAAGAAAATAATAGAATGGGAAGGACTAGAGCTCTCTTCAAGAAAATTCGAGATATCAAGAGAATATTTCATGCAAGGATGCACATGATAAAGGACAGAAACAGTAAGGACTTCACAGAAACAAAAGAGATTAGGAGAGGTGACAAGAATACACAGAAGAACTATACAGAAAAGTTCTTTATGGTTAGATCTTTGGCCACCTCATGCGAAGAGTTGACTCATTAGAAAAGACCCTGATGCTGAGAGGGATTGGGGGCAGGAGGAGAACGGGACCACAGAGGATGAGATGGCTGGATGTCATCACCAACTCAATGGACATGAATTTGGGTAAACTCCAAAAGTTGGACAGGGAGGCCTGGCGTGCTGTGATTCATGGGGTCACAAAGAGTCGGACATGACTGAGTGACTGAACTGAACTGAACCATAATGGTGTGGTCATTCACCTAGATCTGTACATTCTAGAGTGTGAAATCAAGTGGGCTTTAGGATGCATTACTATGAACAAAGCTAGTGGAAGTGATGGAATTCCAGCAAACTATTTCAAATGCTAAAATCTGATGCTGTGAAAATGCTGCACTCAATATGTCAGCAAATTTGGAAAACTCATCAGTGGCCACGATACTGGTAAATGTCCCTTTTGACTCAAATCCCAAAGAAAGGCAATGCCAAATAATCTTCCAACTACCATATAGTTGCACTCATTTCCCATGCTAGCAAGGTAATGCTCAAAATCCTTCAAGTTAGACTTCAGCAGTACTTGAACCAAGAAATTCCAGATGAACAGGCTGGATTTAGGAAAGGCAGAGGAACCAGAGATCAAATTGCCAACATTCGTTGGATCATGGAGAGAGCAAGGGAGTTCCAAAAAAACATCTACTTCTGTTTCATTGACTATGCTAAAGCCTTTGACTGTGTAGATCATAACCAAATGTGGAAATTCTTAAAGAGATGAGAGTATCAGAACATCCTACTTGTCTCCTAAGGAACTTGTATGCAGGTCAAGAAGTAACAAAATCAGACATGGAACAATTGACTGGTTCAAAATTGGGAAGGAAGTATGACAAAGTTGTATATTGTCACCCTATTTATTTAATTTATATTACTTCATGGAAAATGCTGAGGTGGTTGAATCACAAGCTGGAAACAAGATTGCAGAGAGAAATATCAACAACCTCAGATATGCAGATGATACTACTCTAATGGCAGAAAGTGAAGAAGAATTAAGAGCCTCCTGATGAAAGTGAAAGTGGAGAGTGAAATATCTGGCTTAAAGCTCAACATTCAAAAAACTAAGATCATGGCATCCAGTCTCATCACTTTAAGGCAGTAGAAGGGGAAAAGGTGGGAGCAGTGACAGATTTTATATTGTTAGGCTCCAAAATCTCTGAGGACAGTGACTGCAGCCATGGAATTAAAAGATGCTTGCTCTTTGGAAGAAAAGGTATAACAAACCTAAATAGCATACTAAAAAGCAGAGACATCACTTTGCTGAAAAAGGTGGGCAACTAGAGAAGAGTGGGCATAACAATGAAGACCCAGCACTGCCAGAAATTAATACATAACTTAAGAATAAGAAACATACAGGAAAGGAGATTGATTTTATTCAGATCAGAATACCTCAGCAAGGTGGTCTTGCCTTAGACTTTTATTGGTAGGGATAAGTAAGTATTGTTGGCGGTGATTTCCAGTTGACCTTGTTTTGTAAGCAAGGTAAGTCAGTCAATTGCTGGAACAAATATTTTTCTCTCTAGTTAGCTAGTTTCAGGGAGACAAATAGTTCTAATCTTAGCTGAAAATCCCTAATAGTTGGAAGATTCTTGGGCATTGCCCTTCTTTGGGATTTGAGTCAAAAGGGACATTTACCAGCTAAGAAGACAAAGAATGAGAAGTTGGTTGGATACAAAGCAGGTTCAGGCAAATGAGAAGAGACTGTGTCTGCCCTTGTTGCAGCCTTTTCCCAATCAACAATTATTGAATCACTGATTATTTTCTTCATTAAACTAGATTCCTCAAGTAATCAAATTCTTCATTGCTTTAAGTTTGATGGAAAGCTCTCAGTTAAAAAAATTAATTTATGGAAAATAGAACAGTTTGCTGTGAATGCTTTTAAGTTTTTAGTTATCAATGTTTTTGCAAATGAAATTGTCTAAAAACAGCTCTCAGAGTAGACTTCAGTAATGTATGCAGGAATTACATAAATACAATATAGAAAAAAATCAGGTCCTCCCTGGTAACTCAGTGGTAAAAAATCTGTGGGTCAATGCAGGAGACACTGGTTCTGTCCCAGATCCAGGAAGATCCCATATGCTGCAGTGCAACTAAGCCTGTGTGCCACAACTACTGAGCCTTTGCTCTACAGCCCATGCTCTGAAACAAGTGAAGCCACCACAGTGAAAAGCCAATGAGCTCAAACTAGAAAGTTGCCCCTACTTGCCACAACTACTGAAAAGCCCATGCAGCAATAAAGACATTGCACAGCCAAAAATAAATGTATAAATTTATTTTTTAAAACAGGAAAAATCAGAGGATAGTATGGCAGTGACAGTTGTACATTGCAAATGTACTTAATGATACTAAATTGTACATTTAAAATGGTATATTTTTGTCACAAGTATTTTACCACAATTCTTTTAAGTATATAAAAAAAGATGAAATCAGAAAACATAATTGGAAAAATCTTTATAACAGCAAGAGAAACTAGAGTATCTCAGAAGAAAATTATAACTATAAAAATGCATAAAAGAACACAAAGATAAAGAGAAAAGAAAAAATAAAGAATAAAAACAAAACAAAGAGAGACAAAAAAAAAAAAAAAAAGAATAACAGAACATGAAGACAAGTGGAGAGATTTACTATGCTCCTGGATTAGAGGACTCAATGTAAAAAAAAAAAAAAAGGAAAACCTAGTCTAGTGGTTAAGTCTTCAGGCTTCTACTAGACGGGGAATTTCCACATACTATGCTGCTGGTGATGCTAAGTCGCTTCAGTTGTGTCCAGCTCTGTGTGAACCCATAGACAGCAACCCACCAGGCTCCCCCGTCCCTGGGATTCTCCAGGCAAGAACACTGGAGTGGGTTGCCATTTCCTTCTCCAATGCATGAAAGTGGAAAGTGAAAAGTGAAAGTGAAGTCGCTCAATCGTGTCCGACTCTTCGCGACCCAGTGGACTGCTGCCTATCAGGCTCCTCCGTCCATGGGATTTTCCAGGCAAGAGTACTGGAGTGGGGTGCCATTGCCTTCTCTGCCACATGCTATGATAGATGGCTAAAAATTAAAACAAACAAACAAGCAAGGAAGTTCTCCAATTTACCTATTCACTTTATGTAATGTAAAGGAAGTCTTAATAGAATTTACATACACCCATTCCCACCAGAGATGCTCAGAGGGCTCAAACAAACCTTGTGCACACCAGGACCCAGGAACCCCCCAGAGACTGAGACAGAACTGTGAGCCTCTCCTGTGGAGGTACAGGTCAGCAGCGGTCTGCTGCAGGGACAGGGACTCTGGGTGTGGGTATGGCATAAGTCCTCTTGGAGGAGGTCAACATTAATCCACAAGAGAGCTGCCAGAACTTACCCAGGACTGAGAATAGACTCTTGGAGGGCACAACAGAACCTTGTGCACAAGGACCCAGGAGAAAGGAACACTGATCTCACAGGAGATTGTCCCTGACTTGCCTGTGGGTGTCCAGGAGTCTCCAGCAAAGGCATGGGTTGGTGGTGGCCTGTTGCAGGGTTGTGGGCACAGACTGTAGCAGTACATGAACAGGATATTTTGAGGGAAGTCACCATTATCTTCATTACCTCCACCATACTTTCAGTTCAGTTCAGTTCAGTCACTCAGTAGTGTCCAACTCTTTGCGACCCCATGAATCACAGCACGCCAGGCCTCCCTGTCCATCACCAACTCCCAGAGTTCACTCAAACTCACGTCCATCAAGTTGATGATGCCATTCAGCCATCTCATCCTCTGTCATCCCCTTTTCCTCCTGCCTCCAATCCCTCCCAGCATCAGAGTCTTTTCCAATGAGTCAACTCTTCACATGAGGTGGCCAAAGTACTGGAGTTTCAGCTTTAGCATCATTCCTTCCAAAGAACACCCAGGGCTGATCTCCTTTAGGATGGACTGGTTGGATCTCCTTGCAGTTCAAGGAACTCGCAAGAGTCTTCTCCAACACCACAGTTCAAAAGCATCAAATCTTCGGTGCTCAGCTGTCTTTATAGTCCAATTCTTACATCCATATATGACTATTAGAAAAACCATAGCCTTGACTAGACAGACCTTTGTTGGCAAAGTAATGTCTCTGCTTTTGAATATGCCATCTAGGTTGATCATTACGTTCCTTCCAAGGAGTAAGCGTCTTTTAATTTCATGGCTGCAATCACCATCTGCAGTGATTTTGGAGCCCCAAAAAATAAAGTCTGATACTGTTTCCCCATCTATTTCCCATGAAGTGATGGGACCAGATGCCATAATCTTAGTTTTCTGAATGTTGAGCTTTAAGCCAACTTTTTCACTCTCCTCTTTCACTTTCATCAAGAGGCTTTTGAGTTCCTCTTCACTTTCTGCCATAAGGGTGGTGTCATCTGCATATCTGAGGTTATTGATACTCCCGGCAAACTTGATCCCAGCTTGTGCTTCTTCCAGCCCAGCGTTTCTCATGATGTACTCTGCATAGAAGTTAAATAAGCAGGGTGACAATATACAGCCTTGACATACTCCTTTTCCTATTTGGAACCAGTCTGTTGTTCCATGTCCAGTTCTAACTGTTGCTTCCTGACCTACATACAAATTTCTCAAGAGGCAGGTCAGGTGGTCTGGCATTCCCATCTCTTTCAGAATTTTCCACAGTTTATTGTGATCCACACAGTCAAAGGCTTTGGCATAGTCAATAAAGCAGAAACAGATGTATTTCTGGAACTCTCTTGCTTTTTTGATGATCCAACAGATGTTGGCAATTTGATCTCTGGTTCCTCTGCCTTCTCTAAAATCAGGTTGAATATCTGGGAGTTTACGGTTCACGTATTGCTGAAGCCTGGCTTGGAGAATTTTGAGCATTACTTTACTAGCGTGTGAGATGAGTGCAATTGTGCGGTAGTTTGAGCATTCTTTGGCATTGCCTTTCTTTGGGATTGGAATGAAAACTCACCTTTTCCAGTCCTGTGGCCACTGCTGAGTTTTCCAAATTTGCTGGCATATTGAGTGCAGCACTTTCACAGCATCATCTTTCAGGATTTGAAATAGCTCAACTGGAATTCCATCACCTCTACTAGCTTTGTTCGTAGTGATGCTTTCTAAGGCCCACTTGACTTCACATTCCAGGATGTCTGGCTCTAGATGAGTGATCACACCATCGTGATTATCTGGGTCGTGAAGATCTTTTTTTGTACAGTTCTTCTGTGTATTCTTGCCATCTCTTCCTAATCTCTTCTGCTTCTGTTAGGTCCATACTATTTCTGTCCTTTATTGAGCCCATCTTTGCATGAAATGTTCCCTTGGTATCTCTAATTTTCTTGAAGAGATCTCTAGTCTTGCCCATTCTGTTGTTTTCCTCTATTTCTTTGCATTGATCGCTGAGCAAGGCTTTCTTATCTCTTCTTGCTATTCTTTGGAACTCTGCATTCAGATGCTTATATCTTTCCTTTTCGCTTCTCTTCTTTTCACAGCTATTTGTAAGGCCTCCCACCATACTTTGGCCCCCGGAAAATAGCAGGGAGGGAACACAGCTCCACCCATCAACAGAAAATTGGATTAAAGATTTACTGAGCATGGCCCCGCCCATCAGAACAAGACCCAGTATACCCCTCAGTCAGTCCATCCCATCAGGAGGCTTTCATAAGCCTCTCGTCCTTCTCTGAGCCACCAGGGAAGCCCCCATCAGAGGGCAGAAAGGCTTAAAACCACAGTCACAGAAAACTAATCAATCTGATCACATGGACCACAGCCTTGTCTAACTCAGTGAAACTATGATCCATGCCATGTAGGGCCACCCAAAATGGACAGGTCATGGTGGAGAGTTCTGACAAAATATGGTCCACTGGAGAAGGGAATGGCAAGGAACTTCAGTATTCCTGCCTTGAGAACTCCATGGAGAGTATGAAAAGGCAAAAAGAAAAAGACACTGAAAGATGAACTCCCCAGGTCAGTAGGTACCCAGTATGCTACTGGAGATCATTGGAGAAATAACTCAAGAAAGAATGAAGAGACAGAGCTAAATAAAAAACAACACCCAGTTGTGGATGTGAATGGTGATGGAAGCAAGGTCTGGTGCTACAAAGAGCAATATTTCTTAGGAACATGGAATGTTAGGTCCATGAATCAAGGCAAATTGGAAGTGAACAAAAGAAGACGGCAAGAGTGAACATCAACATTTTAGGAATCAGTGAACAAAAATGGACTGGGATGGGTGAATTCAACTCAGATGACTGTTATATCTACTACTGTGGACAAGAATCCCTTAGAAGAAATGGAATAGCCATCATGGTCAACAAAAGAGTCTGAAATGCAGTACTTGGATGCAGTTTCAAAAATGACAGAATCATCTCTGTTCATTTCCAAGGCAAACCATTCAATATCACAGTAATCCAAGTCTAAGCCCCAAACAGTAATATTGAAGAAGCTGAAGTTGAACCATTCTGTGAAGACCTACAAGACCTTTGAGAAATAACACCCAAAAAAGATGTCCTTTTCATTATAGAGGACTGGAATGCAAAAGTAGGAAGTCAAGAAAACACCTGGAGTAACAGGCAAATTTGGCCTTGGAGTACAGAATGAAACAGGGCAAATGCTAACAGAGTTCTGCCAAGAGAATGCACTAGTCATAGCAAACACTCTCTTCCAACAACACAATAGAAGACTCTACACATGGACCTCACCAAATGGTCAACACTGAAATCAGATTGATTATATTCTTTGTAGCCAAAGATGGAGAAGTTCTATACAGTCAGCAAAAACAAGACTGGGAGCTGACTGTGCCTCAGATCCTGAGCTCCTTATTGCCAAATTCAGACTTAAATTGAAGAAAGCAGGGAAACCCACTAGACCATTCAGGTGTGACCTAAATCAAATCCCTTATGATTATACAGTAGAAGTGACAAATAGATTTAAGGGACTAGATCTGTTAGAGTGCCTGATGAACTATGGTCAGAGGTTCGTGACACTGTACAGGAGACAGGGAGCAAGACCATCCCCAAGAAAAAGAAATGCAAAAAAGCAAAATGGCTGTCTGAGGAGGCCTTACAAATAGCTGTGAAAAGAAGAGAAGTGAAAACCAAAGGAGAAAAGGAAAGATATACCCATTTGAATGCAGAGTTCCAAAGAATAGCAAGGAGAGATAAGACAGCCTTCCTCAGTGATCAATGCAAAGAAATAGAGGAAAACAAGAGAATGGGAAAGACTAGATCTCTTCAAGAAAATTAGAGATACCAAGGGACCTTGTCATGCAAAGATAGGCTCAGTAAAGGACAGAAATGGTATGGACCTAACAGAAGCAGAAGATATTAAGAAGAGGTGGCAAGGATACACAGAAGAACTGTACAAAAAAGATCTTCATGACCCAGATAATCATGATGGTGTGATCACTGACCTAGAGCCAGACATCCTGGAATGTGAAGTCAAGTGGGCCTTAGAAAACATCACTACGAACAAAGCTAGTGGAGATGACGGAATTCCAGTTCAGCTATTTCAAATCCTAAAAGATGATGCTGTGAAAGTGCTGCACTCAATATGCCAGCAAATTTGGAAAACTCAGGAGTGGCCAGAGGACTGGAAAAGGTCAGTTTCCATTCCAGTCCCTAAGTAAGGCAATGCCAAAGAATGTTCAAACTACCGCACAATTGCACTTATCTCACACACTAGTAAAGTAATGCTCAAAATTCTACAAGCCAGTCTTCAACAGTACATAAACCATGATTTTCCAGATGTTCAAGCTGGTTTTAGAGAAGGCAGAGGAACAAGAGATCAAATTGCCAACATCCACTGGATCATTGAAAAATCAAGAGAGTTCCAGAAAAACATCTGTTTCTGCTTTATTGACTATGCCAAAGCCTTTGACTGTGGATCACAATAACCTGTGGAAAATTTGAAAGAGTTGGGAATACCAGATCACCTGACCTGCCTCTTGAGAAACCTATATGCAGGTCAAGAAGTAACAGTTAGAACTGGACATGGAACAACAGACTGGTTCCAAATAGGAAAAGGAGTTCATCAAGGCTGTATATTGTCACCCTGTTTATTTAACTTATATGCAGAATATATCATGAGAAACGCTGGACTGGAAGAAACACAAACTGGAATCAAGATTGCCAGGAGAAATATCAATAACCTCAGATATGCAGATGACACCACCCTTATGGCAGAAAGTGAAGAGGAACTCAAAAGCCTCTTGATGAAAGTGAAAGTGGAGAGTGAAAAAGTTGGCTTAAAGCTCAACATTCTGAAAACGAAGATCATGGCATCCAGCCCCATCACTTCATGGCAAATAGATGGAGAAACAGTGGAAACAGTGGCAGACTTTATTTTTGGAGACTCCAAAATCACTGCAGATGGTGACTCTAGCTATGAAATAAAAAGATGCTTACTCCTTGGAAGAAAAGTTATGACCAACTTAGACAGCATATTCAAAAGCAGAGACATTACTTTGCCAACAAAGGTCTGTCTAGTCAAGGCTATGGTTTTTCCAGTGGTCATGTATGGAGGTGAGAGTTGTGCTATAAAGAAAGCTGAGCGCCGAAGAATTGAAGCTTTTGAACTGTGGTGTTGGAAAGAGTCTTGAGAGTCCCTTGGACTGCGAAGACATCAAACCAGTCAATCCTAAAAAAATCAGTCCTTAATGTTCATTGGAAGGACTGATGCTGAAGCTGAAACTCGAATACTTTGGCCACCTGATGCGAAGAGCTGACTCATTTGCAAAGACCCTGATGCTAGGAAAGATTGAGGTAAGATGGAGAAGGGGACAAAACAGAGGATGAGATGGTTGGAATGCATCACCGACTCAATGAACATGAATTTGAGTAAACTTTGGCAATTTGTGATGGACAGGGACGCCTGGCGTGCTGCAGTCCATGGGGTTGCAAAAAGTCAGACATGACTGAGCAACTGAACTGACTGACTGGCTGACAGTGTTGATAGATAAGCATACATAAACATGTACACGTATTGATTCTATATTATCAATTATCTGGAATGAATTATTCAAGGAATAGTATTATGAAGAGTGACTAACTAGAAAGTGATCGTTGAACTCCTACAACTGAAACGGTGTAACTCACACTAGGACTTGAACCCACTTGGCCAGGACTCGAATCTGGCCGTACCCATGGTCTTCCAACTGAGATCACACACCTAGTTTTAACACTTAATGAAGCTCATGTTCTTGATGTCTCATCACAGAAATAATGCAATAAGAGAAAAAATGATAGGTAAGTGGATTTATTGAGAGAGAAATACACTCCACAGACAGAATGTGCACCATTGCAAAAGGCTAAAGCAGCGTTGATATGCGGTGTGGTTAGCTTTTATCGGCTGGATGATTTCATAGGCTAGTGAGTGGGAGGATTAATCCAACTATTTTGGGGAAGAGGTGGAGATTTCCATGAATTGGGTCACCACCCACTTTGTGGTCTGTGATGGTTGCCCATGGAAATGTCATGGTGCCTGTGGGTGTGTCACTTAGCTTGCTGATATATTACAATGAGCTTGTATACTGAGGCTCAAGTCTAGTGGAAGTCTGCCATCTTGGACCCATTTAGTTCTAATCAGCTTATGCTGTGTCTTTGGTCTATGCTTTATTTTTAAGTTTGTCCCCTGCCCCCTTCCGTCCTGCTTCCCAACTTACCTTACACAAAAATCAATTCCAGAAAGATCAATAAAAACAAAGAAAATCTAGATATTTTTTCTCCAAATGTACTAAAAGCTTAAACAGGCATCACATTGATGGTGAAATTTGGCCTCTGTACACTAGTGGGTGCTCAGTCGCATCTGACTCTCTGCAACCCCATGGACTGTAACCTGCCAGGCTCCTCTGTCCATGGGAGTATCCCAGCAAGAATACTGAAATGAGTTGCCATTTCCTACTGCAAAGGATCTTCCTGACCCAGGGATCAAACCCAAGTCTCCTGTGTCTCCTGCTTTGGCAGGCAGATTCTTTACCGTTGCGCCACCTGGGATTGAATCTCAGATACAGAGTATTGGGTGAATTAGAAAAGAACAGCTTTACTGCTTTGCAGGCAAAGGGAGCTCCGGTGTCCCAGTTCTGGTGCGAGGGTTGGGAGGAGGGATGAGTTGTGAGGAGTTTTATGGTCAAGGGGTGGAGTTGTTGATAAGGATCAAGGTGTGTCCAGGGCCTGCATTCCTTCTTCCTTTTGAAGATCTTCTGGAATCGTGTGGTCTCCTGATCTGTTGTTCCTGAGGTTACTGAGTTGTGATCTTCTCTTGAATATCTTCCATTTGGTGGAGGTTTTAGTTTTTAGCTGCAGAAAAGCTCAAAGATACTGTTCTGTATATCCCTTGAGGAGAAACCAAGACCCTGCCCCAAGGCTGCCCTATTGTTTCTCCTCCCTGTCTCTGTATCCCCTCCCTTCCCTGATTAGCAACTTCTTGAACCTGCTCTTTGGAACTCAGAGAAGGGGACACTGAAGGGCTTTTGTGTCCAGGAGCCCCAAAGGGTCCTGCCCAGTTTCAACATCAAATAGAAACTCCATGAGGAGGAATGGAGTGGAAAGTTGCCTTAGCATATGTAAACTTTTATATGTAGAATGAATAAACAACAAGGCCCAACTGTGAAGCATGTGTGCTTGCTCAGTCATTAAGTCAAGTCTGACTCTTTGGGGCCACGTGGCCTGTAGCCTACCATGCTCCTCTATCCATGGGATTTTCCCAGCAACAATACTAGAGTGGGTTACCATTTCCTCCTCCAGGCCTATTGTATAGCACAGAGAACTATATTCAATACCTTATGATACATTATAATGGAAAGAATATAGAAAAAAATGTATAAATATGTATTACTGAGTGACTTTGCTCTATAGCAGTAATTAACACAACATTGTACATTAGCTATACTTAAAAAATAAATAAAAATAAACAGAAATTCCAAACAGCAAATAGGTTAAGGTGCTAATCAATTCCCATAATAATCAGTAATATCACATTAAGTTATGTCTATATATGCACCAGAATGACTGATTTTAAAAGGCTGATTAAAAAAACCACATATTTTTTTTTTTTAATTTTATTTTATTTTTAAACTTTACAATATTGTATTAGTTTTGCC
Organism: Bos mutus; assembly: GCF_027580195.1. NCBI lineage: Eukaryota > Metazoa > Chordata > Mammalia > Artiodactyla > Bovidae > Bos > Bos mutus. The sequence continues at coordinate 96,821,549 of NC_091621.1, forward strand.
AAACATCGAAATGAATCCGCCACAGGTATACCTATGCTCCCCATCCTGAACCCTCCTCCCTCCTCCCTCCCCATACCCTCCCTCTGGGTCGTCGCAGTGCACCAACCCCAAGCATCCAGTATCGTGCATCGAACCAGGACTGGTGACTCATTTCATACATGATATTATACATGTTTCAATGCCATTCTCCCAAATCTCCCCACCCTCTCCCTCTCCCACAGAGTCCATAAGACTGATCTATACATCAGTGTCTCTTTTGCTGTCTCGTACACAGGGTTATTGTTACCATCTTTCTAAATTCCATATATATGCATTAGTATACTGTATTGGTGTTTTTCTTTCTGGCTTACTTCACTCTGTATAATAGGCTCCAGTTTCATCCACCTCATTAGAACTGATTCAAATGTATTCTTTTTAATGGCTGAGTAATACTCCATTGTGTATATGTACCACAGCTTTCTTATCCATTCATCTGCTGATGGGCATCTAGGTTGTTTCCATGTCCTGGCTATTATAAACAGTGCTGTGATGAACATTGGGGTACACGTGTCTCTTTCCCTTCTGGTTTCCTCAGTGTGTATGCCCAGCAGTGGGATTGCTGGATCATAAGGCAGTTCTATTTCCAGTTTTTTTAAGGAATCTCCACACTGTTCTCCATAGTGGCCGTACTAGTTTGCATTCTTGGCAATAGGAAACTTTATGCTCTGCTGCTGGGAATGTAAACTGATACACCTTCTTTGAAAAACAGCTTGAAATTGAACATACACAATAACTCTAAAATTCTTCTTCTATCACTTCAAAAGAATATGATTTGTTAATTAAAAAAAAAATCAGGAAGAGTAAATTCACATAAAGGGAGTAATACCAGGCTTCTGCCCCGAAAAACTTTGTGTCCCCATCACAGAGGATTTGATTAAGGGTTTTATAACAGTAGTTCTAAGTGGGGTCTCTGACAAGATTAGGGTATGAGTGGGACTTGTAACCCCTTATTCTCTAGTGATTGGTTTCCTAATCTTGATGAACTTCTCTGGTCCTTTTAATCTTGCCTCAGGTGGTTTCTTGGCTGCTGCTGCTGCTGTTGCTGTCGCTTCAGTCATGTCCGACTCTGTGCGACCCCATAGACTGCAGCCCATCAGGCTCCCCCGTCCCTGGGATTCTCCAGGCAAGAACACTGGAGTGGGTTGCCATTTCCTTCTCCAATGCATGAAAGTGAAAAAATAAAGTGAAGTCGCTCAGTCGTGTCCAACTCCTAGCAACCCCATGGACTGCAGCCCACCAGGTCCTCCGTCCATGGAATTTTCCAGGCAAGAGTACTGGAGTGGGTTGCCGTTGCCTTCTCCGGGTTTCTTGGCTACTCTTCCCTAGATTAGCAACTGTTGGAATCCATCTTTGGAACTAAAGAAAGATCAAGGATGCTGGAGTTTTGCCTACAAGAAATGGAGGACAGAAAAGGGTCTTCATGCCTGGAAGCCCCACAGGGTGTCATTTGGTTTCACTTCCCCAACCAGGGATTGAACATGTACTCCGTGCATTGTAAGTGTGTAGTCTTAACTACTGACTTGCCAGGGAAGTCCCTGAACTGTTTTCTTAAGAAAACAGCACTGGAGACTTCCCTGGTGATTCAGTGGCTAAGACTTCGTGCTCCTCATGCAGAGGGCTTAGTTTGATCCTTGGTCAGGGAACTAGATTCCACATGCCGTAACTAAGAGCTCACATGCAACAACTAAAGATCCTACATGCTACAACCAAGATCAAAGATTCTGCGTGCTGCAACTAAGACCCATAGCAGCTAAATACATAAATACATTTTGCAAATAAATAAAAATAAAAACTATGCATAATAAAGCAAACATGAGAGGAAAAACATCACAACAAAGAAAAATTAATGAATAGTTGATTTATGGGAGAAATAGAGAATTTTATTCAAGTCAACTTGAGGATTGCAACCCAGGTGACGGTCTTTTAGGAAACTCTGAAGACTGTTCCACTTGTTAGAAGTCAAAGATACAGTTTTATACATTTTGGACACAAAAGATGTCCACTGTCATTTTACATGAAGTTTACCAAAGATACTTAGTCTCGACCTACAGGTACCAAGATTGTAGTAGGTCACTATGACTACTTACAGCATTAAGAAAAGAATGTTATCTTCCAAGTGTTGTGGAATCCGGAGTCACAAAACACACCTCAGAGGACACTCAGGACAGTGGAGTACAGTTTATTACACCAGCAGGTCCAAGGGGAATCAGTTCCCTACAAGGACCCTGACGTTTCTGAGAGGCCATTTTATACCCCCCACTACATGACTGGCTACATGTTAACAACCTCTTTGTTGTATATGATTGAGTTTTACAACAAGTAGGTGCTAGCAGAACAAACAATTAAGGTTAAAGGGGGGTAACAATGAGTATACATCAAGGGAGGATGTCTCCATGGTTAATCTAACAGGTACAGCCTGACCTCAACTACAATCTCCGTTTGTCATCTGTAGGGAGGGAAGTCTTCAGGAGACATGGTTTTCATAGCAACGGTTTCCTCACTTTTGGGCAGGGTTAAGGCCCAGTTTACATCCTGTCTTTAAGGTGGATGACAGGCTTCAAGATGGAGTCTCTCCTGCTTTCCTCACACTGGCCCCAACATAAGTAGTTATGTTTCTAGAGTCAGAAGAAGGGGAAAAAATTGATCTTTATGGTTGAGCGGACATTCCCACTTTTAAGGATGTCTGGTTAATGTATAATGCTGATGCACACTGCACATTTAGGGAAGACCCAATACAGACAGCTAATACGTTCTGCTTAATTTTCTTAACCCAGCTTAAAACATAAATTTTACTTCATCAATCAGTATATTAATATATATCTTTGAGAAATAGATTATTAATAATATTTTATTAAAATTTTTTTCATCGTCTAATGAGCATTTATTATTTTTAAAATTATTTTATTTTTGGCTGTGCTGGGTTTTCATTGCTGTGCACAGGCTTTCTCCAATTGTAGTAAGTGGAGGCTTCTGTCTAGTTTTAGTTCGTGTGCTTCTCATTGTGATGGCTTCCCTTGTTTCGAAGCATAGTCTATAGGCACACAGGCTTCAGTAGCTGTGGCTCACTGCCTTAGCCGCCCCACTGCATGTGGAATCTTTCCGCACCAGGGAGCAGACACAGAAAGTCCTATTATTTTTATAAGAAGGAAAATGGTGGTACAAAAAAAACACAGCATGTTTCAGCATGTCCTGACTCTTCTTTTAAGATGGGTGATGCAATAAGCTGGTCTCTTGTGGGTTTTACAAAAACATGTAGTTTGTGTTTTTCCCCATGCCTGAGAATTTTACCTCATATAATGAGCATTTGATAGGTCTGTAAAACAGGGCAAGTTAATGCTTTAAACTGTGATTGAATTACACAGACTGCAGGTCTTTTCCAAGTTCTGACTAGGAAGACATTTCTGTACTGTGTTGTTAATCAAAGCAACTTCTTTGGATAGTATACTTGGAAAACAGTTAGTTTTAACCTAAGGCAATGAGAGGAAAAACCCTACTTGAAAAGGTTTACTGCCTGGAGGTGTGCTAATTAAACTAACAAGACAGATTAACAGGAGAAAAGTATTTTTTTTTTTTTTTTTAAATGTGAGTAGGAGTTCACAGAAAAGAAGTGAAGTGAAGTCGCTCAGTCGTGTTCGACTCTTTGAGACCCCATGTACAGTAGCCCACCAGGCTCCACCATCCATGGGATTTTCCAGGCAAGAATACTGGAGTGGGCTGCCATTTCCTTCTCCAGGGGATCTTCCCAACCCAGGGATCGAACCCAGGTCTCCTCATTGCAGAAAGATGCTTTTACTATCTGAGCCACCAGGGAAGACCATTCACAGAAAAGAAGTGAAACTCAAAGAAGCAGAGTTTCTTCAGAAGAAAGGGGTTTGAGAGACTTCTCTGGTTGTCCAATGGCTAAGATCCTGCACTTCCAATGGGCATGGGTTCAATCCCTGGGCAGGGATCTAAGATTCCACATGCCACTAGGGTAGCCAAACAAACAAACAAACAAACAAAAAAAGTGGAGCCTGGGAGGGATTGAACTTCAAGGGACAAAAATTCCTAATGAAGTGAAACTAGTGAAAGATAAAGGCTCTTTTAGAAAGAGTTTGTTTATGCAAATTGACATTCTTCTCTCCCTGTTGGGGTGGGAGGGTAGGGATAGCAGGTGGGAGTGTTTCTTAATGCCTTCAGCTCAAAATAGTCTTTATATCAATGTGGCATATTTAGAGGTGTCATATTCTGATCCCTTTCAAAACTCTATCCTACAAAATAAAACAACCAGTTATTTGACCAGTGTAATGGGTTTATTCAGGAATAGGAGAGGAACTGCAATTAGAGACAAGAAATTTATAGCAAAAACCATAGGCAAGCCCAATTAGCAAAGGAGAGGAAATTTTATTTTATAGAGAAAGACGAGGAAGTTGGGAGGTGTAGTTTTGAACAAAAGTCCATTGGAAAAAAGTGAGAATCAGGGTGGCGGAGCTTTTCCCATTGGCCGGACTTATTGCCTGGCAAGAAGAACTCTTCCTGTTTAGATCTGTAATTGATGGTTCCTGTTGGGATTTGTAATTGATGACAAGTGGTAGTGCAGGAGGGCTCCCCATTCGGATCCCTTAACTCCATTTAAAATGAGGTTTTCTTTATTCTGTTTCAAAAAACAAAAATGAATGAAGTCAAAATACCCATGAAGTAAAAAAAAAAAAATTACCATTCTGTGCCCAGAAATCACTGCTGTGCAGAGTTTATGCCCCTTGGGGAGGCAGGATGACACAGTATTTTTGAGTAGAAGCTCCCAATTCCCCCGCTTTTGATATTCTAGCAGTGTGTTCCTGGGCAAATTTATTAATCTCTTTGAGCTCAATTTCCTTACCTGGAAAATAGTGTTGTAGTAGAGATCAAAAGAGATAAGGCACACTTAGTAAAATGTCTGGTGCCTAGCACACAATGAATGTACCAAATGTAATTTTATGTTCCTTCTTTGTTGTTGTTCAGTTGCTCAGTCATGTCCAACTCTTTGTGACCCCATGGACAGCACACCAGGCTTTCCCGTCCATCATCGCCCAGAGCTCGCTCAAACTCATGTGCATTGAGTCAGTGATACCATCCAACTATCGAGTCCTCTGTCATCCCCTTCTCCTCCTGCCTTCAATCTTTCCGAGCGTCAGGGTCTTTTCCAATGAGTCAGCTCTTTGCATCAGGTGGGCAAAGTATTGGAGCTTCAGCTTTAGCATCAGTCCTTCCAATGAATATTCAGAGCTACCTGATTTCCTTTAGGATTGACTGATTTGATCTCCTTGCAACCCAAGGGACTCTCAAGAGTCTTCTCCAACACACAGCTCAAAAGCATCAATTCTTTGGCACTCATCCTTCTTTATGGTCCAACTCTCAGATCCATACAAGACTATTGGAAAAAACCATAGCTTTAATTATCTGGACCTCTATTGGCAAGGTAATGTCTTTGCTTTTTAATATACTGTCTAGGTTTGCTTGGCATGCTGCAGTCCATGGGGTCTCAAAGAGTTGGACACGACTGAGTGACTGAACTGAACTGAACTGAGGTTTGTCATAGCTTTTCTTTCAAGGAGCAAGCATCTTTTAAGATGCTTTTTGCATGTGTACTGACTTCTTGTATCAGGCAGAGTTTGAAGACAGAAGCAGAAACACCATGGATAATTCAATAAGAAATTCATTATAGGCATTAGACCTTAGACAATTATGGTAGCTGATTAAGAAGTCTCTGCAAGGCTGTTGGCTCTGTATTGTGTAGGACTTGAAGTCATCCAGGCTAGTAACCAAGGGAGCTGGATATTAAAGTAGGGATGAGCAAGAACTAGAATCTATAAGGATAAACTAGAAACCACAAGGGTAAATCATGATATTGAGTGAAATGCAGGAGAAGCCAGTGCCCTTCACCATGAAACTACCTATGCATTTGACCCAGGACTAGGAAAAGTTGAATGAGGAGATATGGGTTTGCTTGAGAAACTATGCATTGGGTACTACTGTAACCTCACAATGTGCATTAGCAGATCAGTGACAGTATGTGCTCACTATGGCAATGCCTGACACATTATACTGACTTTCAATGTGAAAAAACGTGACAGTTAATTCACTCAGGCCTTCCAAAAAATGCTCATGCTTCTCCTGTGGCCAACTGTAACTCAGAATCATGCAGGGAAAGAAATTTTTGGAAAGTTAGTTTGAACTTAGCTAAGTTGACATAATACAAAAACATTATACTACTTGTATTGTTTATGATCCTGTCTACTTTGGTCTGGAACTGAAAACTTGAAGGAAAAAACACACCATAACATTTAGCATTCTTTTATTTTGAAATTTGGGGCCTTCAAATAGCAAAAACCATTACCTTCTTTGTTCTATTTAATGAATTTTTAGTTAAGAAAACAAATATTTCTTCAAAAGATATAATTTTTGTTTTTTTGGGTCATGCCACATGATTTGTGGGATCAGGAACACCCTGATCAGGGTGTTGGGCCGCTGGCCCCAACAGTGAAAGCCCAGAGTCCTAACTACTGAGCCTCCAGGGTACTTCAAAAATGTAATTTTTATCATATCACATAATTTGTTTCAGAAAAGACTGTCAAACTCTTGTGCAGATTTGGCCTTTGGTAGAGGGTTTGAGTGCATGCTAAGTCACTTAAGACTTAAGTGTTCAACTCTCTTCAACCCTATGGACTGTAGCCCGCCAGTCCCATGGACTCTTCTGTCCATGGGATTCTGCAGGCAAGAAGACTAGAGTGGGTTGCCATGCCCTCCTCCAGGGGATCTTCCTGACCCAAGGGGCAAACCCGTGGCTCCTGCAGCTCCTGCATTGCAGGAAGATTCTTTACCGCTGAGCCACTGGGAAAGCAAGGCTGAGTGTGTTGTGCCAGCATGTCTAGCTTGACTGCATCCTTGTTTGGTACTCAACTAGTGCCCATCCACACAGATGTGGATGTTTAGACGAGTTTCAAAGAAGTCGGAATGAGGCAGGTAAATTCCCAAATAAGCACATGACAGTTGTGATGCCTGCTTTCCACTGAGTGAGACAGAACAGTGGTGGAGCCTAGCGTATTTCTGCAATGGATGACATATGTGCAGGAGGAGAGGATATGGTTTTTTAGGAAGGCAATCTAGAGGCAGAAAAATGAAAAGTATTTTTGTCAGAAATAGGATCTGGGATTTCCCTGATGGTCCAGGGGTCTAGTAAGAATCTACCTTATGATGCAGGGGATGCAAGTTCAATCACTAAGATCCCACATGTGTCAGGGCGGCTAAGCTGGTGCTGCAACTATTGCTTTCACACACTCCAGAGCCCATGGGCCAAAACTAGAGAGTGTGTGCACTGCAATGAAAGATCCTGCATGATGCAAAAAAGATCCCTTATCCCGTAATTAACTAATTAATTAAAAAAACAAGGTCTGAACAAAACAAAAGAAACAAACAAACAAAAAATCATAATAAGGTCTGAACTGCATCAGGGACCATGAAGTTAAATATAAATAGTAAAGTTTAGTTCCAGCTGCTGCCATTGCCCCCAAAATTGTTGGATGGGCTTTTGCTATGGGGTGAAAATAGGGGGATATAATCAACTGGTCTCTGATTCCATTGTGCTTTGTTAAGAGCCCTAGAATTTGTCCTGATATTTTATACACAAATAGAAATAAAGGCTTATGATAATTAGGGAGTCCAAGGGTGGTGAATCTATTCAGGGCAAGGATTCAGGTCTGTCTACTAGTTAAGGTCTTACAAAGAGGCAGGCAGTAGAGAAAGTTAGGAATCCATGTCTACCATGCCCCATGAATTAAGAACTCTTTCAAAGTATGCTTTGGTAATTAGCCACGTAAAGTTATGAAGAGTTTCCATTCTCTGAAGCAAAAAATACTTTCCATTTTATATGGTGATGTCATGACTAACACAAAGAACTTTGACTTAAAAATTGTAGTTTATCCATTGAAAACTTGCATCTCTCATTTGATAATACTATCATCGAGTGGACAGAATCAATTCTTCAAGAACTTTCTATCTGGAGAGCATAACAGAAGACCTACACCTTATATTAGAGTTTCCCCATCTCTGGGTCTCATAAATAGATGAAACAATTGGTGGAGTTTAGAGATTCCATAGAGGGCTTCCCTGGTGACTCAGTGGTAAAGAATTCGTTCGCCAATGCCAATGAGGTTCCATCCCTGGGTCAGGAAGATCCCCTAGAGAAGGAAATGGTAACCCACTCCAGTATTCTTGTCTGGAAAATCCCACCGACAGAGGAGCCTGACCAGCTACAGTCCATGGGGTCTCAAAGAGTCAGACCCAACTTAGCCCCTAAACAGCAACAAGAGAAATTTCTCTCTTCCCTTAGGAGGATTTAGACAGTTTTTTTTTTTTTTCTCTCTCTCACTTACCATTTTATTGTTTTTAATAGCAAATATATATATATAATATTCATTTATATATTTAAAATAACCTCCACATGGTCCTACAGAAGGTACTGCAGGGTTTGTGGGAACCCAGCCCTGTGCTTGGCCATACTCCTGACAGGGCTCCTACTCTCTCTGCAGGACCACTTCCCCAGCTTCCTAGCGTGCTCACGGACCCGATGTTTTTGTCATTGTTTAGTTTCAGTGACAGAAGATAGAAAAGCCAACTCTGTTTTGGGGAAAATGGTGTTTAATGATGCTGCCCTGTTAGCCTTAAAAATAGCCTTGGTGCATTCATTCTTAGAAAACCTTTCCACTCCATTACGTGCGGGCAGGTTGGTCCTAAAGCTGCTGGGGGCAGCACTCACGGAAGTGGGCGCTAGGGAAGCAGTCATGGGGGCAGAAGGAAGGCGGACATGTGGCTCCATTTGCTCGTCTGAAATGTGGGTGAGAACTGCCTCCTGTCTCCTGGTCTGGCGGCTCCAAGGAGTTGAGCACACCGCCCCTCCATTTCCGGGTACGTTCCAACACACACAGGTGAATTTAAGGGGAAAAAAAAGACAGATCATTCCTTGCGATGGTGGCTGAGCCAGCGGAGGGCCCCAGAGGGCACACAACCTCTTCCGGGCCTGCTCACCGTGCGCGGCAGGAACACAGAGGCGCTTTCCTGAGCAGCTCGCCCAGCGAAGAGCACTGTCCATCCGTGGAGCGATAAGAGAGTATCAATTCTTAAAGGCGATGGGGATGGGGAGACAAAAGTTTGTCAAGCTGCCTCAAGGAGTAGCTAGTTGGAGCAGCTGTCCTGGGGCAGGATTTCCAGTGCCCCACCTCTCTATATAACTGAACTGGGCTGGGTGGGGACGGTGCTGAGGTGCTTCTGTGTCCTGGGGATCATGCTCATTGCAATCGCAGTGAAGCTCAATAGTCCCTCCTCGCTCATCGGTCAGGCCCTCACCGAGATCCTCCAGCACCAAAAGCATGCGTGACCCCCCTTGAGTGCTGCTGCTCCTAGTAAGGGGCTCGGGGCCCTCGAGGAGGCTGCTGCAATGCACAAGAGCAGGGCGAGGCTTGGGACATCCCGCAGCACCGGGGAGGGGTGAGCAAATGGAAGGGAACTTGTCCCCAGATATCCGAGGGTCAAGCCACGGACTTGGTCCGAGCAGTGGGCACAGTGTACGGTGTCACATCCATAGCTCACCATCCTCACCCAGAACCTGGGGTGGGGGCAGCCAAGGGGGGACCTGGCGCAAGGCCTGACCACAGCCACTTCCAGCCACGTGGCTTTCCGCAAATGACCTTCACTCTCTGAGCCTCAACTTCCTCCAGTGGAAAGGGGTAAAACTTTACCTTTTCAAGGTTATCTTGAGGGTTAGAGAAAAAGTGAGTAGCACACAGTAGAGTCCCAGTAGGCAAGAACTGGTATTATCAGAGGACACGGGCCTCTCTTTACACTCAGTTGGAAGAATCCAAGCTTGACCCTGCCCTGGGCAGAGAACACAGTCAGAGCCCCCACACCATTGTCTACAGAACTGAAAGATTGTAAACCAAGCCAGGGAACAGTGACATGAAACTTGTTCTACCTTTCCATCTTGATAACCTGGAAGGCAGTTTTAATTAATTTAGAATTCGTAGCTTTCTTGGATTTCTGCCAGAAAGATGAGCCCCATCTGGGCCCTGTCTGGTACAGGCTGGCGGCTGGCACTGCATCCGTTGTTGTTTAGTTTCTCAGTCATGTCCGACTCTTTGCGACTCTATGGACTGTAGCCTACCAGGCTCCTCCATCCATGGGATTTCCCAGGCAAGGATCCTGGAATGGTTGCCATTTCCTTCTCCATAGATAGTTGTTAATGACATTATGCAAAGCTGATCTTGACCAAGCTTAAAGCTATGAGGTCAGCACACTTGGTCATCATCTTTACCTCTGATATAAGACATTATGAGGGGACATTGTTTGGTGAAAGGGGTATGTTTAAAAAGGAGCAATGGAGAGAAGAGAAGAGAATCTAGGGAAGGCACAGGAAAAAGAGGATGAGCAGAATGAGAGGTAGGAGGAAGAGGAGATACAGGGTTCAAGGAGGAAAATCAATGTAGGTTTGGATCAGAAGAAAGAGAAGAGATTTTAAGATTGGATTTTAGATCTTCCACATGTTTATTAGCCTTTCCTGAGGCATCATTAATGGCAGGAATTTTCAAATTTTCCTTTAGAGGGTTCTTCATGCTGTTGCCAGACTCAATGAGTCTGTGCCAACAAGCACGCTAAGTTCAGTTCAGTTCAGTTCAGTCGCTCAGTCGTGTCTGACTCCTTGCAACCCCATGAACTGCAGCACGCCAAGCCTCCTTGTCCATCACCAACTCCCGGAATTCCTCAAATTCATGTCCATCAAGTCGGTGATGCCATCCAGCCATCTCATCCTCTGTCGTCCCCTTATCCTCCTGCCTCCAATCCCTCCTAGCATCAGGGTCTTTTCCAATGAGTCAACTCTTCGCATCAGGTGGCCAAAGTATTGGAGTTTCAGCTTCAGCATCAGTCCTTTCAATGAACACTCAGGACTGATCTCCTTTAGGATGGACTGGTTGGATCTCCTTGCAGTCCAAGGGACTCTCAAGAGTCTTCTCCAACTCCACAGTTCAAAAGCATCAATTATTCGGCATTCAGCTTTCTTTATAGTCCAACTCTCACATCCATACATGACTACTGGAAAAACCATAGCCTTGACTAGACAGACCTTTGTTGGCAAAGCAATATCTCTGCTTTTCAATATACTGTCTAGGTTGGTCATAACTTTCCTTCCAAGGAGTAAGCATCTTTTAATTTCATGGCTGCAATCACCATCTGCAGTGATTTTGGAGCCCCCCAAAATAAAGTCTGACACTGTTTCCACTGTTTCCCCATCTATTTTCCATGAAGTGACGGGACCAGATGCCATGACCTTAGTTTTCTGAATGTTGAGCTTTAAGCCAACTTTTTCACTCTCCTCTTTCACTTTCACCAAGAGGCTTTTGAGTTCCTCTTCACTTTCTGCCATAAGGGTGGTGTCATCTGCATATCTGAGGTTATTGATATTTCTCCCGGCAATCTTGATTCCAGCTTGTGTTTCCTCCAGCCCAGCGTTTCTCATGATGTGCTCTGCATATAAGTTAAATAAGCAGGGTGACAATATACAGCCTTGACGAACTCCTTTTCCTATTTGGAACCAGTCTGTTGTTCCATGTCCAGTACTTTCTGTCAAAGCAGAAGTATTTATTACTTGTAACAAGTAAAAGAGGTGAGAAAGTAGTTCTCAAAGCACTGTCTCTGCAAACAGCAGAATCAGGGGAGTTCTAAGCTAAAGGCATCTGCATATTCAAGAAAGGATGAGTGTGATCTTCCACTAGAGGTGGAGTTCTAGAGGTGATTTTGCAGTGTGACAACAGGCTCAGACAGATGTTGCTGTTTAAAGCACAGCAGCTATCCCCGCCCTTGGGGCGGAGATTTTAACTTTAAAATGAGGCAAAGGTTACTCTAGGTTGACAAAATCCAGGCATCTAATTGAAAGAAGTCAAGAGGGTCAGCAAAGGTCAGCATCATCAATCCTTAGGCTCCACTTAGTCTGGTGGTTGAGTGCTCTGGGGGGGTTTGGATCCTGCAAAACAGCTCATGAATGTGCTTCAGACTGATCTGTACCTTTGAAACAGAACTAGAAGTCTTTATGACTGATTTATTATCTTTCCTGTGGCTACTTCTCCTTCCTGCTAATAGTCATTTGCTCCTGCATTCTTTGTTCCTTTTAAAATCATTAACTGCTGAGATCTATTCTTTGTTTCCACAGGAACACCAAGGAAACCATAGTTTATCTTTCCCCCAGTCATCAGCAAAGAGAACACAGAGGGGTTCTGAAATAAGCTTATCCAGTGTATGCTACTATAATATTTCTCTTTTACATGTTAGTCTACTTCTGCAAGATATGATACAATCTGGTTCAACCCCATCCCTTCCTTACTAACAATGCTCATTTGAAAATGCAAATGGTTAAATTTTTAGAAGCTTTCAACCACTGTTTCTAAGGTAGCAAGCAAATGAATTGTCTTATTCATATCCCAAGTCCCCCAGAATAACCACTGAAGTTCTGAAGTGTCTTTTGTGAGGGACTTCCCTGGTGGTCCAGTGGTTAAGACTCCCCATTTCTACTGCAGAGGTATGAGTTCTATCTTTGATTAGGAAACTGAGATCCCAGATGCATATGGTGCAACCGAAAAGAAAGAAAGAAAGTGTCCTTGGTAAGATCCTGCCAGACCTTCCAATATTGAATACTTGTTGCCCCTCAAATTTTGATGCCATTTTCAAATGACAAGAGCAAACAAGAATAAGTGGGCCAGGAAGGTGTCTTGGAGGTATGAGCCCAGTTCATCTGTGAGAACCTGAAATAGTGAGAACAAATAAGTAGGCTTGCACCACAGATAAAAAAAGAATAAAGTTTTAGGTGGTGCTTCAATACAGACAGCAGATCAGGAGCCGGGCTCCTTGCAACATGAGAGGACATGAAAAGGGGTCTCAGGCATGTTCTTTTCTCCTTGTTGTGCCCGGGGTCTGAGTAGCAAGGGGTCCAGTCCTCATTGGAACTGAAGTGCCACAATATTAGAAAATGGGCCGGAACACTGTTTGCATAAACCTTTATTGAAGAATGCTGCGTATGAGCAAGGATGGTATTTTAGCAAGAGGGGCCCATTGAAATTTAGCCAATTTGAGAAACAGATGGCCAAAGATGGGTCCTTGAGAAAGAGAAATGATTCTTAAGTATCGGTAGCCACTGTTTGGTAAAGAGGAATTGAGGGGTGGTGACAGGTAAGGATTATGGTCAGGTGCAAGTAGGGGTAAGGAGGAACCACTGTGGAGACAAGGACATGAAAAGGCCACTCACGTCTTTCAGTCTCTCACAACCTTCAGTATCACCTTGGATATCACCACTGAGAAGGAACAGACCCGACAGAACGGGGTTAAAGTAAGGTCTTTAAAAACAAGTTGAATTTATCCTCCTTAATCACGAATCTTGAAAGAATAGTAGCTTCAACAAAGAGTGAGTTGATTAGCAGCATCAGTCTCCAAGACTCAAAGCTTTTAGCACCTGAATTGCTGGGCTATTTTCTTTTTTGATTGCTGAATCCTGTGGCTACCTTCTCCCTTTTTGTTCTTTGTTTTCCAAATTAACCTTGAATTTTGTTTTCCAGTTGGTATTTCAACTCACCAGGTCTTTCTGACTGTTCAAATACACACAACAATGAGATCACTTTACTTAGATTGAGACGTTAATACCCATTGTCAATCATAGCAAAAGAATAACTTTCTTGGCACTACTGAAAACTGTTCTAGCCTTTAAAGGAAGTAATCTGGCAATACCTGTTACGTTGAAATTCCAGTTCATCCTAGCAATTCTCCTCCTGGGAATTCTTCGAATACTTGTGGATTGTTCACAAGTGGCAAAAGTTGGAAACAAAGCAAGTTTCATTAGAATAATAATGAATTTTAGGTAATTATTAAAAATGGCTTAGTGCTATTACTATAACCTGGAGGGATTGCTATGGCTTGTTGAATAAAGTAAGAAGCAGAAAAGAATGAACCATATTCTATTTAATAAAATGGTGAGTAATATCTCTGTATATGTATATTAATATATGGTTAAATGAGCATGGATAAAAGTACTGATGTACACACGGATTAGGGGGAATTCTTGCCTGGAAAATCCCATGGACGGAGGAGCCTGGTAGGCCGCAGTCCATGGGGTCGCGAAGAGTCGGAGACGACTGAGCAACTTCACTTTCACTTTTCACTTTTATGCATTGGAAAAGGAAATGGCAACCCACTCCAGTGTTTTTGCCTGGAGAATCCCAGGGACGGGGGAGCCTGGTGGGCTGCCGTCTATGGGGTTGCACAGAGTCGGACACGACTGAAATGACTTAGCAGCAGCAGTGGTTAATATTAGTGGTTTATACTTATACCAATACCACAGTTCTTGGTTATTATATAGCATGTCTTTAAATCAGGTTGTGAAAGTCCTTTTTAACTGTTCTTCAGGACTGTTTTCATTGTTCTTGGTCCTTTGCATTTCCAGGCTTAGGTCTCCAATTATTCCCCTTCTTGTCAAATCCAAAGAATATTTTCCAGTTTATTCTTACTTGATCTTTAAGAGGACTGAAAGTTTGGTTTTTTTTTTTTTTTTTTTACTTACGTGAACTGCTCTCTTTCTCTGCCTCTGTGAGTATTCTTCTAGTTTTCCTTCTGTTTTTCTGGCTGTTCCCATTTCTCTTTAAGGTGTATCTTCCTCCTTTTCTATTAAACATTAGAATTTTTCAAGACTTGGTCTGGACACTTTCCTCATTACACACTTCACATAAACTAATACTGTTTCATAACCAGAACTTTAATCAACTTATAAATGAGAGAAATTTATCTTTTTCTCTGTAATAGTCCTTTCCTGGTGGCTGGCTTAGTGATAAAGAATCCACCTGTCAATGCAGGAGATGCCAGTTTGTTCCTGGAAATGGACATGGCAACCCATTCCAGTATTCTTGCTTGGAAAATCCCATGGACAGAGGAGCCTGGTGGGTTACAGTCCATGGAGTTGCAAAGGAGTTGGATACAACTGAGCAACTAAACAATAGTAATTTCCCCAGCTGGTGGAAAACTCTTCTTTACAGAACTTTCAGTACCTAGTTTACTTCTATTTTGTCCCTTAAACATTCCCTTGGGCAGAGGTTATATAACATGGAGTTCATTATATTGATTTTTCTGTTGCTGACACAACAAATCACCACAAACTGAGCTGCTTGAATAACACCTACTTATTATCTCTCACAGTTTCATTTCCAAGCTTATTCAGGTTGTTGGCATAATTTATTTCCTTCTCATGCTTTGCACATGGCCCCTCCAATTTTAGGCCAGCAACAGTTGAGCCCTCCTCATGCTTTCATTCTCACATACTCCCTGTGATGGAGAAGGAAATGGCAACACACTCCAGCATTCTTGCCTGGAGAATCCCACAGACAGAGGAGCCTGGCAGACTACAGTCCATGGTGTCGCAAGAGTCGGACATGACTTAGTGACTAAACCACCGACGACCACAACCTGTGCCACCTCTCTCTGGCTTCCTCTCCTATCCTCATTGTTTGGGTTTTAACGTTCAAATGATTATGCTGGCTGCCTCACCTAGATCCAGATAAATCAAGCTAATCTGCCTATTTGAAGGTGTATGGTTTTTCCTGTGGTCGTGTATGGATGTGAGAGTTGGACTGTGAAGAAGGCTGAGTGCCGAAGAATTGATGCTTTTGTGCTGTGGTGTTGGAGAAGACTCTTGAGAGTCCATTGGACTGCAAAGAGATCCAACCAGTCCATTCTAAAGGAGATCAGCCCTGGGATTTCTTTGGAAGGAATGATGCTAAAGCTGAAACTCCAGTACTTTGGCCACCTCATGTGAAGAGTTGACTCATTGGAAAAGACTCTGATGCTGGGAGGGATTGGGGGCAGGTGGAGAAGGGGACGACAGAGGATGAGATGGCTGGATGGCATCACTGACTCCATGGATGTGAGTCTCAGTGAACTCCGGGAGTTGGTGATGGACAGGGAGGCCTGGCGTGCTGCGATTCATGGGGTCGCAAAGAGTCGGACAAGACTCAGCAACTGAACTGAACTGAACTAAAGGTCAGCCGATTAGTGATTTTAGTTATATCTGCAAAGTCCCTTTTGTATGAAAGCAATAATAACCGGGACTTAAACTGAAGTAAGTAAGGAAAACCACTAGACCATTCAGTTCAGTTCAGTTCAGTCGCTCAGTCGTGTCTGACTCATTGCGAACCCATGAACCACAGCACACCAGGCCTCCCTGTCCATCACCAACTCCTGGAGTACACCCAAACTCATGTTAATTGAGTCAGTGATGCCATCCAACCATCTCATCCTCTGTCATCCCTTTCTCCTCCTGCCCTCAATCTTTCCCAGCATCAGGGTCTTTTCCAGTGAGTAAGCTCTTCGCATCAGGTGGCCAAAGTATTGGTGTTTCAGCTTCAACAACAGTCCTTCCAATGACCAACCAGGACTGATCTCCTTAAGGATGGACTGGTTAGATGTCCCTGCAGGCTAAGGGATTCTCAAGAGTCTTTTCCAACACCACAGTTAAAAAGCATCAATTCTTCTGCGCTCAGCTTTCTTTATAGTCCAACTCTCACATTCATACATGACTACTGGAAAAGCCATAGCCTTGACTACAGACCTTTGTAAATGAAGTAAAGTCTCTGCTTTTTAATAAGCTGTCTAGGGTGGTCATAACTTTCCTTCGAAGGAGTAAGCATCTTTTAATTTCATGGCTGTAATCACCATCTTCAGTGATTTTGGAGTCCCCAAAAATAAAGTCAGCCACTGTTTCCCCATCTATTTCCCATGAAGTGATGGGGCCGGATACCATGATCTTAGTTTTCTGATGTTGAGCTTTAAGCCTACTTTTTCACTCTCCTTTCACTTTTATCAAGAGGCTCTTTAGTTCTTCTTCACTTTCTGCCAGAAGGGTGGTGCCATCTGCATATCTGAGGTTATTGATATTTCTCCCGGCAATCTTGATTACAGCTTGTGCTTCTTCCAGCCCAGCATGTCTCATGATGTACTCTGCATGTAAGTTAAATAAGCAGGGTGACAATATACAGCCTTGATGTACTCCTTTTCCTATTTGGAACCAGACTGTTGTTCCATGTCCAGTTCTAACTGTTGCTTCCTGACCTGCATACAGATTGCTCAAGAGGCAGGTCAGGTGGTCTAGTATTCCCATCTCTTTCAGAATTTTCCACAGTTAATTGTGATGCACATAGTCAAAGGCTTTGGCATAGTCAATAAAGCAGAAATAGATGTTTTTCTAGAATGCTGTTGATTTTTCAATGATCCAGTGGATGTTGGCAATTTGATCTCTGGTTCCTCTGCCTTTTCTAAAACCAGCTTGAACATCTGGAAGTTCACGGTTCACGTATTGCTGAAGCCTGGCTTGGAGAATTTTGAGCAACACTTTTCTAGCGTGTGAGATGACTAAAACTGTACAGTAATTTGAGCATTCTTTGGCATTGCCTTTCTTTGGGATTGGAATGAAAACTGACCTTTTCCAGTCCTGTGGCCACTGCTGAGTTTTCCAAACTTGCTGACATATTGAGTGCAGCACGTTCACAGCATCATCTTTTAGGATTTGAAATAGCTCAACTGGAATTCTATCCCCTCCACTAGCTTTGTTCGTAGTGATGCTTCCTAAGGCCCACTTGACTTCACCTTCCAGGTTGTGGTGAGTGATTAGACCATTGTGATTATCTGGGTCATGATGATCTTTTTTGTACAGTTTTTCTGTGTATTCTTGCCACCTCTTCTTAATATCTTCTGCTTCTGTTACGTCCATACGATTTCTGTGCTTTACTGTCCATCTTTGTATGAAATGTTCCCTTGGTATCTCTAATTTTCTTGAAAAGATCTCTAGTCTTTCCCATTCTCTTGTTTTCCTCTATTTCTTTACATTGGTCGCTGAGGAAGGTTTTCTTATCTCTCCTTGCTATTCTTTGGAACTCTGCATTCAAATGGGTGTATTGTTTCTTTTCTCCTTTGCTTTTTGCTTCTTTTCATTTCACAGCTATTTGCAAGGCCTCCTCAGACAGTCATTTTGCTTTTTTGCACTTCTTTTTCTTGGGGATGGTCTTGATCCCTGTCTCCTGTACAATGTCACGAACCTCCATCCATAGTTCATCAGGCAATCTATCAGATCTAGTCCCGTAAATCTATTTCTCATTTCCACTGTATAATCATAAGGGATTTGATTTAGGTCATACCTGAATGGTCTAGTGGGTTTCCCCACTTTCTTCAATATAAGTCTGAATTGGAAATAAGGAGTTCATGATCTGAGCCACAGTCAGCTCCTGGTCTTGTTTTTGCTGACTGTATACAGCTTCTCCATCTTTGGCCACAAAGAATATAATCAATCTGATTGCAGTGTTGACCATCTGGTGATGTCCATGTGTAGAGTTTTCTCTTGTGTTGTTGGAAGAGGGTGTTTGCTATGACTAGTGTGTTCTCTTGGCAAAACTCTATCAGTCTTTGCCCTGCTTCATTCTGTACTCCAAGGCCAAATTTGCCTGTTACTCCAGGTGTTTCTTGACTTCCTACTTTTGCATTCCAGTCCTCTATATAATGAAGGGACATCTTTTTTGGGGGATAGTTCTAAAAGGTCTTGTAGGTCTTGATAGCACTGTTCAACATCAGCTTCTTCAGCATTACTGGTCGGGACATAGACTTGGATTCCTGTGATATTGAATGGTTTGCCTTGGAAACGAACAGAGTTCATTCTCTCATTTTTGAAATTGCATCCAAGTAGTGCATTTCAGACTCTTTTGTTGACTATGATGGCTACTCCATTTCTTCTAAGGGATTGTTGCCCACAGTAGTATATATAATGGACATCTGAGTTAAATTCCCCTTTCCAGTCCATCTTAGTTTGCTGATTCCTAGAATGTCGATGTTCACTCTTGCCATATCCTGTTTGACCTCTTCCAATTTGCCTTGATTCATGGACCTGACATTCCAGGTTCCTATGCAATATTGCTCTTTACAGCATTGAACCTTGCTTCTATCACCAGTCACATCCACAACTGGGTGTTGTTTTTGCTTTGACTCCGTCCCTTCATTCTTTCTCGAGTTATTTCTCCACTGATCTCCAGCAGCATATTGGGCACCTACCGACCTGGCTGCATGGTGCAGGAGCAGTGGTTGTGACGTGCAGGAGTGGATAAGAGGAGATATCCCACGTCCAATGTCAGGAGTGGCGGCCATAAGGAGCTCCCCCCCAAATCCAAGTTAAGGAGCAGTGGCTGTGCTTTGCTGGAGCAGCCATGAAGAGATACCCCACGTCCAAGATAAGAGAAACCAAAGTAAGATGATAGGCGCTGAAAGAGGTCATCAAAGGGCAGACAGACTGAAACCACAATCACAGACAACTAGCCAATCTGATCGCATGGACCACAGCCTTGTCTAACTCAATGAAACTAAGCCAAGCCATGTGGAGCCACCCAAGATGGATGGACGGGTCATGGTGGAGAGGTCTGACAGATTGTGGTCCACTGGAGAAGGGAATGGCAAACGACTTTAGTATTCTTGCCTTGACAGCCCCATGAACAGTATGAAAAGACCATTCAGGTATAACCTAAATCAAATCCTGTATGATTATACAGTGGAAGTAATGAATAGATTTAAGGGATTAGAGCTCTTAGACAGAGTGCCTGAAGAACTATGGAAACAGGTTCATGATATGTACAGGAGACAGGGATCATGATATTGTACATCCCCAAGGAAAAGAAATGCAAAAAGGCAAAACAGTTGTCTGAGGAGGCCTTACAAATAGCTGTTAATAGAAGAGAAGCAAAAGGCAAAGGATAAAAGGAAAGATATACCCATTTGAATGCAGAGTTCCAAAGAATAGCAAGGAGAGATAATAAAGCCTTCCTCAGTGATCAATGCAAAAAAGAAATAGAGGAAAACAACAGAATGGGAAAGACTAGAGATCTCTTCAAGAAAATTAGAGATACCAAGGGAACATTTCATGCAAAGATGGGCTCAATAAAGGACAGAAATGGTATGGACGTCACAGAAGCTGAAGATATTAAGAAGAGGTGGCAAGAATACACAGAAGAACTGTACAAAAAAGATCATCATGACCCAGATAATCACAATGGTGTGATCAATCATCTAGAACCAGACATCTTGGAATGCGAAGTCAAGTGGGCCTTAGAAAGTATCACTATGAACAAAGCTAGTGGAGGTGATGGAATTCCAGTTGAGCTATTTCAAATCGTTAAAGATGATGCTGTGAAAGTGCTGCACTCAATATGCCAGCAAATTTGGAAAACTCAGCAGTGGCCACAGGGCTGGAAAAGTTCAGTTTTCATTCCAATCTCTAAGAAAGGCAGTGCCAAAGAATGTTCAAACTACCGCACAATTGCATTTATCTCACACGCTAGTAACATAATGCTCAAAATTCTCCAAGCCAGGCTTCAACAATATGAGAACAGTGAACTTCCAGATGTTCATGCTGGTTTTAGAGAAGGCTGAGAAACCAGAGATCAAATTGCCAACATCCGCTGGATCGTGGAAAAAGCAAGAGAGTTCCAGAAAAACATCTATTTCTTCTTTATTGTCTATGCAAATCCTTGGACTGTATGGACCACACCAAGCTATGGAAAATTCTTAAAAACATAGGAATTCCTGACCACCTGACCTGCCTTCTGAGAAACCTGTATGCAGGTCAGGAAGCAATAGTTAGAACTGGACATGGAACAACAGACTGGTTCCAAATTGGGAAAGGAATATGTCAAGGCTGTATAATGTCACCCTGCATATTTAACTTATATGCAGAGTACATCATGAGAAATGTTGGGCTGTATGAAGCACAAGCTGGAATCAAGATTGCCAGGAGAAATATCAATAACCTCAGATATGCAGATGACACCACCCTTATGGCAGAAAGTGAAGAAGAACTAAAGAGCCTCTTGATGAAAGTGAAAGAGGAGAGTGAAAAAGTTGGCTTTAAAGTCAACATTAAGAAAACTAAGATCATGGCATCTGGTTTTATCACTTCATGGCAAATAGATGGGAAAACAGTGGAAACAGTGTCAGGCTTTATTATTTGGGGCTTCAAAATCACTGCAGATGGTGACTGCAGTCATGAAATTAAAAGATGCTTGCTCCTTCAAGGAAAAGTTATGGCTAACCTAGACAGCATGTTAAAAAGCAGAGACATTACTTTGCCAACAAAGGTCCATCTAGTCAAAGCTCTGGTTTTTCCAGTAGTCATGCATGGATTTGAGAGTTGGACTACAAAGAAAGCTGAGTGCCAAAGAACTGATGCTTTTGAACTGTGGTACTCAAGACTCTTGAGAGTTCCTTGGAGTGCAAGGAGATTCAACCAGTCCATCCTAAAGGAAATCAGGCCTGAACATTCATTGGAAGGACTGATGCTGAAGTGCCAATACTTTGGCCACCTGATGAGAAGAACTGACTTATTGGAAAAGACCCTGATGCTGGGAAAGATTGAGGGCAGGAGGAGAAAGGGATGACAGAGGATGAGATGGTTGGATGGCATCACTGACTCAATGGATGTGAGTCTCAGTGAACTCCGGGAGTTGGTGATGGACAGGGAGGCCTGGTGTGCTGCAGTATATGGGATTGCAAAGAGTCGGACACAACTGAGTGACTGAACTGAGCTAAATAATAACTATGGAGTAATACCAGGAGGTGAAAGTCATATGGTCCAAACTTATGCCTACCACATCCATGGATAGAATTCAGGAATACCATGAATTTGAATGGCAAACAATTTATTTTCACTAAACATTTTATCGAAGGATACCATTTCCTTCAAATGTAAATGTTGGCAACAAAGCCACAGAAATATAGCACTATTAATGTTTTTTCACCATAAAAATCACAGGTATTCTTATGTTATTAGAGTTAATGCAGATAATCTTGAAATGGCATTTATGTATCACTTTTAAAATCACAGTTGCTATTAGATCTGCTACTAGATCTTATTTGTTTTGTTAATACAGAAACATTGTCATATCACACATTTGTTTTTTAAAATATTTTGTTAAGTTTTTATACTCAATTTCTTTTGTAATCATATATATTTTATTTTAAGCATTCCAAAACATTATTTTATGAAGGGGTCTATAAGCTCCACCAAACTGCCAGAGAAATTCATGGCACAAGAAAGGAAAAGAATTTTTGCCTTCAGGAACAGTTTTCCTTTCTGAGGTTGAAATTAGGTTACTGCCATTTCTACATTCCAGTATAAACAAATTAGAGAGAGGAATTTCAGGGTAAGACATTCCTTCACACAGAAGTTGCATACAACATTTTTTGCTCTTATGTCATTGTGAGATCTGAAATGTGGCAATATTTAGCTGCAAGGGAGGCTTGGGGAATGTATTCTCCAGGAAAGTGACCTTGTACCTAAATACTACTAACAAGGAGAAACAGAATATTGGGGACAACCAGGGCTTCCCTGGTGGCAGTAAAGAATCTGCCTGCAATGTAGGAGATATGGGTTTGATCCCTGGGTGGGAAGATCCCTTGGAGGAGGGAATGGCAACCCACTCCAGTATTCTTGCCTGGAGAATCCCCATGGACAGAGGAGCCTGGTGGGCTACAGTCTGTTTTGTCGCAAAGAGTCAGACACAACTCAGCGACTAAGCACAAGAAAAGAAAATCAATGACCTCATTTATCTCTTAAATGAATAATAGGCATCTTTATTTATTTTTTACAAATTTCTTACTATGGACTTGCTAATGATGTCATGCATTTTTCCAAAACATGTTTTTTAAGTTAAGGCATTAACAAGCCTGGAGTCTAAGTATTATGCCTTTGAAAGACTGAGATAACATCTATAGCCAAAGTAATTTGACTTGAGAGACTTTTCTTTTGAATACTGTAAAACACAGGGAGAGGATCTGTAATCTATGATAGGGGACACAGCATAGAACAATCTGATCTTTTGAGGGCTCTTTCCCCAGCCTGACCAGTCAGATAACAAAGTTATTCATTTGGCATACTGAGTTATAAATGTCTTAAAGAGAAGGCAACTTATAGTCCAGCCCCTGATTAAACAACTTTCAGGTCTTGGAGATTGTGTCCTCCCCATGCAAGTCTCCTTGCTGGTGACCCTTCAGGGCTGCTGTATTAACAAACGTCAGTTGTACTTTAAGAGTGGTGGAAAGACTACACTTTGGAAAATCAGACAGGCTTTCATTGTCTAAAGCAGACAGGAGAAAGTCAGCACAAACACAGGCAAGGATATACAGCACGGAGATCAGCAACTCCATCTCAAATAGAGTTGTAGCTTCCTGGGCACTACATCTTGCTGGAATAATATCTTCCTTAGGCTTCCTTCCTTAGGCACTATAGGGGGCTTCCCTTGTAGCTCAGTTGGTAGAGAATCTCCCTGCAATGCAGGAGACATGGGTTCAATTCCTGGTCAGGAAGATCCCCTGGAGAAGAAAATGGCAACACACTCCAGTTTTCTTGCTTGGAGAATCCCATGGACAGAGGAGGCCGGCAGGCTACAGTCTATGGGGTTGCAAGAGTTGGACACAACTCAGCGATAACAGGGAGACAGGCTCTATAGGAGTGGGATCTGTGTCAGACTTTCCTGCAACAAAACGCCTTGTTTCTTGGGTACATTTCTGTTTGCTGACTTGTGTGGCTTAGGTTCTAGAAAACCCCTTATGTGACCCAAGTATACCACCCCAGATTCCCAGAAACTGCTTTTAGCCATGTGTTAGTTGATGTAAGTATCCCAACAATCCTGAGGTAAATATTAATGTTATTCTCAATTTACAGATGAGAAAACTGAGCAGAGACAGGTTAAGTAATTTCCCCAAAGCTGTATGTCTAGTGAATGGCAGGGTCATGAGGGCAAAGGAATACCCTTTCCTGTATATTGCAAGAACTAAGCACCTCTGCCCTTTCTCATTCTTATTCACTCAGATTGGATTACTTGTTTACTTTGTTGACTTTAAAAATGAAAGTTATTTTCCCAGCTAGAAATGGGTTTATTCTAGAATAGCAGGGGACTTGTAACACAGAAGAACAAACCTGACTCCATATTGGATCTGTTCCTTTAGCTCTAACCTTTTGCTGGTGCTCAGTCATGCTGGTTCTGCAGTTTTGTACAAAAGAATGTTGCCTGTAGCCTGAAAGGTACATGATAGTCCATTCTCAAGGCTCTGCTTCCCAGGCTTGACCTTTAAATGTGTAACAGTTTTCGTTTGTTGTTGTTTTGTTACTAACTGTTACCCTTTTATGACTCCATAGACCATAGCCCACCAGGCTCCGTGTCCATGGGATTTCCCAGGCAAAAAATATTGGAGTGGGTTACCATTTCCTTCTCCGGTGGATCTTCCTGACCCAGGGATCAAATCTGGTTCTCCTGCATTGGCAGGCAGAGTCTTTACCACTAAGCCACCAGGGAAGCCCAATTTTCTTTTATGCAGAGATAAAAAATTGCAGAACAGAGAATAACAATTGTCTTGTTTTATGTTTACAGGACCATCCTAACCAGACCTATGTGGATGGCTGCAGGAGCAGAGGGTTATCATATCATCCTGGGGGCATGACCTGCACCAAGAAGGTCACACCTTCATACCTGCAACACCCAACCACACTCCCTCCCCCTTTAGTATAAAAGAAGCCTGAATTCTAATTCAGGTTTAAGATGTTTCTTTGGGACACTGCTCTGCCATCTCTTCTGTCTGTTGGTTTTCTGAATAAAGTCGCTATTCTTTGTTCCAACAACTGGCCCCTCGATTTATTGGCCAGTCACGCAGCAGGCAGTGTCAGTTTGCATTTGGTAACTAAATACAATTTGGGTCAAGCAAACTGTAGCAAAAGCCAGAGTCCAACAAACAAAGCAAAGTTACTTTATGGAGAAAAAGGAGTTTGGGGGCAGTTCTTTTGAAGGAAGTTTCATTGGGGAAAAGTGAGGGTGACAGTTTCTCATTGGCTGAGTTGTGGGGTAGTCTATTTCTTTTAGCAGCCGCAATGTATGGGTTGGTCAAAAAGTTTGTTGGACAGCTTACATCTTTTCCTGTTGGGCCCTGTAATTGACAATTCTTTCTGTAATTTACTGAGAGTGGTACCGTACTGTATGACAGCTCCCTCTTCTGGCCTCTCAACTCTATTTTGGTGAGATTTCCCTTTACTGTATTAATTTTCACAACTTTGATCTATAGAAATCCTCAGGCAAAAAGAGTCTATTTGCTTTGAGAAAGTTTTTCTGTGTTAAAGGATGTTCCCCTTTGTTAGAAATATACATTTTCAGCCCGGAGTTAGACTTACTGAATGGGTAATTTTGTAGGTGGTGCTTTTCAGTCCCTTTTTAACCTTCAAAAGATTCTGATGCAAGTTAAAGACAAAGAGCCACTGTTGGAGAAGTTTCCTTCTTCAGATACATGAGCTAGCTGTGCAAGCTTGGGAGATAACCGAAGGGCCAGGCTCCCCGGACTCTACTTTATCCGAGCGGCACTAGGACCCCGGTACCGGATACCGGGTCTCGCTACAGCCGTTGCGCCGGGGCGGGGTTGGCTTTCCGGGAGTGGGCCTCCCCCTCGACCCGCCCCTGGAGGCGGACCCGAGTTGACTTAAACTCCGGGGCCGAGAGGAGCTGCGTTTTCCCGGCTCGCCCCGGTTGGGTTCAGCTCCGGTAGGTAAGTAGGGACCTGGTTCCCGCCGGCACTCGCACGTTTCCTCGAGTTCTCGGCGGGGCGGGGGGGCACCGGCAGCCCAGGTGCCCGCAGGCGGGGACTGGGTGTGCGCGGCGAGTGCTTTTGTTCTGTGGTGGGGACTGAGCGGCGGCTACGGGCTCTCCGGGGGCTCGAGTCTCTGGCCAGCGGTGAAGGCTGGCCCGCCGGGCTCGGCTCGGTGCCCGCCCACCGCGCGGGGTGGGCCGGGAACCGGGGCGGACGTCGACCCCGAATCAGAGGGCGGCGCCTCGCCGGGTGTTTCTGTAGAACGCCTTTCCTCACCACAGAGGTCGCGGGTGGCGACTGCGAGGACGCATTTTGTTAAACTGCAAGGCGATTGGTTAGACTGATGGATGTGAGAGTGGCTTATGTTTTTAATGATTTCCTGTCGCTGGCTTGAAAAAAAAAAATCTTTGTTTTGAATTTATTTTTCCAGTGTTCCCTTCTTCCCCACCCCCATTAGGCCGAACCTCCCAAAACAAAATTGCTCAGCTTGGGTCTCCAAGTGGCCCGCAAACACGTTGGTGCCGGAGTCGCTTTCCGTTCCTCAGCAGTAGTTAGTCCCTCGAGGCATTTTTAAATGCACAAATGCGTACCGATTTTAGATGTTCTCGAGGGATACGAATTTCCTAAGCAGATGTCCTTTGGGAACAGCAAGTTTTCAGAGAATGGTTTCAGTGAAAACAATTTATTTGTAATATTTTAGTGTCTGCCTTCAAAATAAAAAGAAGAGTAGGTGAAGGGGATGAGCTGGGGTGTATTTAAATAAACGCGTCGCAGAGCTTGTTTGGGGATTTTTCTGATTAATGTGTTAACTCTAAATCAAACGAGTTCTATTAGGTGTTAACATGAAAGAGTTATGGTTTTATTTTTTTCTGTGCAGTTGGATTCTCATTTTCTAATTCGATAAAGAATTGTTAAGTTGAAAGTGTTTAGAGTGATAGAAGGAGTGGGTCAGGAGGCGTGCACTTGAATTATCACTTAAAAAGTAAATGGTAATTTACGGTAGACCCAGTTTCTATTTGTTACTTTGCCTTCTTAAGAATTCAGTAAGCTTAGTTTGCTTTTGATCCAGCCTTAACACGGTTTGAGCAGCAATGTCATAATCAAGTAAGCAAATGAGTATGTATCTTTATTATAAGTTTAATGTGAATTTTATATAAATAACATAAAATTACAAATTTTATATTGAATTTATTATCAATTATAAAATGTTTATTGCTGTCCCTAGGACCAAAGAAGTAAACACTGTGGAGTGGTACTGACAAGTTTGGAGGGAAATGGTAGCATATACAGTAATAAAGGAGTAATGATTTAAAGGTAAGTGTGTTAGCTTTAAGTAGTCTACTCTAATTTATCTGTTGTGGAACAGAATGATTAAGCTGAACTAGTATTGGTTCAGTATTAAACTACAATGGCTCAGTAAAGAATCCACTTGGAATGCAGGAGGCCTGGGTTTGATCCCTGGCTTGGAAAGATCCCCTGGAGAAGGGAATGGTTACCCACTCCAGTATTCTTGCCTGGAGAATTCTGTGGACAGAAGAGCCTGGTGGGCTACGGTACCTGAGGTCACAAATAGTTGGACAGCACTGAGTAGCTAACGCCACCACCAGCTTACAATGGATTTGATGACAAAGTTTGAGGAGAAGTAATAACAGTTGACACAACAAGGAATTTTAAATTACTAAGGAAGAGGTCTACTTAACATTATTCTCTACATGGTCTCTTTCTTGTTTTATTTTTCAAATTCATTACTTGTGGCACATGGGATAAGGCAGCACAGAGCAGAACTCTGAGAGAACTGATCCCTAAAATAGGGACCTGTACAGCCAAAGTGGTCATTTCTGGGGCGTCCATTCTGTAAACTCCAAGTAGTATTAGGAAACTTTCTGTACTGATTTGAGACCATGGTCCCTGCAGTCACACTGCTGAGCATCAGATCTTGGCTCTTCCACTTACCATCTATGCAGCCTTGGGAGAATTATTAAACTTCTCTATCAATTTCCTCATCTTTTGTAAAATAGGGATAACAATAGTATCGACCTCATGGGATCGTTACAATAAGTTAATGAGTTTTGTAGATATAACACACTTGGAAGAGCTCCTGGTAAATGTAAGTGCTTAATAAATTTTAGCTGTTGTCATGTTAGAGAAAATATATTTTATGGCCTGTCTTATAGGAGATGTTTCACTCATTTAAACTCTAAGTCAAGTTATCAGCTTTGTGTTGATTAAACCCTTCCCTGTAGATCCTGTAAGTTCTGTTTTTGTAAGGAAGTACCAGATGCAACTCTAGTTTTTACCTGCAGGAATGTTTGAAGTCAGCAATGCTTCTACAAAATTTTCCAGCCAGGGCAGATTTGTCCAAAAGCCTTATATTCCCTGTTCTGGATATACAGGACTCTTCTTCCCCGATAGCTCAGTTGGTAAAGAATCCATTTGCAATGCAGGAGATCCTGGTTCAATTCCTGGGTTGGGAAGATCTGCTGGAGAAGGGATAGGCCACCTACTCCAGTGTCCTTGGGCTTCCCATGTGGCTCAGCTGGTGAAGAATCCGCCTGCAGTGTTGGAGACCTGGGTTTGATCCCTGGGTTGGGAAGATCCTCTGGAGAAGGGAAAGGCTACCCACTCCAGTATTCTGGCCTGGAGAATTCCATGGATTGTATAATCCATGGGGTCGCAAAGAGTTGGACAGGACTGAACGACTTTCGCTTTCATTTTTGGAGAAGGAAATGGCAACCCACTCGAGTATTCTTGCCTGGAGAATTCCATGGTCAGAGGAGCCCAGCAGGCTACAGTCCATGGACTTGCAAGAGTTGGACACGACTTAGCGACCAAACCACCACCACTTCCCATTTAGATTAACAATGTTTTAGATGTGATAAAGTGCAAATGTTCAGTGCAAGTGATCCTACCTAATGTTTAAAAAGGATTTAGAAAGGTGAATTTCAGGAATTGCTTTTCATTTTAAATCAGTCATCTCTGCACTGCCACCCCTAGCCCCACAAAGGCATATTCTGTGTGAAACAGGCTCAGAAAACATTCAATTTGAGACTTTATGACTCTGTGACCCATGCTCTGCAGCATGCTAGACTTCCTTTTCATTCACTATCTCCTGGAGTTTGCCCCAATTCATGTCCACTGATTCCAGTGATGTCATCCCAACCATTTCATCCTTTCTCGCCCCCTTAACCAGACAGTTTACCAACCCAATCTATTGAAATGTGAATTAAAATGTACTTTGTAATAAACCTTGTAAAGAAGTATCTTACGGACCTTTGAAGAATTCTGACAGCTCTGTGGTATATCCATCCTTGATATCATAAGAGTGCTTATAAACTGAAGGGCAATGTTAGAGGCTAGCCTATTGTAAAAGTCTCAAGTGAAGCATATAGTTCCATGTAATGGTTGCAGAGAATGTCTCAAGTGAAACATATAGTTATATGTAATGGTTGCAGAGATTTTGTGACAATCACCAAGATTCTCTTGATATGTATTAAATTGCAAGGCTTCACTTGTAAATGAAAACTGTGTCCAGTACTTTGTCCACCTGATGTGAAGAACTGACTCATTGGAAAAGACGCTGATGCTGGGAAAGATTGAAGGCAGGAGATGGTTGGATGGCCTCACCAACTTGATGGACATGAGTTTGAGCAAGCTCTGGGAGTTGGTGATGGACAGGGAAGCCTGGTGTGCTGCATTCCATGGGGTCTCAAAGAGTCAGACACAACTGAGCAACTGAACTGAAATCACTTGTAAATAAAATCTTGTGGTTAAAATTGCAGAGTGTTACAAGAAATTATGTTGTCCAGTTAGGTTTTAAGAAACAAAAAGTCATAAGCAAGTTTTTAGTTTTTAAGCTCCCAAAGAGAATTTATTGGATCATATAAATTAAAGGGTTCCATGTGGCTTGACTTTCAGGTTTGACTGGATCCAACATTTGAATCTGAAAGTTGTAAAGACTTGAAACACTGTCTTTGAGCTCTGCTGTCTGCTTTGGCATTGACTTCATTCTCAGGCACACATGCCTTCATTGGATAGCCCTAATATCTCCAGGTATATGATCAGTCAGCTTCAACTTGCACAGAACATGCCTTTTGTCTGTGCTCTGCCAAAAGCCTGTAGTTCATTGTGTCACGTGCCCATGTCTGTGCTAATAACTGGGGAAAAAAAATTTAAGCTACAGTTTAGAGATATAATTCATATGTTATATTCATACAATTATTTATCTATTTACCATGTACAGTGGTTTTGCATATACTCAGTACTATGTAACCAATACCATCGTCACTTTTGGAACATTTTCTTGACCCCGGAAAGAATCTCTGTACTCATTAACGGACACTCTCCATTCTACCCATCTGCAGGCAACCATTTAATCTAGTTTGTCTCTATAGATTTGTGTATTCTGAACATGTGGTCTCTTACGACCCTGAACACCTTGCATGATGTTTTCAAGATGCATTCATATTAAAGCATATAAAAGCATATTAAAGCATGTCTTTCATTCATTTCTATTGCAAAGTAGTAATTCCATTGTATAAATATACCACATTTTGTTTTCCTTTCATCAGTTCACACACATTTGGATCATTTATGCTTTTTGGATTCTCTGAATGATGTTGCTGTGAGCATTCATGTACAAGTGTTTGTATGGACATATATTTTCAGTTCTCTTAGGTATATACCTGGGAGTGGAACTGATCTGTTTTATCATTTGGTAACTATATTTGGCCTTTTGAGAAATTGCCAGATTTTTTTGGCCACACCTTGTGGCATGCAGGATCGGGGATCAAACCTGTGCCCCCTGCAGTAGAAACACAAAATCTTAATCACTGGACTGCCAGGGAAGTCCCTGTCAGACTATTTTTGATGAACCCTGTACATTCTCAATAGCAACATATAGGAATTTTAGTTTGTCCACATCCTTACCACACTTGTCTTTTTGGTTACAACTACTGTAGTGAGTATTAAGTGGTATCCTGTGATTTTATTGCTTTCCCATGGTAGTTGGCAACCCACGCCAGTATTCTTGCCTGGAGAATCCTGTGGATGGAGGAGCTTGATAGGTTGCTATCCATTGGGTCACACAGAGTCGGACACGGCTAAAGCAACTTAGCATGCATTGGAGAAGGAAATGGCAACCCACTCCAGTATTCTTGCTTGGGAGTTCCATGGACAGAGGAGCTACAGTCCATAGACTGCAGTCCATGAGGGTTGCAAAGAGTTGGACACAACTGAGTAACTAACACTTTCCCTAGTTCTTTGTATATTCTGGATTCTAGTTTCTTGCTAGTGATCATGTATGTGAGGACTTGTTTTTGGTTTCTGTTCCATTGATTAGTGTCTATCCTAATTTAGTCCCACGTGGCTTTGTTTACTGTAGTTTTGTAGTTTAAGTTTTAAAATTGGGAGGTGTGAGTCCTTCAACATTATACTCTTTCAAAATGAATTTTAGGATCGGGTTCTCAATTTCTGCAAAGAAGACATCTGGAACTTCGGTAAGGGTTGTCCTGAATCAGATCAATTTGAGAAGTATTGCCTGCCACCTTGAGAGTGTCTGAATGTGGCATACTTTTCCACTTGTTCATTTAGGTCTTTAGTTTCTTTTGAAATTATATAATTTCTGTATAATAATTTCTGTAAATTTTCCACATTTGTTAAATTTATTCCAAAGTGTTTCATTCTTTTGCTGTTAACTGTAAATACATTTGATTTTTGTATATTGAGCTTGTACTAGGCAACCTAGTCAAAGTAGTTCTATTAGTTTTTTTAGTGGATTCCTTATAATTTTCAATATATGAGATGCCATATGCAAGTAAAGGTAGTTTACTAGGTAGAGGGAAAACATTCAGGCTTTAAAGCTGTGGCTTTTTTTTAGATGTCTTACTAAATTGAGGAAGTTCCCTTCTGTTCTAGTTGTAGTGTTTTTATCTGAAAGGACATTAGATTTTAGGATGAATTTAATTTCAGTCATGTTAGATGCTTTTTATACCTCCATTTCAGATGGTCATGTGGTTTGTGTCCTTTATTGTATTGGTGTGTTACAGGATATTGGTTCTACATTAAAAAAAAGAAAAGTCAATCTTGTATTTCTGGGATAAGTCCCACTTCATTATAGCATATAATTATTTTTATATGCTGTTATCTTTGTTTTGCTAGCATTTTGTTGGTTTTTCCATCTATATTCATAATAAATTGGTCTGTAGTTTTACTGTTTGTTTTTTCCCCTTTTTCTGCTTTTGGTATCCTTAGTTTTCTTAGACATTAAGTCGCCATCCCTTGACCTTTTCTCATGACCCCCCACCATTTTACAGTGGACCAGATGAAGGGGCTAAAGATTAATGATCACCAGTTGTTTATCCCTCAGGCATATGGAACAGAAGTTAATTACTACCCTTTCCTGGATCCGAGAGCTGATAATTTATCAGACCAAGGACACATTCCTCTGAGAGCCAGGAATTCGAGACAAAGGATATAGTTTTAGGTTAATGGAGTGGGATGTTTGTTGCAACAGGCTGAGGTCTCAGAGTTCCTATACTAACTCCCTAATGATTTCTACCTCAGTATTTTATAGGATGATGGAAATTGATCTCCAGTGGGTCACTGCTTCATTAGGTCCCTAAAGAGTCACTGCCACAAACTCTATGAGATTTTACTTTTTCCTTCTATACAGTCGTGTTATTTGAAAAAGTGTTGTGGCTCAGGTGCATGGGATTGCTCACTTTATACTTTCACATTATTTCTCATCCAGCAGAATTTGAGTGGCTCCCTTGTGCTTGCTGGGGAAGGAAGACAGTACTGATCAGGGGGTTGAGGGTACATAGAAGTCATTAATTTACCCTAGATTGTCACCACTATCTTCAACATAGTTGCAGGCCAAATGAAAATCTTAATTATAAGGACACTTGGAAACTCAGCAGCTGCTGATTTGGGGAGTGGACGTCCTTGGAGCTGTGTCCTTGGGCAAAGGCCTGAAAACCTCATCCTATTAGTCATGATTTCTCACGGTTTTCTGATTAAGGGGAAGCAGAACTCTCTTGTATACATTTTCTAGAATGTAGTTATGGCTCTGAATTTAACTGTTTGCTGGATCTGTCATCCTTTACTTGACCCTGCTGAAGATAAGGTAGATTATGTCCTATATGTCTCTTCTGGTACTTGGGGGTCTCTTTGCGTCATTAACGTCAGCCTCTGGTTTTATAAAATCTGGATCTTAACCCCATGACAACAAAATGTCTCCATTGCAGTTCTTAGAATCCTGTCAACAACCTGGGACTACCAAAGCAATCACTATAATGTGCCTGTAATGACAGGAATAACTAACAGAGTAAAAGATTATATCAGTTGTCCCTTTAGAGGCATTTCATCCTAACTTTATGGGAGCTGAATGGTGAACCTTAGTGGCCTCTGGAACATATTGGGAGCCTGGTTATAGCGTGATCATCATCTTGCTGGGACTTCCTGTCTAGTCACCCTTACCCAGTGTTAACTAAGTAGAAATATACTTAAATAGGAGGTTGAGTGCCAAAGAATTGATGCTTTTGAACTGTGGTGTTGGAGAATATTCTTGAGAGTCCTTTGGACTGTAAGGAGATCAAACCTAAAGGAAATCCTAAAGGAAATAATCCTGAATATTCATTGGAAGGACTGATGCCAAAGCTGAAGTTCCAATACTTTGGCCAACTGATATGAAGAGCCGACTCATTAGGAGAGACCCTGATGCTGGGAAAGATTGAAAGCAAGAGGACAAGGGGACTACAGAGGATGAGATGGTTGGAGGGTGTCACCGACTCAGTGGACATGAGTTTGAACAAACTCTAGGAGATGGTGAAGGACAGTGAAGCCTGGCGTGCTGCAGTCCATGGGGTCGCAAAGAGTCAGACACCACTGAGTGACTGAAGAGGGTATCTGATTGAGTTGACCTGTGCTTCTGAATCATGTTTGGAGCTGGATACCTGAAAGACTGGAGAGCAGAGATGGAGGTGAACAGCTTCACCACGGTGCTCTGGTGACCTTTTGTAGGGCCTCACAGGAAAGCTTTGATTGATCTCAGGTGACTGATACTTTGACAGGACACCCCACAGGTCTTTCTGGTACAAACGTTGATAAGCAGCTTCCTGAAAAATGGTACAAGGTGATTCTCTCTGCCTCCCTTGTTTCAGTTGCACCAAAGACTTGACTGTCTCCTTCCTTTGGGGGTGTAGTGGTAGGCTATGAAATGACTGCAGTTTAGAATTCTCAGTAGTCTGTTTTCTCATCCACCTCTGTATTGCCTTATGGGACTAAGGACACTGATGTTGGTTTTGCTATTTGTGTTAGAAAAAAAACTTCATGAGAACCCATTCAGTCTTAATCTGCTTTTTTTCTGCAGCAGTGTAGAAAGCCAGCCTAAAAGCCGGGACAGTGGGACTTCAGCCCTGCCAGCCCTGGTCCTTCTGCTTAGGACTGCTTGGCTTCATGCATTTGTTGTAACCATTAAATGTGACAGTGCACTCAAAGCATTCAGTACAGTTCTTGACATAAGTTTTCAAAGGTTAGCTCTTACTACTTATGGAGTTGTATTATAAATGTAAAATTTAGGATAGTCTATTCTTGAAAGCCTAATTCAAGGGAAGGGACACAAAAGCCAGACCTGAAATAGCTTGAGTAAATCTTGATGCTTTGGAATTCTTCAGAAGTGGGTTTTATATTTGCTGGTATTTGTGGTTTAATTGAGTTTTTTAAAAGTATCTGTACCTTTTTCCATTGCAGATCAGTTTTTAAATGAAAAACTCTAGTTTTCCTCAATTTAACCACATCAGGGGACTCTGCAAAGAAACAGAAGCAGAATGAAAGCCATAAGGAAAAGGTCCAATTTAAAATACCAGAACAGATACAAGTGTTTTTGAGGTATGAGAAGAGTATCATATTTTTTTAAGAAATCCTATATTTTTGAGGTACTGGAATGCTGACAGATGAAATCATGCGATGTTTATGGTTGACACAGATGTGAAGGGAGGGGTGGAGACTTTCCCATCTACAACTTTAAATAGGGACTTCTCTAACTTGGTCTTCAGCAATTATAGGTAATGTTTATTCATTTGACAAACATTTATCAAAGCTTTCTAGACAACTACTATAGATATACATCCTTTTAAAAAAATTTCTTGGCCACAGAGCACTGCATGTGGGATCCTAGTTCCCTGACCAAAGATCCAACCTGTGACCTCTGCCATGGAAGCATGGAGTCTTAACAAGTGAACACCTGGGAAGTCCTTATATATGCATCTTTTAGGTTACCCTGAAACAGCCTTTATTTTAAAAACCCGTCTCTCTTGATTTTAATAGCTTTATCTTTCACTATGATAATGTTCCAGTTTCTTTGATAAATTAATGGTTACCCTTGCATATAAGATAATCATGTGGCCTAATTTGTCCTCTCATGTTGTTTCTTACTATTTTGTCTAACCTAAAGTAGGCCTAGCCATGGGAAACCATGAGAGGTCCATTTCAGTAGAGTTCTTTCTGTTGGCGGTTGTATGTGCTTGTGCACATGTGCTTAAGATAGGTATTAATATGATTATTCTTTAAAGGTATGATTTTTAGGTTATTTTTTGGTTTGTAATTTTCTGTGATAAGGCTGATTTTAAAATAAAGGAGGCTTTCCAGTTAAACCATATGTGCATTGTATGGATATAGAATATTTTTTAAAAACTCACAAGTCTTAATGTTAGTGAGGTCTTCATGAAAATTTTATGTGAAAATCCACAGGCATTGTTACATTTAGTCTACTGTAGCCGTTGACTTCCCTTTTTTTTCCTGCTTCACAAATTGGTCTTAATTTTGCAGTTTACAGCTTGCTGTTCACTGCTTACTCAGCCATGGATTTTAGTGACTTGCTTTGTTAATTTTTCTCACCAAGTAATATTAATAATATGTAAGATTTAAATGTAGGGATCGTCAAAGCTAAATTTTTGTCTATTTTCAGGATTTAAGTTTTTTTTTAATTAGGAAATTTGAAAGATTGTTTTTGTGATGACACAGAACGTTTCCATGGATTCTCTTTGAAATAG
Organism: Bos mutus; assembly: GCF_027580195.1. Classification (NCBI taxonomy): domain Eukaryota; kingdom Metazoa; phylum Chordata; class Mammalia; order Artiodactyla; family Bovidae; genus Bos; species Bos mutus. The sequence continues at coordinate 96,857,332 of NC_091621.1, forward strand.
GAGTATATGAATTATGACTGTGAACCACCCCCGCCCAGTGTAGACACTAGCACTTTATCAATATCAACACACCCGGACTGCTTGCCTCCCCTCCTGGTGAGGGCCACCTCACCTTATCAGCATCAGCAGATTAATATTGCTTGTTCTCCAAACTGTAAAACCGACATTCAGATGGATGGGTTAGTAGAGCCAAACTTTGTGCCAGCTATATCAAGGATCATTATTTAGGGCTTGCTAATTTACCTGTAGCTGTTCATAGCTAGGAGCATTCCCTGCAGCAGAATATAAAAATCTAGAGCTAGGTGGCTTGCTGGCATGTGCACCCGTCACTAGACTGCTTGCTGACCCTTTTACCACTTGACAAAAGTACATGAACTGTTGGATCCAACCTGTAGTAACTGCCAGAGAGCAGACAACCTTAAAACTACAAGCATCCAATGGACAGCTGTGTACTAACCTACAACCTAAAGGTACTGTAGTTTTTTAATTTTTTTAAAATCTCCAGTATAGAAAGGTGGGTGTGTATAGTATGTTCAAAACTCCTATTTCCTTGTGTGATTTTTTCCCCCTGCCAATTCTGTTCATTACCAAAAGTGGGGAATTGAAGTCTTTGACTTTTGGTGAATTGCCTGTTTTTGACTTGTCTATGTTTTACTTATGTTTTAATGCTCTCTAAAGTGCACATATATAGTTGTTATGTATTGGTGGATTGACCCTTTTATGGTTATAAAATGTCTCTCTTTATGTAGAGAAAAATTTTTTGTTTTAGTCTTACTTTTTTCTGATAATGTATATAGTTATTCTGCCTTTCTTGTGGCTGTTGGCATATCTTTTTTTATCCTTTTGTTTTCAGTCATTTTTATCTTTGAATCGAAGGTATACCTATTCAAATATATAGTTGGCTAGCCCTTTTAAAAAAGTAATCTGACATTCTGTCATTTGAATTGTTTAATCTACTCACTTTTAGTGCAAATTGTTAATGTGGTTGGATTTATATCTGCTGTTTATACTTTTTATTTTCTGTCTCATGTGTTTTTGTTTCTCACTATTTTCTTTTCCATTAAGTGAATATTTTCTAATGTATCATTTTAGCTGCTTTAATAATTTTTTCAATGTATATTTTAAAAGTTATTTTATAAAAGCACAAATTACTTTTGAAAGTCATTTTGGGGGCTTCCCTGGTGACTCAGTGATAAAGAATCCACCTGCCAGTGCAGGAGATGTGGATTCAGTCCCTGGTCTGGGAAGAACCCACATGCTGCAGAGCAACACTTGAAGAAGTTTCCATACAGGCCATGGAAAACATTTTTCACAAATTCTAGAAGTCCTGTGACTAGCCTATGTGCATCACAGCTTTTGAGCCTGTGTTTTGAAGCCCAGGAGCAGCAACTGCTTAGCCCATGTGCTGCAGCTACTGAAGCTTGCATGTCCTGGAGCCCATGCTGCACAAGAGAAGCCCCCACAATGAGAAACCCAAGCACTACAACTAGAGAGCAGCCCCCTCTCACCACAAATAGAGAAAAGCCCTTGCAGCAACAAAGACGTAGCATAGCCAAAAACAATCAATAAAATCATCTTTAAAAATCATTTTTGTTTCTGTCTTTAAGGGTGTTAAGTAAGCATCCTAAAATCTGATTTGTTGTATTTGTGATTTTATATTATTTTAATGCCATAGCTCAAGGTAGGCATGTGGAATCTTAGTTCCCTGACCAGGTATCAAACTCAGGCCCAAAACAGTGAAAGTGCTGTCCTAACATCTGGACCACAGGGAATTCCCAGAGGTAGGATTTTAAATACAGAGATTTGATACTGTAAATACAGATTACATTTACGAGGCTGTGATTTATAGATTTGGTGATAGTAGGGTGGCAGATAGTGCTATTTTTTTTCCCTCTGAAATATAAGCCCCTGAGTAGGGGGAGCATGTTTATGGGTTGGTGTCTCTGGGGACCAGGGAGGAGAGAAGAGTGGGAAAAATAAAACTACTTTAAAGTTACAGCAGAATAAAGTAGAATTGTTGTACACCTATTGATGTTTATATAAACTCAGTCCATTGGCTTGTGTGATTTTTTTTTTTTTCCCCCCCAGATAACTTTGGCTACTCCTGTGCAGAGAGGTTCTTAAAGTTCAGCCTTCGTTGGAATTTGTTAGGTAAGTGCCATGGCTGTCAGAAGTTGGGAGTGATCAGAGGGTATGGAGATTTGGGGGCAAAAGTTTTTTTCCAAGAAAAAGTTAAATGATACACCATTGAAATCCTGACTCTGGTAATCTCCATTAAAATATATTTTTGAAATATCTAAGAATATATTGTATCCAGAAGTAGAAACTGTAGTCAGGAAAAAGATCAGAAAACTTTTAACTCCCCCTTTTTGTGGGGGGTGGGTGGCACACTAAGCAGCATGTGGGATCTTGGTTCCCAGATGAGGGATGGAGCTTGCACCCCTGCAGTGGAAGTGCAGAGTCTTAACCTTTGGACCCCCAGGAAATTCCCTTAACTCCTTCTAATTTAGTTAGTTCAATGTTGAGTTTTTCTGTGCCAGCGTGAGAGGTCGGGGGGGGGCGGAATCCGACACCCCCAAATTGCTCCTAAAGAGCATCCAAATTACTCCTAAAGAGCATTTTTCTTCCTACCCGTAGGCTCTTTTGGAGAAGGGAATGGCAATGCACTCCAGTATTCTTGCTTGGAGAATCCCATTGACAGAGGAGCCTAGTGAGCCACAGTCCATGGGGTTGCAAAGAGTCAGACACAACTGAGTGACAAACGGTACACTACTATAGGCTCTTTTATTAGTCTGCCGGGACTGCTCTGACAAAATGACCAAAGTTTGGTCTTTTTTTTTTTAACCAGCTGAGCTTAAACAATAAATTTCTTACAGTTCTAGAGTCTGGAAGTCTAAGATAAAAGTTTCTGGTTTCTTCTGAGGTCTCTCTTCTTGGCTTGCAGACAGCTATCTGTTTATGTCTCCTTACATGGTCTGTGTGTGCATGTACCTGGTGTCTTTCTTGTAAGGTCACTAATCCTGTTGGATTAAGGTCCTAACCCTTTTGACCTCATTTAACCGTAATTGCCTTCCTGAAAGCTGTATCTCCAAATTCAATCACACTGGAGGATAAGACTTCAATATATGAATTTAGGGGGGACAGAATTCAGTCTGTAACAGTGTCCCACCCCCCCAAGCTCACATAAGAAATAGGGAATTATTGGGAATTCACCATCAATATTTTCAGTACTACTGTTTATGGCTGCACTGGGTCTTCTAGCTGTGAATGGGATTTCTCTAGTTATAGTGTGCGGCCTTCTCATCACCGTGGACTCTGGGTATGCACGGGCTCAGAAGTTGCAGTGCAGGGGCTTCGTTCCCCTGCAGCATGTGGAATTTTCCTACACCAGGGATCAAACTCCTTTCCCTGCATTGGCAAGTGGATTTTTAACCACTGGACCACCAGGGAAGTCTTATAGTTAAAGCTTTTTACTTTGTATTATACTTCTCCCTGGTCACTTGTCTTATTCAAGGAGCTTTGCTGGGAGAAGGCCTGTGAGGAAAATATAGCTCTTTCTTCTTAGCACCTGTTTTTAAACCAAAATATATGCTGTCATGATGGATACGGATGATCTGGTTCCCTGACAAAGTAAAATCTCAAAGAGAGGAGGTTTCTTTAGTACCTTGATCAAATGACAGGTCAGGACAAACAGATTTCACAAGGCCTTGAAAGGCTCCCTCCTATTACATTGTGTGTGTGAGTGAGTCAGTCATGTCTGACTCTTGATGATCCCATGAACTGTAGCCCACCAGTCTCCTCTGTCCATGGAGTTCTCCAGGCAAGAATACTGAAATGGGTTGCCATTCCCTTCTCCAGGGGATCTTCCCAACCCAGGGATTGAACCTGGGTCTCCTGCATTTCATGCAGATTCTTTACCCTCTGAACCATCAGGAAAGACTATTAAGTTAGTTATGAGCAAATACAAAAGTAAACATAAATATTCCCAAGAATAATACACATAAAACCAAAACTTGTGCCTTCTTCAATCTAGTGTGAGTGCACTATGATCCATAATGTAATAGATCTAAAAGATCTACAGATTATTTTGGATATTCTACACAACTGATACAAATAGTTTGTTGTATATTTTCCTTCTCAATTCTTAACACTTTTTACCATCTTCAGTGCAACAATGAACAGAAGTGGGTGATAGTGGTGCCTTTATTTAAATTGTTTTATTACTAATAATTTTACTGTTTGCTAAATTTTTTTAAAGTTACCATTTATCAAAATTAAGGAAACTTCTGTTCTTTGTTTCATACAATTGTCCTTTTAATGAATTTTATCACCTGTTCTTAGTCAGTTCAGTTGCCTGGTTGTTTCCGACTGTTTGAGACCCAATGGACCATTGCACGCTAGGCTTCCCTGTCCATCACCAACTTCCAAAGGTTGCTCAAACTCATGTCCGTCAAGTTGGTGATGCCATCCAACCATCTTATCCTCTGTCACCCCCTACTCCTTCTGCCTTTGATCTTTCCCAGCATGAGGGTCTCTTTCAGTGAATCAGTTCTTCGTATCAGGTGTCTAGGTTGGTCATAGCTTTTTTTCCAAGGAGCATGTGTCTTTTTGTTTTGTGGCCACAGTCACTGTCTGCTGTGATTTCGGAGCCCAAGAAAATACAGTCTGTCACTGTGTGATATTTTGCTCACATTTTGCTTAGGACTGTTGTGTTTGTTTCTGAGAGATTGACATCTTAATTGTCTTTCTTTTCAGCCTTGGTATCAGAGGCTCAGTAAATAAGTTATGAAGTGTCCCCTCTTTTAAAGAGAGAGTATTTTTATTATGTCAACTCTGGGTAGGGTATGTTTTTTTCAAGGAATTTCTCTATTCCACGTAAATTTTAAATGTTTTGAAAATATTTAATAAATACACTATCATTTTAATGTCTATAGGGTCTAGTGATACTCTCATTTCCCAATATAGGGTTTTTTTTTAAATGACCAGTGTTGACAGAGGCTTATTAGTTTTTATTCTTAACCAACTTGTGACTTGTTTAATCTCTGTTTTCATTATTTATTTCACTCTGTCTTTTCCTTGGATTAATTTGTCATTCTTAAATTTATATGATAAATACAGAGATTATCTCCCAGTCTTTTTTTTTTAAACATACATCAACCCATTTTATTTCTCCTTTATTGACTTCTCTGTTTCACATGTCCTAGTGGATCTGTCAGCAAATTTTGTGGTTTCCTCCTTCACAACATACACAGATTCTAATCATTCCTCACCACCTCCTCCAGTCTCCCAGTCTTCTATTAAATAAGTCAAGTCTTATGTTAATATGAGGATGGGACCTGTTATGAACTGAACTGTCTTGTCCAGTCTTATGTCTTGTCCTCTATTCTACCCTCCCACCAAATGTATATATTGAAGCTCTAACCTCAGTGAGACTATTTAGAGATGGGGCCTTTAAGGGAGATAATTAAGGTTAATGAGGTCATAAAGTGTTGTGGTCTTTTACAGACTGGGACCTGGGGACTGGAGTAAACGAAAAGAGAGAAAGAGCAATATCCCTTGGGTTACGGGGAAAACCAGTAAAGCCCATACATAGGACTTGAACTGCTCACGAAGGCCGACTGCATCCTCTCAAGGAGGTCTTGAAAGCCTGGGTGAGAAAGTGAGCTTGGTAGGCTTCCACGCTCCGAAGAACTATCCAGAGACAGAAAGAAGGACGTGGGGGACCCAAGTCTCTAGTGGAACAAGGGTATTTTATTAGCAGAAATGCATGCTTATATATCTTCAGTAAAATGATTACTCAGCCGTTAAAAAGAATGAAATTCCACCAGTTGCAACAAAATGGATAGTCTGTTAAGTACAAGGTTACTGAAGGGAGTCACTGAAGGGAATCCAAGCAGGTGCTCTTTCCTGTGATCTCAGTCATGAGAACTGTGTGCAGCTCTACTTGTTCCTGTATTCCAGGAACTGATAAGGAACAGAGAATCCTTGAGAAATGACACACAAAGAAAGAAAATGCAACATATTGGATCCGTTAAAGTTAAACGTCCCTGACAATAAGGGTGGAATCTTATTCAGTAGGACTGATATCCTATTGGATATTTAGAGGAAGAGACACCAGAGCCCACTGCATTCTTTGTTTCTGAATTATTGGCAATTTCCTAGTTCCTTCTATAATTTCTAGATTAATTCCACTGTGAATTAATCTGAAATATTTATCCTTCAAAAATGAGATCTGTTTATGGCCTAGCAATATGGTCAATACTGGTAAAAATTCCCTGTGCTCTTAGAAAGAATGTGTATTCTGTAGTTGTTTGGCATATTATTAATATGTTTGAGTCAAATTTGTTTACCCTGTCATTTAATATGGTTGTGTGTGTGTGTGTGCACACATGCACACACATGCACTCATTCACGTCTGACTTTGTGACCTCATGGACTGCAGCTCACCAGGCTCCTCTATTGATGGAATTTTCCAAGCAAGAACACTGGAGCAGGTTGCCATTTCCTTCTCCATGGGATCTTCCCGACCTAAGAATTGAATTCATGTTGCTCGCGTCTCCTATATTGGCAGGCGGGTGTGTTTTTTACCAGCTGAGCCATCAGGGAAGCCCATTATGGTTACACATTTGTCCATTTTTTAGATATGTCCATGTAAGTGTTCTGGAGAAGGAAATGGCAACCCCACTCCAGTATTCTTGCCTGGAAAATCCCATGGATCCTGGTGGGCTACAGTCCCATGGGGTCGCAGAGTCAGACACGACTGAGTGATTTCACTTTATGTAAGTGTTGGTGAGAGTATAATTTATTTCAATCTGTTTGAAAGGCAATTTGTCACTGACTATGAAAACAATTTTAATGTCTTTTGAATTTCACTTGTAGAAATTTCCAGGAACATATAGCACAAATATAAAAGCATAAATACATGCTTTAGTGTAGGATAGTTTACAAGTGCAAAAACCTAAGAAAACCAAGTATTCATCAATAGAGAAATGGTTAAATATTGATATACTCATAAAGTGGAATGTTTATGCAGACAGTGAGATAGGTATATGTGTAATGGAATGATAAGATGTCCTAGTTATAGGGATGAAAATCAGGCAAACTGCAGGCAGCATGTTTGGTAGGATTCTGATTTAAAAGAATGAGATTTTATGTGTTGGTGATTTTTATGTATAGAAATTGTCTGAAAGAAAAGTTCACAGTAGTAGATAGCCCTCGGGAGTTAGACACTGGAGATGAACAGTAGTAGTAAAGACTTCATAGTATATGCTTGATTATTTTTTAAGTTTTTTTACAGTGAGTATCGGTATCTTAGAATAAAGAGCTGGTTAAAATAAATAAATACAGAAAGTACTTGTCTCTTAAGTGTAGCAAAAAAAATTGCTAATTATATTGAGTAGAATGAGTTTCTGTTAAACACCACTGAAAATTTTATTGAGATTTTCCATATTTATTGTTGCATCTTCCTTTGCTGTTTCTCTTACCTGAATTGAAGATGAGGCTTTGTCTAGTGTGAGGTTTCAGGAATTTTGATTGACATGGTCAGCATTAGTAATAAAGGTAAGCTGAGAAAATTATCTTAAAAATTCTGACCAGGCCAAACAGCTTTTTAATAAAAGATGTTTATTTCCTACAGATTCCTGGCATTCAAAACAGTTGGCTTTCAACACACTGATACTGCATCAACTTGACAATGAATTGGAATGCAAAACCAGAGAGTGTCACCTTACCACCACAGTATCCTAAAAAACAAGCATCTTTTTTGGAGCAAGGTTTAGTAAATACACTTAGCACAACATCTCAAAGTTCTTTCCATACTGGAAGTAACCAAGAACCATGCCTGTTTCTCAGTAATTCACATCCAGTTTCACAGCCGCTACTCAACATCAGGAATCATAAGACTCCTCCACAAATCCCTATTTCTGATTTGCATAGTGGGACCATTGTGACCTCACAAACTTCAGTAGAAAGAATAACATATGCAAATGTTAAAGGACCCAAACAACTAAGTCATGATTTGCAGATTTCTTCAGGAGTTACACCAGATGTATGGTTGAACTCACCAATGGGGAGTTCTACGCTTTCTCATACAGGGGCAACTGTATCTCATCAAACTGGTTTTGGAACGAATGTACCCAATGTGCATGCACTACAGAATCAGTTTCTAACATCAGATACCTATTCTATGCAACTGCATATGATCCCTTCTAATTCTGGAAGAGTTCCTATAACTTACCAAGGAAACACAAGACTAAACCTACCTTTGTCGGAGCAACAGGTTGATTGGGCACCTCAGCGAGCATCCAGTGGACTGACTTATCAAGATTACAGACCACTTCCAAAGCAATACAATTATTCACCACGAAGCTTTTTGCAGGAGCCTGCTCTTCAGAAACAAAACCCTATGTCATCTGTATCATTCCAAGTTAAAAATAATCAATCTCCAAATCCTGCACTGACATTTAAGTCAAAGCAGATTGCAGCTGTACCATCATATCAATATGCAGTTACTCAAACTGACAAAAGACCTCCTCCTCCTTATGACTGTAGATATGCAAGCCAGTCTTTGCAAAGTACTCCACGTGTTGTTAAACAATCCTCTATGGAAGTTCCTCAGAGTCAAGAAATGCACTTACCTGAAATGAGGAAAGACTTTTGTAGAGACTTTCAACAGCAGTGGCAAAACCTGAATGAAAATTTCAGTATGATGGGAGGTTCCTGTAACTTGAAAGTAAATACCAGTGTCAATCATCCTTTTAATGAACCTGTTAGATCATCTGTGACTGGTGCTCAGGCTCTTGCTCAAAATAATCAGGAGAGAACAGTGGATTCTCAAAATCTAACTTCAAATCAAGCACTAGACACAAGTGCCACAAAAGAAAAGTTAGTGAGGGATATTAAAACATTAGTAGAGATAAAAAAGAAGTTTTCAGACCTTGCAAGGAAAATTAAAATTAATAAAAGTCTCTTGATGGCAGCAGGTTGTATTAAAACACCTAATACCTCTTACAGTGAATCAGCTCAAAATTCTGGATTGTCTCTGAAACAAACTGCCAAAATCCAGTCTGAACCACAGCTAACTCTAGTCACTCCAGAGATTGTGGAGGATAAACCACCAACAGTAATGGAATCTGCAGAAGAAACTAATAGACCACAGAGGGTGTTGAGTTCCAACCTTCAGGACAGAAATTTTAACCAAGTCAGTTCTGTTTCACTAAATTCTGCCTGTTCAGAAAAGTTGCCAATACCAGAACAAGTCCATGATTTGGAAGTTGTAAATTCTTTAAAGACATCAACTGTTGAGGTAACTCAGGCACCATTAAATAACACCCAGCTTTCATCAGGAAATTGTGTCAGCATTGCACAAAATGTGCCAACAAATTCTGAAATAACTTTTCTTCCTCATTCTACATCATCTGAGGAATATATTTCAAAATATCCAAATAAAAATAGGCTAATTCTCAGTTTACTTACTTCTGGAAGTAAAACTCAGAAGAAATTATTAAAAGACACTGGTGAATGTATTCATGATTCTAAACTGCATAATTTTGAAATGAATGCAAATACCGAAAACACTGGTAACCAACTGAAAACCACGGAAACTGTAAATCTTCCAAGGACTTGTAATAGAAATGCCAAAATTGCAGACACTTCTTGCTCGGAGTGTAAATCATTTAATGGGGTGTCTTCTAACAGTGGCTCTCGCTTTTCCATGGAATTGCTAGCAACATGTCTGTCTTTGTGGAAAAAGCAACCTTCAGAACCTACCAAAGAAAAACAGGATAATGAGTCAAAAACAAACATAACAGCCATTGCAGTTTCAAAGCCTGCGCCCATCTGTGAGAGTAGTCCATTTTCACCTGTGGCAAATTCTCAGAATAAGATAGTAAACAGCTCACTAGAAACTATTTCATCAGTGGTAGCACAAAATTATGAGTCTTCAGGAACAACTACTACAAAAGGAATTGCTGTAGTATCACCCTTAATTCTTTCAGATGTCAATACATTGTCTGTCAAAGATACAACATCTGAAGCTTTACCTGAAATGGTGTATCCAGTTATTAAAGAAGGCAGTGTTTGTAGCTTACAAAATAAATTGACGGAAAATACTGCTGCTTTGAAGATTAATGTTAATGAACCAGTAACAAGTACTACAGGCATTATGATTTTCCCACTAATTGAGGACAAGCAAAGTGAGTCAACTAATACTAATTCAGAAGGCATACCTAATACCAATCAAGGAAAGCACAATGAATCAGAACCAGATATCCAGTGTCCTGTGAGTGATCAGCAAACGTCGTATATATCAAAGGACAGTAGTAGTGTGGGCAGTGATGTATTACAGATTGGCAGTATTTGTTCTCTTGTGGAAGGTGATACCTCTTATGATTCCCAAATAGCAGAGATATTCAACTTGCTCCCTTTGCAAAAAGTTGAGCCACAGAAACCTCTACCCAATCACCAAATGATGAGTAGTAGACAACAAAATGAACGTTTAGAAAACATCACTGAAAGTAAAGACTTTGACTTTAAAAAAGATGAATTTGTGCAGTGCACAGATGTTTCAAATAAAATAACAGATCAGTCAGAATCACTGCAACTTCCAGCACTGTCACCTTTGAAATGTGTTGAAGCAAAGAGTGGAATTCTAGAGGATGGCAGTTTGGAGCATATCACTGAAAATGAAAGCATGGCAAATGATACATGTTCATCAGCTGCTACTCAGCAGGACAGTTACCCTCAGGAAGCTGATATGTCCTGCAGTTATACTGAACAGGATCCTACTACAGATGAAAGTCTCCATGATAAGACATCTATCTTATACCTACATGATCAGCTGTCAGAACTTTTAAAAGAGTTTCCCTATGGTATCGAACCTGTGAACATGCATGAAAGTTCTGTGGTACAGCAGATGGCAAACCAAATTTCAGAAGCTCAAACTTGTGGTAAAACTGACTGTGACTCCAAAGGTTCAACAGACCAGATACAAATTACAATATTAAACACAGATCAGATGAAAGAATTGTTTCCTGAACAGGACGATCAACCCAGCGAGGTGGACAAATTGACAGAACCTCAGAAAGAAAAGCCTGTAACAAAGGAAGAGAAGCAGTGTGACCCACAGGCATGCAGAGTTGAAGAACGCTGTGCTTCTGTACCATTGGATTCGGAAAAAGATGATATCCGCTGCTGTGCTTTGGGGTGGCTCTCTATGGTTTATGAAGGAGTACCTCAATGCCAGTGTAATTCCATCAAGAAGTCAGATTCAAAAGAAAAAAAACAGATAAATCCTTGTTCTCCTTCAGAGGCCAAGAGTTATAAACAAGGAGAGAGAACCTCTGACAGAGATGTTCTTGTTGCATTAAACAGTCCTCCAAATAATCCTCCAAAGAGTCCTCTGACTTCTTCAGTTGAGAAAAAACATTTTCCTGAAACAAAGCAAAGCAGCAATATAAAAGACAAATCCAAAACAGAACGTAACAGTTCACTAAGGACAGAGCAAGAATTATCTGGTCAACTTTTATCTAAAGGTGATAAAAAACTGGATTCTTTGCAGAGTCACAAAAGAAAGAGAAATCTGCAATTTCATGAGGTAAATTTTAATTCTGCTAATAAAATTACAAAATTTTCTCAGGAGAGCCTGCAGAGGAAGTTCATGGCACAAAACTTAGGGCCACTAAAACCAAAGATGAGTTTTTTGACAAGCAAAACTAAAGATTTGAATATGAAGAATGGTTCTTTGGTACAGTCAGTATCACCAGAAAAGAGAAAATTGAAATCAGATGGCTCTAAACAAAAATCTTTGGAAGAAAGGAAATTAGATGAAGGGATCACACTTGATTCAGATATAAAGAGGAAGAAACATGATAAACAAGAGCAGAATAAAAATGTGGGAGGTGGTGCATTTAAATTCTGTAATTTTTCAACGCCAAATGAAAGAGCTTGGATTAAAGAAAAGACAGTATCAAATGTTAAATCCTCGGGCTCTAAGGATAGCTCATCTAAAATGAATAGAGTTCTATCACCAAAGGAGTATTTATCAAGGCAGAAGCATAAGGAAGCATTAAAGAAAAACTATCTGAAAAATAGTGATTCTCAGTATATGAGGCCCAGTAAACTTTCTGTGCAAGTGGAAAGTTCTGGGAAATCAAATGAGAGACCCAATGGCAGTGTACAGACCTGTAAGGAATCATTAAATATTGGTACAGGCCATGGTAAAAGCATCAAAACCCATCATTCCAAAGAGTCTAAAACATATATTTCAAGGAATATTAAAGGAACAGTTGGTGGAAAGCAGTCTGATAAAATGTGGATTGATAGAACCAAGCTAGACAAAAATTTAAATAATATAAATAATGAAGGTGAATTAAGCCAAATGTCTTCCCAAACAAAGGATCAAAGGAAGCTGTATCTGAACAGAGTTGCATTTAAATGCACTGAACGTGAGCGCATTTGTCTCACAAAATTAGACAATTCACCCAGGAAGCTTAAAGAAAAGAGACCGGAAAGTAAATCTAAGAACCCATTACCTGTGAAAGATACCACGGAAAAACTAAGCATGCTGGAGTTTAAATTATGTCCAGATGGAGTGTTTAAAAATACAAACACTGTTGAAGACCAGAAGGATCTGCAGCACACACCTAGGAAGGAGCAAGCCCCTGTGCAAGGTCCAGTATGATTTTTTTTTGCTGGTGTCTGCAAAAGTGTAATGCATTGTAGGTCAGCAAGTGGCAGAGCACCTCTCTCAATGTCTGGGTAGCTCGGGAACACTTAAAACTTATTTTGCGTTTACTGAGGTTTTATCAGTATGTTGATAGTTCATTGGTCAATATTTGTTTTAAAAGTTTTTGCCCCACTTGTTGTAAATTATATTACATGCACATTAATGACAAGGTTTATAAAATTTGCAAGGTTTTCCAAATACAAAAGATCTCCCTTTTCACTAAGTAGTGAAGAACATTCTTTGAGCAGTTATAAAAGTATCAGGTAAACATTATTTTAAGTCTTGCTTTTTGTTCAGTTCTTTGGGCTTACAATTTCAGACCCCCAGTGATTTTGAAGTTTTGGTCTAAATACTAATAGCTGTAATTGTTAATGAAATCTTTTTGTTTGTACAGAAGTAGTTCAACTTCTTGCCATCTTTAAGTCAGTTGGTGACTATTTTATCACTAAGGTTAAAGTGGTACCTTCTCATATACCCCATAATGGCAATCATGACTTTTCACTAGCTGAAGGATAGAATTCTCAACACAGTGCAAGATGGAATGAGAAAATAGGGGACTCAGTATTTGTGGTAGTAAGGAAATATTTAAAGGTGGTGGTTAGTAAATGTAAAACATTGTGTTGCAGAAACCCAGATTGGAAAACTAAAGGACTTGAATGGAAATCTTAGTTTCTCTTGCACTGTTCAGACAGTGTCTGTTGGGGTGTATAAAATTACAATGAATAAGTTACTTTTTCTTGGAAGGTGTATGGATATGTGAGTATATAGAGTATAAATTTGTATTGATTACACTTCGTTCTTAAAACTAGATTATTAGAATCTGAGGACCTGATAGTAACAGAAATGTTGGGTGTAGATGCAGCAGTGTGAGGTATGTTCTGTGTCATGCCTTTAAGTCATTGACATGTGTTGGTGTTCAGTCCAGGTGAGAGAAGCATAGTTACATTATGAAGATAAACTTTTTAATTGTGAGATTCAGTCACCTCATATGGAGAAAGCATTTTTCCAGGCCCTTTTTAGAGTTAATGTGTGAGTATACCTAATGCCTTCTAAAATCTGTTTTAGGCTTACGTGGTTTTCCTTCATTATAGTACTAGAAGAGATGAGTAGCAAAGTCTAGAGATCTGAAAATGAATATTTAAATAGTTTCAGGAATAAAAAGTACAAAAGAAGACTGGTTAAAATGTGTGACTGAGGAGAAAAGGATGCCGGAAGCCAACCAAGAAATAGGTAAAACTTATCTATTTGAAGTTTTTATTTTACTTACCTGACACTCATATCTAAGCTGGATTAGTTCTGAAACTATTGTGAAGCTTGGTTTTTATCCATATTTCTTTTAAAAAATGATTCAATGTTTGAGTAGTGGGAAGACATTCTCCTATGTTTTCTGTCATGCTTTGGACAGAAAAGTAGTGATCTGTTTCCTTTTAAGAAGAAAATTCTCCCCTTGACTTAGGCAAGGGGTTGGCATACTTTTCCTGTGTAGACCATGTCCAATAAATATTAGGTTTTGCAAATCATGTTCCCTAAATACTAGACTCTAATGTTACGATAACATGAAAAAATGGCTGTAAAATAACAAATGAATATGGGCTATGTTCCAATTAAAGTTTACTAAAACTTGTAGAGGCTGGGCTTGGCCCACAGGCCTGTTAGCTTACCCTCAGGCTAGATTATTTGCAAGTTAATTTAATTTTCCAAACCAAGTAGACAAAGATATTCACATTTATCAGTGAAAGGTTAGATCATTTGATTAAAGTTACATAGCAGCAATAAAGAGAAGCAAAAGAGGAAGTGTGACAAAGGTTTATTATTGTTGTTTAGTTGCTAAGGTGTGTCTAACTCTTCTGCAACCTCATGGATGATAGCCTACGAGGCTCCTCTGTCCATGGGGTTTCCCAGGCAAGGATACTCGAGTGGGTTGCCATTTCCTTCTCCAGGGGATCTTCCAGACCCAGGGATCGACCTCATGTCTCCTGCATTGGCGGGTGGATTCTTTACTGTCGACCCATCAGGGAAGCCCACAGAAGAGTTAAAAAACAAATATATATAAACAGGCATGTATAATTTGAGTCTTCTACATTGAAGATGTATATGGGAAAAAAATTCAGCTGAATCAAATCGAAAGAAAAAGGAATGAAATCTTAATTAGAATAGGAAGACAATGGAAAGTGCAAAAAATGAATTAGTGAGAAAGTAGAAAACACACTCCTAAAGTTGAGAAAGATGTAAATGGGTGTGGTGATTGGGGCAAAAAAGGTCTTTGGAAGTGGGAGGGGACATAACTTGCCTCATTGCCTCAGAGATGGCATGACCTGAGTCCGAAAATACTCAGAAGACAGACACATTCGCAGTGACCAGAGAGGCTCAGGAAACGTCATGAGCTAAACAACAGACAAGAAGATAACTGCAGACAGGGTGAGCAATAAACAGTGAAGGTGGGACATAGTACTCAGGTTCATGATGAAAAAAACACAAACCGGGGCCCAGAGCAGAGCTGCACGCAACGGGGTGAGGGGAAAGCTAAGAAACAAGTTTGGAGCTCTGTCAAAAGTCTAATGAGACGCAAGGAAATCATGAAAAAGCATACCAAGATGAAGAGGCTAAAGAATTAGAACAAGCTTAAAGCAAAGGTCATCAATTCTTAGATGGCTATAAAAAATACATTTTAGATAAGTGACAGTAAATTTGGTGGCAAAAGTTGGAATGTAAATGGAGTAAGTGGTGAAACTGTCAGGCTGAGGTAGAAGAGGAGGTGACAGAATCCAGTGGAAAACCACTTAGAGCCCACCTCAGTGATCAGCATTGAGGACAGAACACTAATGTGGTCAGAGAAGAACTTGAAACATTAAGAATTTAACAGTAACCATACTCTGTTACCAAAAAATGAAGAATAATAATTAAGAGGACAGAGTACTTGACCCATCTGGCTGGAAGAAGTAAAATAAGACTTTTAATCCAGAAAGGAATGGCTAGAGCAGGAAGGCAAAGTATAGGAACTCAGAATTGGAATAGCTTCTCAGATAAAGAGGTACGTTTTAAAATGCACAGAAAGAGGAATAGCTGGCTGGGCCCATCAAAGGGTAGTGAGACTAATGATAGCACTATAGTTGAAAGAAACAGATACAGATATTTCTTAGAATACCTCATGCATAGTAAGGCCAGAATATGCAAACTGTACTTCCATGTGCTCTTTGGAACTGGCTTGCCCTGATGCATTTTATATTGCTAGTTTAAATGGCTCTTAGGAGAGTCACATTCTTAAAAGTATGCAAGTGATAAGACATTTTCCTTGGTAGGGGTATAGATAAAGGAGAATAGCCCTGGTCAGTGAAGATGGGAATGGGGTAGTAAAGGGGAGGCAAGATGTCCTGTTTATATACATTATAATTCTGTAGGTAAAGAGCCATTGTTTGTTATACTTTACTCTTTATTGCAGATAAGAATGCATGTTTTCCCTCTCAATTTATATTGATTGTACTGGTCACTAACATTAAGAGTAACAAAGTAAAATTTTTGTTTCCTTAGATGATAATGTTTTGGCTAATTCAAGGCTCTCCAAGAGAAACTGCAGTGCAGATGGATTTGAGATACTACAAAACCCAGTAAAAGATTCAAAAGCAATGTTTCAAACCTACAAAAAGCTGTACATGGAGAAGAGAAGCAGGAGTCTTGGTAGCAGTCCTTTAGAATAATTTTGAGACTTTAATTCTTCTTACCACCAGAAAATTTCTGTTAAATATTTTTCTGGAAATACTCAAGATTGCCATGATAAAATTTCTGAGTCTGGTTACCCCTTAGGTTATACATATCATTGAAATTAATTAAATTGGCTTGAGAACCTTATTTTGTGGGTAGCAGACATAAGAAATAGGTGGTATTTGTCAAGGAAACCATAAGCTATTGAATTCTGACATTACTGAACCAAATGTACCATTATCTTAAATTTTTATACAAATCTTGTTTTGAAATGCGAACTATCCATCCTAAGGGAGATTTGTTCCTTATTTAAGGACTAGTTTATTTCCTCTGGGACTGTATTTTTGTTTTGAAAACTTTTTAGCAAAACTTATTTTTTCAGAAATGCTCACTGTGAATGTCGAAGTATATTCTTTAGTATTTTATACTGAATTGTTAACTTTTTGTTGGAAGTCTCGTTTTATACTTATTAAACTGAATACAGTTTTTGGAATAATGTTTAAACATTACTTTTCATACTTGAAATAAACATTTATTTTTTAAAAACTAGGTTGGAAATGGTTTTAATTTTGTTGCCTATCCTCACAGCAGCACTTTTTAGAAAGGTGTTTTTAAAAGAAATGTTAAATATTTTCAGGTTTATTCAGAAGAGGAGCAAAAATTTTTCTAGGTTTAGGAAATTTCAAGGAATGCAAAATAAAATTGTTCATATGTTTCTGGGCTTTACTCTATATGACAACTAGAAGTACGGATTTGTTGTTTTCATAAAACCTTAATGTTACAAGGTTTTAAAAATACATTTTAAAATTTTTTCTGGGAGTAGGGAGAAATGGAATATTCATTGAAAGTACTGATGCTGAAGCTGAAGCTCTAATACTTTGGCCACCTGATGCCAAGACCTGACTCATTAGAAAAGACCCTGATGCTGGGAAGGAGTGAGGAGAGGAGGGAAAGGGGATGACAGAGGACCAGATGGTTTGATGGTATCACTGATTCAGTAGACATGAGTTTGAGCAAGCTCCAGGAGATGGTGAAGGACAGGGAAGCCTGGTGTGCTGCAGTCCATGGGGCTGCAGAGTCAGAAAGGACTAAGCAACTGAAAAACAAGGGAGAAATGGGGAGTTACTTAATGGATGTATAGTTTCTGTTTTGCTAGTGTCAGTATTCTTAGCACTGCAGAAATATGCACTTTAATAAACATCTCTGAGGTGGTAACTCATTCTTCACAGGTTTTAAAATTATTTTCTGAAGAGTTCAGAAGATGGGGCATATCAATATATTAAGCAGCATGCTTCCATAGGAAAAGTCACTGTGCTCATCCTGAGTATTCGATGGTTTAAATGTCAATAGAAGGTTCAGTTAGAAAAGCAAAATTGTAAAATGCCATCAGTTGAGGCAATGCAATAGTTGGAGACTAATAATGGTCATCAGGTTGGTCGTTGTGTTCTTTACCGCTGGGATCTCTCAAAAAAAGTCTCCCTTAAGAATGTCTTTGATAAAGTAGTGCAAGTTGTTAAGTCTTAGCCCCTGAATATACATCTTTTAAATGTCCTAGGTGATGAAATAGCAAGCACATATAAACTATATGCATTCCAGAATGATGTAAAGCAAGAGATACAAAAGCAATGGTGATGTTATGGTCATTGAGTAGTCCCATGGAACATCATTTTTACTTGAAGTCATCTGACATGTTTGTCTCAAACTACATCATCCTGATAATTCAAGGTGAATAAAAGTATTTGTTGCCAGTGATAAAATTTAAGCTTTCAAAGAAAAATTGGGATTTGGGGAATTTTTTATCTAAGACCATGCATTTGATAGTATCCCACTACCTGGACCCATACTCAACTCAATGAGAATATTAATGAACATAATTATTTTTGATATTATACACCAAAATGCCAGTATTTGGAACATCTATATAGCTTAATGGACCAATATTTCTGATGACCAATGCAAAGAGATAAGAGATCCATTCAAAATGCCAGGTAGACCAATGGATTTTAATAAAACAATGTGAAAATTTCTTTGTGGTATCAGCTTCTTACCAGCTGAGAAGTAAAGCTAAATTCATTGCCACTAAGTCTTTATGGAACAGTTGCTTGTCAACTTTTGATGCAGTATCAAGAATGATGCATGATTATCTGAAAAGGCTGTGAACACTATAAAAAAACAGATTGGATTTTGTTGATGTCAAGACTGTATCAGCAACAGAAGGCGCAAATAATTAGGGAATTCAGTTGTATGCTATAAAGTTAGATTTGCAAAAAATGTAAAACAATGATGCTTTTCTCAAATTTGTTTTTAGATAATTATTTTTTGTAACTTTCTTTTCTTTTGGCTGTACCACTCAGCATACAGATCTTAGTTCCCCACCTGAGGGAGTATGGAGTCCTAATCTCTGGACTTCCACGGAAGTTCCAAAATGTTATCATGTAATGGGGTTACTTTAAAATGAAAAGTGCTTTTAAAAATGTGTTTAATCTCTATGAGAGATTAAATTTTGAAAAACATCTATTGAGTTTCCTCAGTTTTTTAAGATTGTAAAAAAAAAAAAATCTCAGTGGTTAAAGTGGTGATTCTGGAACAAGCACAATTAGATGGATAAGTTTGGTCTCACCTCTATCAAATAACTTGCAAATATTTTTCTCAAATCAGGTAAGATATTTAGGGTTGCACATGTTTACTTAACAGTGTTGAGGGACTTCCCTGGTGGTTCAGTGGCTAAGGCTCCTTGCTCCCAAAATAGGGGTTCTGGGTTCAGTCTCTGGCCAGTGAACTAGATCCCACACACTGCAACTAAGTTCACATGCCTCAGCTAAAAGTCCTGCATGCCGCAATTAAGGCCTGGTATAACCAAACAAGTAAAGAAATATATATTTTTTAAATGTTCAATTGGCTGCTGTCACTATTTTTTGTTTAGAATTGACTGGGTTGATCTTGCTTTCCAAGGGACTCTCAGGAGTTTTCTCCAGTACCACACTTACAAGTAGCAATGAATAATTAATGACATTGAATTTCAGCAGAGAATGAAAGAAGACTGCACTGATTTAATAAAAAGAAATTAAATCTTTTAAGTGATGTGAGGTTCAGGGGAATTGTGTGTAAAATATTACTTTATGCATAATACAAAGAAAAACCCCCGGGGAAAGAAAGGATGAAGAGGTCCTTCAGGAAGAAGGGAATTTAAAAAATAGTAGAAAGTAGGATGCAAGAGTGAAAGATAAATCAATAAATACCCACCTAAAGAATTGACTGTAGAAAGTAAACTGTAATTAATAACTAATTTTAGAGGAAAAATACAGAGTAAAAATATTCATCTGAATGGTGACATTCTGGAGGAGACCCAATAGGACTTAATAGTAGGTAGACAGGGTAAGGGAGAAAAGGGAAGAATCTTGTTTCTGGATTGTGCCACTGAGTGGGTGGTGAGGTCTCCCTTGCCTGTGTGGGACCAGATATCTTGGGACTGGGGATTGATTGTCTTCAGCGAGTGGCCAGCTTTAATGGAGGTTTTGCAGTGACCAACTCCTTTTCTTGGAGGACAGGCTGTAAGGCCACAGTCTTAAACAAGTTAACCCGCACTTCTTAGTGGTTGAGTCAGGGATTGACTGTCTTAAGCAAGTGGCCAGCTTTAATGGAGGTTTTGCAGTTGAGCTATTTTAAATCCTAAAAGATGATGCTGTGAAAGTGCTGCACTCGATATGCCAGCAAATTTGGGAAACTCAGCAGTGGCTACAGGCCTGGAAAAAATGAGTTTTCATTCCAATCCCAAAGAAAGGCAATGCCAAACAATGCTCAAACTACTGCAGAATTCACTCATCTCACATACTAGGAAAGTAATGCTCAAAATTCTCCAAGCCAGGCTTCAACAGTACATGAACTGTAAACTTCTGGATGTTAAGGCTGTATTTAGAAAAGGCAGAGGAACCAGAGATCAAATTGCCAACATCTGTTAGATCATCGAAAAAGCAAGAGAGTGCCAGAAAAACATCTGCTTTATTGACTATGCCAAAATCTTTGTGTGGATCACAACAAACTGAAAAATTCTTAAACAGGTTGGAATACCAGACCACCTTACCTGCCTCTTGAGATATCTATGCAGGTCAGGAAACAACTGTTAGAACTAGACATGGAACAACAAACTGGTTCCAAATTGAGAAAGGAGTATACCAAGGCTGTATATTGCCACCCTGCTTATTTAACTTATATGCAGAGTACATCACGAGAAACTCTGGGCTGGAGGAAGCACAAACAAATCAAGATTGCTGGGAAAAATATCAATAACCTCAGATATGCAGATGACACCACCCTTATGGCAGAAAGTGAAGAACTAAAGAGTCTCCTCATAAAAGTGAACTAGGATAAGCTGTGGTACATATACACAATGGAGTATTACTCAGCCATTAAAAAGAATACATTTGAATCAGTTCTAATGAGGTGGATGAAACTGGAGCCTATTATACAGAGTGAAGTAAGCCAGAAGGAAAAACATAAATACAGTATACTAACGCATATATATGGAATTTAGAAAGATGGTAACAATAACCTGGTGTACGAGACAGCAAAAGAGACACTGATGTATAGAACAGTCTTATGGACTCTGTGGGAGAGGGAGAGGGTGGGAAGATTTGGGAGAATGGCAATGAAACATGTAAAATATCATGTAGGAAACGAGTTGCCAGTCCAGGTTCGATGCACGATGCTGGATGCTTGGGGCTGGTGCACTGGGACGGCCCAGAGGGATGGTATGGGGAGGGAGGAGGGAGGAGGGTTCGGGATGGGGAACACATGTATACCTGTGGCGGATTCATTTTGATATTTGGCAAAACTAATACAATTATGTAAAGTTTAAAAATAAAATTAGAAAAAAAAACAAAACTCAACATTCAGTAAACTAAGATCATGGCATCCGGTCCCATCACTTCATGGCAAATAGATGGGGAAACAGTGGAAACAGTGTCAGACTTTATTTTTCTGGGTTCCAAAATCACTGCAGATGGTGACTGCAGCCATGAAATTAAAAGACGTTTATTCCTTGGAAGGAAAGTTATGACCAACCTAGATAGCATATTGAAAAGCAGAGACATTACTTTGTCAATAAATGTCTGTCTAGTCAAAGCTATGGTTTTTCCAGTATTCGTGTATGGATGTGAGAGTTGGACTATAAAGAAAGCTGAGCGCCAAAGAATTGATGCTTTTGAACTGTGGTGTTGGAGAAGACTCTTTAGAGTCCCTTGCACTGGGGAGAAGATCAAACCAGTCCATCCCAAAGGAAACCAGACTTGAATATTCATTGGAAGGACTGATGCTGAAGCTGAAACTCCAATACTTTGGCCACCTCATGCAAAGAACTGACTCATTCGAAAAGACCCTGATGCTGGGAAAGATTGAAGGCCGGCGGAGAAGGGGATGACAGAGGATGACATGGTTGGATCACATCACCAACACAATGGACATGAATGAGTTTGAGAACTCCAGGAGTTGGTGATGGACCAGGAGGCCTGGCGTGCTACATTCCATGGGGTCGCAAAGAGTTGGACACAACTGAGCGACTGAACTGAACTTGCAGTAGCCAACTCCTTTTCCTGGAGGACAGGCTGTAAGGCAACAGTCTTAAACAAGTTAACCCACACTTCTTAGTGTTGAGTCAACCCGGTATAGATTTTACAGAGGAATGGAGCTATGAACTTGGACCCAGGGCACCATCTTCCCAGACAGCATTCTTTTCTTGGATGGTATTTTAGGATAAATTTTAATAGAATGTCTGAGGTTTAATATGGAACCTTTATAATTTATCCTACCATTTGCTTTGTCTAATTAGGATAGATTTATCTGTGAGATAAACGGATTTTTTTTTTTTAAGATAGCCAGAAACCTACACTCTTAACCTGAATTGAAAGAGAAGGGCACGAAAGAAAATTTAGCCTTTCCTGTTTTAAGTCCTTTAGTTGCTTCCTTCCTGTCTTTTATTCTCTTCTCTCTCTCCGTAACTCCAAGTTGGTGATTTGCTTGAGATTCCAGGCAATTGTGGAGATCCAGTAATCTGGGAACTGCTGTATTTTAGGTATGTTACATTCCATTGGTCACTGGTATGGCATGCTCTGATTGCTATGATTATACAGTGGAAGTGATAAATAGATTTAAGGGACTAGATCTGATAGAGTGCCTGATGAACTAAGGACGAAGGTTTGTGACATTGTACAGGAGACAGGGATCAAGACCATCCCCAAGAAACAGAAATGGAAAAAAGCAAAATGGTTATCTAAGGAGGCCTTACAAATAGCTGTGAGAAGAGAAGAGAAAAGCAAAGGAGAAAAGGAAAGATATACCCATTTGAATGCAGAGTTCCAAAGAATAACAAGAAGAGATAAGAAAGCCTTCCTCAGTAATCAATGCAAAGAAATAGAGGAAAACAACAGAATGGGAAAGACTAGAGATCTCTTCAAGAAAATTAGAGATACCAAGGGAACATTTCATGCAAAGATGGGCTCGATAAAGGACAAAATGGTATGGACCTAACAGAAGCAGAAGATATTAGGAAGAGGTGGCAAGAATACACAGAAGAACAGTACGAAAAAGATCTTCACGACCCAGATAATCATGATGGTGTGATCACTCACCTAGAGCCAGACATCCTGGAATGTGAAGTCAAGTGGGCCTTAGGAAGTATCACTATGAACAAAGCTAGTGGAGGTGATGGAATTCTGTTGAAGTATTTCAAATCCTAAAAGATGATGCTGTGAAAGCGCTGCACTCAGTATGTCAACAAATTTGAAAACTCAGCAGTGGCTACAGGCCTGGAAAAGATCAGTTTTCATTCCAATCCCAAAGAAAGGCAATGCAAACAATGCTCAAACTACCGCACAATTGCACTCATCTCACATGCTAGTAAAGTAATGCTCAAAATTCTCCAAGCCAGACTTCCAACAGTACGTGAACCATGAACTTCCAGATGTTCAAGCTGGTTTTAGAAAAGGCAGAGGAACCAGAGATCAAGTTGCCAACATCGGCTGGATTATCGAAAAAGCAAGAGTTCCAGAAAAACATCTGCTTTATTGACTATGCTAAAACCTTTGACTGTGTGGATTGCAATAAACTGTGGAACATTCTGAAAGAAATGGAAATACCAGACCACCTGACCTGCCTCTTGAGAAACCTGTATGCAGGTCAGGAAGCAACAGTTAGAACTGGACATGGAACAACAGGTTGGTTCCAAATTGGGAAAGGAGTATGTTCAAGGCTGTTTATTGTCACCCTGCTTATTTAACTTATATGCACAGTACATCATGAGAAACTCTGGGCTGGAGGAAGCACAAGCTGGAATCAAAGATTGCCAGGAGAAATATCAATAACCTCAGATATGCAGATGACATCACCCTTATGGCAGAAAGTGAAGAACTAAAGAGCCTCTTGATGAAAGTGAAAGTGGAGAGTGAAAAAGTTGGCTTAAACTCAACATTCAGAAAACTAAGGTCATGGCATCCGGTCCCTTCACTTCATGACAAATAGATGGGGAAACAGTGGAAACAGTGGCTGACTTTATTATTTTGGGCTCCAAAATCACTGCAGATGGTGATTGCAGCCATAAAATTAAAAGATGTTTCCTCCTTGAAAGGAAAGTTATGACCAACCTAGACAGCATATTAAAAAGCAGAGACATTACTTTGTCTACAAAGGTCTGTCTAGTCAAGGCTATGGTTTTTCCAGTAGTCATGTATGGATGTGAGAGTTGGACTATAAAGAAAGCTGAGCACTGAAGAATTGATGCTTTTGAACTGTGGTGTTGGAGAAGACTCTTTAGAGTCCCTTGGACTGCGAGGAGATCAAACCAGTCAATCCTAAAGGAAATCAGGGCTGAATATTCATTGGAAGGAGTGATGTTGAAGCTGAAACTCCAATACATTGGCCACCTGATTCGAGGAGCTGACTCACTGGAAAGTTGAGTTGGGATGTTGGGAAAGATTGAGGACAGGAGGAGAAGGGGATGACAGAGGATGAGAAGGTTGGATGGCATCACCGACTCAATGGACAGGCGTTTTGGTAGACTCCTGGAGTTGGTGATAGACAGGGAGGCCTGGCGTGCTGCAGTTCATGGGGTCGGAAATAGTCGTTCACCACTGAGTGACTGAACTGAACATATCCAAAATGTGGCTCCTACCTTGTAATACTGTTGGGTTACTGAAAACATAATTCCAATTTTGGACTTTGAATTTTAAATAATTATAACTAGGCTCAAGCTCTTCTTTATTAATCAAAATAGAAACTATTCATTACATTCAACACATTTTTGACAATGAGAATTAACTTTATTTATTCCTGTAGTGTAAAAATCTGTGCTTGGGATTGAACAAACTCTTGGAAAGCATCCTGCTGGTTGTGGAAGTGTTTTCCCTACAAAAAGTTGTCAAGATGCTTGAAGAAGCGGTAGTTGTGAGAGGTCAGGTGAATATGGCAGATGAAGCAAAACTTTGTAGCCCAGTTCATTCAACTTTTGAAGCGTTGGTTGTGTGACATGTGGTTGGGCTTTGTCATGTATAACAACTGGGCCCTTTTTGTTGTCCAAAGCTGGCTGCAGGCATTGCAGTTTCCAGTGCTTCTCATCAATTTGCTGGGCATAATTCTCAAATGTAATGGTTTCACTGGAATTCAGAAAGCTGTAATGGATCAGATGGGCAGCAGACCACCAAACAGTGACCATTGCCTTTTTTTAGTATAAATTTGACTTTGGGAAGTGCTTTGGAGCTGCTTCGGAGAAGGCAATGGCGTCCCACTCCAGTACTCTTGTCTGGAGAGTCCCACGGATGGAGGAGCCTGGTAGGCTGCAGTCCATGGGGTCTCTGAGAGTTGGACACGACTGAGCCACTTCCCTTTCACTTTTCACTTTCATGCATTAGAGAAGGAAATGGCAACCCACTCCAGTGTTCTTGCCTGGAGAGTCCCAGAGACGGGGGAGCCTGGTGGGCAGCCATCTCTGGGGTCGCACAGAGTCGGACACAACTGAAGTGACTTAGAAGTAGCAGTTGGAGCTGCTTCTCTGTCCAATCATTGAGCTGGTCATCACTGGTTCATATACAAAGTCCACTTTTCATCACACATCACAGTCTGAAATCATTTGTTATTGTTGCATAGAATAAGACAAGATGATACTTCAGAACAACAATATTTTGGGTTTCTGGTCAACTTATAAGGCACCAACGTATTGAGCTTTTTCACCTTTCCAATTTACTTCAAATTGTTGACTGTAGAATAGTCAACATTCAGTTCTTAGGCAACTTTTCATGTAGTTGTAAGAGAATCAGCTTTGATGATTGTTCTCAATTGGTTGTTGTCAACTTCTGATGGCCAGCCACTACCCTGCTCATCCTCAAGGCTCTCGTCTCTGCAAAACTTCTAGAACCACCACTGGACTGTATGTTCGTTAGCAGTTTCTGGGCCAGTTGTGTTGATGCTGCCAGTTGTCTCTGATGCTTTACAATCCATTTTGAACTCGAATAAAAAAAAATTGCTCAAATTTGTTTTTTGTTGAACATCATCTCCATAGTCTAAAATAAATATAAAATAAGCAGCAAGTAATAAGTCATTAATAACTATAAAGCAGGAAATGCATATTAAAGTGATATACAACATAACCACATTATTAAAGTGTATTCCAATATCAAATGGCAAATTTTAACAATGCAAAACCACAGTTACTGTACCAACCTAATATATTTTCCAAAGTCTATTTTTAAGATATCAAATTATCAAGTGTAAATCATTTATTTACTCATGACTGTATGGCCTGAGTTAAATATCAAGTTGTTTGGCTTGGGGAGAATTACCTCAACTCAGTTCTTTTTATTTTTTGTTTTTTAAAATTGATCTATAAATTCAAAGTGCTCCCAATCTTAATCAAAACAAGTTATTTGTGAATTTCAACAAACTAATTCTAAAAAATTTATGGACAGGCAAAAGACCCAGAATACTCAATGCAATACTGAAGGAGAATAGAGTTGAAAGACTGACATTCCCTGACTTGAAGACTTACTATAAAGTAACAATAATCAAAATAGTGTGATATTAAATAATAAATAGTAGATCAGTGAAGCAGAGTAGAGAGACCAGAAGTTGTTGCTCAGTCGCTCAGTTGTGTCCAAATCTTCATGACCCCATGGACTGAAATACCAGGCTTCCCTGTCCTACACTGTCTCCCAGAGTTTGCACACTCATGTCCATTGAGTTATGCCATTCAATGTGTTCATACTCCTCCTGCCCTCAATCTTTCCCAGCATCAGGGTCTTTCCCAATGAGTCAGCTCTTCACATGAGGTGGCCAGAATATTGGAGCTTCAGCTTCAGCATCAGTCCTTCCAATGAATATTCAGCATTGATTTCCTTTAAGATCGACTGGTTTGATCTCCTTGCAGTCCAAGGGACTCTCAAGAGTCTGCTCCAACACCACAGTTCGAAAACATCAATTCTTCAGCATCAGCGTTCTTTATGGTCCATCTTTCACATCCACGCATGACTACTGGGAAAACCATAGGTTTGATTATATGTACCTTTGTTGGCAAAGTGATGTCTCTGCTTTTTAATATGCTGTCTAGATTTGTCATAGCTTTCCTTCAAAGAGCAACCGTCTTTTAATATCATGGCTGTAGTCATCATCAACAGTGATTTTGGAGCTCAAGAAAATAAAATCTGTCAACTGACAGAGGATGAGATGGTTGGATGGCATCACCAATTCAATGGACATGAGTGAGCAAACTCCAGGAGATAATGAAGAACAGGGAAGCCTAGAATGCTGCTGTCCATGGGGGTCACAAGAGTCTGACATGACAGAGCAACTGAACAACAGCAATACATCTATTAAAGGAGACAAAATTCAAAATACAAAACCAAATGCTAGAGAGCCTTTGGAGCAATAGGAAGTCTCATATATTGCTGGTCAGAATGCAATGCATTTCACCCACTTTGGAAGAGAGTTTGTGGTTTCTTACAGAAATAAACTCTTTTACCATATAATCCAGCGATCATGTTCCTTGGTATTTAGCCAAAGGAGTTGAAAACTTGCACACAGATGTTTATAACAGACTCTTTGCAACTCCATGGACTGTATCCTGCCAGGTTCCTCTGTCCATGGAATTCTCCAGGCAAGAACACTGATGTGGGTTGCCTTTCCTTTCTCCAGGGGATCTTCCCAACCCAGGTACTGAACCTAGGTCTCCTGCATTGTAGGCAGATTCTTTACCATCTGAGCCACCAGGGAAGCCTTATAACAGTTTTATTCATATGAAAACTTACAAGCAAAAACATTGTCTTAAGTAAGTGAATAAATAATGGTACATCTAGACAACAGGATATTATTCAATGCAAAAAAAAAAAAAAACCAATGAGCTACCAAGCCATGAAAAGACATGGGGGAATCTTAAAAGCATATTACTTAGTGAATAAGAAGCCAATCTGAAAAACCTACCTCCATACTATACAATTCCAACTAAGATATTCTGGAAAAGGCAATGAAAATTCTATATATGATACTATAATAATAGGTACATGTCATTATTTGTCCAAATCCATAGAATATACAACACTAAGAGTGAACTCTAAGGTAAAATGTGGATTTTGGATCACTACAGATTCATCAGTTGTAACAAATGTACCACTCTGGTGGGGATATCAGTAATGGGAGAACCTATGCATGTTTGGGGCAGGAGGTACTTGGGGTTCCTTCCTCAATTTTGTTGTGATCTTAAATCTACTAAAAAATAAAGTCTTGGAGTGACATCAGCATTATAGGGGCATGATACCCTCCTTTGTCTCTCATCTTCAATTTACAATCAGTAAAACATCCATGACTCAACCAAGGTTCCTCTGACCAACACACCAAGACACCAGAGTTCTACACATCAATACCTCAAAAGGGTGTGCACTGGAACACATAGTGGAGGCAGAACTAGGGGAAAAGTGGAGGCCGCGCTTTCAATCCTAGCCATCAACCACCTGAAAGCAAAAGTATACAAACCCTTGAATAAGGTGATTATTTCAGAATCAGAAAATTACAACTCTATATCAGTATAGGTTGTTAAACAATTACAACATAAAGGTTAAAGGTGGGGGAGGAGCAGTAAAAATAACTATTTTGCTGTTGTTTGGTCACTAAGTCACATCTGACTCTTTTCCGACCCCATGGACTGTAGCCCAACCTGCTCCTCTGTCCATGGAATTCTCCAGGTAAGAGTACTGGAGTGGGTAGCCATTTCCTTCTCCCAGGGATCTTCCTGACCCAGGACTATAGGTACTTCAATACCTTACTTCAATACCAAACTTACAACATAAAATGAGACAATTTGCGACAACAAAAACATAAAAAGGTAAGAGGAAAAGGACAGAACTCACATAGGCAAGTGAAGATAACATGTTATTGACAGAAAAAGGACTATTTGAGACATTTTATAGAAACCTCATGTTGATCTTTTTGAACTGTGGTGTTGGAGAAGACTCTTGGGGAGATCCAACCAGTCCATTCTAAAGGAGATCAGTCCTGGGTGTTCTCTGGAAGGAATGATGCTAAAGCTGAAACTTCAGTACTTTGGCCACTTCATGCAAAGTGTTGACTCATTGGAAAAGACTCTGATGCTGGGAGGGATTGGGGGCAAGAGGAAAAGGGGACGACAGAGGATGAGATGGCTGGATGGCATCACCAACTTGATGGACGTGAGTTTGAGTGAACTCCAGGAGTTGGTGATGGACAGGGAGGCCTGGCACGCTGCAGTTCATGAGGTCGCAAAGAGTCGGACACGACTGAGCGACTGAACTAAACTGAACTGAACATGTTAACTACAAGGCTAGAGCAGAGACACAAAGCCTATTAAAAGAGGAAACTGAGTAGAACAGGAGTTGCAACAGCAGCTCAGGCTGCGCAGGCAGTGAGTCTGTGACCCTGAGTGCAGACAGTAAGGTACCTTGTTTTTCTGATGAGTAATGACCGTGTTGGAATGAAAGGAAGCTATCTGTGCAGACCACTGTCTGTGAAATCTTTGAAGGTGATAAAGTAGTGTTGGATTCTGCAGTGAGAGCCTCTGGGTCAGCTATGTAGTAAGATGTTTCAGAAAGATAAGAAGCAATACAATAGTAGCAATTCCCAGAGCAGAGAAATCAGTAGTAAGGGCAAGTCTGTAGATTCCAGCCTTGGGAGGCTTTCACAGTCCAGCAAGGTGGCAAACCTTGACACCAATTCCACCAAGACCTCAGGACAAAGCAATAATAATTCAGATACCTGTGCAGGATTTATATAAAAAAAAATACATTGATGCAATTGAGAAACTGAAACTCTCTGAAGGGTAAAGTCTTGAGGGGCTACTAGAACTGATAAATTATAAAGAAGTCACTCAGGAAGATAAAAAATTGCCTTTCGTCCCTTTGGAGGAAGAATTTACTATGCAGGTTACCAAGTTTGGTATAGAAGTATCCACATCAGATCAGTATGATGTTTTACATGGGTATGCTCTGTATTTAATCATCCAAAAGGTATGTTATGATGATGATCTGGGTGCAGGAAAAAGCTTATTGGCTTTGAAGACTACAGATGTGAACAATGAAGAATACAGCCTGTGGGTTTACTAGTACAATAGCCTCGAACAAGCACAAGCAATCTGTAAAGTTTTATCCACTGCTTTCAACACTGTACTGACATCTGAGAAACCTTGAATTTTGCAGTCAAGGGGAAGTTGACTTCAAGTGCAAGTTCAGCTGTTTTCTCAGTAGTTCTGTTTTCAATCTGTGGTGTTGAACTATTATGGACATATAAACGATCCTTTGCTCTAGATTTTCTGAAGAAAATGCAATGTACAAAATATCAACCATCTGTTTTTCTATTGTGTCTTATTTGCTGCTAAGTTGTTTCAGTCGTGTCCGACTCTGTGCGACCCCATAGACCGCAGCCCACCAGGCTCCCCCGTCCCTGGGATTCTCCAGGCAAGAACACTGGAGTGGGGTGCCATTGTCTTCTCCAATGCAGGAAAGTGAAAAGTGAAAGTGAAGTTGCTCAGTCGTGTCTGACTCTTAGTGACCCCATGGACTGCAGCCTACCAGGCTCCTCCACCCATGGGATTTTCCAGGCAAGAATACTGGAGTGGGGTGCCATTGCCTTCTCCGATGTCTTATTTAACAGTGAAAAAGAGGAAACTGAGAAAAACAAAATAGAAAACCATGAAACTAAAATGGCAAACAAAAATTCAAACAAAAAAAGAAACAATGGAGATATAGAGCAACTAGAAAATAAAAGGTAAAATGGCAGTACTAAGTCCTCATTTATCAATAATCATCCTGGAAATTGAATCCATGAATTAAAAGACAGAAAGTAGCTGATAAGTTTGAAAACAAGACCCAACTAAATGCAGCCTCCAGAACACTTAGTTCTAAAGACAAATGTAAGCTCAAAAGAGAAGGGATGAAAGATGATACTCCAAGTAAATGAGAGCCCAATAAAGCAAATGTAGCCATACTTATATCCAACAAAAATAAACTTCAAGCCAAAAAACATTACAAGAGACAAAGATGGACATTATATAATGATAAAGGGGACAACTCAAGAAGAAGATATAATGATTATTCATATATATGCACCTAACATAGGAGCACCCAAATATATAAGCTAATTATTAACAGATTTAAAAGAGAAACTGACAGCAACACAATATAGTGGACTATTTTAGCACCCTACTTATATCAATGGATAGATCATTCAGGCAGAAAGTCAACAAGGAAACAGTGGCTTTAAAATAAAAATTTATATCAGATAGGCTTAATAGAATCACAGAGAACATTCCAACCAAATGCAGCAGAATACACATTCTTCTCAAGTGCATATGGAAAATTCTCCAGGATAGACCATAATTTGGAAAACAAAACTAGTCTCAATACATTTAAGAAAATCAAAACCATATCAGGCATTTTTTTTTTGCCACAATAATTATAATCTAGAAGAAAGCTAGAAAAATCACAAATATGTGGAAACTAAACAGCATGTTATTTAACAGCTATTGGATTTAACATAGAACTCAAAAGAGAAATAAAAACATATCTGAGGACAAACTAAAATGAAAACATGATATATCAAAATCTAAGGAATGCAGCAGAAGTGGTACTAAAAGGGGAGTTTATAGCAATGCAGGCCTATCTCAAGAAACAAGTAATAATTCAAATAAGCACTCTACCCTTACACCTACTGGAACTAGATAATGAAAAGCAAACAAGACCCAAAGTCAATAGAGAGAAGGAAATAATGAAGATATGAACAGAAGTAAATAAAATAGAGACTAAAAAAAACAACAAAAAAGACCAATGAAACTAAGAGCTGGTTCTCTGAAAAGAGAAATAAAATGAACAAAGTTTTCCCTAGACTCACTAAGAAAACAAAGAATAAAGTCAGGAAAAAAGCGGGGAAATTACAATTGAAACCACAGAAAGGAAAAGAAGTAGAATACCATGAACACCTATATGACAACAAATTAACAACCTAGAAAAATGGACAAATTCTTAGAAGCACACAATCTTCCAAGTCTGAATCACGAAGAAATAGAAAATCTGAACAAACCAATCACTAGCAAAGAGATTGAAACAGCAATCAAAAACTTTCCAAAAAACAAAGTCCAGGACCAGACAGCTTCACTGGTGAGTTATCTCCCCAATTCAGAAAAGATATAAGACATATATTCTTCTTAAACTTTTCCAAAAATTGAAGAGGAGGGAACAATTCCAAAATTTTACAAGACCAACATTACCAAAAGTTAAGTGAGGACAATAAGAAAAGAAATTTACAGGTCAATATCCCTGATGTACATAGATGCAAAAATCCTGAACAAATTATTAGAAAACTGAGTATTAAAAATACATCAGAAGGATTATATACTATGATTAAGTGGTATTTATTCCAGTGGTGCAAGAATTGGTTCAATAGTCACAAATCAACCAATGTAATACACCACATTAACAAACTGAAGTATAAAAATTATGTTATTTTATCAATAGATGCAGAAAAGGGCATTTGACAAGTTAAACCTGTTTTTCAAAGATTTCAATCTCATTCATGCACAATAAAGCTACTAGCCCTTGCAATGGCCTGTGAGCCCAACTTCAGCAGGAGCTAAAGTATCTAGGACTTAGAGTCAGAGAGTAGTGATTTCATCCTGACTTTCCAATGAGCTGATAGGCTGTGACTGCTAAGCACTGAGATACAGAATTCAAAGATGTAGTATCTGCCTTTGTTCCTGGCAGAAAAAGAATTTAATGTTTTTGCCTTGTTGTGAAAGAATTCAGAGATGAAGCAGGGAGGTTAAAGAGTAAAGTGAATTTATTTAATCAAGAATACTCAGAGGGAGAGCAGGTAGACAGGTGAGGAGCTGCTGTCCTGTTTCTCTTTGGCCATCTGGTTATGAGGGCCATACAAATGAAGGGGCAAAATATTCACTGGGGAAGGAGGAATTTGGGGGTCATATTCCTGATTTTCCTCCCCACTCTATCTTCCTGAGGGCAGGAGGGATTTTTTTCTTACTTAGCTTAGATAGGAAGTGTCACAGCATAGGTGCAT
The DNA here is from genome assembly GCF_027580195.1 of Bos mutus. Classification (NCBI taxonomy): domain Eukaryota; kingdom Metazoa; phylum Chordata; class Mammalia; order Artiodactyla; family Bovidae; genus Bos; species Bos mutus. The sequence continues at coordinate 96,890,327 of NC_091621.1, forward strand.
GACGGGTACTTCTTATCTCCAAGGCTAGTTTTATTGCAATGAGTGCATATTAAATAAGTTACATTCACATGCAGGAGATTCCTGCCTTTATCTTTCTTTATCTGCTTCCAGGACACTTATTGCCCAAAAGGTGTGGTTTCCTGTCAGTCCGCATGTTCCTGATTTCCTCTGTCTGCCCATGAACCCCCGCTGTTTACAAGATGCATGATTTCCTGCCACCTGGCCCCTGCCCCCATTTCTCTGCTCTTATCTAACTACCTACCTGCTGTAACACCTTAAAATTAAACACTAGCTGGCAACCCAGGCAAAGAAAGATTACAGAAAAACATTTTTTATCTCACTAGCATTCACTGAGCACCTACCATGCACCAGATACTATTCTTCACAGCATGGAATCATGGTCAAAAGTACAGACTCTGGAATCAGCCTCCCGGAGTTCAAATCCTAGCTCTGCCATTTACTAATTGTGCTACCTTGGACAATGTATTCAATACTTTACCTCTCTTTGCTTTACTTTCCTCATCTATAAAAGGGCACTAATAGGAATTCCCTGTCAGTCCAGTGGTGAGGACTCTGTGCTTTCACTGCCAAGGGCAGAGCTTCCGTCCCTGGGTCAGAGAACTAAGATCCTCCATGCTGGGTGGAGGATTTATTTTAAAATTTTAAAGGGGAAAATAATAACAATACATACCTCAGAGCACTATAATAAAATGAGTTCCTAACTGTAAATGACTTAAAGACAATGCCTGGTCTTCCCTGGTGCTTCAGATGGTAAAGAATCTACCTGCAATGCAAGAGACCTGGGTTTGATCCCTGTACTGGGGAGATCCCCTGGAGAAGGGAATAGCTACCCACTCCAGTATTCTGGCCTGGAGTATTCCATGGACAGTATGGTCTATGGGGTTGCAAAGACTCAGATATGACTGTGACTTTCACTTTCACTAAGACAATGCCTAGCACATCGGAAATTATATTTGTTTTGTTAAAAATTAGTCTTAAAATCTGTCTATCAGGACCTTGGTGTCATGGTCCAGGAGTGGGTTGGAAAAGAATTTCCAGATATGAGACAGAATGAGAGGTAAATAAAGTTTATTAGAGTGGGAGATGCTTTTAGAACAGTGGGCCAGCTCAAAGGAGAACCGACTTTGAACAGGGGTCCTTAGTCCGCTTTTATACCCAGAGTACAAGGAGTGGGATAGGGGTCTTGCAGGTCATTTACTGATTGAATGAGGCACATGTACTGGGTGGGGGAAGAGTAAGGCAAATACCTTTTCCCTGTGTAGGGTAGGAAGGGAGACAGGTTATATTGCTCAGGAAGACCTGAAATCCATTAATAGTTAACAGCATGGGGGAAGGAAGGACAATAAGGGTCTGATTTTTCTGTTCCTGAATTCCAAGACCCTCCTTCGTTTTATCTGCTCATTAGTCTTTGGGTCACCACACTTGGCATGGAAAAGGAACAATTTATTTTATTTAACACACTTTTCCCATTTTGAGAGGAAGATTATGAAATAAAGCACTAATTTAAATGTCAGTTTTAGAAATTCTTTCATCTGCTCCACAAATATCTATAGAGTCCTCCTCCGAGACAGGCACTGTCCTGTCCAGTAAACAAAGTGTCAAAGAATTTAGAGCCCAGTGGGAAAGACAGCATGGAATAAGCGTGCAAATAAACATAAACTTAACAACTGAGGTTTGTGCCAGGAGGGAAAAGGCAGAGTGCAAAGAAAACTATAGAAGGAAGACAACCTAAACTGGGAAGCCTGGGGAAAAGTCCTAGGAAGTGATATTTAAGGTGAAATCTAAAGGATAAGGCTTAGAGGAGCAAAAGGAATGTAGAAGGGAAGTGGGGAAACATTCCAGGAAAGGGCACTGCAAAAGTGAAGGCCTTGAATGTCAGAGGAATTTGGGGGTCCTTGAAGAAATGCCACAGGAATCTGGGGCCTTGGGAAACAGTGAGAGAAGAGCAAACTGAGACATGAAAACTGACACTTAGGCAGGAGTCACAGAATGCAGTGCCTTTTGCCCATACTAAGGATGATGACAAATTACCTTTGGAGCAATAGAAAGGCATTAGAAACCATGCACAAAAGTGCTGACAAGATCGTATTCATACTCTAAAACATCCCTCTGAATAATGAAGAATCAAAGTGTAGCAGACCTACCATATTCTATTTTCTATAAATTCTCGCATTAAGTTAAAGTAACTAGGGATGTTTTAGATGTAAAACAGGTAAAATTAATTGTTCAGCTTCTCCCTTCAAAGATGCAAGTCCTAATCTTGACTAAATATGTTTACTTGTTATATTGAGAAAGTGAAAGCGAAAGTCGCCCAGTCGTGTCTGACTCTGCGACCCCATAAGACTGTATAGTCCATGGAATTCTCCAGGCCAGAATACTGGAATGGGTAGCCTTTCCCTTCTCCAGGGGATCTTCCCAACCCAGGGATCAAACCCAGGTCTCCCACACTGCAGGTGAATTCTTTACCAGCTGAGAGCATACTAGTAATTATATGGCAAAAAAAAAAAAAAAAAAAACAAACCCTGACCGTGAGAATGTTAACAAATTTGTACTATTTGGCCTCAAATGGCCAAGTGTTGTCATTTTATTTATCTTTGAAATTTTTCCCTGGCTGAACATCTTGTGGAATCTTAGTTCCCCAACCAAAGAATGAACCCTGACCCTTAGCAGTGAAAGTGTGGAATTCTAACCACTGGACCACCAGGGAATTTCCAAAGTATCGTTATTTTAATTTGATTTTGATAAGTGATAGGAAAAAATGAGAGTAGGATATAAAAGAATAGACTGTACAAAACTACAATGAGTTATCATTTTATACTGGTCAGAATGGCCATCATCAGAAAATCCACAACCAATAAATGCTGGAGAGGGTGTGGAAAAAAGGGAACCCTTCAATACTGTTGTGGGGAATGTAAATTGATACAGCCACTATTATGCAGGTTCCTTATAAAAATAGATATACTATATGACCGAGCAATTCCACTCCTGGGCATATACTCAGAGAAAAGCATAATTCAAAAAGATACATGCAGCCCAATGTTCATTGCAGCCCTGTTTACAATATCCAGAACGTGGAAGCAACCTAAATGTTCATCAATGGAAGAATGGATGAAGAAGATGTGGTACATGTATACAGCGGAATACTACCCAGCCATAAAAAAGAATAAAACGATGCCATTTGCAGCAACATGGATGGACTGAAAGACTGTCACATTAAGTGAAGTAAGTCAGACACAGAAAGACAAATATCATATGATATCACCTATATGTGGAATCTTAGAAAAAGGGTACAAATGAACCTATTCACAAAACAGAAGTAGAGTCACAGATACAGGGGAAATAACTTATGATTACCAGGGGATAAGAGGGAGGAGGGATAAATAGGGAGATTGGGATTGACATACACACACTATAATAAGAACCTGCTGTATAGCACAGAAAACATGGCTCAATATTCTTTAATGGCTTATATGGAAAAGAATTTTAAAAAATGGGTGACTCTATGTATATGTATAACTGATTCACTTTGCTGTACACCTGAAGCTAACATAATATTATAAATCATGTACTCCAATAAAATTTTTGGAAAAAAAAAGATTATATTATTGTTATTCTCTATTTGACAGAGAATTTTATTTACCTAAAAATTGTGAAAAAAATACCCATTTTATTGTCAAAATTTTCTCAGCTTCCCATAAGACCACCAAAGAAATCTACTCAATCAAGCTGAGTTCACTGATGTTACTGCAGCACAGAAGAGACCACCTTGATTCAACTGTGACCTGGGAGCGAGGCTGCTGATTAGGGTAGGGCTGAAGATTAAGAGTTTGAAGGCCTACACTCATGGTTTAAAGATGGTTCTTCAAGGCAGGGACTTGTTTGGAGCTAGGCAAAGTTTATGACTGCTAAGTGAAGATTTTAAAATAATTTTTGATAAGCAAACTGGTGTCAAAGAAGCAAGCTCTTTGTCCAAGTTACCAAGCTGTTATTTTAATAGGAGAGCTATTCCTGTGGATGATCTGCCCAGACACACTGCTTGGCAGACATATCCTGAGGTAAGCAGTGAAGTTATTCATTCCTCTTAGTCCTATCTCCCTGGGTAAAAATTTCCTGGAACAAGAATTAAGGCATGTAAGTCTCTATTTTCCAGAGAAGGCAATGGCACCCCATTTCAGTAGTCTTGCCTGGAAAATCCCATGGATGGAGGGGCCTGGTGGGCTGCAGTCCCTGGGGTCGCTAGGAGTCTGACACGACTGAGCGACTTTACTTTCACTTTTCACTTTCGTGCATTGGAGAAGGAAATGGCAACCCACTCCAGTGTTCTTGTCTGGAGAATCTCAGGGACGGTGGAGCCTGGTGGGCTGCCGTGTATGGATTCGCACAGAGTCGGACACGACTGAAGCGACTTAGCAGCAGCAGCAGCAGCAGCAGTCTCTATTTTCACTTTCCCTTCAAAAATTCTCCTTTCAAAATCCACTAATAGGAACTTCCCTGGCAATCCAGTGTTAAGATGCCGTGCTTCCAATGAACAAGGGCACGGGTTCAATCACTGGTAGGGGAACTAAGATCCCACATGCTATGTGCTGTGGCCAAAAATTAAATAAATAAAATCCACTAATACAAGAAATTGATGGGATGTAGTTCAGGAACGTAGTTGGACTACAAGTATAGTAAAGGATTAATATCTTAATGTATAAAAATGATATTAATATTAAATATATATACATTGCTATATATTGTTCATATAAGCTTTAAATATGAAGACTCAAATAGGTTAAAATTAAAAGCACGAAAAAAGTTACACCATGCAAACTCTAGTCTTAAGAAAACTGGAGTGGCTGTGTGTGTCAGACAGGCGGACTTCAGGACAAGGAATGTTAGTAGAGATAGAGATATATTTCATGGTGATAAAAGGATCAATCATCAAGACAACATAACAGTGCAAAATATGCAAAATATATATGCACTTAATAACAGAGTTTCAAAACAGACTGTTATGTAGGAATGAAAGTGACAAAACTGAGAATTTGACTTTCTCAGTTATTATTAGCAATGGTTTTCAATTATTTTTTCACCCCTCTCCCAATAATTAATAGAAAAATAGAAAGCAAAAAAAAAAAAAACAGAAAAAGATAAAGAAAAATTAAAGAAAGAATGACAAAGTCAAGAGTCCTTCCTTGTCCTCAATCTGTATGCCTCATCAGTCACAAAGTCTTGGAAATATAGTTTCCTCTACATTTCTTAAATCTGTTCTGTCATCCCCATTTCCATGAATTGCAGACATGAACTGATCTCCTTCCCTCATTAGCTAGCAGCAATCTGATTTTCCCGTGGTAATCAGGATAAAAAGCAGAGACATTACTTTGCCAACAAAGGTCCATCTAGTCAAAGCTGTGGTTTTTCCAGTAATCATGTATGGATGTGAGAGTTGGACCATAAAGAAGGCTGAGCGCTGAAGAACTGATGCTTTTGCACTGTGGTGTTAGAGAAGACTCTTGAGAGTCCCTTGGACTACAAGGAGATCAAACCAGTTAATTCTAAAAGAAATCAGTCCTGAATATTCATTGGAGGGACTGATGCTGAAGCTGAAGCACCAATACTTTGGCCACCTGATGTGAAGAACTGACTCATTGGAAAAGACCCTGATGCTGGGAAAGATTGAACGCAGGAGGAGAAGGGGATGACAGAGGATGAGGTAATTGGATGGCATCAGCGGATGGCATCATGGCTCAAACTCATGCTGGACATGAGTTTGAGCAAGCTTTGGGAGTGGTGATGGACAGGAAAGCCTGGTGTGCTGCAGTCCATGGGGTCACAAAGAGTTGGAAATAACTGAGCAACTGAACTGAAATGAAAGGAACCAGATGCAAAAGGCCACCTATTACATGATTTCATTCATATGAAATATCCATAATAGGCAAATAAATCCACAGAGAGTAGATTAGTGGTTACCTAGGATTGGGGGAGGAGGAATGGAGGTGACTGCTGAGGGTACAGGATTTATTTTGGAGATGATGACAGTATTCTGGAATTAGTGGTTATGGTCGCAAACTTAATGAAAATACTGAATCACTGAATTGTACACTTTATATGTATTGTGAATTATGTCTCAATTTTTAAAAAGCGAGAGGAAAAATCACTTCATGGCAAATAGATGTGGAAACAGTGTCAGACTTTATTTTTCTGGGCTCCAAAATCACTGCAGATGGTGATTGCAGCCATGAAATTAAAAGACACTTACTCCTTGGAAGGAAAGTTATGACCAACCTAGACAGCATATTGAAAAGCAGAGACATTACTTTCTCAGCAAAGGTCTATTTAGTCAAAGCTATAGTTTTTCCAGTAGTCATGTATGGATGCGAGAGTTGGACTGTGAAGAACGTTGAGCGCCGAAGAATTGATGCTTTTGAACTGTGGTGTTGGGGAAGACTCTTGAGACTCCCTTGGACTGCAAGGAGATCCAACCAGTCAAGCCTAAAGGAAATCAGGCCTGAATATTCATTGGAAGGACTGATGTTGAAGCTGAAACTCCAATACGTTGGCCTCCTGATGCGAAGAGCTGACTCATTTGAAAAGACCCTGATGCTGGGAAAGATTGAGGGCAGGAGAAGAAGAGGATGACAGAGGATGAGGTGGTTGGATGGCATCACTGACTCAATAGACATGGGTTTGGGTGAACTCCAGCAGTTGGTGATGGACAGGGAGGCCTGACGTGCTGTGGTTCATGGGGTCGCAAAGACTCAGACACAACTGAGTGACTGAACTGATCTGAAGGGGAGAAATGAATAGAACCTTTGTGAACCTCCATTCCTTGGCTCCTCGGCTCATGTATTTAGCTATGAGGGAGAGGTTGCGATGTATTTCCACTGATTTAAGTCACACATTAACCTTGTATAACAATCCTGTTAGGTAATTTTCTTTTAGCTGATGTGGTCACTGAGCCATTCTACCACATTGTCAAGCCAGATGCTTCTGGGTTGCTGGGGCTTGTGATAATGCTAATGAATTCTGTAAGTATAATTTCAATCTATTATGTCCTTCTCTGCAGTCTCCTTGGTCTGAAGTGGTTTGAATGGAATATGAATGGCAATGAATGAGGCCTTCTGTTTAGTGCCAGTAGAAGCATTTTACACAGGAAAGGCAAATTCGTATCTGGAAAATGTTTCTATTCCCAAGAGGACAATATCTGCTCCTTGTATGATGGAAAGTGTCCAATGCATCAGTTTGCCTCCAACCGGCTCACTGGTTCCTGGGAGAATGGTGTGTTCAATAAGGGGCTCAGCATGGCCTTGGCTTTTATCACATGGAAACTCAGAATAGGCAGAAGCCAGATCAACCTCAGTGAAGAAAAGCTCAATCACAGCCTCCTTTCCTGTTGTCATATCACTTCATAAATGGGCCTGTTAAGTAAGTACTAGGCAGCTGGAGAAAGAGATTGATTGACATCCATAGGATAGAATGTAGTGTCTGTCTGATTATTGAGAGCTTTTCTGCCATAGATGTCCTCTGATGAGCATTGATATAGGTCATGGATTTGTCATACATGCCCATTCTGTGAAGTCCTCCACATAACTTTTCCCCTAGACTTCACCAATCTTCCAATTTTGTTCTTCCTAAGCTTTCATGCAATAGGTCAACCCATTAGTCACTGTACATGAATTAACATTTTCAAAATAGGATACATAGCCATCTATTTCCAAAGTTAATAACCAAATACACTGGCTCTTCAGGCACTCTGGTACTTGTTTAATAGGTTTATCAAATGATATACTCTGGCATTTTGTACAGATTTCTGGTAGTTATTGTTAGTTTTGATCTGTCTGGACTAGTTTGTAGATGCTACACAGGTAAATGAAGCAGTACTTTCTGTTTCTGCTCCACATTTAATCCCAACCAAGAATTTGCTCTTGTAGAGGCTGTGGGGTATTGGAGTATATGTAACTAGAAATGATTTAGAGTATTGATTCTTCTCTGTTCCTGGTGGCAGGCTATAATGACTTTGGCTTCATTACTGTCTTTTAGTATCATCTCTGAGATAAGCTATAAAATACTTCTCTTGAAGTCAGCATACTGTACAAACCATATTTGGGTATACTCAAATACTGTAGGGTACACCAGGACCCTACTTTCTTTCCTCACTCCTCATAAGGCCGTACATGTGGTCTGAGGGAAAGCTAGTACAGAAGGAGCGGTTATGACAGAATGCTGGGCTTCATGTTTATGTTTTAATTATGCCTTCAAGATCTGTATGAGCTGGTAATGTACATACTATTTTCACTTAACAGTGAAATGCTGCTGCACTGGTTCAATTATAGAGCTTTGTGAATCAGATAACACTGCATTCCTGGGCAGTTGAGTCTGCATAGTCAATTTGTGTCCTAAGAACAGGGCACAGTAGCAACCTAGGAGCTTTTCTCAAATGGAGAAAACATGTTAACAAAAGAGGACATGGTGCTAAGGAATTTGCTAGGATTCTCCTAAAAGATGCTTGTGGGAGGTTTCAGACAGCACTGAAACTCCTTGTACCAGTGGGCTTGTGGGGCCACTAGACCTGAGGAGTAGGGCAGGTTGCACCACCCCCTGGGCCTGCTGGGGAACTTTCTCTTATCTGAGGCCCCGCAGAGATCTGGAGTCCTGCGAGTTACTTGATAAATTGCTTAGGGCAACACATCCAGAGGCCCATCAAATACCATGCCTCTTTGTGGTAGTGTTACTGAGTCCAAGCTCAAATTGAGAGACAAGCTATTGGGGCAAGGAATAGCAATGGAAAAGATAGCAGGCTAGTATCCCTACCATCTTACATGAGTTAGAATTCAGGCTTCTTTTATATTAATAAGGGAGGTTAGTTGTTGCAGACTTCTTGGTGTAGGTTATACCCCAGAGAAGATGTGATAATCCTTTATTCTTGCAGCTATCCACATAGGTCTTGTATAATGTTCCTGTAAGCCTCCAACAAGACAACTGTTATTCTGTTCTGCAACAGTTTATCTCTATTTGAATGGAAAATGTTGTACCTTTAAAGGTCAAGCCTGGGAGGCAGAGTCTTGAGAATGGGCTATCATGCACGTTTCACTCTGTAGGCAACATTCTTTTAGACCAAGGCCCAGAGCCAGCATGACCAAGCACCAGCAACAGAACACAAAGGTTACAGCTAAAGGAACAGATCCAATATGGAGTCAGCTGTGTTTTTCTCTGGAAGTGGTACAATTTGCACCAGACTACTTCTAGACACCCAAAACATAATTAATGTACCCAGCCCTTGAATTTTTTACAAGGTTTATTTCATATCCTCTGGCATACGTGTGCTTTATTAAGTCTTTGGACTAGGTAGCCATTCCCTTCTCCAGTGGATCTTCCCAACCCAGAGGCTGAAACTGGGTCTCCTACATTGCAGGCAGATTCTTTACCATCTGAGCTACCAGAGAAACCCTTATTAAGTCTTATAGAATGGTCATTAGTTTCTGCTTGTCAGGTCCAATTAGCATATCATCAAAGAAATGGACCAATGTTCTGTAGGATGTCAATATGACAAATTTCACTCTATAACAGAAAGCAAAGTGCTTGAAGGCAGATGAGTAAGTTACAACCAGGTACATGTGCTGTTGTGGGCCCACATCCTAGTGCTGCTGAAGCCGGTCCGTTGAGAAACCAAGTACTGCTCTTAGAGGGTTGGAGAACTCAGGTTTATTATACCAGCAGGCCCTGAGGAGCTAACACTTTCAGCTCTGTGCCCTGAATAAGGAGTTACAGAGTTTTTAAAGACAGTGCATAACACCAGACTTTAGTGGGCAGTGCTGACTGTTAATAGACCAGTTCAAACTAGGAGTTCCACTCAGGAGTGAACAGCAGTTAGGACACAGCAGAGGGGATGCCTGATCTTTACAGAAACAAACATGGCTAAGCAGGATTACAGGGGCTGGGTAATTGACAAGGGTGAGTGAGGTAAGTTTCTGTTCCTAGCACTGTTGCAAGTTTCTGTCTTCCCAAAACTATGTAACCTACATGACTTTGAAAGGAGCTAGCTGAGTTGCAGAAGCAGAATATGAGATTATTTCTAGCTGGGTGCAAGTTTTTAAATCTTCCTCTTCAATCTCCCCTCTTGATGCCTCTTAAAGCTTTATATATTATAAAAGGCATCAACCTCTTGAGCTTCTTGGCTCAAGGGCTGATAACTTTTCAGTGCTAGGAAGAGTGTGGTGGCCTTCCTGTTTGCAACGGCCTCAGCTAGGCTGGAAATTGTCCTCACAAATAATGGCAAGAGACGAGGAAAGAGGAGAAGGTTTGTTTTGAATCCTAGAGTTTTGAATCCTCCTAGATAAGAAAACCATCCCCCCAGATAACTCTCCAGATTACATCCCTTCCAGTCTGGACTGGAACATGAGCTATGTTAGTCATCTTTCTTGTTATTTCTTCTATAATCTTGCCCTTATCATCTATTTGTAGGCAACAGTTACTAAGATTGAACTTTCCACACATGCCCCCTTCTGCAGTCAGTAAGTAATCTAGGGCCAGGCAATTTTGATAAATAACATCCTGGTTTGTTGTTCTGCCAGTAAATTATGAGCCTTGGACATTTCATTAGTAATAATTTCAATCACCTCCTGGAGCCAGATAATTCTGTTAAGCATGTAAATTGGGGTTTGGTAGTCCCAGAACCCATCTTCTGCCTGTGTGGCTGGCCTATAGGATTGGATTATGCATTCAGGAGGATACTCGTCATCTTTCCAGTCTCCAATCTGTAGAGACCTGCACTTTTTGGTGGGGCCTCTCTCTTTATAAACTGGGACTCCCAGTGATTCATCTTGGGCTAGGGGGAATAGGAAAAAGGAGAGATGGATAGTCCCCAGTACACATGCCCCTGACCAGTTGGCTGGCAAAACTGAATATGCGTTAGTTCCACAAATCCAGTATAATCTTTCTGGAGCAGGTCAATGGCCTTCAGTGGATAGGTCATCCCACTGGGTATTTAAATTGGGGAAGCTTGCTAGAGGTTGAGGATTAGGCTCTGTATAGTTGGGGCTTCCCCACCAACTAGAAGTATGAGTAGTTGTATTTGGCCAAGACAAGTGAGGTTTCCTACCAGATCATTTGGGCCCCACCGTGTCAGGCAGGTTTTTTTTTTTTTTTGTTTTTGCCAATTATGGAAGTCTTTAAATGCCAAATTCTGACCCTGGTCTTCTTGAATTTTTCTGAATTGTTGAAGGGTCTTTGTGGATCTAACTCTTTAGTTCCCAGGGCCATTGGTCTTCCATATTAGTTCCTCCACACATAACAAGAAGTAACCATCAAAGTCTGGGCTATGGTCTCTGCTAGGGCTAGAAACAGATTTTTAGTCTTGGCTGAAGTAGGAGGGTGGCCACTTTCCATCTCTTCATAAAAGAAATAGAAGAGCTTGTGTGTGGAAATCCGGAGTGGAGCAGAAACGCTCTGAATATCAATACAGTTCTTGAGTCACTACCTCTCTCATTAATACAGATTTGATTTGATGACCCTTTTTCCATTTTGGGTCTCTGAGGTTGAAAATAGTGAAATTGACTGGGTTACATGTCCCCACCTTACATTTGGGATCAACATTTCTCTTTTGGAGGAGTGCTACTTTATCCTTATTCTCCCAAGTTGCTTATGTATTTTCCAAGGTTGAGCAACTGACACAGGGGCCAGGTCCAGCAGCAATACCAGGTATCTTCATAACACCCAGTGTTATGGCATGCTGGGTTACATATATATTTGTCATTGAATGTATATTCTTGTTCCCATGATAAGCCCTTGCAATTTAGAATTAGGGTTTTTGTCAGCAGCAGGGCATACATCAAAATACACCAACACCAGGTGTTCTAAATTCGTAATTTGTGTTCAGTTAATCAGGAGTCTTCCTTCTAGGTGGCAAATTTCTAATGAATTTTCATTGAGGGGGAAACCGGGGGTCAAAACAAATATATTGGTCTTCTTGTTGACAAATAGAACAGGTTGTTTTGTTATATACATAAGTTTCCTTTACCTCTCCTTGGCAAGAGAAGTGAGTATGATAAAGCAAGGTCCAAGTGACCCCCTGACCTGATCTAGTCATGTGAATGCATGAAATACATGTGGGGTCTGTTTTACTCTCTAATACACTACAGCTCAAAGCTTGTGGCTCAGACGGTAAAGCGTCTGTCTACAATGCGGGAGACCCGGGTTCGATTCCTGGGTCGGGAAGATTACTGGAGAAGGAAATGGCAACCCACTCCAGTATCCTTGCCTGGAAAATCCCCTGGACGAAGGAGCCTGGCAGGCTACAGTCCATGGGGTCACAAAGAGTCGGACATGACTGAGGGACTTCACTTTCACTTTCAGCAGGATATAAACCGCTATTATACAAAACATTTGATTCCACTTAACAATCCTTTAGGTAGACTGTAGTCAAGGCAACCTTTTGTATCTGACTCACAGAAAGCATCAAAGCCAGTAGAATAACCAGCCCCATTCAGCAGAGTGTCATCATAACCCTGACTTTCTGATGTCCCTAGTCAAAGAAGGGAAGGCAAGGGGTGGGGTGGAGGGATGGGATATCTGACCGGGGAGTGATTACAACAGGCTCCTAATAGGGATGATACTCCCCACTACGATGAGATAGCAGACAGCTAACAGCAGCTTCTGACCCAAATTCCAGTCCTGGGGTGTGGCTGAAACTAGTTCTATAGCAAAGAGCACAACAGTAATGCCGATCGGGGAAGGGGCCAGGGTGACAATGGAAGCCCATTCATATCTTGATAACTGGATCCTCAAGCTTCCACCGTACATCAACCAGCCAGTTGACAGGATGTAACTGGAACAGGGCTGAAGAATCCTCAAGCTTCTGCCATGAGTTGACTAGTCCCAGAGTGACTAGAGCAGGACTGTTGATTTTGGGTCCAGACCTTGAGTGGGTTCTCGGAGTCTTGAACTCCTTTCCAGATGTCCTTATCATGGAGAGCTGCTGTCTTAACTCTGGTGTGGTGGATCCAAGGGGTGACATCTGTAACTTAAACAGCAGTAGGGGTTGCCAGGATGACCATATGGGGGCCTGTCCAAACTGGTTGAAGTGGTTTCTTTTTCCAGTCTTTAACCCATACCTCATCTCCTGGCTGATAGGGATGAACCCAATGGCAAAAAGGAATGGGAGTCCTTTCTAAGGTTTCTTGGGTGATATGACATAAGACTTCTCCCAGGGCCAGGAGGTGTCGGGACATCTCCAGGTCATCTAGTTGCTGGGGGTCTCTCTTGAGCTTTCCTATCACTGGGGGTGGTCTCCTGCCGGGGTCCGGCCCCGGTGGATCCAGGGAATTCGAAGCGGGGACGGCGTCGGCGAGGATCAGGAAACAACTGCTTAATTAAACGTTAATTAAGGATATAAAAAGTAATAGAATGAGGATAGCTCAGTGAGGAAATTCAGTGGAGAAAAGAGGCTGAAATAAGGATAGCTCAGTAGGAAAATTCAGTGAAGAAAAGAGGCTGAATAATTCAGCCAGAAGGTAAGAGAAAGAACGACATGGGGAGACCAAGTTTCGGTGAACAAGGCCCGCACTTTATTTTCCAAAGTAGTTTTTATACCTTAAGTTATGCATAGAGGATAATGGGGGAAGGGGTAGAGTCATGCAGCAAGCCAGGCTTTCTTCCTGCAAGCTTATCATATGCAAAAGCTTAGGTGATTTGCATTATCTTCTGGCCCGGAGGCCTGTTAACATTTTAAGACCCTTTCTTCAGAAAACTTATTTTTCTCTAAAGGTGATAAGTCAAGCGCCACCCTCCAAAAGCGTTAGATAAAGTTGCATTCCTACAGAGCAAAGGTGTGGTGGGCTATAACAAAAAAAAGAATTAACTCAAGGGTCCCAGGTTACAAACATTAAAGCTACTATTTACACCAATTATATTAATCAATACACTGCCAAGGACACAGCAGGTAAGGGATATGGAGACTTAGCAGCAAACATTGGCCCAACAAGTGAAAATCCCTTCACCAATACAATTTCTAATCAATCTTTTAACTGCTCAAAGGAATCTGTATTTAGACAGTTTAGAACATCTCATGCTTCTCACAGTTGGGAGGCTCTGAGCAATCACATGTGGCCGGAAAACCTATTCAGGCAGGCTAGAGGACTTCCAAAGGAGTTTGTAGGTTGAAACACTGTCACACCCAGGAATTATTAACTGGAGCTGTAAGCTAACTCTTGTTTCAGAGAGAGGTAGTGGGGGACAGCCCCCCGTAAAGTCTGAGGTGTAGGTGAAAGCACAAAGCAGAAAGTAGGCAGACTCTGGTTTTGGGGGTAGATGCTCTAGAATTTCCAGGGAGACTCCTGAGGCTTGATCCCGCCTTTCCGTATGCCAAGCCTCCTTCCTCATGACCTTTGCCATGGGCAGAGCTTGTTCCCCGCAGTCTCCCATATAAGATCTCAAAGGGAGAATAGCCTGAGGACCTCTGGGTGCATCAGGTTCAGAGTAAGGCTAGGGGTAGCATGTTGACCCAAGGTAACTGGATCTCCTAACAGAGCTTAGCTAACGTAGTCTTGAGGGTCCGATTCATTCGCTCAACTTGCCCAAAGCTTTGTGGCTTTTAAGCAGTATGGAGCTTCCATTTGACTCCTAGTATCTTGGACAAGGTCTGACTTATCTCAGACACAAAGGCTGGCCCGTTGTCAAACCCCATGAAGAGAGGTAGCCCATATCTCTGGATTATGTCTCTTAGTAGGGCCTTGGCCACCTGTCATGCCCATTCAGTGCACATGGGTTAGGCCTCAGCCTATCCCAAATAGGCACAGACTACCACAAATAAATACTTATAGCCCCTATAGGGCTTGACTTCAGTAAAGTCCACTTCTAAATCTTTAAAGGGCAGTGTCCCAACTATCTGTACCCCTGGGCTGGGTCTTGGTCTTTGACTGGCATTGTTTTGTGCACAAGTCACACATCTAGCACTGATCTGGGCACACAGGGTTGGGAACTTAGGAACTAAATAGTAATAACTCAGTAAACTTTCCAGCACAGTTTTCCCTAAGTGAGTTGTCTCATGGTGCTGTTTCACCAGCTGGACTGTATATTTCTGGGGACAAAGAGTCTTGGGTCTGGTAGCTTCTACCAGCCCTCTTTTCCTTTTGTTCCTCCCTCTCTAAAGCCTTTTGATCTTCTTCCTTGGTATATCTCAGGGACAGAGGCAATTCTGGTGCCAAGAGGACCTTAGAGAATGGTTTAGGACCCAATGTGGGACTCAGTTGGGTTGCCACCTCCTTGGTTGCCTGGTCGGCCAACTGATTCCCTTTGCTGACTAGATTGGTTCCTCTTTGATGGCCTTCGCAATGGATGACTACTCCTTGGGAAGGCTTCCAGGCTGCCTCTAACAGCTGAAGGATTTCTTCTTTGTTTTTGATCTCCTTTCCCCTCCTGTTAATAGTCCCCTTTCTTTATAAATGGCTCCATGAACATGTAACGAGCAAAGGTGTACCTTGAGACAGTGTAGATGTTAACTTGCTTTCCTTCAGTGTGCCTTAGTGACTGGTTGAGTGCCCACAGCTCAGCCCCCTGTGCCAACCATCCTTGTGGCAAGGCCTCAGTCTTTACTATCTCATCTGTTGTCATTATTCCATAGCCTGCCTTGCATTATCCATCCTGGACGAAACTGCTTCCGTCAGTAAATAGTTCCAGTGCCGAGTTCTGGAGGGGAGTGTCCATCAGGTTTGGCCTGCTCAAAAAAATTTCATCTATGACCTCCTTGCAGTTATGATCGAGGGTTCCCACCTCTGTAGGTAAGTAGGTAAGTAGGTGGTGGGATTCAGTGTCCGCACAGTCTCGAGGTGGACCTGTGGGTTTTCACAAAGCAGTCCCTGACAGTGAGTCATCCTGGTATTGGTCAGTTACTTGTGCCCTTGGCTGTTCATCAGCACAGTAACAGCATGGGGAACTTTTACATTTATATTTTGTCCCAGTATAAGCTTATCTGCTTCTCTGACCAGGACCACAGTGGCAGCCAATGCCCAGAGACATGGCAGCCATCCCGTGGCCACACAGTCCAGTTGTTTGGACAGGCATATGACCAGGCGCTGCTATGGTCCAACTGTTTGCATGAGGACCCCCAGTGCAGTGTGATTTTTCTCATGCACAAATAAGTTAAAGTCCCATGTCACATCTGGCAGCCCTAATGCTGGAGCGTTGGTCAAGAGTCTGTTTATCTCCCTGAAGGCTTTTTCTAGGGGGTCCTTACGAGATCCTGCTGTGCCTTGTACAATGCTTTAGCAATTTCAGGAAAGCCTAATATCTGATCTGGCAGAATCCAGCAGCCCTGAGGAACTGACAGACTTCTTTCTTGGTACTTGGCCTGGGTATTGAACAGATGGTTTGCTTCCTCTCATATCCCAGCACCCGATGCCCTTTCTCAATGACAAATCCAAGGTACTTGACCTCCTGTTTGCAGATCTGAGCCTTTTCCCATGACACCTTGTAACCCATGGTGGAGAGTAGAGCCAAAAAGGCATACAATCTAAAACCACTGGCTTAGAGGAACTTGCCCCCCACCCCCATCATGTTAACAAATATAATCTACCTTTCTGACCAGGAGGGAGAGGGGTGTGCATGGGAAGGGCCTTGTCTTACGGCCTTATATCCTAGATAGCACTGATGTCGCCACTCCTGGAAGGCCTAATATTCCCAGACAGCAAGATTACGTGCCTCCTTGAAGACAGCCTTGATTGCTAAATGCTTCAGGGGGTCAGAACTGAAAGGAGGTGATCCCTTGTAATGGGATTCATGGAGGAATAACTTCAGGCAGATCTTCGGAGAGGATCTGGGTTGATTGACCATCTCAAGGGCACTGAGCAGGTGGAGAGAGCAGTATATGTACTCCTTGCTTAGGTGAAGGGCCTAAAATCCTTGGGGAATTAGGGGATTATGAAGGAAAAGGTGACAAAGGAAGGTAGCTTTGTAGTGAGAATTCAAAAGTGTGCAGGAGCACATCAGAGTGTGCCACTCCACACAGGCTGGCTCAGGGAATCAAGAGAGAGGGATACAAATCAGTCTGGCAAAAGGGGCAAGTTTTTCAAGGGAAACCTAATTTTTCAATACATTAGTTCAAAGAGTCAGCTGACAGAAGGGGAGAGTGAGGCTTAAAATTTTAGGAAAATAATTTTGATGGAGGGCCCTAGGGCAAAGGGCTGTTTGGACATAATACAATTTTAAATAAAATCAATAACCAATTGTTCCCCCTCCTCATGTATCCCGCCCTGTGTCGGTGGCGTGAAGACAAACAAGGGTGAGTGCCCCCTCAAAAGAAGAGTTCATTCAGGTGCTCACCTGGCCACATCCTCGTGGAGAACTTAGGGGTCTCTTAGCTTTGATGGGTCAGTATAAACCCCTGACCCAGATCTGACTCGCAGGGAGGGACTGGGTCCCCCAGAGACAGACACTGTGTTGAGCCATATGAGGTCACCCTGAAACCACATGTTAGGGCCCACTTGGACTCCATAGCCACACAGGCTGTGAAGTCACACAATCCCATTGGAACAAGACCATCCAGGGCACTCACTCACACACACATTCAGGCCAGAGCTTGTCACAGTACCTCCCCTCCCTGGGAAGGTCCCTAACTGGTGGTTTTCTTACTGAAGATCATAGGAATTGATCAAGCTCCTCTTCCATCTGGAGATGGGACTTGACTGGGTTCTGTGCCCCGGGGTCTTACCTTATTATGTGGCTGTGTTCCTGGTGAGTTGGTCCGTCCCTCAAATAAGTCCAATTGGGGCTTGGCCATCTGGAGAGTTGGAATCCTGGTCAGAAATCCAGAAAACTGTCAGGTGGTGTGCCTCCTTATTTGTCTCGGAGTTCCTCTGCTCTGGCCTGGTCAAGCCACTGGTCTGGCAGCTCAAGGGGCCAGCATGGTTGAAATCTCGCTGGTGCCTCCATAAATGTTGCAGAAGTCAGTCTGTGGAGAAACCAAGCACTGTTCTCAGAGAATTGGAGAACTCAGGTTTATTATGCCAGCAGGTCCAGAGGAGTTAACACTTCTAGCTCTGAGCCCCAAACAAAGAAGTTACAGAGTTTTTATACAGACAGTGCATAACACCAGACTTTAGTGGGCAGTGCTGACTGTTGATCAGATCAGATCAGATCAGTCGCTCAGTCGTGTCCGACTCTTTGCAACCCCTTGAATCTCAGCACGCCAGGCCTCCCTGTCCATCACCAACTCCCGGAGTTCACTCAGACTCACGTCCATCAAGTCAGTGATTTCATCCAGCCATCTCATCCTCTGTCATTCCCTTCTCCTCCTGCCCCCAATCCCTCCCAGCATCAGAGTCTTTTCCAATGAGTCAACTCTTTGCATGAGGTGGCCAAAGTACTGGAGTTTCAGCTTTAGCATCATTCCTTCCAAAGAAATCCCAGGGCTGATCTCCTTCAGAATGGACTGGTTGGATCTCCTTGCAGTCCAAGGGATTGTTAAGAGTCTTCTCCAACACCACAGTTCAAAAGCATCAATTCTTCGGCACTCAGCCTTCTTCACAGTCCAACTCTCACATCCATACATGACCACAGGAAAAACCATAGCCTTGACTAGATGGACCTTTGTTGGCAAAATAATGTCTCTGCTTTTGAATACGCTATCTAGGTTGGTCATAACTTTCCTTCCAAGGAGTAAGCATCTTTTAATTTCATGGCTGCAGTCACCATCTGTGGTGATTTTGGAGCCCAGAAAAATAAAGTCTGACACTTTTTCCACTGTTTCCCCATCTATTTCCCATGAAGTGGTGAGACCGGATGCCATGATCTTCGTTTTCTGAATGTTGAGCTTTAAGCCAACTTTTTCACTCTCCACTTTCAGTTTTATCAAGAGGCTTTTGAGTTCCTCTTCACTTTCTGCCATAAGGGTGGTGTCATCTGCATATCTGAGGTTATTGATATTTCTCCCGGCAATCTTGATTCCAACTTGTGTTTCTCCCAGTCCAGCATTTCTCATGATAGGTCAGTTCAAACTAGGGGTTCTGCTCACTCTGGAACAACTTGGTTATAACACAGCAGGAGTGGAGGGGGGGAATGCCTGACCTATATACAAACATGGTTAAACAGGATTACAGGGGCTGAGTAATTGACAAGGGTGAGTGAGGTAAGTTTCAGCTCCTAGCATTGTTGCAAGCTTATGTCTTCCTAGAACTATGTAACCTACATGACTTTGCAAGGAGCTAGCTAAGTTGCAGATGCAGAATGATCATGAGGTTATTTCTAGCTAGGGGCACGTTTTCAAATTTTCCTCTTCACTAGAAGTTGAAAAAATTAAAATCAGGAGGCAAGAGGGCTGCCAGGTCCTAGATAGGACCCACAAGGGACCTGGGACCCACAAGGAACCTAGATAAGGCCTCTGACAGGCTTTGCCAGGTCTTAATCCTATCTGGCAAAAACCTGTGGGAATCCTAGTGACTGAGAGATCCACTTGTGGGAATTTTCCACCCATTTTATTAACTCTATACCAACTAGTAAGAAACATAGCCAAATAGCCACATGAAGTATTTAGGTTTAAATTAATTAAAATTAAATACGGTTAAAAATTCAATTCTTCAATAGACACACGTGCCTAGAAGCTACACTGTTAGCCCGATATAGAACTACTGGATGCTGCTACTATGAAGTCAGAGTGGAAGTAGCCAATGATACCCCCCTACTTAACCAACAAAGAAGATTCCCAAAGGCCTGTCAAACCAACCCACACACTTATGGTCAATCAATCTATGACAAAGGAAGCAAGAATATACAATAGAAAAAAGACAATCTCTTCAGTAAGTGGTGCTGGCAAAACAGGACAGCTACTTGTAAAGGAATGAAATTAGAACATCCTCTAGTACCACACACAAAAATAAACTCAAAATGAATCAGAGACTTAAATATAAGGCAAGAGACTACAAAACTCTTAGAGGAAAACAGGCAGAAAATTCTTTGACATAAATCTCAGCATTGTCCTCTTTGATCCACTTCCTGGAGTAATGAAAATAATAACAAAAATAAACAAATGGGACCTAATTAAACTTAAAAGCTTCTGCACAGTAAAGGAAGCCATAAACAAAATGAAAAGACAACCTACAGAATGGGAGAAAATATTTGCAAATGAAGTGACCGACAAGGGATTAACCTCCAAAATACACAAATAGCTCATGCAGCTCTTTGTCAAAAAAAAAAAAAAAAAAAAAACAAACCAAAACCCAAAGCAAAAGAACAACTCAATCAAAAAATGGGCAGAAGATCTAAACAGATACTTATCCAAAGAAGGCATACAGGTGGCCAAAAAGCACATGAAAAGATGCTCAATATCACTGATTATCAGATAAATGCAAATTATAGCTAAAATGAGCTAAATCACTGCACACTGGTCAGAAGGGCCCTTGTCAAAGTCTATAAACAATAAATGCGAGTGACAGTGTGGAGAAAAGGGAACCCTCCTTACACTACTGGTGGGAATGTAAATTGGTACAGTCACTATGGAGAACAGATTGCAGGGTCCTTGAAAAACTAAAAATAGAATTACCATATGATCTTGCAATTTCACTCCTGGGAATATACCTGAAGAAAATTCAAAAAGATACATGCATCCCAATGTTCATTGCAGCACTATTTGCTATAGACAAGACAAGGAAGCAACCTAAATGTCTATTGACAAAGTAATAGATAAAGAAGATGTGGCACCTATGTAAATGGACTATTACTCAGCTATAAAAAGGAACAAAATAATGGCATTTGCAGGAACAGAGATAGACCTAGAGATTTTCATACTGAATGAAGTAAGTCAGGCAGAGAAAAACAAATATCATATGATATCACTCATATGTGGAATCTAATTTTAAAAAGCAGTAAATGAATTTATTTACAAAACAGAAACAGACTCAAAAGACTTTGAAAACAAACTAATGATTACCCAAGGGGAAACTTGGTGGGGAAGGATAAATTAGGAACTTGGGCCTAACTACACACACTCCTATGTATAAAATAAATAACCAACAAGGACTACTGTATAGCATAGGAAACTCGACTCAATATTCTATAATAACTTGTATGAGAAAGAGTCTGAAAAAGAATGGATATATGGATATATATAACTGAATCACTTTGTATATCTGAAGCTAACACAACATTGTAAATCAATTATATTCCAATAAAATTATTTTTTTCTAAATGTTGAAATGGCAGACATCCCTGGTGGTCCAGTGGTTAAGAATCCACCTGCCAATTCAGGGGACATGGGTTCAATCCCTGGTCTGGGAACTAGGATCCCTCATGCTGGGAAACTAAACCTGTGCAACACAACTACTGAGCCCACACATTCTAGAGCCAGTTCTTCACAAGAAGAGAAGCCACCACAATAAGAAGCCCACCCACTGCAATTAGAGAGTAGACTTCCCTCTTTGCAACTAGAAAAAAGCCCATATGCAGCAACAAGGAGCCAATGCATGGCAAGGAAGACCCAACACAACTTTGTTGTTGTTCAACCTCTAAGTCATGTCTGACTTTCTGCAACCTCATGGCCTCTAGCATGCCAGGCTCCTCTAATCCTCCACTATCTCCCAGAAATTGCTCAAATTCATGTCCATTGAGTGAGTCAGTGATGCTATCTAGTCATCTCATCTTCTGCCGCCCCATTTTCCTTTTGCCTTCCATCTTTCCCAGCATCAGGAACTTTTCCAATGAGTTGGCTCTTTGCATCAGGTGGCCAAGTATTGGAGTTTCAGCTCCAGCATCAGTTCTTCCAATGAATATTCAGGGTTGATTTTCTTTAGGATTGACTGGTTTGATCTCCTTGCTACCCAAGGGACTCTCAAGAGTCTTCTCTAGCACCACAGTTTGAAAGCATCAATTCTTCAGTGCTCAACCTTCTTCATGGTCCAACTCTCACATCTGTACATGACTACTGGAAAAACCATAGCTTTGATGATAGGGACCTTTGTCAGCAAAGTGATGTCTTTGCTTTTTCATATGCTGTCTAGGTTTGTCATAGCTTTCTTTCCAAGGAGTGTCTTTCAATTTCATGGCTGCAGTCACTGTTCACAGTGATTTTGGAGAACAATAAAATAAAATCTCTCACTGCTTCCACTTTTTCCACTTCTATTTGCCATGAAATGGTGGGGCTGGATGCCATGATCTTAGCTTTTTGAATGTTGAAGTTCAAGTCAGCTTTTTCACTCTTCTTTCACCCTCATCAGGTAGAGTCTTGGGAATAAACATCAGGACTAAACAGAGTAACAATATACAGTCTTAATGTACTTCTTTCCCAATTTTGAATCAGTCTGTTGTTCCATGTCCATGTTGTTCCATGACTTCAAACTGTTGCTTCTTGACCTACCTACAGGTTTCTCAGGAGGCAGATAAGGTGGTTTGGTATTCCCATCACTTCAAGAATTTTCCACAGTTTGTTGTGATCCACATAGTCCAGAGCTTTTGTGTAGTCAATGAAGCATATGTAGATGTTTTTCTAGAACTCCTTTGCTTTCTCCATGACCTAATGAATGTCGGCAATTTGGTCTCTGATTCCTCTGCCTCTTTGAAAGCCAGCTTGTGCATCTGAAAGTTCTCAGTTCCCGTACTACTGAAGCCTGGCTTGAAGGATTTTAAGCACATCCTTGCTGGCATGTGAAATGAGCACAATTGTATGGTAGTTTGAACATTCTTTGACTTGCCCGTCTTTGGGATTGTAATGAAAACTGACTTTTCCAGTTCTGTGGCCACTGCTAAGTTTTCCAAATTTGCTGACATGTTGAATGTAGCACTTTTTACAGCATTATCTTTTAGGATTTGAAATAGCTCAGTTGGAATTACATCACCTCCATTAGCTTTGTCCATAGTAATGTGTCCTAAGGCCCGTTTGACTTCACACTCTAGGATGTCTGGCTCTAGATGAATGACCACACCATCATAGTTATCCAGGTCATTAAGACCTTTTTTGTACAGTACTTCTGTGTATTCTTGCCACTTCTTCTTAATCTCTTCTGCTTCTGTTAGGTCCTTACCATTTCTGTCTTTTATCATGCCCATCCTTGCATGAAGTATTCCCTTGACATCCCCAATTTTCTCAAAAAGATCTCTAGTCTTTCCCATTCTATTGTTCTCCTTGATTTCTTTGCACTGTTCACTTAAGGAGGGCTTATTATCTCTCCTTGCTACTCACTGGAACTCTGCATTCAGTTGAGTATATCTTCCCCTTTCTCTCTTGCCTTTCACTTTTCTTCTTTCCCCAGCTATTTTAAAGCCTCCTCTGACAATCACTTTGCCTTCTTTGCATTTCTTTTTCTTTTGGTAACTGCCTCCTGTACAGTGTTACAATTAGACCTGATTCCTTGAATCTACTTGTTACCTCTAGTATATAATCATAAGGGATTTGATTCAGGTCATACATGAATGGCCTAGTGGTTTCCCTACTTTCTTCAACTTAGGACTGAATTTTGCAATAAGAAGCTCATGATCTGAGCCATGCTTAGCTCCAGATTTTGTTTTTACTGACTGTATAGAGCTTCTCCATCTTTGGTTGCAAAGAACATAAACAATCTGATTTCAGTATTGACCATCTGGTGATGTCCATGTGTAGAGTCATCTCTTGTATTATTGCAAAAAGGTGTTTGTTATGACCAGCATGTTCTCTTGACAATATTTTGTTAGATTTTGCCCTGCTTCATTTTGTACCCCAAGGCCAAACTTGCCTGTTACTCCAGGTATCTCTTGACTTCCTACTTTTGCATCCCAATGTCATATGAGGAAAGTTAGTTAGTTATAGAAGGTCTTGTAAAATCTGTCAACTTCAGCTTCTTCAGCAACTGCTCCTCCCACCCCCAAAAAAGATTAAAGGAAAAGTCTGTCAAACCACATAGGAAATCTTTATACAGATTCTGCTGGTCACTTAGTCTTGGTTTTGGCTTTCAAGATCATGTCTGCTTGTAGTTGCTACACAGGTAAATGAACCAGTCCTCTCTCTCTCCTTCAAATTTAATTACATCCAATAATTTATTTTGCTCATTAAAAGACTGTGGGATGTTGCACTCAAAGAAACTCCTGGGCTGTTTAAAAGAGTTATTTTCTTTCTAGTGATAGATATAATGATGTTGGTTGCAATCAGGATTCACTTTTTATTGGTCACATGACACCACATGTCATGATATGTGTCTTAATATTTATTTTTTAATAATCTCACTTAAAAATTTTTTTGATCCACTAGTGCTTCACATAAGTGATACATGATGGATTCTTATATTTTTGGTTAGGTTTCATGTTCTTATCAATGTGATAGTTATTAATTAACATATCAGTTCTTTCATCTATCTATAGAGGAGGCATTAAGAAGAGTGAGGAGCTCTGGAGTCAAGTCAGAGAGCTGGATTTGAAACTTGGCCTCTATTACTCACTTAACACAAGTTATCTAACTTTTTTAAGCCCAAACATTCACTGTTTAATAGTCATTCACTTATTCATAAAATAAATAGTTTTAAAAAATAAACTAGAAATTGGGTAAATAATGGTGAAGAAAACAAGTGCTTTTTCTCTTTCACAATGGAGATAAAGATTCCTGCACCTCAAGGTGGAGTGTGCACTAAACGAAATAATATGTGCCAAGTGTTGAACAATAAATTGGCATAGCACTTGACAAATCCTAAAAAAATGAGGACATTTCATGTACTTATAGATACTTGAGCACCTTTTATGCACTAGCCTGTGCTGTCCAATTCAGTGGCCACAAGTCACATATGGCTATTAAGAATTTGAAATTCATACAACTTAGGATGAGCTGTACATGGAAGATATATACACCAGAATTCAAAAGAAAAGAAAAAGATATAAAATATCTCATAATAATTTTTATACTAATTACATGTTGATAATACATTTTAAATATATTGAGTTAGATGAAATACATTGTTAATTTCACCAGTTTCTTTTTACTGTTTTTTAACACAACAACTAGAAAACTTAACATTCTATATGTAGTGCATGTTTCATTTCTATTGGACAGCACTGTGATAGACAAGAGGCACTGTGAATACAAATATAACTAACTCAGGGTTCCTGCACTCCACGAGCAGCTAGAAACTGAGAGTAATTGTAATATAATGCAATAAGCACTCCTACAGCAGTAGAAAACTCAGCAGGGTAATGTACAAAGAGAGAAACAGTAAGAGAAAATGTCATGAAGAACAGTGCAGAAAGAAGTCTAACTGCAAGAGAAAAATTGATTCTAGGGAAAGGCATTTAATCAGGTTCTTTGCAGATGATTTGACTGATGCTAATGGTGATTGCAGGTATGAAATTAAAAGACGCTTACTCCTGGGAGGAAAGTTATGACCAACCTAGACAGCATATTGAGAAGCAGAGACATTACTTTGCCAACAAAGGTCCATCTAGTCAAGGCTATGGTTTTTCCAGTGGTCATGTATGGATGTGAGAGTTGGACTGTGAAGAAAGCTGAGTGCCAAAGAATTGATGCTTTTGAACTGTGGTGTTGGGGAAGACTCTTGAGAATCCTTTGGCCAGCAAGGAGATCCAACCAGTCAATCCTAAAGGAAATCAGTCCTGAATATTCATTGGAAGGACTGATGCTGAATCTGAAGCTCCAATATTTTGGCCACCTGATGCGAAAAACTGACTCATTGAAAAAGATCCTGATGCTGGGAAAGATTGAAAGCAGGAGGAGAAGGGGACAACAGAGGATGAGATGGCTGGATGGCATCACCGACTCGATGGACATGAGTTTGAGTGAACTCCGGGAGTTGGTGATAGACAGGGAGGCCTGGCATGCTGCAATTCATGGGGTTGCAAAGAGTTGGACACGACTGAATGACTGAACTGAACTGAATGGAGTTTCCAAAGCCCCTTGAATACCAGTGGAATTTAGACATAGTGGAGATATCTCAAGTGCACACAGAGTGGTGATAGTTCTGCCCAAATGAAGCAATTCTATGGGACTGGATCACTGAAAGAGTTCCTGTGACTTTGCAGGATACACTTTGGTAATTTTTAAAAAGAAGTATGTAGTACAGCTGGGGTAAAAAGTGCAGACAGCTAGAGAGAGCTGAGTCTTCTGGGCACAGCTCTCAGGGCCCTCTCTTAGTCTGTGGACTATGAACCACCAAGACAGGGGCGAGATGCAGCAGTCTCAGGGATGCTGAAGAACAGGTCTACCCAGGGGTCTTTTAGCCTCTGCACTAGGTAACTAAAACCAGTCTATGCAGCTGGTTAACCAGGTGCATCACTGTCTATCCTTATCTTGGCCCAGGAGCCAGACTTCCAGGCTTCTCTGGAATAAGCATAGAGTTACTCAAATTACACAGAAAGTTCATGTGTCCATTTAGCCTTCCATCCCCAAAGAATAAACGATGCAGGATTTCATTTAGGAAAAGACTCTTAGGTAGCCTCTAAGATGGTCCATAGTGATCGCTTCACCTTCTTTTTTTAAAAAAAAAATTTATTTATTTGCCTGTATTGGGTCTTAGTTGCAGCATGGAGGATCTTTCATTGAGATGCACAGACTCTAGTTGTGGCACACGGATTCTTTATACATTAATACTTGAGGTGTTGCAGGAAGGTGGACCCTTCCAGGGCCCAAATAGGGCTCTTGCCTAACACTCAGAAATTAATTGTCCGAGGAGACATATATACTGACAAAGCAAGAGATTTTATTGGGAAGGGGTGCTCAGGCAGAGAGCAGTAGGGTAAGTAACCCAGGAGAACTGCTCTGCCATGTGGCTCGCAGTCTCAGGTTTTATGGTGATGGGATTAGCTTCCGGGTTGTCTTTGGCCAATCCTTCTGACTCAGAGTCCTTCCTGGTGGTGCACCCATTCCTCAGCCAAGATGGATGCCAGTGAGAAGGATTCTGGGAGGTGGTTGGACACTTGTCTCCTTTTGACCTTTCTTGAACTCTTCTGGTTGGTGGTGGCTTACTAGTTCCAAGTTCTTTATGAGGACCTCCTGTCATAAAGTAACTCATGCAAGTGGTTACTATGGTGCCTGGCCAGGGTGGGCAGGTGCTTTCTCTAACAGTGGCACTTGGCAGACAAGATCTTAGTTCCCTGACCAGGGATCAAACCTGCATCCCTTAAAGGCAGATTCTTAGCCTTGCATTCAAAGGCTTCCAGGGAAGTCTCCCTTATTTATACCCTTGGATAACCCCCTCATCTTCAGTGCACCTTGAACCTGGCGATCTACTCCTAACAAATAAAACAGCAAAAATAATAGGATGTCACTTCTGAGAATAAGTTACAAAAAGATTGCGACTTTCATCCTTCCAGCTCTTTCTCACATCCATGTTCTATTGTTTTGACAAAAGTTAGCTGCCATTTTGTGTTGCAGGGAAAAGCCAATTCTGAATCCATGTTGAAACTGTTTCTTTGACTTGCTTTACATTGCTTTTGTTATTATAATCATGAATAATGGCCTGCCTCAGAGGACCCTGCCCCAAGAAGAGATGGCAAGAATACACAGAAGAACTACACAAAAAAGATCTTAATGACACAAATAGAGACGATGGTGTGCTTATTCATCTAGAGCCAGCCATCCTGGAGTGCAAAGTCAAGTGGGCCTTAGGAAGCATCCCTAAAAACAAAGCTAATGGAGGTGATGGAATTCCAGCTGAGCTATTTCAAATCCTAAAAAATGATGCTGTGAAAGTGCTGTGCTCAATATGCCATCAAATATGGAAAACACAGCAGTGGCCACAGGACTGGAAAAGGTCAGTTTTCATTACAATCCCAAAGAAAGGCAATGCCAAAGAGTGCTCAAACTACTGAACAATTGCACTCATTTCACATACTAGCAAAGTAATGCTCAAAATTCTCCAAGCAAGGCTTCAATATTACCTGAACTGAGAATTCCAGCTGTTCAAGCTGGATTTAGAAAAGGCAGAGGAACCAGAGATCAAATTGCCAACATCCATTGGATCATAGAAAAAGCAAGAGAATTCCAGAAAAACATCTACTTCTGCTTCATTGACTGTGCTAAAGCCTTTGACTGTGTGGATTACAGTAAACTGTAGAAAATTCTTGAAGAGATGGGAATACCAGACCACCTGACCTGCCTCCTGAGAAATCTGTATGCAGGTCAAGAAGCAACAGTTAGAACTGGACATGGAAAAATAGACTGGTTCTAAATTGGGAAAGGAGTACGTCAAGGATGTATGTTGTCACCCTGCTTATTTAACTTATATGCAGAGTACATCATGCAAAATGCCACACTGGATGAAGCACAAGCTGGGATCAAGATTGCCAGGAGAAATATCAATAACCTCAGATATGCAGATGACATCACCCTAATGGCAGAAAGCAAAAAGGAACTAAAGAGCCTCTTAATGAAAGTGAAGGAGGAGAGTGAATAAGCTGGCTTCAAACTCAGCATTCAAAAAACAAAGATCATGGCTTCTGGTCCCATCACTTCATGGCAAATAGATGGGGAAAAATGGAAACGTGAGAGACTTTATTTTGGGGGGGGGGCTCGAAAATCACTGCAGCCATGAAATTAAAAGACACTTGCTCCTTGGAAGAAAAACTATGACAAACCTGCTGCTGCTGCTGCTAAGTCACTTCAGTTGTGTCCAACTCTGTGCAACCCCATAGACGGC
Source organism: Bos mutus (assembly GCF_027580195.1). Lineage (NCBI taxonomy): Eukaryota > Metazoa > Chordata > Mammalia > Artiodactyla > Bovidae > Bos > Bos mutus. Next base: position 96,918,919 of record NC_091621.1, read on the forward strand.
AGCCCACCAGGCTCCCCCGTCCCTGGGATTCTCCAGGCAAGAACACTGGAGTGGGTTGCCATTTCTTTCTCCAATGCATGAAAGTGAAAAGTGAAAGTGAAGTCGCTCAAACCTAGACAGCATATTAAAAAGCAGAGACATTTACTTTGCCAACAAAAGTTCATTTGGTCAGTGCTATGGTTTTTCCAGTAGTCATGTATGGACATGAGAGTTGGACCATAACACAGGCTGAACACTGAAGAACTGATACTTTTGAACTGTGGTATTGAGAAGACTCTTGAGAGTCCCTTGGACTGCAAGGAGATCAAACCAGTCAATCCTAAAAGAAATTAACCCTGAATATTCCTTAGAAGGACTGATGCTGAAGTTCCAATATTTTGGCCACCTGATGTGAAGAGATGACTCATTGTAAAAGACCATGATGCTGGGAAAGATTGAAGGCAAAGAAGAGGGCAGCAGAGGATGAGATGGTTAGATAGCATCACTGACTCAACAGACACGAATTTGAGCAAACTCTGGGAGATAGTGAAGGACAGGGAAGTCTGGCATGCTTCAGTCCATGGGTTGCAAAGAGTTGAACACGACTGAGATACTGAAACATCAAGGCCTCACTGTTAAATTAAAGTGACTTTGTTCAGCTCACAGAGAAATAATCTAACCCTGCCCACCTGTGAACAGCTGCAAGAAAGAAAAGATGAACACATCCCTTCCAGAAGTTGGCCATTCCCAGAGATTTTTTGCAAGACTGATGACCCTTTTCACTTTACTTCCTCATTGTCTCTCTCTCTACTCTGCCTTCAACTTTAGCTCATCACCGCTTCTCTCTATGGTTCTGTAAAGAACCTGGCATCCAGGCTCCAATAAGTTAGCTATTTGGTGACTCAGCTGGTAAAGAATCCACCTGCAGTGCAGGAGACCTGGGTTCGATCCTTGGGTTGGGAAGATCCCCTGGAGAAGGGAAAGGCTACCCACTCCAGTATTCTGGCCTGGAGAATTCCATGGAGTTAATAGTTATAGTCCATGGGGTTGCAAAGAGTTGGATATGACTGAATGACTTTCACTTTCACTTTGAGACATTAGTCTGCCATCTCCTTGGTGAGATGGCTTTCTGAATAAAGTCATATTCCTTGCCTCAACAGCTCATCTCTTGGAATTATCGTCCTGTCGTGTGGCAAGCAAAGTGAGCTTGGACTTGGAAGCTGTGGTAGAGAATGAAGAGACCTGCATGGCAAAGAATTGAAAGAGGTTCCAGGCCAATGCCTATAAGGAACTAAGGCTCTCAGTCAATCTGACAGCTTGAGAAGCCTGAATCCTGCCAAAAATCATATGAGTGAACTTAGAAGTGGATCCTTTCAGTCAAGCCTTCAGGTGAGACCACAAGCCCAGCCAACACTTTGACGGCAGCCTTATGACAGACCTTGAGAGCACTCAGTTAAGCCACTTCCAGACTTCTGACCCACAGAACTGTGGCACAGTAAATGCTTACTGTTTTGAGCCCTGCACGATGACAGTAATGTATGCAAGGATCTAACAATGAGCTGATCAGATCAGATCAGATCAGTCGCTCAATCGAGTTTGACTCTTTGCGACCCCATGAATTGCAGCACGCCAGGCCTCCCTGTCCATCACCAACTCCCGGAGTTCACTCAGACTCACGTTCATTGAGTCAGTGATGCCATCCAGCCATCTCATCCTCTGTCGTCCCCTTCTTCTGCCCCCAATCCCTCCCAGCATCAGAGTCTTTTCCAATGAGTCAACTCTTTGCATGAGGTGGCCAAAGGACTGGAGTTTCAGCTTTAGCATCATTCCTTCCAAAGAAATCCCAGGGCTGATCTCCTTCAGAATGGACTGGTTGGATCTCCTTGCAGTCCAAGGGACTCTCAAGAGGCTTCTCCAACACCACAGTTCAAAAGCATCAATTCTTCGGCACTCAGCCTTCTTCACAGTCCAACTCTCACATCCATACATGACCACAGGAAAAACCATAGCCTTGACTAGATGAACTTTTGTTGGCAAAGTAATGTCTCTGCTTTTGAATATGCTATCTAGGTTGGTCATAACTTCCCTTCCAAGGAGTAAGAGTCTTTTAATTTCATGGCTGCAGTCACCATCTGCAGTGATTTTGGAGCCCAGAAAAATAAAATCTGACACTGTTTCCACTGTTTCCCCATCTATTTCCCATGAAGTGGTGGGACTGGATGCCATGATCTTCGTTTTCTGAATGTTGAGCTTTAAGCCAACTTTTTCACTCTCCACTTTCACTTTCATCAAGAGGTTTTTGAGTTCCTCTTCACTTTCTGCCATCAGGGTGGTGTCAGCTGCATATCTGAAGTTATTGATATTTCTTCTGGCAATCTTGATTCCAGCTTGTGTTTCTTCCAGTCCAGCGTTTCTCATGATGTACTCTGCATAGAAGTTAAATAAGCAGGGTGACAATATACAGCCTTGATGTACTCCTTTTCCTATTTGGAACCAGTCTGTTGTTCCATGTCCAGTTCTAACTGTTGCTTCCTGACCTGCATACAAATTTCTCAAGAGGCAGGTCAGGTGGTCTGGTATTCCCATCTCTTTCAGAATTTTCCACAGTTTATTGTGATCCACACAGTCAAAGGCTTTGGCATAGTCAATAAAGCAGAAATAGATGCTTTTCTGGACCTCTCTTGCTTTTTCTATGATCCAGCGGATGTTGGCAATGTGATCTCTGGTTCCTCTGCCTTTTCTAAAACCAGCTTGAACATCAGGAAGTTCACGGTTTACATATTGCTAAAGCCTGGCTTGGAGAATTTTGAGCATTACTTTACTAGCGTGTGAGATGAGTGCAATTGTGCGGTAGTTTGAGCATTGTTTGGCATTGCCTTTCTTTGGGATTGGAATGAAAACTGACCTTTTCCAGTCCTGTGGCCACTGCTGAGTTTTCCAAATTTGCTGGCATATCGAGTGCATCACTTTCACAGCATCATCTTTCAGGATTTGGAATAGCTCAACTGGAATTCCATCACCTCCACTAGCTTTGTTTGTAGTGATGCTTTCTAAGGCCCACTTGACTTCACATTCCAGGATGTCTGGCTCTAGGTCAGTGATCACACCATCGTGATTATCTGGGTTGTGAAGATCTTTTTTGTACAGTTCTTCTGTGTATTCTTGCTATCTGTTCTTAATATCTTCTGCTTCTGTTAGGTCCATACCATTTCTGTCCTTTATCAAGCTCATCTTTGCATGAAATGTTCCTTTGGTATCTCTGATTTTCTTGAAGAGATCCCTAGTCTTTCTCACTCTGTTGTTTTCCTCTATTTCTTTGCATGGATCACTGAAGAAGGCTTTCTTATCTCTTCTTGCTATTCTTTGGAACTCTGCATTCAGATGTTTATATCTTTCCTTTTCTCCTTTGTTTTTCGCTTCTCTTCTTTTCACAGCTATTTGTAAGGCCTCCCCAGACAGCCATTTTGCTTTTTTGCATTTCTTTTCCATGGGGATGGTCTTGATCCCTGTCTCCTGTACAATGTCACGAACCTCCATGTATAGTTCATCAGGCACTCTATCTATCAGATCTAGGCCCTTGAATCTATTTCTCACTTCCACTGTAGGATCATAAGGGATTTGATTTAGGTCATACCTGAATGGTCTAGTGGTTTTCCCTACTTTCTTCAATTTAAGTCTGAATTTGGCAATAAGGAGTTTATGGTCTAAGCCACAGTCAGCTCCTGGTCTTGTTTTTGCTGATAGTACATTCCAAATATAGAAAGTTGGTAGGTTGTACCGAGTCGTAAATGAAGAAAGAGAGGCAGTAAGCAAAGTTAAGGTCATACTGACACAGGAAAAAGTTAAGGTAGAAAAGCACAAGGCCGCTAGAAATTTTAAGTGCAAAGCCAAATACAGGTGGAAGCTGAAGGACAGTCTGAGTACTATGCTGGGATTATTTAGAAGGCATATTCTGGCCAATTAGTCCAGTACTTATATTCATGGAGAAAGGGCAAGTGTTGACAATATTCACCATGGAACAGAAATGCTTCTTGGTAACTGTATGCAATTGTTAATTTTAGTATTTGAGGTCAAATTAGAGGATTTTTGATGATTATATTCTTAGGCGCTATTTTATTAGCATAAAAGCTGTTTAATCTTAAATTAATTTTCTATAGTTCGGTTTTCTCATATGTATAAACAAGGACAATGTAACTTCCTGGTTTACTGTGAATATTAACTTTTCATTAATGAGAGACAATGAGTATGGGTTAATTAATAAACAGTGTACTTGAATCTGACCAGAAAAATTAACTATTCATACATTTTGTTTTCTCCAAGATTCTCTGAAACATCTAAAAAGAACTGAGAGATTTCCTTGATGGTTCAGTGATTAAGACTCCACGCTCCCAATGGAGGGGGCATGGGTCAATCCCTGGATGGGGAAATAAAATCCTGCAAGAGGCAGGGCACAGCCAAAAAACAACAACAACAACAAAAAAACTACAATGTGAAAGTGTTAAGGAACACAAGTTCAAGTTCATGTGCTTCCTGCACAGTAAGGCCAAACAAACCAAAACATTGAAGTTGGGAACTAAGAAATGTTTATTGCAAGGCCATAGAAAAAGATGGGTGGCTCCTGCTCCCCAAACCCCAAACTCCCAGAAGGGTTTCAGCAAAGCAATTTTGAAGGCAAGTGAGGCAGGGGTGAGGTTGGTTATTGCAGACTTCTTGGTGCAGGAATTCTTTGTTCTTGCAGAGGTCCGGGAAGGTCAGGTCATGAAGTTTCCATAAATCTCCAACAAGACAATTGTTATTCTCTGTTTTGCAACTTTTTACCTCTATATGAATGGAATCTCAAAGATCATAGCCTTGAGAATAAAATGTCCTGTATATTTCAGGCTATATGCAACATTATTAACTCAAAGCAAAAGCAGTAGAAAATAAAAGTTAAAGTTAAAAAAAAAAAAAACAGATATGATATGGAGTCAGATTTGTTCTCTGTAACAAAAGGCCTGGGGCTTCTTTGGTAGCTTAGCAGAAAAGAATCAGCCTGCATTGCAGAAGCCAAAGGAGACAAGGCTTCGATCCCTGGGTGAGGCAGACACCCTGGAGGAGGGCATGGCAACCCACTCCAGTATTCTTGCCTGGAGAATCTCATGGGCATAGGAGCCTGGTGGGCTACAGTCCATAAGGTCGAAAAGAATAGGACATGACTGAAGCAACTTAGCACACACACACGCATAACAAAAGGCCTAGCGAAAATCTAGAAAAGTTTCTACTATTTTTCATCATAATTCATTTTTTATTGTTCAGTGATTACAATCTTAATTCATTGCATTATTATTATTGTTATCTTAGTTATGAAAATATTCCCACCACCAAGTCTATTGAAATTTTCATAATCTCATGTTTTTTATATCTGAAGGTTTTTACTTACTTATTTTTATTGAAGTATAGTTGATTTAATGCTTTTGAACTGTGGTGTTGGAGAAGACTCTTGAGAGTCCCTTGGACTGCAAAGAGATTCAACCAGTCGATCTTAAAGGAAATCAGTCCTGACTATTCATTGGAAAGACTGATCCTGAAGCTGAAACTCCAGTACTTTGGCCACCTGATGGAAAGAACTGACTTATTGAAAAAGACCCTGATGCTGGGAAAGATTGAAGGCAGGAGGAGAAGGGGACAACAGGATGAGATGTTTAGATGGCATCACTGACTTGATGGACATGAGTTTGGGCAGGCTCCTGGAGTTGGTGATGGACAGGGAGGCCTGGCATGCTGCAGTCCATGGGGTCTCAAAGAGTCAGACACGACTGAGCAACTAACTGAACTGATAGTTGATTTACAATGTTGTATTAATTTCAGGTTTTACAGTAAAGTGATTTAGTCATATATATATATATATATATATTGACATATATATTTTTGCCATATTCTTTTCCATATGGGATTCCCTGGTAGCTCAGCAGGTAAAGAATCTGTCTGCAATGTAGGAGACCCCGGTTCAATTCCTGGGTTGGAAAGATCTGCTGGAGAATGGATAGGCTACCCACTCCAGCGTTCTTGAGCTTCCCTGTGGCTCAGCTGGTAAAGAATCTACCTGCAATGTGATAAACCTGGGTTCAATCCCTGGGTTGGGAAGATCCCCTGGAGAAGGGAAAGGCTATCCATTCCAGTATTCTGGCCTGGAGAATTCCATGGACTATATAGTCCATGGGGTCGCAAAGAGTCGGACATGACTAAGCAACTTTCACTTTCACTAAAGTGATACCACATGATGTTTGTCTTTTTCTCTCTGACTTACTTCACTTAATATGATAACCTCTGCTGCTGCTGCTAAGTCCCCGCAGTCGTGTCCGACTCTGTGAGACCCCAGAGAGGGCAGCCCACTAGGCTCCTCTGTCCCTGGGATTCTCCAGGCAAGAATACTGGATTGGGTTGCCATTTCCTTTTCCAATGCATAAAAGTGAAAGTGAAGTCGCTCAGTTGTGTCCTACTCTTAGCGACCCCATGGACTGGAGCCTACCAGGCTCCTCCATCCATGGGATTTTCTAGGCAAGAGTACTGGAGTGGGGTGCCATCTAGGTCCATCCATATTGCGGCAAGTGGAATTATTTCATTCTTTTTAATGGCTGAGTAACATTCTATTGCATATACATGCTATCCACATCTTCTTCATCCATACATATGTCAACAGACATTTAGGTTGCTTCCATGTCTTGGCTATTGTAAATAGTGCTGAGGAGGTTGTCTGAGGAGGCCTTACAGATAGTTGAGAAAAGAGAGGGGAAAGACATTAGAGAAAAGGAAAGATATACCCACCTGAATGCTGAGTTCTAAAGAATAGCAAGGAGAGAAAAAGCCTTCTTAAGTGAGCAATGCAAAGATAGACAAAAACACTAGAATGGGAAAGATTAGCGATCTCTTCAAGAAAATTAAATATGAAGGAAACATTTCATAGGCACAATAATGGACAGAAATGGTACGGACCTAGCAGAAGCAGAAGATACTAAGAAGAGGTGGCAACAGTACACAGAAGAACTGTACAAAAAGGTCTTAATGACCCAGATAACCATGATGGTGTGATCATTCACCTAGAGCCAGACATCCTGGAGTGTGAAGTCAAGGGGGGTCCTAGGAAGTATTACTACAAAGTTCGTGGAGGTGATGCAATTCCAGCTGAGTTATTTCAAATCCCCAAAGTTAAAGTGCTACACTCAATAAGTCAGCAGACTTGGAAAACTCAGCAATGGCTACAGAACTGGAAAAGGTCAGTTTTCATTCCAATCTCAAAGAAGCGCAGTGCCAAAGAATGTTCAAACTATTGTACAGTTGTGTTCATTTCACATGCCTGTAAGGTTATGCTCAAAATCCTTCAAGGTAGGCTTTAGCCATACGTGAATGAAGAACTTCCAGATGTACAGCTGGGTTTGGAGAAGGCAGAGGAACCGGAGATCAAATTGCCAACATTTGTTGGATCATAGAGAAAACAAAGGAATTCTAGAAAAACATCTACTTCATTGTTTATGGTTAAGCCTTTAATGTGTGGAATCACAAGAAACTATGGAAAATTCTTGAAGAGATGAGAATATCAGACCACCTTACCTGCCTCTTGAGAAACTTATATGCAGGTCAAGGAGCAACAGTTAGGATGGGACATAGAGCAATGAACTAGTTCAAAATTGGGAAAGGAGTATGTCAAGGCTGTATATTGTCATCCTGTTTATTTAACTTATATACAGAGTACATCATGTGAAATGCCAGGCTGGATGAAGCTCAAGCTGGAATCAAGATTGTCGGGAGAAATATCAATAACCTCAGATATGCAGATGACATCACCCTAATGGCAGAAAATGAAGAGGAACTAAAGAGCCTTTCCATGAATGTGGAAAAGGAGAGTGGAAAAAAAAAAAAAAACTGGCTTAAAACTCAACATTCAAAAAACTAAGATCATGACATCCAGTCCCATCATTTCATGGCAAATAGATGGGGGAAAAATGGAAAGAGTGAAGGACTTTATTTTCTTGGGCTTCAAAATCACTGTGGACAGTGATGTAGCCATGAAATTAAAAGACAGTTGTTCTTGGAAGAACTATGACAAACCAATACATGATATTAAAAAGCAGGCTGACAAAGGTCTGCATAGTCAAAGCTATGGTTTTTCCAATAGTTGTGTACATATGTGAGGGTTGAACAATAAAGAAGGCTGAACCCTGAAGAATTGATGCTTTTGAATTGTGGTGCTGGAGAAGACTCTTGAGAGTCCCTTGGACAGCAAAGACATCAAACCAGTCAATCATAAAGGAAATCAACCCTGAATATTTTTTGGAAAGGCTGATGTTGAAGTTGAAGCTATGATATTTTGGCCACCTGATGTGAAAAGCCACCTCACTGGAAAAGACCCTGATGCTGGGAAAGATTGAAGGCAGAAGAAGAAGAGTAGATGAAGGGTGAGATAGTTGAATGATATCACTGACTCAATGGACATGAGTTTGAGCAAGCTCCAGGAGATGGTGAAGGACAGGAAAGCCTTGCGTGCTGCAGTCCATGGGGTTGCAGAGTCGGACACAACTGAGCGACTGAACAACAGCAACAGGAACATTAAGATGCCTCTGTGTTTTCAAATTAGCGTTTTTGTGTTTCCTGGATATATATCTAGGAGTGGGATTGCTGGATCACATGGTGACTCTGTTTTTAGTTTTGGAGGAACCTCTATGCTGTTCTCCTTGTCGTCTGCACATATTTATTAATATATTCCCACTAACAGTGTAGGAAGGTTCTCTTTTCTGTATACCCTCTCCAGACATCTTTTCATGTGCCTGTTGGCTATCAGTATATCTTCTTTGGAGAAATGTCTATTTAGATCTTCTGCCCATTTTTTGATTGGGTTTTTGTTTTTTTGATATTGAGTTGTATGAGCTGTTTGTGTATTTTGGAAATTAAGCACTTGTCGATTGCATCATTTGCAAATATTTTCTCCCATTCTGGAGGTTCTGTTTTCATTTTGTTTATGGTTTCCTTTGCTGTGCAAAAGCTTTTAAGTTTAATTAGGTCCCATTTGTTTATTTTTGCTTTTACTTCCGTTATTCTAGGAGACAGAGTCAAAAAAATATTATTGCAATTTATGTCAAAGAATGTTCTGCCTATATTTTCTTCCAGGAGTTTCATAGTTCACATTTAGGTCTTTAATCCATTTTGAGTTTATATTTGTGTGTGGTGATAGAGAATGTTCTAATCTCATTCTTTCACATGTAGCTGACCTTTTCCCCTACAACCACTTATCTAAAAGACGTTCTTTTCTCTACTGTATATACTTGCCTCCCACCATGTACTGAATTAGTACATCCATCACCTCAAATATTTGTCTTCTTTGTTGTTAAACCATTTAAATTCTACTCTTTTAGCAAATTTCAATTATATAAGACAATTTCAATTACCATTTAATATAATGTTATTAACATAGTTACCATGTTTTACATTCGATCTTCTATCTTATTCATTTCATAGCTGAAAGTTTGTACTTTTATCAAATTTTCCCTATTCCTCCACCTCCCAGTCCCTGGTAAACACTTATCTACTCTGTTTCTATGAATTTAACTTTTTTTTTTTTTTTTTTAGATTTTGCATGTAAGTGATACCATGCTGAATGTGTTTCCTCTGTCTTTCATGTTTCACTTAATATAACGCTGTCAAGTTTCATCCAAGTTGTTGCAAATGTGAGGATTTTCTTCTTCCTCCTAGCTGAATAACGTTCCATGTATGTATCTTCCTTATACATTCATCTGTTGGACACAAGTAATTTCCATATTTTGGCTATTGTGAATAATGCTGCAATGAACATGCAAGTGTAGATATCTCTTAGATATTCTGTTTTCATTACCTTTGAGTATATACCCAAAAGTCGGGTTACTGGATGATGTTGTAGTTCTATTTTTTGATTTTTGAGAAACCTCCATACTGCTTCTATAGGGACTATACCCTATACATTCCCACCGATAGTACACAGTAGTTCCCTTTCTCTATATCCTTGCCAACACTTGTCATCTCTGGTCTTCTTGATGATAGCCATTTTAATAGACATGAAGTAATAGATATCTCATTGTCATTTTGACTTGCATCAGGGAAATCCCTGATGATTAGTGATGCTGAGCACCTTTTCATGTACTTTTTGGCCATTTGTGTGTATCCTTTGGAAAAATCTCTATTCAGATCCTCTACTCATTTTAAAATTCAATTAATAAATATATAATGATTTTATAAATAAATCCTAATTCATTGAAAAATGTAAATGCACATTATTTCCATACTCCTTTTCTTTGACCCAGATCAAAGTTTTTCTAAATTTCTCTTTACAGTTAATGTCTGCGTAGCATGACTGGATGAGGTCCAGATTCCAATTCTTATGGCTAGTCCAATATAAAGTTTTCAGGCAGCCCGTGTCAAAATCCGGAAACTGTTGAAAATAAAACCAAATCAATAAAGCTGTATCCAGTAAGAGTTTATTGTGCATAGAAGAATAGTTTTAAAACCGGGAGTTTTCAGGTGAACAGTGGCATTAAGCACAGAGACATGTTATAGGATGGCTTATACGTTGAAACGGAGAAGGCAATGGCACCCCACTCCAGGACTCTTGCCTGGAAAATCCCATGGATGGAGGAGCCTGGTAGGCTGCAGTCCATGGGGTCGCTAAGAGTAGGACACAACTGAGTGACTTCACTTTCACTTTTCCCTTTCATGCATTGGAGAAGGAAATGGCAACCCACTCCAGTGTTCTTGCCTGGAGAATCCCAGGGACGGGGGAGCCTGATAGCCTGCCGTCTATGGGGTCGCACAGAGTCGGACACAACTGAAGTGACTTAGCAGCATACATTGAAAACACAAAAACTAGTTAATCTTTATAATCATTGGTTATAGCAGTGGGGTTTTTCCAAATGACAGGGATTTGTTAAAGTGGTCTTCATATGCCATTTTGGGCAACCTTAAACAATTTAGGTCAATTTAGGTTTAGTTTATGATTTTCAGGGGCATTTACAATCCACGTTAAGTTTCGCTTACTCTGCAGAATAAGCTATACTAGGTGTTGCTTACGTAGCTTAACTGGTTCTGTCTGCTCAGGAAATTTTCAAGTGTGATCTCAATTTTGTATTTTAACAACTTTATTCTTGTTCACTCGAGAAATGAACTTAAATGCTTTCCCTTACACAATGAGCAATTAAGGAAGGATATAACACACCTGCCCACCAAAAGCATAAGCAGACAAGTATAAAATTAAAAGTTAAATTTGAACCATGTGATGCTGAAGCAAAATTATCTCATACAGCATCTCATCCAACCTTCATTTGAGGATGAAACTTTTAGTTAATGAAAGAGCCTGAATGAGAACTCAAGTTGCCTCATTATATTCATTGGTCATTGAATTACCATATATTTATTAAGCACAACATTGTGCCAGACACTAGTGAGTGCTCATTAGACAAAAAGAACAAGAGAGATAAGGTTTCAGCCCTTGCCAAGCTTACAATCCAGTGGGGAACAGACTACAAAAATTGAATAAGGAAACTGTATCATAATAAATTGCATTAATGCTATAAAGATAAAAGTAAGAGTGCTCTATAAAAGAAAAAAGGAGGGGAAATAACTAAAACAGATCAGATGGCTAAGTTTCTCTTAAAAGAGATAACATTTAAGTAGAAAACTAAAGGATGCTAGAGAGCCTACTATGGTTGTTTCAGGGAAAAGCTTCAGGAAGAGGGAAGACCATGTGAAAGCCTGGGATAGGAATCAGATCAGATCAGATCAGTCACTCAGTCGTGTCTGACTCTTTGTGACCCCATGAATTGCAGCACACCAGGCCTCCCTGTCCATCACCAACTCCCGGAGTTCACTCAGACTCACGTCCATCGATCGAGTCGGTGATGCCATCCAGCCATCTCATTCTCTGTCGTCCCCTTCTTTTCTTGCCCCCAATCCCTCCCAGCATCAGAGTCTTTTCCAATGAGTCAACTCTTCACTTGAGGTGGCCAAAGTATTGGAGTTTCACCTTCAGCATCATTCCTTCCAAAGAAATCCCAGGGCTGATCTCTTTCAGAATGGACTGGTTGGATCTCCTTGCAGTCCAAGGGACTCTCAAGAGTCTTCTCCAACACCACAGTTCAAAAGCATCAATTCTTCGGCGCTCAGTCTCCTTCACAGTCCAACTCTCACATCCATACATGACCACAGGAAAAACCATAGCCTTGACTAGACAAACCTTTGTTGGCAAAGTAATGTCTCTGCTTTTCAATATGCTATCTAGGTTGGTCATAACTTTTCTTCCAAGGAGTAAGCGTCTTTTAATTTCATGGCTGCAGTCACCATCTGCAGTGATTTTGGAGCCCAGAAAAATAAAGTCAGCCGTTGTTTCCACTGTTTCCCCATCTATTTCCCATGAAGTGATGAGATGAACCTGTGTATTCCAGAACTAGAGAAAAGACCTGGATACTAGGAGCTCAGTGAGTAAAGGGTGCAGCTTGTTTTGTCTTTGCTGCTGCTGCTGCTGCTAAGTCCCGTCAGTCGTGTCCGACTCTGTGCAACCCCATAGACGGCAGCCTGCCAGGCTCCGCCGTCCCGTCTCTGGGATTCTCCAGGCAAGAACACTGGAGTGGGGTGCTGTTTCCTTCTCCAATGCATGAAAGTGAAAAGTGAAAGTCAAGTCACTCAGTCGTGTCCGACTCTTTGCGATCCCATGGACTGCAGCCCACCAGGCTCCTCCGTCCATAGGATTTTCCAGGCAAGAGTATTGGAGTGGGTTTCCATTGCCTTCTCCATGTTTTGTCTTTAGCATCCTTAAAAAAAAAAAAAAAAAACTTATGCTGCAACCCAGTAAATAAAATACCTGAGAATACCCTCTTCTCTGGGGCTTCCTTGGTGGCTCAGTGGTAAAAAATCTGCCTGCCAATGCAGGATATGTGGGTTTGATCCCTGGGTCAGGAAGATCCCCTGGAGAAATGGCAACCCACTCCAATATTTTTGCCTGGGAAATCCTACGGACAGAGAGCCTGGTGGGCTACATTCAATAGTGTCACAAAGAGTCCAATGCGACTAAACAACAGCTTCTATGATGGAAAAGCTGGGTGGAATTCGACCTAAATGAAGGCATTAGCATGTGAAGGGACCAGAACTATGCCTGGTTCATAATAGGTACTCAACAAATGTTGGCTTCAAAAAAGACAAGAATAAGAAGCCTTATTCTTCCTCCCTCAACTTTCCAGGTGTCCCCTCAGGAGACTCAGAGAAATACCTCAGCTTCCAAAGAACAGAGCTTGATAATCACTGCACTGTTGCTGCTGCTTCACAGAAGAGTATGAATTTCTGAAACTATTGTTCATAAAATCAACTTAATACAAGGAGTATGAAGGAACCTTGATTAGTGAGGAATTCTGATTAAAAGTTGCTTATGGGTCTTGATTTATGGAGAATCTTGAACAACACATAATGGTAAGAGAGAAGTAGCAATGTGAAGAATCTCAGATAAGGCCCAACTGGTGCAGTAAATGAAGTAAAAATGAGAGCAAACAAGAAAAGATAGCTAGATGGCAAAATGCAATCTGGTCCAGTGCTTCTCAAACATTCAAGCATAAGGATCACCTGAAAAAGTAAAAACAGCTCCAGAGCTTCTGATTTAGCAGATCCGAGCTGGGTCTTGAGAATTTGTACTTCTAACAAGTTTCTAAATGATTCTGGTACCTCACTTTGAGAACCACTGGTCTAGATCCTAGAAACCTGAAAAAATTAAAAAGAAGCAAATGGAGGGACAGGTCATACTCAACTATGAGGTCCTTTTGACTGAGTCTCACACAGTCACAGGGGGGTGAGGGTCAGCCACTCAGTGTACTCTCCCTGCCAAGTTACAGTGAAAGCATGTCTGTGAAGCCCTGCTCTATGCGTTCAATCCGCTGTCACTTTAGAGGCCCAGAGCACACCTAGCCAACAAGTTCTTTCAGTTAATCAGGATAAGAGTCAGTCTCACAGACCCCAAATCCTCTGAGCTGATGGCTGGATGCAGGTTGTTTGGGGATCAAGATTTGGATACTGTCCTTTAGGTCTACAGACTTCCAGAGCTCTGTTCACAAAAGCATGGGAACATTCCTAAACTATTTCAGCCAATCCACTTTTCTTGAATATCACTAATTACACTAATAAAAATCCATTTTTAAAACTCACTATGATAATTTGTAAAGATGCTGGGCTTTTAGAAGCAGAGAACTCAAGTTTGTAGTGCTAACTTCTAGATTATGGCCTTCCTAGTAAAATGCTAGATACCCCTTTGGTGCGCTACCTGATAGGACACCTACTCTGCTTATCCTAATGTGTTTGATGACAATTACTTTGTAAGGGTCACAAGACATTGTAAGGCGAGCACGAGAAAAAAAAGAGCGAGCCAGGAAGTCAGGCAGAGAAAGATTTGTTACAGGAAGAAAAAAAGTGACTGGCTTTAGAGAGAAATCAGTGCTCCCCCTTTTACAGCCAATCATTCTTATACCCTAGTGGTGGAAAATTGTGCCCTGAAGGAAGGGGTCCTTAGTTTATCTTTAGCTTGCAGCTGGGGTCTTGTGATCACATAGTCGGAGGGGTCTCATGGTCAGGTGGTCTTGTAGTCTTGAGAAACTGGCACCAGCAGGGAAAAACAGGATGTCTCCTTAAGGAAAAAAGAGGATCCCACCAGGGCAATGTGGCCACTGTGACTTCATCCCGTGTTTGTCAGGTCACCACAATGGGCCATTTTTTTAACAATACACTATGAGCCCCTTGTGGATCCTAATAGATACAGTAAAATTTCAAAAGTGAAAAATGATTTTTAATAAAGTTGAGGAAAGATAATATTCACAGATATAATGGAAAGTGGGGTATACTCTATTTTTTCTTGGCCATGTGGCTCATGGAATCCTAGTTCTCTGACCAGAGATCAAACCTCTGAAGTGAAAGCACATAGTCCTAACCACTGGGCCACCAGGGAAATCCCAGGGTATATTCCAATTTAGCTTAGCATGTTGTTGGTGGACTAAGAATGATCTGGGGGGGAGGAGATCTTAAAATTCTTTAAGTTCTGATTGCAACAGTGTCTGCTCCTGCTCTCCCTTCTTCCTTTCTTACCCTCCCAGCTCCTTCATGAGACACCTTCTTTAAATAACTTGTGCTGCAATGCATCCGTGTGCTATTTATGGTGCTTTATCCTGAGTCAGATAGAGTGGAGGACCAGTTATACAGAGTCACAGAGCATGAATCTATGAATAGGGAGGTTCATCACACATATTATCTTCCAAACAGTACCATTTTGAAATTAAAAGGAGGTGTGAAAAATAATTTATGGTTACTTCCAAGATTTTTGAAATATATGTGTATTGATCAACAAATTAGTTATATTATTTTGGTGGATCTATGAAAAAAAATTAATTCCAAACTAAGAACTAAAGAGCCTCTTGATGAAAGTGAAAGGAGAGTGAAAAACCTGGCTTAAAGCTCAGCATTCAGAAAACTACGATCATGGCATCTAGTTCAATCATTTCATGGCAAATAGATGGGGAAACAGTGGAAACAACGGCTGACTTTATTTTTCTGGGCTCCAAAATACTGCAGATGGTGATTACAGCCATGAAATTAAAAGACGCTTACTCCTTGGAAGGAAAGTTATGACCAACTTAGATAGCATATTAAAAAGCAGAGACATCACTTTGCCAACAAAGGTCTGTCTAGTCAAGGCTATGGTTTTCCCAGTGGTGATGTATGGATGTGAGAGTTGGACTATAAAGAAAGCTGAGCGCCGAAGAATTGAAGCTTTTGAACTGTGGTGTTGGAGAAGACTCTTGAGAGTCCCTTGGACTGCAAGGAGATCCAACCAGCCCATCCTAAAGGAGATCAGTCCAGGGTGTTCATTGGAAGGACTGATATTGAAGCTGAAACTCCAATACTTTGGCCACCTGATGTGAAGAGCTGACTCATTGGAAAAGACCCTGATGCTGGGAAAGATTGAAGGCAGGAGGAGAAGGGGATGACAGAGGATGACATGGTTGGATGGCATCACTGACTTGATGGACATGGATTGGGGTAGACTCTGGTAGTTGGTGATGGACAAGGAGGCCTGGTGTGCTGCTGTTCATGGGGTCACAAAGAGTCGGACATGACTGAGCGACTGAACTGATTTTCAAAATAATATTCTAAGAAATAAAAAATAAGATCTATCTGTATATGTTAGACCAAAAATTAAAAATTTTATGTTGATTATACAAATATTAAAAAAACATGAGCAAAATAATTATCTTAGGTATATATTCACATATCTTAATCAAGTTTTCTTCTATTTTTCAGCTTTATTGAGGAATAATATATAAATAAAATTGTTCATATTTAAGGTACAACATGATGATTTGACATACATATATACTTTGTGAAATGACCACCACAATCAGTTTAACTAATACATCCATCTACTCATATAGCTATCTATGTGTGTGTGTGTGTGTGTGTGTGTGTGTGTGTGGTAAAAATGCTTAAGGTCTACTTGTGGCAAATTTCAAGCACACAACAAAGTAATATTTACTATAGTTACCATGTGGTACATTAGCTCCCCAGAACTTATGCTTCTGACAAATGAATCCTTTGACTAGCATTTCTCATCTTCCCCACATCCACCTTTCCCCTCAACTCTCTGGCCCTGGTAAACATCATTCTGTTCTATTTCTATGAATCAACTAAAAAAAAAAAAAAACATTCCACAAATGAGCGGGATCATGCAGTTTTTGTCTTTCTTTGGCTAATTTCACTTAGTATTATATCCTCTGGATTCATTCCTATTTTTGCAAATAGCAGACTTTACTTTCTTCTTCATTGTATGTGTGTGTATGTGTGTGTGTGTGTGTGTGTGTGTGTGATATCACATCTTTATCCATTCGTCTATTGACAGACACATAGTTTGTTTCCATAGCTTGGCTACTGTGAGCAATGCTGCAATGAACACGGGAGTGTGGCTACCTCTTTCAGATAATGATGGTTTCTTTCAGATACAAGCATACCTCAAAGATATTGTGACTGCAATTGCAGACCACTGAACTAAAAAGTTGTAATAAAGCGAATAAATGATTTTTTTCTTCGTTTCCCAGTGTATATAAGTTATCTTTACACTATATTGCATACTCTTAAGTGTGCATGTCTTTAAAAACAATGGACATACCTTAATTTAAAAGTACTTTATTGCTAAAAAATGCCAACCATCATCTGAGCCTTCAGCAAGTCATAGTCACATTTGGACAAGTGGAGGGGCTTGCCCAAATGTGATGATGGTTGCTGACTGATCAGGGTAGCAGCTGTGACAATTTCTTAAAATAAGACAACAATGAAGTTTGCCACGTTGATTGACTCTTCCTTTTACAAACGATTTCTCTATAGCATACAATGCTGTTAGATGACATTTTACTCACAGTAGAAATGCTTTCAAAATTGAAGTCAATTCTCTCAAACCCTGCCACTGCTTTACAAACTAAATGTATGTACTATTCTAAATTCTTTGTTGTCATTTCAACGGTTTTCACAGCATCTTCACCAGGAGAGATTCTATCCCAAGAAACCACTTTCTTCATTCATAAGAAGCAACTCCTCATCCACTGGAGTTTTGTCACGAGTTGTAGCATTCAGCCACATCTTTAGGCTCCACTTCTAATTCTAGAATCTAGGATGGTGAATATTTTCCAGAAGGTTTTCAATTTACTTTGCTGAGATTCCATCAGAGAAATCACCATCTATGGTAAGTTATAGCCTCACAAAATGTGCTTCTTAAATAATAAATTTGGAAAATTGAAATTACTCCTTGATCCATGGGTTATAGAATGGACGTTATGTTAACAGACATGAAAACATTAATCTGGCTGTACATTTCCGACAGAGCTTTTGGATAATGAGTGCCATTCTACATGCCAGGAAGAATATCTGTGATTCATGGAAAGACGGCAAAGTATCAATATTGATAGGAGTTTGGAGGCAAGTAATTCCAGTCCTCATGGGTGACTTTCAGAGGTTTAAGACTTCAGTGGAGGAGGTAACTGTAGATGTAATGCAAATAGCAAAGGAATTAAAATTAGAGGTATTTTTAAACTGTGATATGTACATTTTTTAAGACATAGCTGCCGTCTATGGGGTCACACAGAGTCAGACACGACTGAAGTGAATTAGCAGCAGCAGCAGCATGGTTGTACACTTAATAGACTACAAGTATCAGTTCAGTTTAATTCAGTCTCTCAGTCGTGTCCAACTCTGCGACCCCATGGACAGCAGCATGCCAGGACTCCCTATCAATCACCAATTCCCGGAGCTTGCTCAAACTCATGTCCATCGAGTTGGTGATGCCATCCAACCATCTCATCCTCTGTTGTCCCCTTCCCTTCCTGCTTTCAATCTTCCCCAGCATCAGGGTCTTTTCCAATGAGTCAGCTCTTCATATCAGGTGGCCAAAGTATTGGAGTTTCAGCCTCAGCATCAGTCCTTCAAATGAATATTCAGGACTGATTTCCTTTAGGATTGACTGGTTTGATCTCCTTGCTGTCCAAGGGACTCTCAAGAGTCTTCTCCAACCCCACAGTTCAAAAGCATTAATTCTTCAGTGCTCAGCTTTCTTCATGGTCCAACTCTCACATCCATACATGACCACAGGAAAAACCATAGCTTGACTAGACAGACCTTTGTTGGCAAAGTAATGTCTCTGCTTTTTAATATGCTGTCTAGGTTGGTCATGGCTTTTCTTCCAAGGAGCAAGTGTTTTTTAATTTCATGGCAGCAGTCACCATCTGCAGTGATTTTGGAGCCCAGGAAAATACAGTCTGTCACTGTTTCCACTGTTTCCCCATATTTTTGCCATGAAGTGATGGGACTGGAAGCCATGATCTTAGTTTTTTGAATGCTGAGTTTTAAGCCAGCTTTTTCACTCTCCTCTTTCATTTTCATCAAGAGGCTCTTCAGTTCCTCTTCACTTTCTGCCGTAAGGGGGGTATCATCTGCATATCTGAGATTATTGATATTTCTCCCTGAAATCTTGATTCCAGCTTGTGCTTTATCCCACCTGGCATTTTGCATGATGTATTCTTCATACAAGTTAAATAAGTAGGGTGACAATATACAGTCCTGACATACTCCTTTTTACTTTCACTTTATCAGCTGAAGAAGTAATAAAATAATTTTATAGACAGGGGAGACATACCACTGGTTTGTCTGTATGGTTCCTACATACCAGAGACTTATATGTTTATTTGGAGAAAGTGAGAAGTTTAATATGGCTGGCACACACACAAAAGCCATGACGTTGGAGCATGGGATGAACGTAAAAATCATTTGTGAAAATAAAAATAGTTTGTGAAAATAAAGACTAACTGAATGAGAACAAGTGAAAGTTATTCAGAGATTGCTATAACAAGGGAATCAGTCACCATTGCTTGTGTTTGGCAGAGACTCAAAGGTATGCAGATGAGTGGGAAATTTTTATAGTGGAAAAAAAAGAAGACTTTGGTCAGTAACTGCCAGCTTCCCTAATTTTCTCCATGGATTCCAACTAGGAACCAACCAGAGAAAGCCAATTATGCTCTTCTAACCAATCACATAGGATGTTTCATTTCTAGTTAGCTGGTCACCAGCTTCTCCATGCCAACAACCTCTGATTGTAACATACATGGAGGCTTCCCTTTTTCCACTATAAAGATATCCCTCTCCTCGGCCTGCCTTGTCTTTATTAAATTGCAAGTAATTGTGGCTGACTCCACAATAGCAAGCTCTGCATAAAGAGCCTTTTCTTTTTCTCATTTGGGTGGTCTTTGTTTATTTCCACATGGTCAAGTTTAAGCTACTATCTGGACCTCCTCAAATTTCCTCTTCAACTCTTGCCTCCTCCAATAATATAAATTGATACCAATTACCTGGTACTAGTGGTAAAGAACCCATCTGCCAATGCAGGAGATGTAAGAGATGTGGGTTAAATCTCTAGATCCCTTGGAGCAGGGCATGGCAACCCACTGCAGTATTCTTGCCTGCAGAATCCCATGGACAGAGGAGCCTGGTGGGCTACAGTCCATGGGCTCACAAAAAGTTGGACATGGCTGAAACGACTTAGCATGCACTCATGCACATATCTAAATCTTCTAAAACATACAAAATAATACAGTGTTGCATTACTTGTAGCTGCCACTGTTGGTGCCCCTATCCATGTTCCTGACACTATAGTGTATCCTTAGCCGATTTCCAATGCTCTGAGGGTTTTCTCTGATGCATTTAAACATCCACCCAGGAGTCCGTGACCACTTACTGAAGGCAATTAGTATATAAATACCTCAGCTCTCTCACCCCTTTCGTGGGATGAATGAGAGGCCTGCTTTCTACACAAATTCCCAGAGTTTCCCAGCAGGATTAAACTGCAGTTGCTCACAATGGCAGCTGACTTGATAACTCATCCTTTCTTTAGTTGCCTTCCTTTTCATCTTTGTCTCACTTCTCTATTCCTCTCACCTAAAATCACATCCCAAATAAATTACTTGCTTTCAAATCCTTTCTTTAGCATCTGCTTCAGTGGAAACCCAAGTGAATATAGCATCTGAACTAAGAATAACCCAAATCACCTTCATTCTAATAACTAACAACTGGAGAAAGAAGAGGAGGCCACCCCCCAATAAGTTTTCACTGCAATATATGTCATGAAAAAATAAAGAAAAGAAAAAGAAGGGAATTGGTAATTCCATAATAACTTAAAGTATAACATGTATCTTATTCATTAAATAATTTTCTAATGAGAATAAGTTACATTTCTCTATGCAGTTATTTAAGACTTTCGAATTAACACAAAATTAAATGTAGAAGATTTCAATGCAAATGGTTAAAGACAGAATCAATAGCAAAAACAAAGTTTTGGAAGAGTTTAATTTCTTCATGGAATGGAACAAAACTCGACCAGAAATCTATCATTTATGGTAAATGGGGAGTTTCATCAATAGTTAAATAAAGAAGCCAATGTTTTAGCAGTGGTTCTCAAATGTTTTTGACTCAGAACACATTAATACTCTTAAAAATTATTGAGAACTTCAATGAAGTTTTATTTACATAGTTTTCATTTATCAATATCTATTGTATTACAAATTAAAACTAAGAACTTAAAAGGTTTATTAATAATCCATCTTAAATTGCAATAAATAATTGTGAAAAACACAATTTATTATTGAAAAATAATAAACCTCCCAAAACAATTTTCTCTGAGAATGGAGGCATTGTTTTACATTTTTACAAATCTCTTTGATGTTTAGCTGTTGAGGTCCTTTAATGGACCGGAACCTGGTGGTCTGGAGTCGACCGATAAGAAACTAAAGGAGAGAGAAAGAGGCTGATATTCCTTGGTTTACACAGAAAGCCAATAAAGGCCCTGCCCGGGGCTTGCTCTGTTCACGAAGGCCTCAGGCGCCCTCTCGATGGGGTGAAGGCACAGAGCACCTTCTCGAGAGGGTCTTAGAAGCCCAGTCAGGAAAGTGAACTCAGGGAGCCTCTGCACTCCAAAGAAATAGCCTGAGAGAGAGAGAGGAAGAAAGCAAGACACGGGGACCAAAGCTCTGACGGAGCAAAGGTGTTTTAATCAACATGGTGTGGGCATATATACTGTAGTTATTCTCAGCAAAGATAAAGATTAAAATTCCAGACTTACAAAACATAGGTGATCCATATTAAAGAGAGAGAGAGTTGTAAATAATCACTTTTACCATATGGTTCATAAAAAGGAGGAGGGTACTTATCACCACATAGAAAAACTAACGAAGGAAATGCCTGGATTCCTCAGCCCTGGGGAGAGGCTTGCCTCTCCTCTTAATTCCTGAATATTCAGGAATTAATAAGAAACACAGAATTCCTGACAGATCCAAAACAGCACACAGGAAGCCTCCTGTTAAATGCTTCCTGACATTTAGCCAACCAGAAGACAGCTTGATTCTCATATCTGCTGTAGATTCATTCTGTTACGATACCAATGTCATGCAGCCTCTGGAACACTTCATTCTACATTCATAAGAGAAAGAAAGTAAAAAAAACAAATAATGACATAGCATTATTTTGAAAATAAGTTTTGACCTTATGGAACCCCCGTAAAGATTTGAGAGTTCCCCAGGGTCTCTGAACTACACTGGAAGAACTGTTGCATTAAAGGATACACAAATCAGGGCGCACACATCCCAGTGAATATTGTCACACCATAAGAGGTAGGTGTTGAGATATCCAGTCTTTCTTATCTTGGTCTTTTGGTACCGTTCTAACCTCGGGAGCCACGTCATTATCTCCTTATAAGGAAGTAACCCCCTCTCGCTAATTGACAAGTCTCCAACATCTGTTGCTCATATTCTTCCTATTGCTATTTATTGCTGCTGCACATGCACCCTGAGCATAAGGATAAGAACTTTCCAGCTTCTGAAGCACAGAGGCTTGGAGGAATCAAGCAGGGGAAATATGCCAGCCACTGGTAGGAATCTGACAGGCCTAGCTTTTGGAGCATGACTAATCTTCACATGACTTGACCACATTTCTTTGGTTGGATCATGGAGGGAGAGTCAAGCTTCCTTCTGTTATAGCAATGTGATTCAGTTATACATGTGTATGTGTGTGTGTATTATTTTTTAATATTCTTTTCCACTATGGTTTATCTCAGGATATTGTATATAGTTCCCTGTGTTATGCAGTAGAAACTTGTTGCTTATCTGTATTGTTCCCTTCTTAATACAGGCTAGGCAGCAGGGAAGTTATCTCACTTATATGCCATATTTTTCATTACAAAAGAGAGAGATTATCTTTCTTTTACTTTTATTTTTCAATTAAAATTGATATGATGTACATATATGTAGCAAAAATATTCCTGCATGCTAAAGCCACTTCAGTCATGTCAGACTCTTTGTGACCCTATGGACTGTAGCTCCTCTCTCCATGGGATGCTCTAGGCAAGAGTACTGAAGTGGGTTGCCATGCCCTCCTCCAGGGGACCTTCCCAACCTAGGGATTGAACCTGCATCTCTTACCTCTCCTGCAATGCCAGGTGGATTCTTTACCACTAGTGCCACCTGGGAAGTTCAAAGTATCTTTCCAACAAGCTAATTCATCCTATAGACTGCAACTCAACATCTCCCCATTTTCCCCACCTCTCTCTCCCTCCAAAAACTAAAAATAGAACTATATGATCCAACAATGTATCACTGTATATATATTCCAAAGAAATAAAATCAGTACCTCAAAGAGACATCTGCACACCCAGGTACATTGCAGTATTATTCGCAATAGCCAAGAAATGGAGAAAGAAACAAATACCCAAGTATCTGTTGAGAGATGAATGGATAAAGAAAAATGCAATGCGATATACACATGCACATGTACAATGGAATGTTATTCAGCTTTGAAAATGAAGGAAATCTTGCCATTTGCCACAACCTGGACACAGTATGCTAAGTGAAAGAAACTAGACACAGAAAGAAAAAAAAAAAAATTGTAATCTCATGAGTATGCGAGATCTAAAAAAGTCAAACAGAAGTGGAGAGTAGAAGAGAGACATTCCGTAACTCCAAAATTGTAAGAGTAAACAAAACATACAACTGCAATTGGAACTGTCGACTTAAAAGAAATGCACAACTTGAGAGTTGTGAGTTAAGTTTTATTGGGGGCAAAATGAGGACTGCAGTCCAGGAAACAGCACCTCAGAGAGCTCAGAGAAACTGTTCCAAAGAGCTAGGGGGGAAAGTTCAGTATATATGTGATTTTGGTGAAGGGGGAATAGATGCAATTAAGTAAATATTTTCCCAGAAGTTTTCTGCTGGTCTTGTGAAGCTTTGCTAGTCATGAGAAACAGTAGTCACCCTGAAGGATTTAGTGCCTTTCTAGATATGGGAGATAACAAGAATTTGGCTCATAAAATTGGCTCCTAAAAATATCCAACTATCTGAAGACCTGCTCTGCTAGTTTTTGTCTGAGCAGAATGCCCCATTTCTGCTTTGCACCCTGAGCTGCTTTCAGGGGTTGTTGAAGGTCAGCAGCTGCAGCAAGCAGCACACAATTTAATCCTCATAGAGGTACCTACCTCATAGAGGTGGATAGGTAGGTGCCCATAGTAAGTGCCAATTTATAGTGGACAGAACAAAGCACACCAAATACAAAATAGTGGTGGCTTGAGACTGAGGGTGGAAAGCATACCAGAGGGACTTTAACTTCAATATATTTTTCTTTTATTAAAAAAATTCAAAGCAAACATTACTAACTTAATACTTGCTAATTGCGGGAGGTAGGTATTTTGGTGTTTAAGGGCAAATATAAATAGTAAGAGACTTAATTCCCCCTCTTAAAAATGAGGGACGAGGGACTTTTCTGGTTGCCTAGTGGTTAGGATCAGGGCTTTTACCACCATGGCCTGGGTTCAACACCTGGACAGGAAACTGAGATCCCACAGGGCAAGGCCAAAAAAAAAAAAAAGTGAGGGAAGGAACTCCTCTATTTTCTTAGAGCATTTTCTTTAGAAAACTTGTAAGTGTAAATTTCTTCTCTGCCTCTTTGAGATGTACGTAAATCTTTTAAAAAGACTTTTTACTAGTTTTGTAACCCAGGGACACTTTCTCAAGGACCTGGGGGGCCATCTCTTTGAAGTGTAAATATCAAGGGAGAGAGTGCCTTTGTCTAGCAGTTGAGATTCTAGGAGCCTGCCTTTGGTGGGTTGCTGCTGCTGCTGCTAAGTCGCTTCAGTCATGTCCGACTCTGTGCGACCCCATAGACAGCAGCCCACCTTTGGTGGGTACTTAGCTCCAAATTGGCTTAGAGGATAAAACATCTGCCCACAGTGTGGGAGACCCAAGTTCAATCCTTGGGTAGGGAAGATCCCCTGGAGAAGGAAATGGCAACCCATTCCAGTACTTTTGCCTGGAAAATCCCATGGATGGAGGAGCCTGATAGTCTATAGTCCATGGGGTCGCAAAGAGTCGGACATGATTGAGCGACTTCACTTCACTTCACTTAGCTCCAAACTGCAAAACTAGATCCTCTCAGAAAGACATGATAAGTCCATTTTTCTTCATATAAAGTCAGTTAACACAGATGGCTACTGCAATTTCCAGGTGAACTTAGAATGTGTGCCAAATTGTCTTCTTTTACTTGAGGGCTAGTTATTGTTTATCTTCAGAACATGTGTTTGATGGGTTGTATCTGTCTGGCTATACAAAAGGGTGAGATTTTTTTCTATCTTTGCAATCTCTTAAGACACCAACCTGGGCTTCCCAGGTGGTGCTAGTAGTAAAGAACCTGAGTGCAATGCAGGAGACATAATAGGAATGGGTTCGATCCCTGGGTCAGGAAGATCCCCTGGAGGAGGGCATGGCAACCCACTCCAGTATTCTTGCCTGGAGAATCCCATGGACAGAGGAGCCTGGCAGGCTACAGTCTATAGGATCACAAAGAGTCGGACTGAAGCAGCAGCAGCAGCAACAGGACACTGCCTGTGATACACATTACATTCTAGTTTAATACTTACTCAATTAAAAAAAACTGGTTTCTTTTTCTACAACCTTCATGGAGAGGTTTGAGAACTAGAATATTTCTTGCCATGTAAGTAAACAAGGATGTCACAGTCATCAGTGATAGCAGTCTTCCAATGTGAGCCAGTGAGCCCTGAGGGAACTCAAGGAGAATACCTGCCATCTAGCAGCCTTCAGACTACAGCCAATCCCTATGGTGAGCCCTGAAGAAAGGAGGCTCAGGATGTGAAAAACACAGGAAACTGGCCCCAGATAGATGAGGTGCATATCAGAGGAATGATTTCAGTGAGCCCAGACGCTTGCATCTTCCCATAGAAAGAAAAGAGCTAAATTCCTTAATTTGAGATGTCTGATTTTCTTTAATTAACAATAATCTTTTGATGTTCAGACTATCTGCTTTTTGTTGTGAAACTTCTATATTACCTGGCTCCTTCCTTTGCCTCCTCAGAGCATGTTTCTCAGGGTTATTCAAGATACTGTCTTCTGGGCTTGAAGTCTTAAAAATTCCCACCAAATGAAACATAATTCTCAACTTTGGAGCTGGAGATTTTAAGTCAATAAATTTCTTTTAAGTCAATAGATTTCTTGGGCTGGAGAAAGATTTTTTTCCTAATACTTTCCCTGCACACCCCAATAAGGAAGAAAAAAAGATATACTCATGAATGACTACTAAAAAAAGTTGTCTATTTTCCTATATTGCTCTTTCCTAAAGCAAAATTTATTTTGTTTAGTAACTAAGCTATTTTTCCTCATGCAGTTAATTTATGAAAGGAGTTTTTGCCTTTAAAAGTCTAAAAAACTGCATTAAGTCCTTAGTATTAAATACATTTTCAAGATTAAGAGGCTTTAGAAGGAGAGTTTTTCTCTCTCTTAAAAATGTTTTCTAGTATCTGTCGACTAAAAAAAAAAGCACAATGTAAATGTTGAGAATTATGTTTTATGTGGGGAAAATTTAAGCCTTAGGTAGCTCTGAGAGACTGTTTTAGAGAGGCAAGAGAGGAACAAGGATACATAGACATTTTTAAAAAACAAAAACATGTAAGTAGTTGACCATTAAAAGATAACTGCCACTTAAAGACAAGGTCTTCCCGGATGACACAGTGGTAAAAAATCTGCCTGCCAGTGCTGGAGATGCAAGAGACATGAGTTCAATCCCTGGGTCAGGAAGATCCCCTAGAGGGAGAAATGACAACCTGCTTCAGTATTCTTGCCTGAAAAATCCTATGGACAGAGGAGCCTGGCAGGCTACAGCAAAGAGTCAAACATGACTGAGCATACACCCACACAATTAAAAAAAAAAACAAACCCCGATATCTCAAGTTAATTTGGCACTTTTCTATGTATGAGAAGATGAAAGAGTCGGGGCTTAATGAAATTACTCCTTTGATATGCACCTTATCTAGGGCCAGTATCCTGTATTTCTCAGTCCTGAATTCCTCAGCAAGCACCATCAGGAGGTAGATGGCTGCAGGGGCTGATGGCTTGATGACTATGATGTCCTTTATTTACTGATAAGGTAGATGACATTCTTTGTCCACAAATCCACTGCAGTTTCTTCTTTGATCCAAGATTTATTTATCTTATTTGCTTATTTTTTATTGAAGTTTATAGTTGACTTATAATATTATGTTAGTTTCAGGTGTATAACAAAGTAATTCAATGTTTGTATAGATTACAGTCCATACAAAGTTTTGTAAAATATTGTAAAATATGTCTTCTATGCTGTACATTATATCCTTGTAACTTATGTATTTCACAACTAGTACTTTCTAGCTTTTGACCCACTTCACCTATTTTGTCCCTCCTCTCACCCTCTCCCCTCTGATAACCACTAGTTTGTTCTCTGTACTTATGAGCCTGTATTTGTTTCTAGAAGAGTTTTAAATCTAAAACAGTACAATGAAATTCATAGAGGATTTATTTTAATATAGTATATGCTTTAAAAATATAACATAATTTTTCCTAGCTTTACTGAGAAATCCTCATCCATCAGAGGGCAGACTGAATGAAAACCTCAGTCAGAGAAAACTAACCAAAATGATCACATGGATCACAGCCTTCTCTAATTCAAGGAAACTATGAGCCATGGCATGTAGGGCCACCCAAGCTCCACTCCACAGGTCTTGGTGGAGCATTCTGATAAAACTTTTAATAAGTTTTATCAGAGTTCTGATAAAACTCCAGTGGTCCACGGAGAAGGGAATGGCAAACCACTTCAGCGTTCTTGCCTTGAGAACCTCATGAACAGTATGAAAAGGAAAAAAGATATGACACTGAAAGATGAACTCCCAAGGTTGGTAGGTGACCAATATGCTACTGGAGAAGAGCAGAGAAACAGCTCCAGAAGGAATGAAGAGGCTGAGCCAAAGTAGAAACAACACCCAGTTGTGGGTGTGTCTGGTGGTGAAAGTAAAGTCTGATGCTGTAAAGAACAATATTGCGTAGGAATCTGAAATGTTAGGTCCATGAATCAAGATAAAATTGGAAGTGGACAAACAGGAGATAGCAAGAGTGGACATCGACATGTGAGGAATCAGTGAACTGGAATCAGTAAAATGGACTGGAATGAGCAAATTTAATTCAGATGACCATTTTATCTACTTCTGTGGGCAAGAATTCCTTAGAAGAAATGGAGTAGCCCTCATAGTCAAAAAGAGTCTGAAATGCAGTACTTGGGAGCAATCTCAAAAACAAGAGAATGATCTCTATTCATTTCCAAGGAAAACCATACAATACTACAGTAATCCAAGTCTATGCCCCAACCACTAATGCCAAAGAAGCTGAAGGTGAAGACGTACAAGACTTTCTAGAACAAACCAAAAAAGATGTTCTTTTCATCAGAGGGGACTGGAATACAAAAGTAGGAAGTCAAGAGATACCTGGAGTAACAGGCAAGTTTGGCCTTGGAGTACAAATGAAGCAGGGCAAAGGCTAACAGAGTTTTGCCAAGAGAACGCACTGATCATAGCAAACACCCTCTCCCAACAAGACAAGAGATAGCTCTAGGACGGTCCTAAGATGGTGGAGGAATAGGACGGAGAGACATTTTCTCCCCCCCAAATTCATCAAAAGATCATTTAAATGCTGAGCAACTTCCACAAAACAACTTCTGAATGCTGGCAGAGGACACCAGGCACCCAGAAAGTCAGCCTGTTTTCTTCAAAAGGAGGTAGGACAAAATATAAAAGACAAAAAGAGAGAGACAAAAGAGTTAGGAATGGAGACCCATCCCAGGGAGGGAGTCATAAAGAAGTTTCTAAACACCAGGAAACTCTCTCACCTGCGGGTCTGTGAGGAATTTTGGAATTTCAGAGGGCAACATAACTGGGAGGAAAACACACACACACACAGAATACACTCCTAACAGCAACTCTCAGTGGAGAAGTAGCCCAGATGTTCACCTCCATCACCAGCGAGTGGGGCTGAACAGGGAGGCATGGGTTGCATGCTTAGGTAAGGACCAGGCCTGAATGCCTTGAGGGCAAACTGAGGGAGCTAACATGAGATAGCAACCCAAACTGAGGGATAGTCAGAGAGAGAAAAAAGAGAGAGAGAACTTTCCCGCAAAAAGCTCTAACCTAAGGCACAGCCTGGTATGCTCACAGAACAAAGGACTGAGTGAATTCCAAAGGAGAACTAGCCAGCTGCGGACTGGCCCATCCCCTTGTTTGAGGCAGAGAGGCAGGTGGGCAACAGCCGGAGCTGAAAGGCAAGGGGCAATCTTGGGCTCAGAGACAGCATCCTCCACCAAACTGTGAGCAGGCTTCCAGTTGCTAACCAAGTTTTCCTGGGATCCTGGACGGTTGACATCTACCAGGATTGTCTCAGCCAGAGATCAACTCCCCAGAGGAGACACACAGCACACCTGAGACGGCACTCTCGTAGCGCACCCAGGAAGCCAAGCAGCCGGGACTAGGGAGGTGATTAAGTCACACAGACCACCTGGGACAGTGCGTTCGCCAAGCACCTGGTTGCCTGAGCTGCTTGGACCTGGGAAGGGCACAAAATCCAGGGTCCACCTTAGACAGTTCCCCTGTAGAGCAACCTGGAGCCTGAGCAGTGTAGACTGGGACAGCACATGCACTGTGAGCTGGGGAAAAACCCAATGTGGTCTATACACTGCGAGCACTCCCGACTCACACCAGCGATATTTGTTTGCAGTGTTTCTTTCTACCCACAGCACAACTGAACAAGTGAGCCTAAATAAGTGACCACCTTCGCCCCCTTGTGTCTGGGTGGAAATTAGACACTGAAGAAACTTGCAAACAGAGGAAGCCAAAATAAGCAAAGAAGAGGGAACTGCTCTGAAAGTGACAGATGCAACAGATTAAAACCCTGTAGTTAACATTGACTAAGCATTGAAAGGAGCCTGTAGACCTTGAGAAGAAGTATAAGCTGAAACAAGAAACTATCTGAAACTGAACTGACCCCACACTGCCCTCAACAGCTCCAGAAAAATTCCTAGATATATTTTACTATTATCATTTTTTTATTTTTAAGTTCATTACTCCTTTAATTTTCATCTTTATAACCTACTATTACCTTGCAAAAAGAGGCCCTATTTTTAAGGCAAATTTCATATCAGTTCAGTTCAGTTCAGTTGCTCAGTCGTGTCCAACTCTTTGTGACCCCATGAATCGCAGCATGCCAGGCCTCCCTGTCCATCACCAACTCCCGGAGTTCACTCAGACTCACGTCCATCGAGTCAGTGATGCCATCCAGCCATCTCATCCTCTGTCGTCCCCTTCTCCTCCTGCCCCCAACCCCTCCCAGCATCAGAGACTTTTCCAATGCATAAACTCTTCTCATGAGGTGGCCAAAGTACTGGAGTTTCAGCTTTAGCATCATTCCTTCCAAAGAAATCCCAGGGCTGATCTCCTTCAGAATGGACTGGTTGGATCTCCTTGCAGTCCAAGGGACTCTCAAGGGTCTTCTCCAACCCCACAGTTCAAAAGCTTCAATTCTTCGGCACTCAGCTTTCTTCACAGTCCAACTCTCACATCCATACATGACCACTGGAAAAACCATAGCCTTGACTAGACGGACCTTTGTTGGCAAAGTAATGTCTCTGCTTTTGAATATGCTATCTAGGTTGGTCATAACTTTTCTTCCAAGGAGTAAACATCTTTTAATTTAATGGCTGCAGTTTTATAATTTTTGTGATTGATTGTGTTTTGTATTTTTAATATTATAATTTTGAGAGTCTAACCTTTAGATTTTTAATCTTTACTTTTTTGTTATTTTTAAATCAGTTTTGTACCCTTAAGAATCTAATCTTTGGTACCCATTTTTACTTAGGGGTTTGATTACTGGCTTGATTGCTCTCTCCCCTTTTGACTCTCCTTTATCTCCCCCAGGTCACCTCTATCTCCTCCCTTCCCTTTCTCTTCTCTGCTTAACTCTGTGAATCTCTCTGGGTGTTCCAAGCTATGGAGAACACTTAGGGAACTGATCACTGGCTAGATTGATCTCCCCTCTTTTGGCTTCCCCTCTTCTCCTGGTCACCTCTATCTCCCTCCTCCCTCTTTTCTTCTCCATGTAACTCTGTGAACCTCTCTGGGTGTTCCAGACTGTGGAGAGCACATAGGGAATTGATTACTAGCTAGATTGCTCTCGCCCCTTTTGATTCCCCCTCTTCTCCTCCTGGTCACCTCTATCTCCCTCCTCCCTCTTCTCTTCTCCATGTAACTCTGTGAACTTCTCTGGGTGTCCCTCACTGTGGAGAATCTTTTCACCATTAGCCTAGATGTTTTATCATCTGTGCTGTATGGATGGAGAAGTCTTAAGGCTACTGTGAGAATAAAACTGAAAGCCAGAGGCAAGAGGCTTAAATCCAAAACTTGAGAACACCAGAAAACTCCTGACTTCAGGGAACATTAATTGACAGGAGCTCATCCAAAAGCCTCCATACCTACACTGAAACCAAGCTCCACCCAAGAGTCAATAAGTTCCAGAGCAAGACATGCCATGCTAATTCTCCAACAACACAGGAACATAATCCTGAGCATTAAAATACAGGCTACCAAAAGTCACATCAAACCCATAGACACCTCAAAACTCACTACTGGACACGTCATTGCACTCCAGAAAGAAGAGATCCAGCTCCACCCACCAGAACACCAATGTAAGCTTCCCTAACCAGGAAACCTTGACAAGCCACTAGTCCAACCCCACCCATAGGGAGCAACCTCCACAATAAAGAGGAACCACAAACTTCCAGCATACAGAAAGGCCACCCCAAACACAGCAATCTAAACAAAATGAAAAGGCAGAGAAATATTCAGCAGGTAAAGGAACATGATAAATGCCCACCAAACCAAACAAAAGAGGAGGAGATAGGGAGTCTACCTGAAAAAGAATTCAGAATAATGATAGTAAAGATGATCCAAAATCTTGCAAACAAAATGGTGTTACAGATAAATAGACTGGAGACAAGGGTTGAGAAGATGCAAGAAATGTTTAAAAAGGACCTGGAAGAAATAAAAAAGAGTTAATCAATAATGAATAATGCAATAACTGAGATCAAAAGCACTCTGGAGGGAACCAACAGTAGAATAACAGGCAGAAGATAGGAAAAGTGAGGTGGAAGATAGAATGATGGAAATAAATGAAGCCGAGAGGGAAAAAAGAAAGAAGAATTAAAAGAAACAAGAGACCTCTGGGACAATGTTAAACGCCCCAACATTCGAATCATAGGAGTCCCTGAATAAGAAGACAAAAAGAAAGGCCATGAGAAAATACTTGAGGAGATAATAGTTGAAAACTTTCCTAAAATAGGGAAAGAAATAGCTACCCAAGTCCAAGAAACCCAGAGAGTCCCAAACAGGGTAAACCCAAGGTGAAACACCCCAAGACACATATTAATCAAATTAATGAAGATCACACACAAAGAACAAATATTAAAACCAGTAAGGGAAAAGCAACAAATATCACACAAGGGAATTCCCATAAAGATAACTGATATTTAAATAGAAACTCTTCAGGCCAGAAGGGAATGAACATACTTAAAGCAAAGAAAAAGAAAAATCTACAACCCAGGTTACTATACCCAGTAAGGATCTCATTCACATATGAAGGAGAAATCAAAAGCTTTCCAGACAAGCAAGCCGAGAGAATTCAGTACCACCAAACCAGCTCTTCAACAAATGCTAAAGGATCTTCTCTAGACAGGAAACACAGAAAAGGTTTATAAACTCGAACCCAAAACAACAAAGTAAATGGCAATGGGATTATACTTATCAATAATTACCTTAAAAGTAAATGGGTTGAATGCCCCAACCAAAAGACAAAGACTGGCTGAATGGATACAAAAACAAATAATATATGTTTATAAATATAATATATGTTTATAAATATAAATATATAAAAAGTATATGCTGTCTACAAGAGATTCACCTCAAAACAAGGGACACATACAGACTGAAAGGGAAGGGCTGGAAAAGATATTTCACGCAAATGGAGACCAAAAGAAAGCAGAAGAAGCAATACTCATCTCAGATAAAATAGACTTTGAAATAAAGGCCGTGAAAACAGACAAAGGACACTATATAATGATAAAAGTATCAATCCAAGAAGAAGCTATAACAATTATAAACATATATGCACCCAACATAGGAGCACTGCAATATTTAAGGCAAATGCTAACAAGTATGAAAGGGGAAATTAACAGTAACACAATAATAGTGGGAGACTTTAATACCCCACTCACACCTATGGATAGATCAACTAAACAGAAAATTAGCAAGAAAACACAAACTTTAAATGATGCAATGGACCAGTTAAACCTAGTTGATATCTATAGGACATTTCACCCCAAGAAAATGAATTTCACCTTTTTCTCAAGTGCACATGGAACACTCTCCAGGATAGATCACGTCCTAGGCCATAAATCTAGCCTTGGTAAATTCAAAAAAATTGAAATCATTTCAAGCATCTTTTCTGATCACAATGTGGTAAGATTAGATGTCAACTATGGGGAAAATATTAAAAATACAAACACATGGAGGCTAAACAACATGCTTCTGAATAACCAAGAAATCACAGAAGAAATAAAAAAAACCAAAATATGCATAAAAACGAATGAAAATGAAAACACGACAACCTAAAACCTATAGGATTCAGTAAAAGCAGTGCTAAGGGGAAGGTTCATAGCAATACAAGCTTATCTCAAGAAACAAGAGAAAAATCAAATAAATAACCTAACTTTACACCTAAAGCAACTAGAAAAAGAAGAAATAAAGAAACCCAGGGTTAGTAGAAGGAAAGAAATCATAAAAATTAGGGCAGAAAAAATTGAAAAAGAAACAAAGGAGACTATAGCAAAAATCAACAAAGCTAAAAACTGGTTCTTTGAGAAGATAAATAAAATTGACAAACCATTAGCCAGACTCATCAAGGAAAAAGGGAGAAGGATCAAATCAACAGAATTAGAAACAAAAATGGAGAAATCACAACAGACAACACAGAAATACAATGGATCCTAAGAGATTACTATCAGCAACTATATGCCAATAAAATGGACAACTTGGAAGAAATGGATGAATTCTTAGAAAAGTATAACCTTCCAAAACTGAACCAGGAAGAAATAGAAAATTTTAACAGACTCATGACAAGCACAGAAAACGAAACTGTAATAAAAAAATCTTCCAACAAACAAAAGCCCAGGACCAGATGGCTTCACAGGTGAATTCTACCAAAAATTTAGAGAAGACTTAACACCTATCCTACTCAAATTCTTCTAGAAAATTGCAGAGGAAGGTAAACTGCCAAACTCATTCTATGAGGCCACCATCACCCTAATATCAAAACCAGACAAAGATGCCACAAAAAAAGAAAAAGAAAGAAAAGAAAACTACAGGCCAATATCACTGATGAACATAGATGCAAAAATCCTTAGCAAAATTCTAGCAAACAGAATCAGTTCAGTTCAGTTCATGAACTGAATCAGTTCAGCCATGTCCGACTCTTTGTGAACCCATGAATTGCAGCATGCCAGGCCTCCCTGTCCATCACCATCTCCCAGAGTTCACTCAAACTCACGTCCATCGAGTCGGTGATGCTATCCAGCCATCTCATCCTCTGTCGTCCCCTTTTCCTCTTGCCCCCAATCCCTCCCAGCATCAGAGTCTTTTCCAATGAGTCAACTCTTCACATAAGGTGGCCAAAGTACAGGAGTTTCAGCTTTAGCATCATTCCTTCCAGAGAACACCCAGGGCTGATCTCCTTTAGAATGGACTGGTTGGATCTCCTTGCAGTCCAAGGGACTCTCAAGAGTCTTCTCCAACACCACAGTTCAAAAGAATCAACAACAGATTAAAAAGATCATACATCATGACCAAGTGGGTTTTATCCCAGGGATGTAAGGATTCTTCAATATTTGCAAGTCAAACAATGTGATACACCACATTAACAAATTGAAAGATTAAAACCCATATCATTATCTCAATAGATGTAGAAAAAGCCTTTGACAAAATTCAACATCCATTTATGATAAAAACCCTCCAGAAAGAACGCATAGAAGGAACATCAGATCAGATGAGATCAGTTGCTCAGTCGTGTCCGACT
The DNA here is from genome assembly GCF_027580195.1 of Bos mutus. Classification (NCBI taxonomy): domain Eukaryota; kingdom Metazoa; phylum Chordata; class Mammalia; order Artiodactyla; family Bovidae; genus Bos; species Bos mutus. The sequence continues at coordinate 96,953,985 of NC_091621.1, forward strand.
CTTTGCGACCCCATGAATCGCAGCACGCCAGGCCTCCCTGTCCATCACCAACTCCCAGAGTTCACTCAGACTCATGTCCATCGAGTTCATGATGCCATCCAGCCATCTCATCCTCTGTCGTCCCCTTCTCCTCTTGCCCCCAATCCCTCCCAGCATCAGAGTCTTTTCCAATGAGTCAACTCTTCGCATGAGGTGGCCAAAGTACTGGAGTTTCAGCTTTAGCATCATTCCTTCCAAAGAAATCCCAGGGCTGATCTCCTTCAGAATGGACTGGTTGGATCTCCTTGCAGTCCAAGGGATTCTCAAGAGTCTTCTCCAATATCTCAACATAATAAAAGCCATATATGATAAACCCACAGCAAACATTATCCTCAGTGGTGAAAAATTGAAAGCATTTCCCTTGAAGTCAGGATCAAGACAAGGGTGCCCACTCTCACCACTACCATTCAACATAGTTTTGGAAGTTTTAGCCACAGCAATCAGAGAAGAAATAAAAGGAATCCAGATTGGAAAAGAAGAAGTAAAACTCTCACTGTTTGCAGATGACATGATCCTCTACATAGAAAACCCTAAAGACACCACCAGAAAATTACTACAGCTAATCAATGAGTATAGTAAAGTTGCAGGATATAAAATTAACACACAGAAATCCCTTGCATTCCTATACACTAACAATGAGAAAACAGAAAGAGAAATTAAGGAAACAATTTTATTCACCATTGCAATTAAAAAAAATAAAATACTTTGGAATAAATCTACCTTTATTGTGCCCATCTTTGCATGAAAATTTCCCTTGCTTGGTATCTCTGGTTTTCTTGAAGAGATCTCTAGTCTTTCCCATTCTATTGTTTTCCTCTATTTCTTTGCATTGTTCACTTAGAAAGGCTTTTTTTTTTCAATCTCCCCTTGCTGTTCTTTGGAACTCTGAATTCACATGGGTATATCTTTCTTTTTCTCCTTTTCTTTTCATTCTCTTATTTTCTCAGCTCTTTGTAAAGCCTCCTCAGGCAGCCATTTTGCTTTTTTGCATTTCTTTTTCTTGGGGATGATTTTGACCACCACCTCCTGTACAATGTTATAAACCCCTGTCCATACCTCTTCAGGCACTCTATCAGATATAATCCCTTGAATCTATTTGTCACTTCCAGTGTATAATTGTAAGGGATTTGATTTAGGTCAAATCTGAATAGCCTAGTGATTTCCCCTACATTCTTCAATTTAAGTCTGAGTTTTGCAATAAGTTGCTTCAGTCGTGTCTGACTCTGTGTGACCCTACAGACGGCGGCCCACCAGGCTCCCCCGTCCTTGGGATTCTCCAAGTAAGAACACTGGAGTGAGTTGCCATTTCCTTCTCCAATGCATGAAAATAAAAAATGAAAGTGAAGTTGTTCAGTCATGTCCAACTCTTAGCGACCCCATGGACTGCAGCCTACCAGGCTCCTCTGTCCATGGGATTTTCCAGGTAAGGGTACTGGAGTGGGGTGCCATTGCCTTCTCCGCCACTCTGTTGTAACAAGTAAAATGCTGAACAGACTGAAAAATCAACTTTTCTTGGATCTGTAAGTGGAGAGGGCACAGGGCAAACTGCTCAGTATGAAGAAGTATGTAAGTTAAAAATTCTAGGGGGACTCAGTCATAGAGGGGATACTACATTTTTGTGAGTTGTACCTCCAGGAGCTCAACAGGTTCTCACAGTAAATATCAGAGAAAATATCAGTGCTTCTGGCCAGGGGATAGGACAGGAACTATTTTGAAATATACCAGAGCACTTGGTTCTAACAAGGCCTGCCCTCAGGGAAAACTAGTTAACCAGATCCTAATGAGCTGGGATATTATAATATCAGAGACTAATCGAACTGGGAGAAGGAAAATAACCAACTCCCACACACTCTAGTTATGCTGTCCCACCTAAGCAGGGAGAAAAGGCTGAGAAACACTTGTGAAGTTCATAGTTCAGAGGCAGAGGCTCACTAAGATTGAGACTTACCCATATAACTATGGAATGCTTCTTATCCCCCTCACACTTCACCACATTACTAAACTCCCATTTATAGTAGTTTTTACCTTGTATATACTGTGTGGCTATCAAGAAAAAAATTTCAAGGCACTCTAAAAGGCAAAAAAACACAGTTTGAAGAGGTAGAGCAAGCATCAGAGCCAAATATGTCAAGGATGTTGAATTTATTAGACTGGGAACTTAAAATATCTATAATATGCTAAGAATTACATCTGACTTCTCAGAAAACATGCAAGCAAGAAGAGAGTGGAATGAAATACTTAAAGTATTGACAGGAAAAAAACCGCCAATCTAGAATTCTGTACTCTGTGAAATTATCCTTCAAAGGTGAAAAAGAAATAAAGACTTACTCAGACAAATAAAAACTGAGAGAACCTGATGCCAGTAAACCTGCCATGCAAGATACTAAAAAAAGTTCTTCAGAGAAAAGGAAAATTGTATAGGTTGCAAACTCAGAGGTACATTAGGAAAGGAACAGCACTGAAGAAAGAACAAATGAAAGTAAAACAATAACTTTTATTTTTCTTATTCTTAATTGATCTAACAGCTGCTCAAAATAATAGCAGCAATGTACTTGATTATGTATGTTTATGTCTTATATATGTATATACATGCTTGTTGTTGTTGTTGTGCTCAGTCATGTCTCACTCTTTGCAACCCCATGGATTGTATAGCCCACCAGGTTCCCTTATCCACGGAGTTTTCTAGGCAAACATACTGGAGTGGGTTGCCATTTCATACTCAAGGAAATCTTCCCAGTGCAGGAGTCAAACCAACATGTCTTGCATCTCCTGTATTGGCAAACAGAATACTTTTACCACTGTGCCATCTGGGAAGCCCTATATATACTTTTAATAAGTGAAATGAATGACAGCAATGATACAAGGGATAGGATGAAGGAGTTAAGATTATTTTATTATAATAGGTACTCATACTACCTCGGAAAAGGTATACTACTGTTATTTGAATGTGAACTTGGATTAATTATAAATGTATATTGCTAACTCTAGGGAAACCACTAAAAATGGTAAACAAAAAAAAATGATACATATATGTGTGTGAGTATTTACATATATCTGTGCAGGAGATATATGCAAAAAAGCAAAGAGTGAAAAACAAACCAAAAAAAGGAACAAAGAACAAGGGCAAAATATATAGAAAACAGTAATAAATAGGACAGATATTAATCTACTATATCAATAATCACTTTGAGGGTCTTCCCTGGTGATATAGTGGTTAAGGGGGCAAAAGTTCAATCCCTGGTCAGGGATCTAAGATCCCGCATGCTGCACAGAGCTCCCAAAAGTTTTAAAAAAATTATTTTGAATGCCAATAGTATAAATGTACCGGTTAAAAGACAGATTGTCAGAGTGGATCAAAACACACAAAAAATTTTGCTTTCTACAAGAAATTCACCTTAAATATATTCATGAAAAACACATATAGATTAAAAGTAAAGAAAATATGCCATAAAAACACTAATCAAAAGAGAGCAGGAGGAGCTAGCTAAATTAACTTCACACAGAGCAAGGAAGGGTATCAGGCATAAAGAAAGGCATTCAATTCAGTTCAGTTGCTCAGTCATGTCCGACTCTTTGCAACCCCATGAACTGCAGCACGCCAGGCCTCCCTGTCCATCACCAACTCCCGGAGTTCACTCAGACTCACGTCCATCGAGTCAGTGATGCCATCCAGCCATCTCATCCTCTGTTGTCCCCTTCTCCTCCTGTCCCCAATCCCTCCCAGCATCAGAGTCTTTTCCAATGAATCAACTCTTCACATGAGGTGGCCAAAGTACTGGAGTTTCAGCTTTAGCATCATTCCTTCCAAAGAACACCCAGGACTCATCTCCTTTAGAATGGACTGGTTGGATCTCCTTACAGTCCAAGGGACTCTCAAGAGTCTTCTCCAACACCACAGTTCAAAAGCATCAATTCTTCGGCGCTCAGCTTTCTTCACAGTCCAACTCTCACATCCATACATGACTACTGGAAAAACCATAGTCTTGACTAGACGGACCTTTGTTGGCAAAGTAATGTCTCTGTTTTTCAACATGCTATCTAGGTTTGTCATAACTTTTCTTCCAAGGAGTAAGTGTCTTTTAATTTCATGGCTTCTGCAGTGATTTTGGAGCCCAAAAAATAAAGTCTGACACTGTTTCCACTGTTTCCCCATCTATTTGCCATGAAGTGATGGGACCAGATGCCATGATCTTAGTTTTCTGAATGTTGAGCTTTTAGCCAACTTTTTCCCTCTCCTCTTTCACTTTCATCAAGAGGCTCTTTAGTTCCTCTTCACTTTCTGCCATAAGGGTGGTGTCATCTGCATATCTGAGGTTATTGATATTTCTCCCGGCAATCTTGATTCCAGCTTGTGTTTCTTCCAGCCCAGCATTTCTCATGATGTACTCTGCATAGAAGTTAAATAAGCAGGGTGACAATATACAGCCTTGACGTACTCCATTCCCAATTTAGAACCAGTCTGTTGTTCCATGTTCAGTTCTAACTGTTGCTTCCTGATCTGTATTCAGGTTTCTCAAGAGGCAGGTCAGGTGGTCTGGTATTCCCATCTCTTTCATAGAAGATAGAAGCAAGGTCCGATGCTGTAAAGAGCAATATTGCATAGGAACCTGGAATGTCAGGTCCATGAATCAAGGCAAATTGGAAGTGGTCAAACAGGAGATGGCAAGAGTGAATGTTGACATTCTAGGAATCAGCAAACTAAAATGGACTGGAATGGGTGAATTTAACTCAGATGACCATTATATCTACTACAGCAGGCAGGAATCCCTCAGAAGAAATGGAGTGGCCATCATGGTCAACAAAAGAGTCCAAAATGCAGTACTTGGATGCAATCTCAAAAATGACAGAATGATCTCTGTTCGTTTCCAAGGCAAACCATTCAATATCACAGTAATCCAAGTCTATGTCTGAACCAGTAACACTGAAGAAGCTGAAGTTGAATGATTCTGTGAAGACCTCCAAGACCTTTTAGAACTAACACCCAAAAAAGATGTCCTTTTCCTTATAGGGGACTGGAATGCAAAAGTAGGAAGTCAAGAAACACCTGGAGTAACAGGCAAATTTGGCCTTGAAATACAGAATGAAGCAGGGCAAAGGCTAATAGAGTTTTGCCAAGAGAATGCACTGGTCATAGCAAACACCCTCTTCCAACAACACAAGAGAAGACTCTGCACATGGACATCACCAGATGGTCAATACTGAAAGCAGATTGATTATATTCTTTGCAGCCAAAGATGGAGAAGCTCTATACAGTCAGCAAAAACAAGACCAGGAGCTGACTGTGGCTCAGACCATGAACTCCTTATTGCCAAATTCAGACTTAAATTGAAGAAAGTAGGGAAAACCCTGAGACCATTCAGGTATGACCTAAATCAAATCCCTATGATTATACAGTGGAAGTGAGAAATAGATTTAAGGGCCTAGATCTGATAGATAGAGTGCCTGATGAACTATGGACGGAGGTTCGTGACATTATACAGGAGACAGGTATCAAGACCATCCCCATGGAAAAGAAAGGCATTACATAGTGATAAAGGGATGAATTCTCCAAGAATACATAATAATCTTAAATGTGTATGAATTTAACAACAGAGCAGAAAATGTAAGACGAAAACTGATAAAACTGCAAAGAGAAATAGATGAATCCACTATCATGGTAGGAGACTTCAACAGTCCTCTGTCAGAAGAGGACAGATCCAGCATGTAGAAAATCAGTAAGAACACAGTTGAACTCAATAGCACCATTAATCAACTAGATGTAGTTTACAGGTAGGGATTACTTCACTCAGCAGCAGCAGAATGTACATTGTTTTTAAACTTATATAGAACATTCACCAGAATAGACCACATTCTGGGCCATAAGATACACCTTAACAAATTTAAATAAGTAGAAATCATACAATCTCCTCTCTAAACACAATAAAATTAAACTAGAAATCAATACTAGAAATACAACTGTAAATACTAAAATGTGGAGATTAAACATCACACTTCAAATAACATACAGTTTATGTATGTTATTCTTGGGCTTCAAAATCACTGCAGACGGTGACTGCAGCCATGAAATCAAAAGACGCTTGTTTCTTGGCAGGAAAGTGATGACAAACCTAGACAGTGTGTTGAAAAGCAGAATCATTACTTTGCCGACAAAGGTCCATATAGTCAAGGTTATGGTCTTCCCAGTGGTCATTTACAGTTGTGAGAGCTGGACTGTAAAGATGGGAAAACACCAAAGAATTGCTGCCTTTGACCTGTGGTGCTAGAGAAGACACCTGAAAGTCCCTTGGATAGCAAGATCAAATCAGTCAATCTTAAGGGAGATCAACCCTGAATCTTCACGAGAAGGACTTATGCTGAAGCTGAGGCTCCCTGTGTTTTGGTTATCTGATGGAAACAGACAACTCATTGGAAAAATCCCAGATGCTAAGAAAGACTGAGGACAGAATGAGAAGAGGGCATCAGAGGATGAGATGGCTGGATGGCATCACAGATGCAATGAACATGAACTTGGGCAAACTCTGGGAGACGGTGAAGGACAGGGAGGCCTCGCATGTGGCAGTCCATGGGGTTGCAAAGAGTCAGACATGACTGGGTGACTAAACAACAATAAGGAAAAAAATCTCAAGAGAACTTTTAAAATATTTTGAACAAATGAAAACACAACTTATAAAGACATGTGGGATGCAATGAAAGCAAAGCTCAGAGGGAAATTTATAGTACTGAATGTATATAAGAGAAAAAAAAGAAAGATCTAAAACCAATGATTTTTTTCTACCTTTGGAAACTAGAACAAAAATAGCAAATTAAAAGCAAAGTAAGAAAAAAATTAGAGCAGAAATCAATAAAACTGAAAACAGGAGATCAGTAGAGGAAATCAATGAAACTAAAAGCAGTTTCATTGAAAAGATCAATAAAATCAATGTGCCTCTAAACAAGATAACTAAGGAAAAAAGAGAGTAGATACAAATTACTAATGTCAGAAACAAAAGAGAGAACATCACTAGGACATTAAAAGGATACTAAAGGAATATTAAGAACAACTCTTGCCCACAATTTTGATAAACTAGATGAAATGGACCAATTCTACGAAAGACACAATCTGCCAAAACTCAAGCAAGAATAAACAGGCACTCTGAACAGACCCATATCTATGAAATAAATTGAATCAGTACCTAGTAATATTCCAAAACAGGAAGCACCAAGCCCATGTGGTTCATTGGTGAATCCTACCCAACATTCAAGGATAAAATTATGCTGATTCTTTACAATCTCTTCAGAGCACAGAAGCAGAGTGAATACTTCTTCTGTGAGGTTCATATTGCCCTAATGACAAAACTAGACGAAGACAATAGTAGGGGGAAAAAAACTGCAAACCAATAACTCTCATGAACATAGATGCAAAAGTCCTCAACAAAACATTAGCAAATTGAATTCATTAATGAATGAAAAGAATTACACACCATGATGAAGTGGGATTTATCCCAGGTGTGTAAGATAGGTTCAACACTCAAAAATCAATGAATGTAATTCATCAAATAGAGAGGCTAAAGAAGAAAAGTCAGATAATTGTGTCAATGGATGCAGAAAACACATCTGACAAAATCCAACACCCATTCATGATTAAAACCATCAATAAACTATGAACGGAGGGTAATTTCCTTAATTTGATAACAAATATCTACAAATTCCTACAGCTAACATCATGCTTCTTGTGAAAAACTAGAAGCTTGCCCACCAAGATCACAAACAAGGCAAAGAAGTTCTCACTCACCACTCCTTGTCAACTTTGTACTGCTAATGCATCTTGAGACAAGTAAATGAAATAAAAGGTATAGTTTAGGAAAGAAGAAATAAAGTCTTTGTACATGATATCTATATATAAAATGTGAAAGAATCAACCATGCTCAACATCACTCATTATCAGAGAAATGCAAATCAAAACCACTATGAGGTACCATTTCACGCCAGTCAGAATGGCTGCGATCCAAAAGTCTACAAGCAATAAATGCTGGAGAGGGTGTGGAGAAAAGGGAACTCTCTTACACTGTTGGTGGGAATGCAAACTAGTACAGCCACTATGGAGAACAGTGTGGAGATTCCTTAAAAAACTGGAAATAGAACTGCCTTATGATCCAGCAATCCCACTGCTGGGCATACACACTGAGGAAACCAGAAGGGAAAGAGACACGTGTACCCCAATGTTCATCACAGCACTGTTTATAATAGTCAGGACATGGAAGCAACCTAGATGCCCATCAGCAGATGAATGGATAAGAAAGCAGTGGTACATATACACAATGGAGTATTACTCAGCCATTAAAAAGAATACATTTGAATCAGTTCTAATGAGATGGATGAAACTGGAACCTATTATACAGAGTGAAGTAAGCCAGAAAGAAAAACACCAATACAGTATACTAACGCATATATATGGAATTTAGAAAGAGGGTAACAATAACCCTGTGTACGAGACAGCAAAAGAGACACTGATGTATAGATCAGTCTTATGGACTCTGTGGGAGAGGGAGAGGGTGGGGAGATTTGGGAGAATGGCATTGAAACATGTATAATATCATGTATGAAACGAGTCGCCAGTCCAGGTTCGATGCACGATACTGGATGCTTGGGGCTGGTGCACTGGGACGACCCAGAGGGAGGGTATGGGGAGGGAGGAGGGAGGAGGGTTCAGGATGGGGAACACAGGTATACCTGTGGCGGATTCATTTCGATATTTGGCAAAACTAATACAATATTATAAAGTTTAAAAATAAAATAAAATTAAAAAAAAAAAAAAGAATCAACCCAAAATCTCCTGGAACTAGTAAATGTTTATAGCAAGTTTGCAGAACACAAGATTAATATAGGAATTCAATTTAATTGCATTGTGTTTTATTGTGTTTTGCTGATGTTGTTTTGTTTTTTCCTTTGAAAATTGAAGATTTTTGGCAATCCTGTGTTGAGCAAAATCTACTGATAACATTTTTACAACAGTATTTGCTTACTTTATGTATATGTGTCACATTGTGGTAATCCTCATAACATTTCAAACCCCAGTACCAGTAAAATGTGAACAAGGCAAAGAAATGGAGGAAAACAATAGAATGGGAAAGACTAGAGACTTCTTCAAGAAAACTTGAGATACCAAAAGAACATTTCATGCAAAGATGAGCACAATAAAGGATTGAAATAGTATGGACCTAACAGAAGCAGAAGGTATTAAGAAGAGATGGCAAAAATATACAGAAGTACTATAAAAAAAAAGGTCTCCATGACCCAGAAAACTACGATGATGTGATCACTCACCTAGAGCCAGACAACCTGGAGTATGACGTCAAGTGGGACTTAGGAAGGATCACTATGAACAAAGCTAGTGGAGGTGATGGAATTCCAGCTGAACTATTTCAGATCCTAAAAGATGATGCTGTTAAAGCGCTATACTCAACATGCCAGCCAATTTGGGAAGCTCAGAAGTGGCCACAGCACTGGAAAAGGTCAGTTTCATTCCAATCCCAAAGAAGGGCAATGCCAAAAATGTTCAACTTTCTTAAAGAGTTATTAAAGAAAATTCTTAAAGAGATGGGAATACCAGACCACCTTACCTGCCTCCCGAGAAACCTGTATGTAGGTCAAGAAGGAACAGTTAGAACTGGACATGGAACAACAGACTGATTCAAAATTGAGAAAGGAGTATGTCAAGGTTGTATATTGTCACCCTGCTTATTTGTGAAGCTCAGAAGTGGCCACAGCACTGGAAAAGGTGTTTCATTCCAATCCCAAAGAAGGGCAATGCCAAAGAATGTTCAAACTATACACATGCTAGAAATTTAATGCTCAAAATCCATCAAGCTAGGCTTCAACAGTACAAGAACTAAGAACTTCCAGATGTACAAACTGGATTTAGAAAAGGCAGAGGAACCGGAGATCAAATTGCCAACATCCACTGGATCACAGAAAATGCAAGGGAATTACAGAAAAGCATCTACTGTTTCACTGACTACCCTAAAACCTTTGACTGTTAGATCACAACAAACTGTGGAAAATTCTTAAAGAGATGGGAATACCAGACCACCTTACCTGCCTCCCGAGAAACCTGTATGTAGGTCAAGAAGGAACAGTTAGAACTGGACATGGAACAACAGACTGATTGAAAATTGGGAAAGGACTATGTCAAGGTTGTATATTGTCACCCTGCTTATTTAACTTATATGCAGAGTACATCATGCAAAATGTTGAGCTGGATGAAGCACAAGCAGGAATCAAGATTGCCAGAAAAAATGTCAATAACCTTGGATATGCAGATGATACCACCCTAATGGCAGAAAATGAAGAGGAACTAAGGAGCCTCTTGATGAAGGTGAAAGAGGAGAGTGAAAAAGCTGGCTTCAAACACAACATTCAAAAAACAAAGATCATGGCATCCAGTCCCAACACTTAGTGGCAAATAGATGCAGAAACAATGGAAACAGCGACAGATTTTATATTGTTGGGTTCCAAAATCTCTGCAGATGGTGACTTCAGCCACGAAATTAAAAGACTTTCTCCTTGGAAGAAAAGCTATCACCAGCCTAGACAGTATTAAAAGGAGAGACATCAGTTTGCCAACAAAGGTCTGTAGAGTCAAAGCTACAGTTTTTCCAGTAGTCATGTATGGATGTGAGAGTTGGACCATAAAGAAGGTTAAGCACCAAAGAACTGATGTTTTCAAACTGTGATGCTGGAGAAGACTCCTGAGAGCCGCTTGGACAGCAAGATTAAACCAGTCAATCCTAAAGAAAATCAACCCTAAATATTCGTTGAAAGTTCTGATGCTGAAGCTGAGACTCCAATACTCTGACTATCTGATGTGAAGAGCTGACTCATTAGAATAGATCCTGATGCTGGGAAAGATTGAAGACAGGAGGAGAAGGGGGTGATAGAGGATGAGATGGTTGGATGGTCTCACTGTCTCAATGGACATGAGTTTGAGTAAACTCTGGGAGATAGTGAAGGACAGGGAAGCCTGGCATGCTGCAGTCCATGGGGTTGCAAAGAGTTGGACATGACTGAGCAACTGAATGACAACAACCAGCAAAATGATTATGACTTGCTGAAGGCTCAGATAATGCTTCACATCTTTTTAGCAATAAAGTATTTTTAAATTGTTATGTACATATTTTAAACATAATAGAAAGTGAAAATGAAAGTGAAGTCACTCAGTCCTGTCCAACTCTTTGTGACCCCATGGACTGTAACCTACCAGGCTCCTCTGTCCATGGGATTTTCTGGGCAAGAATACTGGAGTGTGTTGCCATTTCCTTCTCCAGGGACTCTTCCCGACTCCGGGGTTGGACCCAGGTCTCCCACATTGTAGGCGGACGCCACAATGTGTCTGAGCCACCCAGACACGACTGAGCAACTTCCTATATACCACAAATAAACAACGGAATTTGAAATTAAAACACAATACCATTAACTTTCAGTTCAGTTCAGTGGCTCAGTCATGTGCGACTCTGCGACCCCATGAATCACAGCACGCCAGGCCTCCCTGTCCATCACCATCTCCCGAAGTTCACTCAAGCTCACGTCCATCGAGTCGGTGATGCAATCCAGCCATCTCATCCTCTGTCGTCCCCTATTCCTCCTGCCCCCAATCCCTCCCAGCATCAGAGTCTTTTCAAATGAGTCAACTCTTCGCATGAGGTGGCCAAAGTATTGGAGTTTCAGCTTCAGCATCATTCCCTCCAAAGAAATCCCAGGGCTGATCTCCTTCAGAATGGACTGGTTGGATATCCTTGTAGTCCAAGGGACTCTCAAGAGTCTTCTCCAACACCACAGTTCAAAAGCATCAATTCTTCAGCGCTCAGCTTTCTTCACAGTCCAACTCTCACATCCATACATGACCACAGGAAAAACCATAGCCTTGACTAGACGGACCTTTGTTGGCAAAGTAATGTCTCTGCTTTTCAATATACTTTAGCACCCCTCAAATAAAATACTTAGATATAAATTAATAAAATATGTACAAGATTTATGTGAGGCAACTACAAAACTCTGACAACAAAATTAAAGATCAATTCCACATTGTAGAATTTTGCTGTGGAATTTAGGTGAAAAAAATTCTCTTCTTTTCCTCCTCTTCCTCGTTCTCCTTCTTCCTTCTTGTCTTCGTCTTTGCCTTCTTCCCCTTTCCCTTCTTCTTTCTGTCTTATTGAGGTAAAAATGACGGAAAATTTTAAGTTTCAAACTACTTGCACTTTGGGTGGTTTTTTTTTTTGGTTTTGTTATGTCTTTGTGTGTTTTAATAAACTGTGGATAAACTTTCCATCAGTTGTCAGTAAGCTGCAGATATGGAAACACAATCTTCAGAACACCCTTGGGAGTCACCATCCTCAGCCTCAGTAAGACAACTGCTGTTTGATAGTGATGCCAAAGTGGACTCAGAGTCTAATCTCCAGATGCTTTGACTTCAGGTAAATTGAGGAATAATGGAGAGGAACACCAGCTACACTTACCACCATCTAATGTCTTCTAGACTGTCCAGAGGGCAAACTCGAGTAAAATTCAATAAAAACATATTCACATCTATGTGCAATTCACACACCTCTCAATCAGTGGGCATGATGCTAGCAGGAAGAACTCTGGTAGCAAAATATGAAGATGAAGTTTCTCATTCTGAATTTATCACTGTTTCTATTAATATATGACCTTGAGTAAATAACTTCATGTCAATGGCATTAACTTTTTCTCATTTGTAAAAGTAATGGAGCTTGATTTAAGATATTCTTTACAGTCCTTCAGGATTATTTTTGTCTATATCTCAGGTGAGGGAGGGGGGATCACAGGGTACGCGATCATCTCTTGCATAGTTCTCTGATTGGTTGATGTTGAGGTATCAATCCTTAGGCACAGTAGTTCTGAGTGTTCAGCATCATCAAGTAGTTAGTTTCTCCCATTTGGTGGTAGTTTTAGCATCTGTAAAATAACTTGGGAAGTGTGCGTCAGATACTATTATCTAGGTACCTCGAAGAGTAGTTAACAGCAGAGGATAATAGGCAGAGGTCTGTTTCTGTAAACTCTATAGGGTCCTGCTCAGTTACAAAACAAGAATTGATATGTTTTTTCTTCATTCATATCTGTCCACTTTATTCCCTCCTGTCTACCAGAAGCAAGTGAAAAAGGCTGCTTCCCACAAGGTGAGAGAAACAGGAGGAGAGTGGTAATTCAATGAGTACTGAGTTTCATATGCAAAACTTAGGACAGCCAAAATTTCCCAAAATTATTACCAGTAATATTGATTGGTAGGTGAACTGAAGGAAATAGGACTAGATCTCAAGTCCTGACCTTTAGATATCTATGACACCTAGTATTACCTTGTTTATTTTCTCTTCAAATAATGACTGGGCATTTCCTAGAATAGTTCTCAAAGGAATATACCTTATATTATGTTCTAGGGTAAATACATACACACGTGATTGAATTAGCACTTAGCCCTGACATCATACAATGCATTCTCTTCTTTTCTATTCTGTTTGTTTGTTTCTGTTTTTAAATTTTTGGTATCCAATAGCAATTTAAAAGCATTGTCTTGGGGTAGAGGGAATATGGCTAGCAGCTGTCTCCTTCTTGGACCTGGGCTGTGGATTTTAGAACAGATGTTTGTTATTCACTTCCAAGCTTCCTGGGCTATTTGCCAGTGTGGTTGTCCTGCTGTTGGTCTTTGAGTATTGATGGCCCATCTGTCCTGGCTCTTGATGAGAGTGGGGTTAGAAGTGGGGTACTCAGAGAGAAAGCTCATTAAACGTGGCCTTGTTTCAGGATTCAGAATGTGGTGGGTCTGCTCTAAATCACCCTGTCAAATAGGTAGATCCTTAAAGGAAATTTGGGGATATTCCCTGGCCGACCAGTGGTTAGGACTCCATGCTCTTGCTGCTGAGGGGCTGGGTTTAGTCCCTGGTCAGGGAACTAAGATCCCATAAGATGTGGCAGGACCAAAAAAAAAAATTGGATCTATGATTTTAAAAATTCTTTAAAATAGTTAACCAATTTAGAAATGTAGTCACCTCCTGCTGCATATCAGGAATCTGTTACTAAAAATTTAGTTCTGCATGAAAATGCTTATCTGGAGCCTTTTTACAATTATTCAAACAGGAAAAAAAAATTAGTATGTCAACTCCAATTCCTTAAGCAATTTCTTAAACAGTTAGCTAAACTGTGCTAATACACCTAAATATAACTTAAAAATCCAAACCATCTTGTTAAGTGTCAAGTGCTTAAAACTTTGTTTCTTAATCAACAAGTTATTAATATGGTTGATAACAAGCAGCAGCCTTTGTGCAGGAGAAGGTCACTACCAAGATGGCTTTAATGTTCCCCTTGGGCTTCCCTGGTGGCTCAGACGGTAACAAATCTACCTGCAATGCTGGAGAGCCAGGTTTGATCCCTGGGTCACGAAGATCCCTGGAGAAGGGGATGGAAACCCACTCCAGTATTCTTGTCTGGAGAATTCCATGGACAGAGGAGCCTGGAAAGCTACAGTCCATGGGGTTGCAAAGAGTCAGACTGAGCCACTAACATTTTCACTTTCAGCCTAACTAAACTTAAACTGGCTTTTTTTTTTTTTTTTTTTTGAGTTGAGGCCCTTTGGCTCCTTTTACTTTGGAAGACTTGTAATTTTTTTTTCCTCTGCCCTTTTGATATGTTAAATCTTTTTAATAGCCTCTTAGTTTTACAACCCAGGAAAGTCTTTCTCAAGAATCTGGGAACCCTCCTTCTGAAATGTAATCAGCAAAGGAGATTGCTTTGCCCCAATTTTCCAGCTACTGAAGGACGGTAGGCACCAACTCCACATTTCCTTGTTCAAGATTCCACAACTGTCTCTTGCCATAAATATGAAAATTTTATTTTTCATTTCAGTTCAGTTCAGTCGCTCAGTCGTGTCCGACTCTTTGCGACCCCATGAATCACAGCATGCCAGGCCTCCCTGTCCATCACCAACTCCCGGAGTTCACCCAGACTCACGTCCATCGAGTCAGATATGCCATCCAGCCATCTCATCCGCTGTCGTCCTCTTCTCCACCTGCCCCCAATCCCTCCAAGCATCAGAGTCTTTTCCAATGAGTCAACTCTTTGCATGAAGTGGCCAAAGTACTGGAGTTTCAGCTTTAGCATCATTCCTTCCAAAGAAATCCCAGGGCTGATCTCCTTCAGAATGGACTGGTTGGATCTCCTTGCAGTCCAAGGGACTCTCAAGAGTCTTCTCCAACACCACAGTTCAAAAGCATCAATTCTTCGGCACTCAGCCTTCTTCACAGTCCAACTCTCACATCCATACATGACCACAGGAAAAACCATAGCCTTGACTAGACAGACCTTTGTTGGCAAAGTAATGTCTCTGCTTTTGAATATGCTATCTAGGTTGGTCATAACTTTCCTTCCAAGGAGTAAGCGTCGTTTAATTTCATGGCTGAAATCACCATCTGCAGTGATTTTGGAGCCCCCAAAAATAAAGTCTGACACTGTTTCCACTGTTTCCCCATCTATTTCCCATGAAATTATGGGACCGGATGCCATGATCTTCGTTTTCTGAATGTTGAACTTTAAGCCAACTTTTTCACTCTCCACTTTCACTTTCATCAAGAGGCTTTTTAGTTCCTCTTCACTTTCTGCCATAAGGGTGGTGTCATCTGCATATCTGAGGTTATTGATATTTCTCCCAGCAATCTTGATTCCAGCTTGTGTTTCTTCCAGTCCAGGGTTTCTCATGAGGTACTCTGCATATAAGTTAAACCAGCAGGGTGACAATATACAGCCTTGACGAACTCCTTTTCCTATTTGGAACCAGGCTGTTGTTCCATGTCCAGTTCTAACTGTTGCTTCCTGACTTGCATACAGATTTCTCAAGAGGCAGGTCAGGTGGTCTGGTATTCCCATCTCTTTCAGAATTTTCCACAGTTTCTTGTCATCCACACAGTCAAAGGCTTTGGCATAATCAAGAAAGCAGAAATAGATGTTTTTCTGGAACTCTCTTGCTTTTTCCATGATCCAGCAGATGTTGGCAATTTGATCTCTAGTTCCTCTGCCTTTTCTAAAACCAGCTTGAACATCAGGAAGTTCATGGTTCACATATTGCTGAAGCCTGGCTTGGAGAATTTTGAGCATTACTTTACTAGCGTGTGAGATGAGTACAATTGTGCAGTAGTTTGAACATTCTTTTGGCATCGCCTTTCTTTGGGATTGGAATGAAAACTGACCTTTTCCAGTCCTGTGGCCACTGCTGAGTTTTCCAAATTTGCTGGCATATCGAGTGCAGCACTTTCACAGCATCATCTTTCAGGATTTGGAATAGCTCAACTGGAATTCCATCACTTCCACTAGCTTTGTTCGTAGTGATGCTTTCTAAGGCCCACTTGAGTTCCCATTCCAGGATGTCTGGCTCTAGGTCAGTGATCACACCATCGTGATTATCTGGGTCATGAAGCTCTTTTTTGTACAGTTCTTCTGTGTATTCTTGCCATCTCTTCTTAATATCTTCTGCTTCTGTTAGATCCATACCATTTCTGTCCTTTATCGAGCCCATCTTTGCATGAAATGTTCCTTTGGTATCTCTGATTTTCTTGAAGAGATCTCTAGTCTTTCCCATTCTGTTGTTTTCCTCTATTTCTTTGCATTGATCGCTGAAGAAGGCTTTCTTATCTCTTCTTGCTATTCTTTGGAACTCTGCATTCAGATGTTTATATCTTTCCTTTTCTCCTTTGCTTTTCACTTCTCTTCTTTTCACAGCTATTTGTAAGGCCTCCCCAGACAGCCATTTTGCTTTTTTGCATTTCTTTTCCATGGGGATGGTCTTGATCCCTGTCTCCTGTACCATGTCACGAACCTCCGTGTATAGTTCATCAGGCACTCTATCTATCAGATCTAGGCCCTTAAATCTATTTCTCACTTCCACTGTATAATCATAGGGATTTGATTTAGGTCATACCTGAATGGTCTAGTGGTTTTCCCTACTTTCTTCAATTTAAGTCTGAATTTGGCAATAAGGAGTTCATGGTCTGAGCCACAGTCAGCTCCTGGTCTTGTTTTGGTTGACTGTATAGAGCTTCTCCATCTTTGGCTGCAAAGAATATAATCAATCTGATTTTGGTGTTGACCATCTGGTGATGTCCATGTGTAGAGTCTTCTCTTGTGTTGTTGGAAGAGGGTGTTTGCTGTGACCAGTGCATATTTTTTGGCAAAACTCTATTAGCCTTTGCCCTGCTTCATTCCATATTCCAAGGCCAAATTTGCCTGTTACTCCAGGTGTTTCTTGACTTCCTACTTTTGCATTCCAGTCCCCTATAATGAAAAGGACATCTTTCTTGGGTGTTAGTTCTAAAAGATCTTGTAGGTCTTCCTAGAACCGTTCAACTTCAGCTTCTTCAGCGTTACTGGTTGGGGCATAGACTTGGATTACTGTGATATTGAATAGTTTGCCTTGGAAATGAACAGAGATCATTCTGTCGTTTTTAAGATTGCATCCAAGTACTGCATTTTGGACTCTTTTGTTGACCATGATGGCTACTCCATTTCTTCTGAGGGATTCCTGCCCGCAGTAGTAGATATAATGGTCATCTGAGTTAGATTCACCCATTCCAGTCCATTGTAGTTCACTGATTCCTAGAATGTCGACATTCACTCTTGCCATCTCTTGTTTGACCACTCCCAATTTGCCTTGATTCATGGACCTGACATTCCAGGTTGCTATGCAATATTGCTCTTTACAGCATCGGACCTTGCTTCTGTCACCAGTCACATCCACAGCTGGGTATTCTTTTTGCTTTGGCTCCAACCCTTCATTCTTTCTGAAGCTATTTCTCCACTGATCTCCAGTAGCATATTGGGCACCTACTGACCTGGGGAGTTTCTCTTTCAGTATCCTATCATTTTGCCTTTTCATACTGTTCATGGGGTTCTCAAGGCAAGAATACTGAAGTGGTTTGCCATTCCCTTCTCCAGTGGACCACATTCTGTCAGATCTCTCCACCATGACCCACCCATCTTGGGTTGCCCCTCGGGCATGGAAAGCCTATTAGCAAACACAGATGGCTTGTGACTTCCCCATAATGTCCTCCAGTACTTTTCTACTAGCTCACCCCAGCCCTTAAAAAGCCCTACCTCACTGTTGTCACGGAGTTGAGTTCAGACTTAGTCCTGGCCTCTCCCTCCAGCTGCAGGAACATTGAATAAAGTCTTACTCATCCGATTAACTTTTTGTTGTTGTTGTTCTTTTTTCCTCCTTAATAATATACATATTTTATTGAAGTATAGTTGACTTACAATGTTTCAGGTGCACAGAAAGGTGATTCAGTTTTACTTATACACATATAATTTTTCTGAATTATTTTCCATTGCAAGATATTGACTATAGTTTCCTGTGCTATAGAGTAAAATTTGTTGCTCATTGCATATCTCTCGGAGGAGGCAATGGCACCCTACTCCAGTACTCTTGCCAGGAAAATCCCATGGACAGAGGAGCCTGGTGGGCTGCAATCCATGGGATCTCTAAGAGTCGGACACGACTGAGTGACTTCACTTTCACTTTTCACTTTTATGCATTGGAGAAGGAAATGGCAACCCACTCCAGCGTTCTTGCCTGGAGAATCCCAGGGATGGGGGAGCCTAGTGGGCTGTTGTCTATGGGGTCACACAGAGTCGGACACGATTGAAGTGACTTAGCAGCAGCAGCAGCAGCAGATCTTTTTTTAAACTAGAAATTTAGCATTCTTACTAAATCAAACAACTGGAATCAAAATGTCAAAATTTCTTAAGCAAAAATTCATAAACTTTCTAAAAAAATATATATATATATATTATACATTTATATATATACAAAAGCTTTTCTACCACATCTGATAAAAGCCTGAGAAAGAACATCATTAAAAAAAAATTATGAAATAGAAAAACTGAAACAAACTAGATAAAAGTAAAAGATCATCACATCATCCAGTTGTTTTTAAACATGGCTGCTCATTAGGAACACATCTGGAGCTCTAGAGAAAAAAATGCAATACCTGGGCATTTGTATTTTTCAAAAAATTCCAAGATAATTCTGATATGCATCTGGATTTTAAAGAATGATTACAGGTTTTTCTATTAAATTATAGTTTTGGTGATACAGAGTTCTATTATTTTTCTGTTGACCAAACATGATACAATGGTATTAAGTTAGTAAAAGATGTTTATCAGTTTTTCCAATCAATATATTGACAGATGAAAAATAAGATAATTACAATTGCAAGCCACAATGGGAACATGAGTAACCTAAAAATAAAAAATAATTACACACAATTGAGGGCAGGGGGAATCAAACAGAGTGATGTTGTAAATGAGAGTGCATATGTGCACATGTTTTCATCTACTCAGCCAGTCTATGTCTTTTGTTTGGTGCATTTAATCTATTTAGATTTAAAGTAATTATCAATATGTATGAGGCCAGGGGTGGTGGCCGGGAGGACCAACCCCACACCGTGGCTGCATGGGCACAGGAGGGCCCAGAGAAGCTATCCCATGCTGAAGGTCAGGAAGGGCGGCGGTGAGGAGATACCCCTCGTCCAAGGTAAGGAGCATTGGCTGTGCTTTGCTGGAGCAGCCGTGAAGAGATACCCCATGCCCAAGGTAAGAGAAACCCAAGTAAGATGGTAGGTGTTGCAAGAGGGCATCAGAGGGCAGACACACTGAAACCATACTCACAGAAAACTAGTCAATCTAATCACACTAGGACCACAGCCTTGTCTAACTCAGTGAAACTAAGCCATGCCCGTGGGGCAACCCAAGATGGGCGGGTCATGGTGGAGAGATCTGATAGAATGTGGTCCACTGGAGAAGGGAATGGCAAACCACTTCAGTATTCTTGCCTTGAGAACCTCATGAACAGTATGAAAAGGCAAAATGATAGGATACTGAAAGAGGAACGCCCCAGGTCAGTAGGTGCCCAATATGCTACTGGAGATCAGTGGAGAAATAACTCCAGAAAGAATGAAGGGATGGAGCCAAGGCAAAAAGAATACCCAGCTGTGGATGTGACTGGTGATAGAAGCAAGGTCCGATGCTGTAAAGAGCAATATTGCATAGCAACCTGGAATGTCAGGTCCATGAATCAAGGCAAATTGGGAGTGGTCAAACAAGAGATGGCAAGAGTGAATGTCGACATTCTAGGAATCAGTGAACTACAATGGACTGGAATGGGTGAATTTAACTCAGATGACCATTATATCTACTACTGCGGGCAGGAATCCCTCAGAAGAAATGGAGTAGCCATCATGGTCAACAAAAGAGTCCAAAATGCAGTACTTGGATGCAATCTTAAAAACGACAGAATGATCTCTGTTCATTTCCAAGGCAAACCATTCAATATCACAGTAATCCAAGTCTATGCCCCAACCAGTAACACTGAAGAAGCTGAAGTTGAACGGTTCTAGGAAGACCTACAAGACCTTTTAGAACTAACACCCAAGAAAGATGTCCTTTTCATTATAGGGGACTGGAATGCAAAAGTAGGAAGTCAAGAAACACCTGGAGTAACAGGCAAATTTGGCCTTGGAATACGGAATGAAGCAGGGCAAAGACTAATAGTTTTGCCAAGGAAATGCACTGGTCATAACAAACACCCTCTTCCAACAACACAAGAGAAGACTCTATACATGGACATCACCAGATGGTCAACACCAAAATCAGATTGATTATATTCTTTGCAGCCAAAGATGGAGAAGCTCTATACAGTCAACCAAAACAAGACCAGGAGCTGACTGTGGCTCAGACCATGAACTCCTTATTGCCAAATTCAGACTTAAATTGAAGAAAGTAGGGAAAACCACTAGACCATTCAGGTATGACCTAAATCAAATCCCTTATGATTATACAGTGGAAGTGAGAAATAGATTTAAGGGCCTAGATCTGATAGATAGAGTGCGTGATGAACTATGGACAGAGGTTCGTGACATTGTACAGGAGACAGGGATCAAGACCATCCCCATGGAAAAGAAATGCAAAAAAGCAAAATGGCTGTCTGGGGAGGCCTTACAAATAGCTGTGAAAAGAAGAGAAGTGAAAAGCAAAGGAGAAAAGGAAAGATATAAACATCTGAATGCAGAGTTCCAAAGAATAGCAAGAAGAGATAAGAAAGCCTTCTTCAGCGATCAATGCAAAGAAATAGAGGAAAACAACAGAATGGGAAAGACTAGAGATCTCTTCAAGAAAATCAGAGATACCAAAGGAACATTTCATGCAAAGATGGGCTCGATAAAGGACAGAAATGGTATGGATCTAACAGAAGCAGAAGATATTAAGAAGAGATGGCAAGAATACACAGAAGAACTGTACAAAAAAGAGCTTCATGACCCAGATAATCACGATGGTGTGATCACTGACCTAGAGCCAGACATCCTGGAATGGGAACTCAAGTGGGCCTTAGAAAGCATCACTACGAACAAAGCTAGTGGAAGTGATGGAATTCCAGTTGAGCTATTCCAAATCCTGAAAGATGATGCTGTGAAAGTGCTGCACTCGATACGCCAGCAAATTTGGAAAACTCAGCAGTGGCCACAGGACTGGAAAGGTCAGTTTTCATTCCAATCCCAAAGAAAGGCAATGCCAACAAATGTTCAAACTACTGCACAATTGCACTCATCTCACACGCTAGTAAAGTAATGCTCAAAATTCTCCAAGCCAGGCTTCAGCAATATGTGAACCGTGAACCTCCTGATGTTCAAGCTGGTTTTAGAAAAGGCAGAGGAACTAGAGATCAAATTGCCAACATCTGCTGGATCATGGAAAAAGCAAGAGAGTTCCAGAAAAACATCTATTTCTGCTTTCTTGACTA
This sequence comes from Bos mutus, assembly GCF_027580195.1. Taxonomy (NCBI): domain Eukaryota; kingdom Metazoa; phylum Chordata; class Mammalia; order Artiodactyla; family Bovidae; genus Bos; species Bos mutus. Next base: position 96,975,856 of record NC_091621.1, read on the forward strand.
TGCCAAAGCCTTTGACTGTGTGGATGACAAGAAACTGGAAAATTCTGAAAGAGATGGGAATTTCAGACCACCTGGTCTGCCTCTTGAGAAATTGTATGCAGGTCAGGAAGCATCAGTTAGAACTGGACATGGAACAACAGCCTGGTTCCAAATAGGAAAAGGAGTACGTCAAGGCTATATATTGTCACCCTGTTTATTTAACTTATATGCAGAGTACCTCATGAGAAACCCTGGACTGGAAGAAGCACAAACTGAAATCAAGATTGCCGGGAGAAATATCAATAACCTCAGATATGCAGATGACACCACCCTTATGGCAGAAAGTGAAGAGGAACTAAAAAGCGTCTTGATGAAAGTGAAAGTGGAGAGTGAAAAAGTTGGCTTAAAGCTCAACATTCAGAAAATGAAGATCATGGCATCCAGTCCCATCATTTCATGGGAAATAAATGGGGAAACAGTGAAAACAGTGTCAGATTTTATTTTTCTGGCCTCCAAAATCACTGCAGATGCTGATTGTAGCCATGAAATTAAACGACGCTTACTCCTTGGAAGGAAAGTTATGACCAACCTAGATAGCATATTCAAAAGCAGAGACATTACTTTGCCAACAAAGGTCCATCTAGTCAAGGCTATGGTTTTTCCTGTGGTCATGTATGGATGTGAGAGTTGGACTGTGAAGAAGGCTGAGTGCCAAAGAATTGATGCTTTTGAACTGTGGTGTTGGAGAAGACTTTTGAGAGTCCCTTGGACTGCAAGGAGATCCAACCAGTCCATTCTAAAGGAGATCAGCCCTGGGATTTCTTTGGAAGGAATGATACTAAAGCTGAAACTCCAGTACTTTGGCCACCTCATGGGAAGAGTTGACTCATTGGAAAAGACCCTAATGCTGGGAGGATTGGGGGCAGGAGGAGAAGGGGACAACAGAGGATGAGATGGCTGGATGGCATCACTGACTCGATGGACATGAGTCTGAGTGAACTCCAGGAGTTGGGAGGCCTGGCGTGGTACAATTCATGGGGTTGCAAAGAGTCAGACATGACTGAGTGACTGATCTGATCTGATCCGATTTGATGATCCTATTAACATTTTGGGGGGTTTGTCTTCTTTAGATCTTTCCCTTGTGTTTCCTAAATTTCCTTTGGCATTTGTTGTAAAGCTGGTTTGGTGGTGTTGAATTCTCTTAACTTTTGCATGTCTGTAAAGCTTTTGATTTCTCCATCAAATCTGAAGGAGAGTCTTGCTGGGTAGAGTATTCTTGGTTGTAGGTTCTTCCTTTTCATCACTTTAAATATATCATGCCATTCCTCTCTGGCTTGTAGAGTAACTGTTGAGAAAACCACTGATAACCTGATGGGAGTTTCCTTATATGTTATTTGTTGTTTTTCCCTTGTCACTTTTAATATTCTATCTGTGTCTTTAATCTTTAATTTTTGTCTGTTTGATTGCAATGTGTCTTAGTGTGTTCCTCCTTGTGTTTATCCTGCCGGGGACTCTCTGTGCTTCCTGCATTAGGTTGACTATTTCCTTTCCCATGTTAGGGAAGTTTTCAACTATTATCTCTTCAAATACTTTTTCAGGTCCTTTCTCTCTTTCTTCTCCTTCTGAGACCCCTATAATGTGAATGCTTGTGTGTTTAATGTTGTCCCAGAGGTCTCTTAAGACTATCTTCATTTCTTTTCATTCTTTCTTCTATATTCTGTTCTGCAGCAGTGATTTCCTCCAGTCTGTCCTCCTGTTATTCTGCTATTGATTCCTTCTAGTGTATTAATCATCTCTGTTTGTTCTTTAGTTTTTCTAAGTCTTTGGTAAACAATTCTTTCAACTTCTCTATTGTTTTCCTGAGATCCTGAATCATCTTCACTATCATTATTCTGAAATCTTTTTCTGGAAGGTTATCTATCTCCCAAAAAAATCTACTGGTTTTTCCAATAGTCATGTATGGATGTGAGAGTTGGACTATAAAGAAAGCTGAGCGCCAAAGAATTGATGCTTTTGAACTGTGGTGTTGGAGACAACTCTTGAGAGTCCCTTGGACTGCCAGGAGATCCAACCAGTCCATCCTAAAGGAAATCAGGCCTGAATATTCGTTGGAAGGACTGATGCTGAAGCTGAAGCTGAAGCTCCAATACTTTGGCCACCTGATGCAAATAACTGACTCATTGGAAAAGACCCTGATGATGGGAAAGACTGAAGGCAGAAAGAGAAGGGGATGATAGAAGACGAGATGGTTGGATTGCATCACTGACTAGATGGACATGAGTTTGAGCAAGCTCTGGGAGTTAGTGATGGACAGAGAAGCCTGGCGTGCTGTAGTCCATGGGATTGCAAAGAGTCAGACACAACTGAGTGACTGAACTAACTGAACTGACTGCTTATCTACAGTTCATTTAGTTGTTTTTCTGGGGTTTTATCTTCATCTGTGACATAACTTTCTGCTTTTTCATCCTGATTAACTTCTTGTAATGTGTTTTTTGTTTTTTGTGTCTTTTTTAGCTCCTGTGGGACTGTGGTTCTTCTTGCTTCTTCTGTCCATCCTCTGATGCAGGAGGCTAAGAGGTTTGTATAAGCTTCCTGTTGGGAGAGACTGGCAGTGAGAAAAACTGGGTCTTGCTCTGGTGGGCAAAGCTTCATTCAGTAAAGCTTTAATCCAATTATCTGCTGATGGATGGGGTTGCACTCCCTCCCTGGTAGTTGTTTGGCCTGAGGTGACCAAGCCCTGGGGTCTATGGTCTCTAGTAGGGTTAATGGCAACGTCCAAGAGGGAGCATGCTAAGACAGACCTTCCCGGATTGCTGCTGCCAGTGCCCCATCCCTGAGGTGAGGCCCTGCTGATCCGTCCAACACTAGCAGGTAGTTTTGGTTCAGTCTCCTGTGAGGTCTCTGCTCTTTTCCTCTGAGTCTTGGTGCATACAAGATTTTGTTTGTGCCCTCCAAGACTGGAGTCTCTGTTTTCCCCAGTCCTGTGGAAGTCTTGTAATCAAATCCCAGTGGCTTTCAAGGTCAGATTTCCAAGGATTCCCAGTTCCTTTGTCAGATCCCCAGCTGGGAAGCCTGACATGGGGTTTAGAACCTTTACAACAGTGGGCGAATTTCTTTTGTATTATTGTTCTCCAGTCTGTGGGTTACCCACCAACGGGTATGAGACTTGATTTTATCGTGATTGTGCCCCTCCTACCATCTCAATGTGGCTTCTTCTTTGTCTTTGAATGTGGGGTATCTTTTTTTGGTGGGTTCCAGAATCTTCCTATTGATGGTTATTCAACAGCTAGTTGCAATTTTGGTACTCTTGCAGGAGAAGATGAGCACTCTTCCTTCTAATCTGCCATCACCTGTTTAACTTTGTCCAGTGTAATTTTTTTTTTTAACTCTATCAATTGTCCTGTATATCATCCTTTTGAGAAACACTCAATTTCTCAGTTTTCAAAAAATTTTTATGGAGGCTCTGTATTAGTTTCCTGGGGCTATCATAAGAAAGCACAATAAACTGGATGGCTTAAAAACAAACAAACAAATTCATTCTCTTACAAATTTGGAGGCCTGAGCCCAAAAGCAAAGGAGCTGACAGGACCATGCCCTTTCTGAAGGCTCCTGGAAATTCTGTTCCATGCTCCTTGGTGCTCCTTGACTCATAGCTGCATCATTCCAGTCACTGCCTTCATGGTCTTGTGGCATTCTCCCTATGCATTTCTCTCTCTCTGTCTTTTCTCTTTTTATAAGAATACTAGTCATACTGGATCAAGGGCCCACACTACTTTCCTATAACCTCATCTTAACTTACATCTTAATTATATCTGCAATGACCCTATTTCCAAATAAGGTCACATTCACAAGTACCAAGGATGAGACTTCAACACACTTTTTTCAGGGGGCACAAGGCAACCGAAAACTCACACTGTAGAAACATCAATAGTACTTAGAATAAAAGGCTTCCCCTGCATTTAATATTTTGTTAAAATATTGTATTATGTTTGTACAGGGGAGAGTCTATTTGGACTGCATGTTAGATCTGCTTCTTTTGACTTTAACTCTTGTTTTTTGTTGCTTTTGTTATTACAATCATACATAATGGTCTGCCTCAAGGGACCTTGCCCTTCTGCCTGACTGTTATACCAAAGTGCCTTTGTTTAGCTCACAGGGAGATAATCTGACCCTGCCCACACCCCCTCCAAAGGCTGGCCCTTTCCAGAGATGTTTTGAAAGAATGAGTTCCTTTTCACTTTACTTCCCCACTGCCTCTCCCTCTATTTCTGCTTTATTGACTATGCCAAAGCCTTTGACTGTGTGGATCACAATAAACTGTGGAAAATTCTGAAAGAGATGGGAATACCAGACCACCTGACCTGCCTCTTGAGAAATTTGTATGCAGGTCAGGAAGCAACAGTTAGAACTGGACATGGAACAACAGACTGGTTCCAAATAGGAAAAGGAGTTCGTCAAGGCTGTATATTGTCACCCTGTTTATTTAACTTATATGCAGAGTACATCATGAGAAACGCTGGACTGGAAGAAACACAAGCTGGAATCAAGATTGCCAGGAGAAATATCAATAACCTCAGATATGCAGATGACACCACCCTTATGGCAGAAAGTGAAGAGGAACTAAAAAGCCTCTTGGTGAAAGTGAAAGAGGAGAGTGAAAAAGTTGGCTTAAAGCTCAACATTCAGAAAATGAAGATCATGGCATCTGGTCCCATCACTTCATAGGAAATAGATGGGGAAACAGTGGAAACAGTGTCAGACTTTATTTTTCTGGGCTCCAAAATCACTACAGATGGTGACTGCAGCCATGAAATTAAAAGACACTTACTCTTTGGAAGGAAAGTTATGACCAACCTAGATAGCATATTCAAAAGCAGAGACATTACTTTGCCTACAAAGGTTCGTCTAGTCAAGGCTATGGTTTTTCCTGTGGTCATGTATGGATGTGAGAGTTGGACTGTGAAGAAGGCTGAGCGCCGAAGAACTGATGCTTTTGAACTGTGGTGTTGGAGAAGACTCTTGAGAGTTGGAGAGACTCTTGAGAGTTGGAGAGACTCTTGGACTGCAAAGAGATCCAACCAGTCCATTCTGAAGGAGATCAGCCCTGGGATTTCTTTGGAAGGAATGATGCTAAAGCTGAAACTCCAGTCCTTTGGCCACCTCATGCGAAGAGTTGACTCATTGGAAAAGACTCTGATGCTGGGAGGGATTGGGGGCAGGAGGAGAAGGGGACGACAGAGGATGAGATGGCTGGATGGCATCACTGACTCGATGGACGTGAGTCTGAGTGAACTCCGGGAGTTGGTGATGGATAGGGAGGCCTGGCGTGCTGCGATTCATGGGGTCACAAAGAGTCGGACAGGACTGAGCGACTGATTGGATCTGCCTCTCCCGCTCTATACTGCCTTTTGACTTTAGTTCCTCATTGCCTCTTTCTCTGGCTCTACAAAAGAACCCAGCTTCCAGACCCCGACAAGACAGTTACTTTGAGACATTACTGTGCCATATTCTCAGTCAGTTGGATTTATGAATACAGTCACTTTCCTTGACTCAACACCTCGTCTCTCAGATTCATTGACCTGTCTTGCGACAAGCAGAGCAAGTTTGGGCTTGGTAACATGTTTAAGATGCAAACAGATTTGTCTGTTGGCTGGAATGCTATATTGAGAAATACATATGTCTACAAAGTTTGCATATTAAAAATAGAGAAGCATCTGTCTCTCTGGGGAGAAGGTTTACCTGGAAGATACTGTGCAGGGTAGGTAGTACTCTGTCTGCCTGGACAACAGGTTAGGTCTGGTGAAGGTGATGCTTCTTTAAGGAGGAATACAGGAATATGTCAAAGACAAAACCCAGCAAGTAAGGAGGTTGACTTTATTCAGACTGTTGTGGTAAGGAGAACACCCGGATCCAACATCAAAGTGCCTCTATGGGATGGCTTTGCCTTAAAAAAGATGCACAACATGAGAGTTGAAAGTTAAGTTTTATTTGGAGCAAAATGAGGACTGCAGCCCAGGAGGCAGCACCCCAGTTAGTTCTGAGAAACTGCTCCAAAAAGGCAGTGAGGAAAGGTCAGTTATATATGTGATTCTCATGAAGGGGGAATTCATACAGTCATGCACATATTTTTCCAGAAAGTTTCTGCTAGTCTTTGAAGATTTTGCTACTCATGAAAAACAGTAGTTAACACAAAGGATTTTTAGTACTTTTTGAGAATATGAGGAAATACAAGAATTGGGCTCATAAAAATTAGCTCCTGAAAATATCCATTTGAAAACCTGTCCTGCCAGTTTTTCCCTGAGCACAGAGAACATTTATGTTCTCCACACTGAACTCCTTTCAGGAGATGTTGAAGGTCAGCAGCTGCAAGCAGCACATGATTTAATCCTGTAGAGGTAGATGGCAAGTGCCCATGGCAAGTGCCAACTTACAGTTGACAACTTACATAGGGAGAGGACATAAAGAGGTCATAGTGGAGGGTATTACACTTGAAGTTGCTCTGTAGGCAGGAGAAATCTGTCGGCAGCCAACTGAGGCTAGCTAGTTTCAGGGGAACAAATAAATAGCTAATCAATTATAACAAAGAATGGGAAATTGGAGGATCTCTGTATGGTCTTGTTGGCAAGTTCAGGCAAAAGGAGAAAGAAATATCAGTGTTTGGCCTCATCACAGGCACACAGAGGATTATGAGACAATTATGGGAGTCATGAGATTTTTGAGTCAAATGGGGAAGGTACACAGTGGATTTTTATGAGTCAAATGGGGAAGAGTGATTCTTTGAATAAGCCCTTTCCTAGAACACAAAAGAACATGGGGGTTAGGAGTGGGGATGGATTTTGGAAAACAGAATGTTGCAGGAGGTGTTCTTTATCACTGCTGCCTTCCAGAAGCACAGGATAAAATTCAACAGTGTCAATTGTCAGAAGGAAGGACTCATGTATGGCTGACTGCATCTTGTCATTGCCTGCCTTTAACTATTTACAGTTCTCTTTTAAGAAGAGGCTTATTTATCCTTGCAAAAATGAATTGCACAGTTCCAGGATGCCACTGCCACCAAGTGGTGATATCCACTTAGTGACTGCCAAGCCTCGGGTTGTGTGTACCCCAGGAGCATGCAAGAAAAACCACTGGGATGCAGTAAGAAAATACCAGTTTCTACTTTACTTGTATCAAAAAAGCAAGAAGAATTTAAAATTTAATACTGATATTTAACATACCGTTCATGCTGGGTTCCTCATTCTGAATCTGTGAAGGTGTCACAAGTCACATTCTCAGGGAGGAGATGAAGCTTCACACTGTGGTAACTTTCCTTTCTGAACTCCTTCTAAGTGTAGTAACTTTGCAGACTGTAAGTGCCTGATTACAGGCAGATAATATTACCTTGTTGTTGTTCAGTTGCCCAGTCATGTCCAACTTGTTGCAACCCCATGGACTGCTGCACGCCAGGCCTCTCTGTCCCTCACCATCTCCCAGAGTTTGCCCAAGTTCATGTTCATTACACTGGTGATGCTGTCCAACCATCTCATACTCTGATACCCTCTTTTCCTTTTGCCCTTGACCTTTCCCAGCACCAGGGACTCTTCCAATGAGTCATCTGTTTGCATCAAATGACCAAAATATTGGAGCTTCAGCTTCAGCATCAGTCCTTCCATCAGAATATTCAGGGTTGATCTCCCTTAAGATTAACTGGTTTGATCTTCTTGTAGTCCAAGGGACTTTCAGGGGTCTTCTCCAGCTCCACAGTTCGAAGGCATTGATTCTTTGGCTTTCTGCCTTCTTTACAGTCCAGCTCTCACAACCCTACGTGACCACTGGGAAAACCATAGTCTTGACTATATGGACCTTTGTCAGATGAGTAACATCTCTGCTTTTCAACACACTGTCTAGGTTTGTCATTGCTTTCCTGCCAAGAAGCAGTTGTCTTCTGATTTCATAGCTGCAGTCACTGTCTGCAGTGATTTTGAGCCCAGGAAGGGGAAATCTGTCACTACTTCCACATTTTCCCCTTTTATTTGCCATGCAGTAATGGGGCTGGATGCCATGATCTTAGTTTTTTAAATATTTAGTCTTCAGTCAGTCCATTTGCTCAGTTGTGTCTGACTCTTCATCCAAATATTTAGTCTCAAGCCAGCTCTTTCATGCTCCTTCTTCACCCTCATCTAGAGGCTCTTTAGTTCCTCTCTACTTCCTGCCAGTAAGAATGGTAGGTATCATCTGCTCTGAGGTTATTAATGTTTCTCCCACCTATCTTAATTCCACCTTGTAACTTATCCAGTCTGGCATATCTCACAATATGCTCAGCTTATAGATTAAATAAACAGGGTGACAACAGACAGCCATCATACTCTTTTCTCTATCTTGAATCAATCTTTTGTTCCATACAGGGTTTTACTGTTGCTTCTCGATCCACATACAGGTTTCTCAGGAGACAGGTAAGATGATCTGGTATTCCCATCTCTCTAAGAGCTTTCCACAGTTTGTCATGATCTACACAAAGGTTTTAGCGTAGTTAATGAAACAGAGATAGATGTTGTTCTGAAATTCCCTTGCTTTTTCTATAATGCAGTGAATATTGTTAATTTGATCTCTAGTTCCTCTTCCTTGTCTAAACCCAGCTTGGACATCTGGAAGTTCTTGGTTCACATAATGCTGAAGCCTAGCATGCAAGATTTTAAGTATGACCTTACTAACATGGGAGATGAGTGCAATTGTCTGATGGTTAGTACATTCTTTGGTACTACCCTTCTTGGGAATTGGGATGAGGATTGACCTTTTCCAGGCTTGTGGCCACTGCTGAGTCCTCCAGATTTGCTGACATAATGAGTGCAAAACCTTGATGTCATCTTCCTTTAGGGATTTGAATAGTTCTGCTGGAATTTCATCTCATCCACTAGCTTTATTAACAGCAGTGTTTCTTAAGGCCCATTTGACTTTGCATTCCAGAATGTCTGGCTCTGGGTGACTAATGACACCTTCATAGTAATCTGGTTCATTAAGATCTTTTTTTATGCAGTTCTTCTGTGTATTCTTTCCATCTCTTTTCTTGATCTCTTCAGCATCTACTAGGTCTCTATCATTTTCATCCTTTATTGTGCCCATTTTGGGGCAGAATGTTCCCTTGATGTTTTCAAATTTCCCAAAGTGATCTCTAGTCTTTCCCTTTTTGTTGTTTCCTTCTATTATTAAACACTATTCATTGAAGAAGGCCTTCTTGTCTCTTCTAACTCTTCTTTGGAACTCTGAGCTTAATTGGATGTACCTTTCCCTTTCTCCCTTGTTTTTGCTTCTCTTCTTTCTTTAATTATCTGTAAAGCCTCCTCAGATAACCACTTTGCCTTCCTGCGTTTCTTTTTCTTTGGGATTGTTTTGTTCACTGCCTCTTGTACAATATTATGGACCTCTGTCCATAGTTCTTCAGGTACACTATTATCAGATCTAGTCCCTTGAATCTATTCATTACCTCTACTGTTAATTCATATGTGATTTTATTTAAGTCATGCCTGGCTGGCCTAGGGTTTCCCCAGTTTTCTTTAGTTTAAGCTTGAATTTTGTTATAAGGAACTGATGATCTGAGCCACAATCTGCTCCCAGGGAAGCCCCTAATATTACCTTAGTTTCAACTAAATCTAGTCTTACACAATGGACAAGTAGCTTTAAGAGACACTTGCAGAGGATCCACTGGTTTATAAAAACAACTTGAATAGTGCATATACCAATAAACAGGAATCTGTGATATCACTGACAAATATTCCTACAAGAGTAGAAGCTCTTAGACAGCTGCTTGACCAAAAAAAAAAAAAAAACTAGCATATTTTACAAGAAGCTGATCAAAACATTCAAAATTGTCAATACTGTTTGAAATATGGACTTACTTTAACATTGTTGAAAAATGGAATATTCCCTGCCATATCAGTACACAAGGATGTCATAATAATCAGCAATTGCAGCCACCATGGATGGTGAGCTGGTAAGCCTGGAGGGAACCCAGGAAGGAAAAAATACCTGCCATCTAGCATCCATCAGACTGCAGCCACTCCCTATGGTGCACCCTGAGGAAGTTCAGGATGTGAAAACACAGGATACTGGCCCCAGATAGCTGAGGTGCGTATCAAAGGAATGATTTCAGTGAACTCAGACTCTTGTATCTTCCCTTGCACAGAAAATTGCTAAATTCCTTAACTTGAGTCATCTAGTTTTCTTCAGTTAACAATATCTTTTGATGTTAAGACTACCTGCCTTTTGTTGCAAAACTTCTATATAACCTGGCTCCTTCCCTCACCTCCTTGGAGCACTTTCTCAGGGCTATCTGAAATGCTATCTCCCAGGCTGCAGTTCTCATTTTGGCCCAAATAAAACTTAACTCACAACTCTCATGTTATGAACTTTTTTTTTTCAGTATTGTTAATCTGAGCCTCACCCTAATTGTTATGGTGAAACCTAATTGAAGAGGTTTCATGAGATACATGTTTTGGTTATTACAGCCACTTGCCCACCAAGATTTGAAATAAGCTGAATTTATGTCTATATTTCATAGTGTTAACACAGCCTTTTCAAAATTTGTGAAATGCAATATATTCCATCACTAGTCCTGTCCCCATTACAGTGGAGAAGATCAGTAACTAGAGTCTATGCACACTTAGGAGATATAAGTATAAACTCTAGGTTAAGCATAATTTTTGAAAAGGTAAAATCATGACACTCTGGCAAATATAAAATGAACTCATGTCAAAGATTTAATTAACTCATTAATTAATAAAGCAACCAATAAAAATGCTATGATCAATTCAAAGAACATCTTAGAAGCAAAGGAATTTATATGATAAGATTTATAGAGTATAAAACTGATTAATGCTCAACTGGCCACAAATCTTTGAGTTATCTATTCTACCTACGGGAGAAGGCAATGGCACCCCACTCCAGTACTCTTGCCCGGAAAATCCCATGGATGGAGGAGTCTGGTAGGCTGCAGTCCATGGGGTCGCACAGAGTCAGACACGACTGAGCAACTTCACTTTCAATTTCCACTTTCATGCATTGGAGAAGGAAATGGCAACCCACTCCAGTGTTCTTGCCTGGAGAATCCCATGGACGGAGAAGCCTGGTAAGCTGCAGTCCATGGGGTCGCACAGAGTCAGACACGACTGAAGCGACTTAGCAGCATTCTACCTGCAGAGTTACTTGCAGCTCTACCAGACAAAAATCTCCAAGCTAACAAATAACTTCACTAATTCTAGGACCTTTAATCAATAGTAAATAATGGGATAAATTTATGTTACCATAACCTTCTGGCCAAATTCAGGCCATGTATTTTGTAAATAAATTTTTATTGGATCTCAGTCATTTCTTAACTTATTACCTATGACTGCTTTTGTGCTATATTGGAAGCACTGAGTACTCAGGGTCCTAAAGCAACCAGACCCTTAATATTTATTATCTGGACCTTTACAGATAAAGTATGTTAGCCCTTGGCCTGGACAATCCTTGGGCAGATTTTGCCTCCATATGGTACTGAAAGGGTTTCTACTCATCATTTTTGCCTTATTTCTAAGTTTTGGGTAATTTTCTTGACAGCTGCTTGAGAATTCTTTAGTTAACTTATCCATTTCCATTATCTTCAAATAGGTCTTTTGGTTCAAATTCCCCATGTTTTATTTTTTTTTTAGTATTTTTTCCCTCAAAGTGTTTTAGATATCAGTTTTCTCTATATTGTTTTATTAAGTATAAGTAATTCAAAGGGCATTTACTTTCATCCTTTTAAATGAACTGCAACATTGCTCAAAGTATAAAATTTTGCATTTTTTACTTTGAAGTTTAATTGATAACACCATGATATATATTGTATTATTTCAATTTCATGGGGTACAGTGAGACTCCCATCCACACATCTAATTCAATAACATTTCCTTTGGTATGTTTTCTTGAATTTACACACCCATCATTGTTTTGTATTATGTTGTCTATTTTCCATTTCTCTCATTTTCTTGTAAGTCACTTCAATCACTTTGCACATTTTCTTTATAACTGATGTCATTTCCACAAAGCGCTCTTTCAGGTTATTGCTTTACATTTGTTACAATGTCACTTTTCTTTGTATAATCAAAACAATTTCAGCAATAGCATTAACTTTATCTTAATTTTTGTACTTAGTTCCCCCAGCTCCTTTTCCCCCCTGATCTTATGTAGCCTTCTTCATTCAGTCTTAATCAAACATTTAATTTTGCCCATGTATTCTTTAGTTTTCCAGATCACCAGTTCATTGTAAGAGGATATACTTCAGCACCAGAGAGACGGAAGAAATGCATAAAGCAAGGTATGTTAGAAGCGATGCAGAGCCTCCACATTCTCTGAGTGCACGTCTCACCTAATCTCCATGTTTGCCAATATGGAACTCCCAGTTCCCTAAGTTTTTGTTCAGCAAATGAATGTTTATGGAACACATACTATGAGCCAGATAGATACTGCAACAAATAGACCTCTCTCTGTTACTTCCACAGTATAGTAAGGAAGTCATGTGTGTTATGGTAAAAAGGTTTTCTCTAGGGGCAAACTCTGAGTCAGTCTGAGAAAGACATCCTAAATGTGTGAAGACTGGAGACAGGGGGAAAAAGGGAAATGAGACACAGTCAATATATGCTAGAGGAGAAATCTGAATTGCTATTGGGATCCCTTTGGTTTTGAAAAAAAAACACGTCAATATACCTTTTGATTGTTGTTGTTTAATCACCCAGTCACGTCCAACTCTGTGATCCCATGGGCTGCAGCATCCCAGGCTTCCTGTCCTTCACTATCTCCCAGAGTTTGCTCAAATTCACATCCATTGAATCGATGATACCATCCAACCATCTCATCCTCTGTCACCTTCTTCTCCTCTTGCTTTCAATCTTTCCCAGCATCAGGATCTTTTCCAATGAATCTGCTCTTCACATAGGTGGCCACAGTATTGGAGTTTCAGCTTAAACATCAGTCCTTCCAATGAATATTCAGGACTGATTTCCTTTAGGATTGACTGGTTGGATCTCCTTGCAGTCCAAGGGAATCTCAAGAGTCTTCTCTAGCACCACAGTTTGAAAGCATCAATTCTTCAGTGCTCAGCCTTCTTTATGGTCTGACTCTCACATCTGTACATGACTACTGGAAAAATCATAGCTTTGACTATACGGAATTTTGTTGGCAAAGTGATGTCTCTGCTTTTTAGTACACTGTCCAGGTTTATCATAGCTTTTCTTCCAAGGAGCAAGTGTCTTTTAATTTCATGGCTGTAGTCACCATCTGCAGTGATTTTGGAGCCCAAGAAAATAAAGTCTGTCACTGTTTCCATTGCTTCCCCATCTCTTTGCCATGAAGTGATGGGACTGGATGCCATGATCTTCGCTTTTTGAATGTTGAGTTTGAAACCAGCTTTTTCACTCTCCTCTTTCACCTTCATCAAGAGGCTCTTTATTCTTCACTTTCTGCCATTAGGGTGGTGTTACCTGCATATTTGAGGTTACTGCTATTTCTCCCAGCAATCTTAATTTCCGCTTGTACTTCATGTAGTCCAGGATTTCACATGATGTACTCGGCATATAAGTTAAATAAGCAGGGTGACAATATACAGCCTTGACATACTCCTTTCCCAATTTTGAACCAGTACATTGGTCCATGTCCAGTTCTAACTGTTACTTCTTGACCTGCATACAGGTTTCTGAGGAAGCAAGTAAGGTGGTATGGTATTTCCATCTCTTTAAGAATTGTCCAGTTTGCTGTGATCCACAGTCAATGGATTTAGCCTGGTCAATGAAGCAGAAGTATATGTTTTTCTTAAATTCCCTTGCTTTTTCTGTGATCCAACAGGATGTTTGCAATTTGATCTTTGTTCCTCTATCTTTTCTAAATCCAGCTTGTGCATCTGGAAGTCCTCAGTTCACATGCTGTTGAAGTCTAGCTTGATGGATTTTGAGCATTACCTTGCTAGATGTGAAATGAGTGCAGTTGTGTGGTAGTTGGAAGATTATTTGGCATTGCACTTCTTTGGGATTGAAATGAAAAACTGAACTTTTCCAGTCCTGTGGCCACTGCTGAGTTTTCCAAGTTTGCTGGAATACTGAATATAGCACTTGAACAGCATCATCTGCTAAGATTTTAAATAGCTTTTCAGGAATTCCATCACCTACACTAGCTTTTTTCATAGTAATGCTTTCTAAGGCCCACTTGACTTCACACTCCAGGATGTCTAGCTCCAGGTGAGTGACCACACCATCATGGTTATCTGGGTCATTAAGACCAAAAGTCAAATCAAAGTGGTATTTTGGAATGGAGATGTATCAGGCAATGTGAAGCTAGGCTGTTTTTCTCAGGACTGTAAAATGTCTTCACATGTGTCTCCTTTCAGTAATAAATATATTGGAACACCCACTTTACTACATACCTACTCATGCTGACTTTATTTTGGGGGGCTCCAAAATCACTGCAGATGGTGACTGCAGCCATGAAATTAAAAGACACTTACTCCTTGGAAGGAAAGTTATGACCAACCTAGACAGCATATTAAAAAACAGAGACATTATTTTGCCAACAAAGGTCCGTCTACAAGGTTATGGTTTCTCTAGTAGTCATGTGTGGATGTGAGAGTTGAACTATAAAGAAAGCTGAGTGCTGAAGAATTGATGCTTTTGAACTGTGGTGTTGGAGAAGACTCTTGAGAGTCCCTTGGACTGCAAGGAGATCCAACCAGTCCATCCTAAAGGAAATCAGGCCTGAATATTCTTTGGAAGGACTGGTGTTGAAGCTGAAACTCTAATATTTTGGCCACCTGATTCAAAGAGCTGACTCATTTGAAAAGACCCTAATGCTGGGAAAGATTGAAGGCGGGCAGAGAAGGGGACAATAGAGGATGAGATAGTTGGATGGCATCACAGACTCAAAAAACATGAGTTTAAGTAAACTCCAGGAGTTGGTGATGGACTGGGAGGCCTGGTGTGCTGCAGTCCTTGGGGTTGCAAAGAGTTGGACACGACTGAGTGACTGAACTGAACTGAAGGTAACAAAGTGAAAGTCACTCAGTCGTGTCCAACTCTTTGTAACCCCATGAATTACACAGTCCATGGAATTCTCCAGGCCAGAATACTGGAGTGGGTAGCCTTTCCCTTCTCCAGGTAACCTTCCCAACCCAGGGATTGAACCCAGGTCTCCCGCATTGCAATCGGATTCTTTACCAGCTGAGCCACAAGGGAAGCCCAAGAATACTGGAGTGAGTAGTCTATCCCTTCTCCAGCGGATCCTCCTGACCCAGGGATCAAATCGGGGTCTCCTGCATTGCAGGAGGATTCTTTACCAACTGAGCCCTCAGGGATTGGGACTATCCAAAAGACTTCCTAAAATTTCCACATTGCCCTCTAGAGGGCAGTACAGTTCCTGCGGAATATCACTGAAATCAAAAAGATCTACTACAGGCTAAACCACCCTGGGTTGCCATTCCCTTCTTCAGGGGATCTTGCGGACCCAGGGATCAAAACCAGGTCTATTGCATTGCAGCCAGATTCTTTACCATCTGAACCGCCAGGGAAGTCCCTCAGGATTTAGGTAGGGAGCATTATTCTCCTGCCTGGAAGGCTGGCTTAGGGTGAGGGTGAGTGGTCGGATCAAAGGTATATTTTTTTCTTTGCCTAGCCCCCCAGGAAGTTCCTCTGGAGAGGGGACTGGCAATCCACTCCAGTGTTTTTGCCTGGAGAATTCCATGGACAGAGAAGCCTAGCGGGCTACAGTCCTTGTGGTCGCAAAGAGTTGAACATGACTGAATGACTAACACGTATAACACACACACAGTCCCCAGGAAAGGCAGGAGTTTTGGTGCTTCCACAGAAATGAAAGCCAAAGGTAACATTTGATACCTTTCTCCTGCATTTTAAATTTTCCTTGATCAGTTTGCCTGGCATAGAAAGCTAGGGTCAAAAACGTTTCCCTACAAAAAATGATGGAATAAATGCAGAGATTTCCGTCTGTATCTATATGTGGGGATGCACATATAGGCATATTGTATCCATACGCTCATACATGTTGATTGTGTCAATGTATTGTAGAAAAAGTGAAGGCAATCTAAATGTCTGTGTACAGGAGAGTTGATTTTAAAAAGAAAAAACAAACCTATGGCACATCACTAAAATGAAATTCAGGAGATATTTGGAGGTATTTCAAGTATAGTAACCAAAAGTGAGGGTTCAGCTGCTTGCTGCTCAAAAGTCACTAAAGAAACAAGGCTGGTGGAAAGGAAATGCTTTATTTTGGAGGAGGGCAACCTGGGGGTTGGGGAGGGCAAATCAAAGGCTGACCCCCTTTTACCTCTCACTCCCACCAACAATCAACGGGCAAGAGCTTTAGTAGATGGAGGGATGGGGCTACATGCAGAAACAGCAGTCAGCTCTGACAGTCATGTAGTGGTCTGATCAGTGTCATCTTGACTGTTTTAAGTACAATTAATTTCGATTCCAGATTCGGTTTGTTCTTATTTCTTTGAGGCCAGTTCTTGGAATTGTAGCAGCTTATGTCATGGCTACGGTCTGATTATCAGTTAATTTCTTCCACCTGATAAGGGTTTCGATATTTATAAGACAGCTCACAGGATATAGCTCAGAATATTTTCTATAGCCCTTGAGGAAGAACTAAAAGTCCTGGACTTTGCTTAATAACTATATTATTATTGTTGAATTTCCTTTGACTGTTTTCCTTTCTTTTCTTTTCTGCATTTTCTCACTTCTCTGATTGAACTTTTTCTTTAGCTAAAATTTTTCTGCAGACAAAAGGCAGGCTGAGGACATGGGGGGCAAGGACCATATGCTCTGTTTCAGTACTGTTCCAGACCACTGTAATAAAGCAAATAATGCAATAAAGCAAGTCACAAGAATTTTTTGGTTTCTCAGTGTGTGTAAAAATAATGTTTACACTGTAATGTAGTCTATTAAGTGCACAATAGCACTACATCTAAAAAACCAATGTACATACTTTAATTTAAAAATACTTCATTGCTGGGAGTTCTCTGGTGGTCTAGTGGTTAGGATTGAGTGCTTTAAACTGCTATGGACTGGGTTTACTCCTTGGTCAGGGAACTGAGATGTGGTGTGCCCCTCCTCCAAAAAAAGAATTAAATGTTCATTGGCTACATTAAAAAAACAAAAACTTTATTTGCTAAGAAATGCTACCCATCACCTGAGCTTTCAGTGTTATAATCTTTTAGTTTGTGGAGAGTCTTGCTTGTAATTTATGGCTGCTGATTGATCAGGGTGGTGGATGATGAAGATTGGGGTGGGCTGTGGCAATTTTTTAAGATAAGACAATGAAGTTTGCCATATCAATTGACTCTTAACTTTCATGAACAATTTATCTGCAGCAGTCAACGCTGCTGTCAATAGATAGCATTTTACTCAAGGGAGAGTTTCTTTCAAAATTTGAATCAATCCTCTCAAGTCTTGCCACTGCTTTATCAACTCAGTTTGTATAATTTTCTAAATCCCTTGCTGTCATTTCAACAATCTTCACCAGGAGAGATTCAATCTCAAAAAAACCACATTTTTTTTGCTCATTCATAAGAAATAACTCCTCATCCATTTGAGTTTTATCATGAGATTGCAGCCATTCATCCATATCTTGAGGTTCCACTTTTAATTCCAGTTCTCTTGCTATTTTCACCACATTTGCAGTGACTTCCTCCACTAAAGTCATGAACTCTTCAAAGTCATCCATGAAGGTTTGAATAAACTTCTTCCAAACTCCTGTTCATGCTATTTTGACCTCTTCCCATGAATCACAAATGTTTTATATATGCATATATATAATTGTATTTATTTATGTAGACTGTGCTGGGTCTTCTACGCAGGCTTTTCTCTACTTTGGAGAATAGGGGCTACTCCCTAGTTGTGGCGCACAGGCTTCCCATTGAGGTGGTTTCTCTTGTTGCAGAGCATGGGCTCTAGGGAGTATGGGCTTCGCTAGTTGTGACTCTTGGGCTCTAGATCACAGGCTCAGTAGTTGTGGCGCATGGGCTTAGTTGCTTTGTGACATGTGGGATCTTCTGGGATCAGGGTCAAACCTCTCCTTCATTGGCAGTCAGGTTGTTTACCAGTTAGCCACCAGGGAAGCCCTCACAAAGGTTCTTAATAACATCTAGAATGGTGAATCCTTCCAAGTTTTTAGTTTATTTTGCTCAAATCTATTAGAGGAATCACTAATTAAGTCAGCTACAGTCTTGGAAAATGTATTTCTTAAATACTAAGACTTGAAATTTGAAATTACTTCTTGATCCATGGGCTGCATAAATGATGCTGTATAAACAGACATGAAAACTACATTAATCTGGTTGTACATCTCCCTCAGAGCTTTTGTGTGTCCAGGTGCATGTCAAGGAGCAGTTATATATGTTTTTTAAATATTTTTTAATGTGGACCATATTCAAAGTCTTTATTGAATTTGTTACAATATTGCTCCTGTTTTATGTTTCTGTTTTGGCTGCAAGGTATATGGGATCTTAACTGCCTGACCTGGGATCAAACCTGAATCACCTGCATTGGAAGGCAAATTCTTAACCACTGGACCACCAGGGAAGTCTTTGAGCAGTTATATTTTGAAAGGAGTCTTTTTTTTTCTGAGCAGTAGCTTTCAACAGCGGGCTGGAAAAACCCACTGTTTTAAACCATGTTGTAAACAGATGTGCTGTCATTCAGGCTTTGTTGTTCCCTTTATAGAGTACATACAGAGTCGATTTAGCATAATTCTAAAGGCCATAGGATTTTTGGAATGGTAAGTGAGCATTGGCTTCAACTTAAAATCACCAGCTGCATTAACCCCTAACAAGACAGTCAGTCTGTCTTTGAAGCTTGAAGCCAGACATTGACTTCTCTCTAGTCATGACAGTCTTAGATAGCATCTTCTCCCAAGAGAAGGCTGTTTCATCTACAGTGAAAACCTGTGTGTAGTGTAGCCACTTTCACTAATGATGTTAGGTATGTCATCTGGATAACTTGCTGCAGCTGCTGCATCTGCACTTGCTGCTTCACCTTGCACTTCTATGTTTAGAAATGGCTTCTCTCCCTAAGCCTCATGAACCAGCCTCTGTTAGCTTCAAATGTTTCATCTGTAGCTCCCTCACCTCTCTTAGCCTTTGCAGAATTGAAGATAGTTAGGGCCTTGTTCTAAATCAGTCTTTGGCTTAAGGGAATGTTGTGGCTGATTTAATCTTCCATCCAGACTGTTACAACTTTCTCCATATCAGCAAGAAGGTTGTTTTGCTTTCTTATCATTGGTGTGTTTACCGAAGTAGCACTTTTAATTTCTTTCAAGAACCTTCCCTTTGCATTCATAACTTGGCTAATTGTTTGGCAAAGAGCCCTGGCTTTCAGCCTATATCAGTTTTTGAGATGCCTTCCCCACTGAGCTTAATCATTCCTTTTACTTGAACACTTAAGGGGTCATTGCAGGGTTATTAATTGGTCTAATTTCGATATTGCTGTG
Source organism: Bos mutus (assembly GCF_027580195.1). NCBI lineage: Eukaryota > Metazoa > Chordata > Mammalia > Artiodactyla > Bovidae > Bos > Bos mutus. Next base: position 96,995,314 of record NC_091621.1, read on the forward strand.
GTTCAAGGAATCAAGAGGCCTGAGAAGGCAGAGACAGATGGCTGGACCATGAAGCAGTCAGAATATACATATTTATCAATTAAATTGATCATCTTACATAGATGAAGTTCATAGTCCAAAATAATCACAATAGTAACATTAAAGATCACTGATCACAGATCACCATAATAAAATAATAATGAAAATTTTGAAATATCATGAGACTTACCAAAATGTGACACAGAGACAAAAAGCAAGCAAATGCTATTGGAAAAAATGGCACCAACAGATTTGCTGGTTGCTGGGTTGCCACAAACCTTCAATTTCAACAAAATGTAATATCTGTAAAGTGCAATAAAATAAGCACAATAAAATGAGGTATGACTGTGTCACAGTAGCCATTAAAAAGTGATGTATATCAATTCACTGACTTTGGAGAATTTTCTCAGTAGCAACAAAACTATAAATTTGATATGTGTAGAAATTGAATTGAAACAATACAAACTAACGTATTAGTGGTTAACATATTAGTAGTAACATATTATGATTAGTTATTCTATCATCTGAAAATTGCAGGAAATGTTAGGAGGTTTACAGTAGAATGACCCTGTAAGTCATGACTATAAGCCACAGAAATCCATGTGTTGATGTCTCAATTTTAATCTGGTCTCTCTCATTTTTTTTTCTTTTTCCAATATTGCTCAAATTTATGTGACTATGAAACCCTATTTTCATGTGAAATTCTTTTAGAACTATTTTGCTACATCTTTCAGAGAAAGCAGAATTTGAAAAAATTGGTAGGTAGTGAGATGAATACAAATGCATGAATTTTCTTGTGAAATAATACTGTAAACATACAGAGCTCTAATTATGTTCTAGGTATTGTTTTGGTGCTTTACAAGTATTCACTCATTTAATATTCATGACAAGCCTATGAGATGAGTTACACTTATGGTCTAAGACAGATCCAATTTCATAAAATTATTAAGTGGTAGAGCTGAAAGTTGAATCTGAATAACTTGGCTCCAAAATCTATCCTACCTGATGATTTTCCATTTATGTTGTTGCAAATGGCAAGATCTCATCTCTTCATTGGCTGAGTAGTATTTCATTATATGTGTGTGTGTGTGTGTATCTAGATATATATAATCTCAGAATCTTTATTCATTCACTCATCAATGGCCACTTAGGTTATTTCCAAGTCTTAGCCATTGTAAATAATGGTGCAATAAACACAGATGTACACGTATCTTTTCCAGATAGTGATTTCATTTCTATCAGATAAATACTGTGAAGTAAAATTGCCAGAGTATATGGTAGCTCTACCTTTAATTTTTCGAGCAATCTGCATACTGTTTTCCATAGAGGCTGCACCAATTTGCATTTACAAGGTTCCCTTTTCTCCTCATCCTTGCCAAGGTCATTTTCTATTGTCTTTTTGATAAAAGCCATCTTAACAGGTATGAGGTGATAGCTCATTATGGTTTTAATTTGCATTTCCCTGAAGATTAGTGATGTTGAGCACTTTTTCATGTAATCTTTGGCCATTTGTATGTCTTGTCTAGTGAAATGTCTAGTCAGATTCTCTGCCCACATTAAAAAAAATTTTTTTTATTGGAGTATAGTTGTTTTACAATGTTGTGTTAGTTTCTGCTATACAACAAAGTGTATCAGCCATAAATATGCATATATCTCTTCTTTCTGGATTTTTTCCCATTAAGGTTACCACAGAGCATTGAGTAGATTTCCCTGTTCTATACAGTAGGTTCTCATTAGTTATCTATTTTATAGCAGTGTATATATGTCAATCCCAAATCCCAATTCATCCCACCTCCCCTCCCCACCACTTTGGTGTCCATGCATTTGTTCTCTACATCTGTGTCTCTATTTGGCTTGGCAAATATGGTCATCTGTACCATTTTTTTCCATATTCAACATATATGTGTTAATATACAATATTTGTTTTTCTCTTTCTGACTTACTTCACTCTTTATGACAGTCTCTAGCTTCATCCACATCTCTGCAAATGGCATCATTTCATTCCTTTTTGTTGTTGAGTAATATTCCACTGCATATATGTCCCACATCTTCTTTATCCATTCCTCTGTTGATGGACATTTAGGTTGCTTCCGTATCCTGTTTATTGTAAATAATGCTGCAATAAACATTGGGGTACATGCATCTTTTGGAATTTCATTTTTTTTTCAGGTAAATGCCCAGGGTAGGGATTGCTGGGTCATATGGTAATTCTGTTTTTAGTTTTTTAAGGAATCTTCACACATTTCTCCACAGTCTCTGCTCATTTTTTAGTCAGATTTTTTTCTATTAAGTTGTATCAGTTCTTTTTGCATTTTAGACATTAGCCCCTTATCAGATAGATGATTTACAAATATTTTCTTCCATTCAGTAGCTTTTCATTTCCTTTACTATACAGAAGGTTTTAAGTTTGGTGTAACCCATTTACCTATTTTTACTTTTTCTGTCAAATCAAAAAAAAAAAAAAAAAAAAAGGAACATGCAAAAAACCATTACCAAGATATCAAAGACCTTATCCTCTATGTTTCCTTCTGGGAGTTTTTATGGTTTCTAGGAGTTCTTCAGTTTTTATGGTTCTGTGTTCAAGTCTTTAATCCATTTTGAGTTGATTTTTATGTATGGTGTAAGTTAGTGGTCCAGGTTTCTTTTTAAGTGGCTGCAAAGTGGCTGTCCACTTTTCCCCAACACAATTTACTGAAGAAACTGTAGTTTCTCTGCTGTGTATTATTGGCTCCGTTCTCATAAATTAAGGGACCTTATATGTGTGAGTTTATTTCTGGGCTCTCTATTCTGTTCTACCAACCTAAGTATGTATTTTTATTCCAACACCATATTGTCTTAATTACTAAAGTTTTGTAATACAGTTTGAAATCAAGAAATGTGATTCCTCTAGCTTTGGTCTTCTTTTTCAAGATTTCAAGGGTGGCAGAGTTGGTAAAGAATCTGCCTTCCAATGTAGGAGATGCAGGAGATGTAGGTTTGATCCCTGGATTGGGGAGATTCCCTGGAGTAGGAAATGGCAACCCACTCCAGTATTCTTGCTTGGAAAATTCCATGGACAGAGGAACCTGGTGGGCTACAATCCATGGGGTCATAAAGAGTTGGGCATGACTGAGTGACTGAGCATGCATGCATACATGTCCAGATATCATTTTTTTATTTTTTAAAGTAATAAATTCAACTTTTTTCTTTTATTTTATCAACTTTTTTCTAAGAAAACTTATCTACAACTTGAAGATAGAGCAAAATTATGACTGTATGCTTTCAAAGTTATACTAAAATAAGTTCTGCCAAATATTGCCTAATTTTCTGGGACAATGGTTTTCAAATGTGTTGGCTTTACACCTCCCATAAATTCTAAAAATTATTGGGAATCTCAAAAACTTGGTTAGATGGGCTATGTCAATCAATATTTAATGTATTATTTAAACACAACAATAACAAATTCATTCCAGATCAGCAAAAATAACATATTGTTTAAAGATAACTTATATTTCCCCAAAATAAAATAATTACTGAGTAGAATGGCATCATTTTACATGTTTTCGAATCTCATTAATATCTGCCTTAATAGAAGGCAGGTGGGTTTTCATATCTGCTTCTATATACAATCTGCAGCAATATCACATGTAAACTCCATAACCTTGTGAAAGAAAGAGAGAGAAAAAGGCAAATAATGTCTTAGTAGTATTACAAAAACAGTTTGACTCCACAGACCTCTTTAAAGGATTCTGTGGCCCCTACCATCCCGGGGTCTCAAAGACCACACTTGGAGCTCCTGCTGTAGGGGAACACAGAGTTAGGATTCAGACCCTGTGAAGTTAAATGTTAAGTGGATGGAAAATTTCCAAGTGATATCTTCTTTTTCCTCACTGGGCCTCCGTGTGGCCCCCAGTATATTGTCTTTACCGACTGAGCTATCACGGAAGCTCAGTTGGTAAAGAAACAAAAGAAAAGTTTTTGGATTTTTCACCAACTGAGCTATTCTGTACCAACTGCGCTATCAGGGAAGCCCCAGTGTATTTTCTAGTACAGATTTAAATCATTTCTGTCCCATAGAAAAGATAACTCAAAAAGGTACAATTTTCATTTTAATTAAACAGTTTTCTATTTAATTTAGCAATCACATGTTCACATTTTCCCCCCTTAGTGGTTGTGTGTGTGTTTGTGTATACATATATACACAGTTCTTCAAATTCTCCTTTGAACCAGTTTTTCCATCCAGCTGGTCCCCCTCATTAATTAGTTAAATAAACTTTTAACCTAGATTCACCTTTGGTAGTTTCTCACCTTATATTTCTTTAATTCATGTTTGTAAGTATTTGAAAGTTATACTTTGATGTTTCTCAACATTTTATCTTGAAAAATTCCAAAATTTTAGAGAAGTGGCAAGAGTACTGCAGTGAGCACTTTTATGCCACTTACTTCGATTCAATCATTACATTTTTACATTTGCTCTAACTAATTCTCTCTCTCTTTCCATTCACCTATTAGTCTATAGTAAAGATAAGGATCGGTGGCTGGCTGCAGGGGCACAGGAGGGCCGAGAGGAGCCACTCCACATTCAAGGTCAAGAGGGGCGGTGGTGAGGAGATACCCCTTGTCCAAGGTAAGGAGCAGTGGCTGCACTTTGCAGGAGCAGCCGTGAAGACGTACCCCACGTCCAAGGTAAGAGAAACCCAAGTAAGACGATAAGTGTTGCGAGAGGGCATCAGAGGG